>NC_090928.1:1009088796-1009698081 GCF_040938575.1 Ambystoma mexicanum | reverse complement strand
CATGCTCTAGTCCGTCATTTGATAGGCCATTACCCATTATGTCATTTTCTCCCCTCATTGTGGTTTCCCAAATAACTGATAGTGTACTGGTTCCTTAAGTGTCTGTAAGTCAAATGCATGATCCTGTGCAAAATAAAAATGCAAACAGTTACAACTTCAAGCTGTTTAGATGCTTGCAGTATGTTACATATGAACTGCAGCAACAATTCTGCGTTTACTTTCTGACAATTATTTAGTTTAATGTGTTTCTACAATTTTCTTTTCTTGTTCATGTTCATTGCTCCCATTCCATGGCAAATGGCTATTATTATGTGACCTTTAAATAGTGGCATAAACGCGGATGAAGCAACTACTTGGCATATTCCACCAGGGCCATCTTGGAAGCATATGTGAACATGTGTATACATCACAAAATGAAATACTATGTTACTGTACATAATTATGGTTCAGATTACATAAACACAAACTGAATTAGCTTACCCTTACTCTCAAAATCCTGCATCTGCATTTTTCTCAGTTTGGGGGTTAGCTACAAATAAACATATTCATGATGCTCCATCATCAACATTGATAGTGGACTGTCCATGAAATAACACCTCTTTAATCCAGAGGCCCCACATCACTGCTGCCCTCCCCTTGCATGGCTGCTTTTGAAACTACATACTACTTTCCCCCGATAAACCTCACCGATGATGGATATTCATGGGAAGAGTCGTTAGAGCCATCATTGAAGTATAAGCAGGTAGAAATGAGAAGGCAACTCTTGTGAGATACTAAAAAAATGTCTCCTATAACAAGTGCACATTTTAGGATCATTGTTATATTGCATATTCTAATACTGATACTTATGTCAACAAGACTTATATGAACAGACAAACGCACACTCAAATTCCTTCTCCAGTGATCATGGAGCAAGTTAATAGGTGGCAGGGTAGAAGTCAACCTGAAAAATCTGACATTGATGTACCTTCCAGTGAGGAAGAATTGATGAGCAGATCAGTTGAGTCAAGCCTTTCCATCCTCTGAGACCTCTTTCTTCATTTACAAATCTTCCATCAAATTTGCCAAATGTGTGGGGCTCCCTGGATCCATCTGTTTGTGTCAGAGAAAAAAGAACTATTTTGTCACCCCCAATAGCAGGATGATACAATGGTGTTCCATTAGTCAGCAGGCCATCTGTATGGATTATCATATTTCTTTAGTACCTCAATCCTTCTAAAGTTCAGAGGGAGAAGGTAGTGTTAAACTTAGTTGCCTCAGTTTGGAATGGTCATCAGTGGTTACTGTGGTTTTCAAGTGTGGTTCGGGAAGCTTTCTGTTTTTTCCCTTCTATCCATCTCCATAGAAGTAACTTCTCCCATTTTAGCAGCCCACCCTATTGCACCCCCGGTTTAGAGTTTTTAGAGTTTGGAGATGGATATGATAATGATTTGTCAAAGTGTTGTACATAGAACATATTTACATGCAAATATCATTATTGACCTCGGAAGGATGAAATGCAGAGTTGGTCCTGCTGGGATTGAAACCTGCAACCTGCAGATCACTAACAGATGGCAGCAGGGAGTGCTCCACCCACTGATCTATCTTACTGGCTAGGGTAGTTGTGATACGTTAGGGGTACTCCTTTGAAACTGTGGCATTAATTCAACAATCCTTCAGGCCTTCTACATTGGCAGTACATACCCGACATTGGGCACACATCCAGGCCTGCATTAGGTATATAATTTTAGCTCATTACTGCAAGCCTTATCCTTGGCCTCAAGCCCAGGGACCACCTCTCTCCAGCCCTAAAATCTCTCCACTGGCTGCAAGGATCAAGTTCAAGACCCTGTGGATCATCCACAAGGCTTTCTGGGGCCTGAGACACCACTATATCCAACTATCTCTCCCTAAATAACTCCCTGCTAGAGCCCTTCGGTCATCTAGCTCCAACTCTCTGCAAATCAGATGGTTCTCTAAGCAGGGACTCGGGGGTAGATCACTCTCTTCGGCAGGAGCCACCCTCTGGAATGGCCTCCCTACCCCTTTCAGGCTTGAGTCAGATCTGCTTAAG
The DNA here is from genome assembly GCF_040938575.1 of Ambystoma mexicanum. Lineage (NCBI taxonomy): Eukaryota > Metazoa > Chordata > Amphibia > Caudata > Ambystomatidae > Ambystoma > Ambystoma mexicanum. The sequence goes on along the minus strand of NC_090928.1, from coordinate 1,009,696,028 downwards.
TTATGGAGGCTTCTCAAGACCCTCCTTTTCTCTTCTTCCTTCATCCCCTCCCTCCCCTGCTAATGCCCCCTTCTGTCACATTGACTGGCTGCCTGGTCCCTTCTGAGTCTTACAGGGCACCATGCCCGCTTCACCCAGTCTACCCGAGCACCCGGGTCTCCCTGAACCCTCTTTAACCTGCACATGCCCTCCTGGGCACACTTCTCCTGACTAGCCTGGCATGGTGTGCGGGCCACCCCCGTCCTAGCACTTGGCAGGTAGTCCACACTCCATGCACTCCCTGCATCCCCTGGCCCTTGCCCACTTGGCCATCCCATATCCCTTGCCGCAACCCATGGGCCCTCTTCTCCCCACCTTCACTGGATACTGCCCTCTTCCCAGCACTTCCCTTCCACCCTAGCATTATCCCTTTCTCCCCAATCTGCACTTCCACATCCCTGCACTCTACAATCCCCCCCCTAAACTTCTTGTTACTGCACTTACACAATCTGACTGAAACAAAGCCTAATATGACTGTTATTGCTGTTTACTTCCCTGTTTCCTTCCCTGCCCTGTTTTGTCTTGTGGTGCCTTGAAACACCATTTGATGTATAGGTGCTTTCCAAATAACCAATAAAAGAAATTTAAAAAAAATGTAATTAAATAACATTGTGGTATAATATTCGTAGTACTAGATTTGTTTTTTTTTTAAGGTAAAGGGTTGATTTAGGACTTGTCTAAATTGTTCGGACAGTAGGTGTTGATGAGTACATTTAGAGGAAATTGGTGGGATATTGTGGCTGGTCTCTTTTGGAAGGCTGGCGTTTGCAGTGCAATCCTCCATTAACTCTTAGAGTGCAACAGGAGACTCGCTAAAATCCCATTTTGGAAATGTCATTGTTAATTCTTTCAGCAGATATGTGTGTTTTTAACAGCTGTTACTTCAAGGTGGAGGCTAGGAGAACTAAGGGCTTTGGTTACAAGAGACCCCTGTTTGAAAATCATTCAAGAAAAAAAAGAAAATTTCCAAGAATAATGTCCAAAGATTGCTAATACAATTTCATAATTCTTACATAAAATGCAGTTGCCAGTTTCTAATTCTTACATCGATCCTTGATTTCCAGAAGATGCTCTACATACATTAGACATTCATAAGGGTATTTTGGTATATTAAGAGCATGTACTCAGATTTTGTACTTTGACTCAATGCTATGTGTGGCAGTTCATTGAGGGATGAAAAGCCCACAGTGACCTCCATATGCCCGTGGAACAGAATCATCATCAATGCTTTTCAATGAAAATATGACAGTCGAAGAGTGTAACAATGTAAAACAACTGCACAAAGGATATAAGAGGGCACACATAAGACATACAATTAACCTCAAGAGTAAGCCTGGACAAACGTTTCTGCAACTATCTTGAATCAACGAATTATGGGCAATTTGCCAAGGAAAAACCTCAGATAAATATTCTGAGAACATCGTCTGACGTTTGTCAACATGGATTTAAGAGGAACACATGGCTATAGCTCCTATTCAGTTTCAGGCAGCTTTCGGAGAGGCAGGAAGGTATTGCTTGTGGCAAGTTAACTTAATAAACTGGAGTGCAGTTTGCTTCCATGCTTTATTTTCTGTTGCCGCCGCTACACTTATGCCTCCATCTTTCACTTCTGCTCCACTCTGCTTGCTGCTTCATGCACTCTGCATTCAAGCTGCTTGTCAACCACCCCTGACCCCCTACTCTCATTTCTCTTTCTTCTGCAGCCCTCCCATCCTTCCTGTGCCTAGTGCCTTACAGTTCCCTCTGGTGTCCTGCTACCTGAGTAGATTCCTCCTGTTACTATTTACTTCAGTCTGCTTCCATCACATTACTATCCAATTTGCCAGGTGTTTATTGTGCCTGTTTTATTTCTCTTTGGAATCCCTCTTGCTTCCATTCTTAAAGATGGGCCTGAGATGATTTGGGAATAATAATCCCTACCTTCACAACACATGTAGAAAAGGATCAAGAAGTTCTGCCTCCAGGACTTGAGCATGTTTTCCTGTGGTCATGGTGACTTGTATATATTGGATTTGTTCATGAGTTACTAAAGCTGAAGGCTTCACGTCACTGTAGAAAGTTAGGAAATGGTGAAAAACAAAAGCAAAATTGGAGGTCAATACACTATTGAGGGAAAGTTGCTTACAGAGAAAACGTTCCTAACAGAGAGTGTGAGAGTGTGAGAGATAGAGAGGAGCTTGTGAGAGTAGGATGGAAAGGGCATACATTAGACGTGTATATGAAGTGGAAGTGAGCTGAGTGAGAGGGAGACTAGAAGGTTTTGGTGGAGGTTAGATAAGTGTAGATAGGTGTAGTAGGAACAGGGCGGGATGGAGTACAAGCAGAGGAGAGAGTGAGAGAAATAAGCCATAGGAGAGAGAGATTGAGAGATCTAGGGAAAGAGAAAGGAGGAGATGCAAGAGGGAAGTGAAGAAGTAGGAGAAGGTATGAGGAAGTAGGGAGAGAGCTGGAAGAGAAAGAAGGAAGGGAAAGAGAGAGGAACACTAGTAGTATTGAAACGGAAGGAGGGTAAAGAAAACACAATGCATAGGAGATGAGGTGAAAGGAGTAGAGAAGAAGTTGTGAAAGAGTGAGAAGTGAGATGGATCAGAATTGGCACTGGTGAGACAGAACGATCGCTAGAGAGAGAGAGGAGCTGAAAAATATGTTTGTTTCAAATACTAAGAACAGCATAGAATAAGGGTCCCTTAGGAAAATCCCCTGAAGGAGAGATATAGGGAAGTCCAAGTCCATAAGGTCCTCCCTTAGACCAGATTAGACCTGTGTAATAGGGATTACCATGCTTTAGATTCATGTCTCAGGAAATTGTTGTAGGGAGAAAGGGTGCATGGGCTAGGGTGGACAGAGCCTATTCGCATTTGGAGAAGAGATCAGGGTACCCCTTAGATGGCGGCCACAATCACCATGCTGCATGTAGTTCTAGGCTCTGATTTCATAACCTCTGAATGGGCATCAGAGAATAATAACTGGTTTCTTGCTTAATTTAAAGAGTTCTTCAAAAAGAGGGTAGCAGTCAAGGCCATAGGCTATATTTTGTCTATAATATGTCCCTGCATTCTCCTTGGTTTTGATCCCCTTCTTCTTTTTTGGAGGGGTGACACAAAGCATTCTGTGTACTGCATATTCCGCACCTTGAAATCCACAATAAATGTACTGATTCTATTAGTCTAAACTAATATCCCAGAAGGAGACCAACCAGATTTCATCTTGCCCGTCATTTGTTTGGCTGAAAACGAAAGGACTGCAGTATTCTTAGTAATCATGGAAACCAACACCGGCAGTGTGTTTGGGAATTTGAAGTATGCCGATTGTGATGCAGGGTTTTTTGCCTGCCCATAAGAAGGAAGTGAGGGTCTTGTAAATGTGCAAAAGAAGTCAGCGTGAAGAGTGATGGGTTGATTTGCATTAATATGGAGACTTTAAGCTCTGATGAGCAATCTACCCACCGCAAACCCTATAATGTATTGCATTACTGATTTAGCAATGAGGTTTCTTGAAGAATATGGTCCAGGCTGGATGACCTTGTAACATATAATGGGGGAGCAAATATGATTCATCAGTATTTAATACTCTGATATTCAATTGAAGGAAGATGATGAAGGGGAGATGATTAAGTGAGGAAGGCAAGTAAGACATATTCATGGATACATCTTCTGTTTTGTTCCAATTTGCTGTATAGCCTGCAATATATGTTTTATTTTCATTTTAATTGTATTGTTTAAAGCAGAGACCTAGCACGAGAGCAACAGATAAGTACAATGTGTGGGTAGCCACCATATTAATTGATTAATATCATTAAGTCCTGGATGGAAAAGCAAGGATGTGTCACCATAAGAAGTACTTCGCCAGCAAGAGACAATACTGTAACTGTTTGCTGTTCAATTGTCACTTGAAAGGGAAATGTATTAAGAAATAGCAACACAGTGCAGCTCTGCCTAATATTGGGGTTAGCAGAAGACATCTGACAAGATTCCATTGATGTTGACTTATGGTGATGGTTTGGAAATTAAGAACTTGATCCATTGTAACACCTCTAATAGGTACCCCCACTCGACCTGGTCAAAGCTGTTTTCATTAACCATTTCAATATATGCCAGTGGCTGCCCACTAGTGGCAGCATAATGAAGATGGCTGCAGAGCATGTGGGTATCCTGGACACTGCTGTTTCTGCTGAATTTTGTCCTAATAACCCATTGGAGGCATTGGTCCGTACAGTATAAACTTCAAGGGATCATTACTAGGATTGCAAAAAAATGCCAATTGATCCTTCAGAAAAGTACCTCCATATACCATGTACATTGGGATCTAATCTATAAATCAATAGACCTAATAGGCACATGCATGTCAATGTAAATGTGACTAATTCATATAGGGTGCTCATGAGAGCCAGGGACATGATTGTTTAAATGATGTCATCCCTTATTTATCTCCCATTACCTGCCCAACTCCTTTTATGATTTTTTTTCTTTTTAGCCCACCGATCTTGTATATCATGTAAACTGAAATATAGTTCACGATATCCAACAACTATCACTTTAGCTTTGAGGAATCCAAGAATGGTGAAACTAGTGTTGGCTTAATAAAAACACAATGGGGGTCATTACGAGGTGGGCGGTAAGGGTTTACTGGCACCGGTAAGGGCATTGGTGCCGGTAATCCCTTACCGTCCTACTAGGAGTTCCCTTTGCGAGTCCTCCCTTAACACCTGGTTTTACCAGGCGTTAAGGACGGGACCCACAACGGGTCTTTGGAGCTAATAATGGTACCGCAATTTGCGTTACCGTTATTAGCACCTTCCCCATTCCCATTGAGCCCTATTGGGCTCAAATGGGAATGGGGAAGGGCCCTGGTGAATGGGGAATTACCGCCCCCGCCAACCTTGGAATGGGGCGGTAATAGCTCCATTCACCATGGCAGAGTCGGTAAGGATTTGGAGGCAGCCATGGCGCTAATAGCCCAGTGGGCCGCATTACGAGGTTGGAGGTAGCCATAACGGTTTTACCGTCATGGCTACCCCCAAACTCGGCTCTGGACCGGCACCTGCGAAAGGGGAATCACTGGGCCATTCCAACCTCGGCGGACCTGGTAATTTCCCATGCGCGGGTGCCGGAGCCAGTACGTCCCCATTCCCATTTGAACCCCTATAGGTCTCAATGGGAATGGTGAGAATGGTAGCAGCGGTACCGTTCATAACGATACCATTGCTACCATCAAGTTCGGCCTCATTACACGTTTTCCGGACTTTTACGGCATGGCGCTATGCTCGTGTCTGCGAACTCGTAATGGGACGCTATTAGCGTCCTCTTGCGAGGGCGGTCACGCTAATAGCACCATGCCGTAAAATTCCGATTTTTACCGGACAACGTGTAATGAGGCCCTAAGAGTAGAGTGTATGAGTCTTCATTAATGGTACCGTATTAAGAGGGCTTCCATCTTTTTTTGAGTTTTCCTTGGGCAATATGTATGGGTATTAAGTGGAAGAGAATGTGAGTGGCTTACTCAGGGTATATCTACATTTCTTAGGTATGGTGATGGTTTTCCGTGTTTTTACCATGGTGTTTTCACCACAGCTGTGTTTGCCTTTTTTATTTTTAAGCTAAGGAATCGTGATCATGAAATTCTGTAAACTATATGTAGATGAATGTATTAATATCTTCTTCTAGCAACATTTCAGGAGTTTGGTGCCGATGCCATCTTTTAAAACAGTGGACTCCCCAATCAAGTAATTCTCATGCGGGGGCAAGTTCAGAAATTAACCTATTGACAATACCAAATTGTGCTAAAACGAGTGCTAGATCATTGCTAATGCAGATATATTCTATGGTGGTTTGATGGTATTAGAAAAAGGGTCTATTCCAAATTCTTATGATGTAGAATTCTCTGAGAATCAATTAAGTGTGAAGACGTAAGGACATATAATAATGATCTATTCTTTTAGATTTGTCGAAGTGTGTCAATGACAGTCTATCCAGTTGCAAGTCAAGTAGATTAAGGTTTTCAGCAATAATCAGCTTGCAGTATTAAAACCATTTTGTCTGTATAGATTTCCAAAACAGATGGGTCATCCACTGTTGGATTCATTAATGTTGCATCTTGCCTGTGCATTGCAGTGAGTGTGACAGTGTTCCCTGAAAATGCTGAAAAAAATGCCAATGCGTGTTGAGTGCACATTCCGCATAGAAACAAAAATTCTGAATCCCACAATGCGGAAAAAGGGTAACTGGGGTTGTGGGGGTGTCCCCCACTCCCATTGTTCAGCATTATGGGTTCAGGGGTTGCGGAGGACATGGAAAGCAGGGGACATTACTGAGAACCACGCTGCCTTCTATACCGAAGCTGTCATGAATTAATGCATTCAACATTTTCTAAATGAGAAGCTGTCAGCTTCGGCATAGAAGGCTGCATGGTCCTCGGCTTCTGTATTTTAACGTAGAACCAGTGACACCACCCATCTGCCTTTCAGATCTGTATCTATCTTTTCAAACTGAGATCCAGTGACATATGTCACAAGACCCATGTGCCCTTTTTGCCCAACTGCAGGGCACTGGACCTCCTGGGCAATCCAGACTTTAGACATATTTCAAGCATCTGAAGAGTTAAGAAATATTTCCTTCACAAACACCAAGCCACATTTTCTCCTTCTCAATGCATTCAATAACGTGGTTCGTTTTGAGGCTATCAATGCCTTGTACTTTTCAGGACACTATTTTAATAAAAGGCCTCCTGTTAGGAACAAGATGCATCATCATTTATTTTCTTGCATAATGTATGTGCAAGGCAGGGTAAATCCAGGTTGAAGTTTTTGTACTGTATTGGTGGCAGTCATTAGAGTGCTTTTTCACAAATGAGGACGATAGGAAAAGGTAAGGAACTGGAACCAGTGACAAACAAAGTGCTCCAACCCAGAACCAACTGTAGGAAGCCCTTAACTCCAAAGGACAAACTGTGTATGTTATCAGCATTGTCAAAATGAACATTCCATCTAAGTAAAGACATCAGTGCCAACAGTCCTACAGCCATTCTCTGTTCTTTAAGGATGCTGACTGAGGTAAACAGCTCTATGAGATCAGGATGTAAGTAAAGGTCATAACCTTGATGAACCTTGGAAGCTTTAGTCAGCAATAAACATTGTTGGGATCTCTAACCAAGCAAACATATACAAGGCATTTATACACATCAAGTAGGTTGAGTAGTATTGGAAAAAGGGCAATAGACTATCAGCAGCTCTATAGGTATACAAGGAATCCATCAGAAAATAATCAAAGTAATGTGACATTTTTCTCAACCTGTCTGTTCAATGGCCACCTGTTTTTGAAACCGAGAATTAAAAAAAAAAAAAATGTCACAGTGATCTGGGTTTTCTTAATCACAGGTTTCTACTTTATTTGTTTGAACTATTCTGTCATGACTGAAAAAGCCATATATGATCTTTAAAGAGCATTGTGTTGATTGCATGGCAAGACATCTCTTGTGTTTTTCCATTGTGACAGATTCATAGTCTTGATTAATTCATCTATATTGTCTCTTCCATTTGTGGGCCTGAGGTTCCTTGTTGACTACAAAATATGCTGTAATTAGATGTACTGAATGAGGTAGATAGTTATACATGAGCACTTGTGGTTTATGTGGGTTATCTCTGGTCATGCTTGTGAGCATGCAGTTTATCTGACGCATTGATGGATGGATAGCATAGTAACTTCTGTAACAGCCTCTGGGTGAATGTATACATGTTTGTTCTACGCAGGTGTCTTCTTTGCTATAAATTGACACATGGTTATCAGATCACCTATGTTCAAAACGTTTGATTTTTGCATAGGTTGCTTCTTCTTCCAATGATGGCTTAGTGATTGTGGCTGTCTCATTCTTCTACGTGCAGATTCCAATCTCAACAGTCTCAGACCTATCAAGCTCAGAATTTCTTTTTATATTCATATGTTCTCTAATTTGAGAGATGCAATCATTTATATCAGCTATGAGATGCTTTCATGAACTTAGTCAAGGAATGTTGCAGAATCTTTTTGGAACGTGATTTTGGGTTGCATTTCCATTTTCCTTCTGAAGACAGATGCTCAATAATGCCCTTTTTTGTGATTATTTTTATTACCCATAGCCATGGTTTTGTTGGGAATGCCAGTGTGTGTGTGCATCTGTAGTACAGTCTGTAGTCTGCCTGTGGGCAGTTGTATCACTGGTAGTTTTCTAGATGTTCTGAATTCCAGTTTGAAGTCCTGCAAGGGTTGTTTTTACAAAAAAGGTTAACTGTGTGTAGCCTTTTCCATGCATGACCTTGATGGTGTCCCTTGGGGAAGACTTATACGTTTCTTCTTGTGGTCTAATTTTTTTGGAAGCCCCAGTTTTCTCCCCTAAGAGGAGGCTTATCACAGAGAAGCATTTGAAGTTTTTGATTTACTTCAGAATGTGATTGAGACTATAGCTTTAATATCACATTGTTGTATCAATATATTTATACTTGTTCTGAACAATATTAGATTCTCCATGCGTTCACAATAAACTAAGCGATCAACATACAAATATCAATAAATATTATACTTGTTCCCCATGTTTGCTATTCCAACCTATACATTACCAATGCACTGAAAACCCCTAGCAATACATTACTTAGTCCTGTGGGATGGTGATGAAAACGAATATAAAGCCAAATAAGAAAGAGTGTTAATTTAACATCAATCCATTCCAAGGCGGTGCCACACTTATACAATACTAAACAGTGCTTTCACTGTGCCTAGTACACAAAGAGAAACCATCGAAAACTGAAAAGATATGTGGGTCTTCAATATGCACTGCATTTTCAAAAGACACCAAGTCAACACGGCTATCATACTGCATGGACCAATAGAAAGGTAATTTCCACAATAACAACATGGAATACATTTGAGAGTAATTTAGCATGATAGATTTTTAAAAGAGTTATTTTCTGTAAAATAACCCTGTAATTAATTGTGATAACTTTTTCGTGAAAAAGAAATATTGCATTGTTATCATACAACATGAGCAATTGAATCAGAAGTACAACTAGACTTTTACCATTACATTGCGAACATGGACATGGCAATAATAACATCATAATTATTAACCAGTACTCTGAAACTCCTATTAGATGCCTCGCAGAAGTCTTAACATAAATATTGTTTTCATTAATTGTCTCGACCAAAAGTAAGTGAAATTAAAATTGATACAAACTGATTACAACTAACTTGTAAAACATATGATACAATAGTAAGTAGAACAGCAATTCATAAGGTATGTACTCTAGAGAGATGTCCGCAGTTTATACATGTGTGGCCAATTAATTTGTGCCAGCAGATTCAAATGAAAATCAGGAGAATATTGTCTCTACTTAACAAAGGCACATTTAGAAAATCTGCAGGAGATAATGCCATGAACACTAATTAAATTAACAATTATGTAAATACCATACGAGGCTATGATATAGGGGAACTATTATAATGCTAGAAGTCTTTGTGATGTACAGCAAAGATATTTACATGGATGCTTAGATGATTTTGATATTAGGAATCTGATTAAAAGAACACAAAGTTTTTCTTTATATTCTTGCAATTTTTCTTTTTGCATATAACTAAAAGAGATGTCTTTTAATGTTCTTTTTTTTACTTTTTGTCTCTTTATAACCATTGCTCGTTTTTTAAAAATAAACTTAATGGTACTTTCCATGTTCATTGTTTGTATATTGATTTGCACAGTATATTGATGATATTGAATATTTTGTGATAGCATGGTAGGACTGTTAGGTGGACCATAGTTCTGCAAAAGGGAGGAGGTCTATATGTTGTGTTAATTTGGTTGTGTTGCCATACCCGCTTTGGCGAATAGTCAGTTAATATACAATGCAATCTTGGATGGATGAGAGGCTCAAACCGTGTGCTTTTGCAGGCCTAGAAGTTTGGTGGTTTATGCTTACAACTGTTTACATTTTAATTTCATATTGTTGTCTTTTTCTAGGGTTTTATTTACCTGCTTATAATGACACAAACTGCTTGACATGTTCATGCCATGTAAATGGATCAAAGGAAGAGACATGCCACAATCTGACAGGTCAATGTGTTTGCCTGGATGGCTCAGTAACAGGACAGCGATGCGATCGTTGTAAGGATCGATACTATGGGTTTGATTCACTGTCAGGAAGGTAAGTCGCAGCCCAAGATCCTAATGTATGTAGAACAGATTAAATTTCCCCAAAGATGTATACTGAAATGGGGACTAAGTAAGTGTTTTTAACCTTGGCATTTGCGTACCTAATCATTTGTATCTGTTTTTAGATTTCATATTGACACAAAAGCTGTCAGTTTAGATAAATCAGATAACCTCTAGTACGTTTTGAAGAACAGTCAACTTCAAATTAGAGTAATACATTTTCTGTTGAATTCCATATACATATATATTTACTCTGAATGTTAAAGAATATATGGCAGCATAACCAACATCTTTCTATAACAACTCTCACAAAAGATTTGATGATGCGTACTACACAGGGATGTTGAGAAACCAAAATGCCAGAGGTATTGGAAGTAACATGGTTGCACATTGACCCTTATCACACAGGAAGTGATGTCACATGCCCTTTTGACTCGTATAACATCACAGGATAGGGTACCCTTCAAGTAAAATGAAAAATTCAAGATGTATAAACTAAAATTGGTTTGAAATCTTACACAAATCTTATTATTATAACCAACCATCTAGATGCTTCAATTTGGCAGAGTGTAGCTTTAAGTGTCCATCCATCCTATGCTGTATATGACTATCATGTTGTTAGGCATGGCATGTGTGCTCAGGTCTTTCTTTCTTTGCCCAGTTTTTCTTAATGTGATCAGAAACTGCCATCATATGCCAAGTGTAGCTTCATGGATAGATGTCACAAACTCAATACATTGAAGGTATGCTCATATCTTTCAGCGTCCCACCACCTAAGATCTGGAATAGCTTCCCAACACATTGTTTTGCCTTCATGAAGCCCCTAGAAGTCTGACATCACCTAAAGACCTTTATGATTCTTCATCATCTCGTAGGGCAGTGGTCCTGGATGCGGGAGCACGTTAACACCTCCTTTGAGGCGAGCAGTGTGCTTTACAAATGTATCTACCTACCCACGCTGGGCCCCCTGTTAAGTTAAGTTTGTACGTCCTTTACCACTAGGTTGTCTTGTGTTTCCAGTACAGTCTCACATGTCCAGGATCTGTCAACATTTGCCAAGTGCAGCTTCAAAAACCTTCCACCATATGTCAGATACAGCCTGCAGCCTCATATTCACAGGTACAATCATATTGGCTCGGGAACAACAATAGTTTGCTGAACAAATAGTGCAATGTTGAAAACAAGAGGGTTAAGAGGGTTATTGCCCTAAATATCTTAACCCTGTACAGGACAAACAAAACAAACTGTTGTGAAGCTAACTTCATAATAAATAAAGAATGTCGACAGCAGCATCCGCTAAAATCGAAACCAATATGTTTGTATATCTATATTTAATATAGAAACTAGAAAATCTTGTCAGAATTGTAATACAGTTAGATAATATTCATGCTTCTGACGTTCATGTTTCTAGTGTGCTTGGAGTTTTATCTCTTTGTTGCTATAAGTATATACCTCATACATTTAATGAGAACTTTTGTTGAATCAAATATCAATAATTTAAGAAATTCAGTTTTTTAAACACCCACCTGTATTATTTGTTCACAAACACAGGAGCTATAGTATTTACCACTCAATGTTATTGGCAGGCAAATGAGTGGGTAATAGATGAACCCAGAGTTTATTAAGTGATGCTAGTCACGTAACACTGTGTCAGACCTTTATAGCAGTGACTGTACAATTACTCCATGTGATCATCGCTGGTTGAATAAAATGACACTATGCACCAGAGGCAGGCATTAATGTGGGCACATGGGTGTACAGACCCTCTCCCTCAAACACCACCCTGCATGTTAGTTTCTTTTGCTGAATTCCTCTATACCATCAGATCATCAGATGTATCCATGCACACCACTTCAGAAGTATCAAGGCATTTTTCATCAAAGTCTCCATCTCAGATGTTGTGAAAATGTGACATACTCTCCCCCTCCTGAAGAAGCCCACACTTGACTTACACTGCAAGGCCAACAAGTGACTGATCCTGCAACTAGCCCTCCTCTGCAAAATGATTGAGAAGATGATTGCCATCCAGTTTTACAAAAGGAACACACTGAACATCTACTGCAAGCCTACCAGTCCGGATTCTAACCATGATGCAGCACAGATAGTGGCACCATCCAAGTTATCAATCACACCCTGGATGAAGAGGAACCCTGCCTCCTCATCCTAGCTCACCTTTCTCCAGCTATTGACACCATTGAAGCCCACCTCAACCTCCTCACTACCAGCATGGGTTTCCATGGAACATTCTTGCAGTGGTGTTTCTCCTACTCCCTGAAAAGACACAAACTCATCCAGATGGCCCACAACAAAACCCAGCGCTGCCCATAATGCTCCATCCTGTCCGTGGACAACTTCAACGTGTCCATGTAAACCATGTAGGTGTAAATCCTGCCCAGCACCAACGTCAAGGTACACCAATAAACAAATGACACAGAGCTTTGCCTACAAATCTATTGGTTCAGCAACATCTGTCCACTCACGCATTTTATGTCCCTAATCTAAATCTGGATGCTGAGCACCTACCTGGATATGAAAACCCACAAATACCAATTTAATTATTCCTAGGAAACCCCCAAACTGTGCCCATGTGCAGAACTAACAGATGGAAATGAAGCTCAATCAAGCCAATCCTCAACTGTCAGCCAGTCAAACTGTATTTTAGCTTTTCTATTGAGTGTGATATCTCATTCAAAACACACATCATCAAGAGGACCCAAAAAGAGGCCATCTAAAATGTTAAGCCCTTCGCCCCTGCCATGAGTGCAAGCCCTAATCATCTCCCATTTGGATGGTAGACACTCTGAGAAAGCCATCCAGCATACAGCAGAAGGCCTCATAAAAAGACTAAGACAATTCCAGATATTACACCCAACCTGAAGTATCTGCACTTGCTATTACTTCAAGCAGGCATTATGTTCAACAGGGACTGAATCACCAACAGAGTAATCTGATCCAAAATGCAACTCTATCTGGCTAAGAAACTTGCCATTTCTGGATGTCATTGCACCAGCAGAAGCCAATAACATGCCTAACTGGAAACACAGAACTACAAAAGGGAAAGAAAAAGTATAACACTAGCATTTTCTTGCTATGTACCCCTGTGTCTGAAACAAATAATCAATGCAGATCAGACTGGCACACTGTATGATGCACTTCCGGAAGCACCTGCAGTCCGTACAATTTAATGAATATCTCTCCAGTCACTGATTGCTCCTCTCAATGTTGCTACTTCTGCCTTAATCATCACCCCATCCTTTCTCTCCAACCGCCATTCACGCAACCACTGCTCCTTCAAGCAAAACCAAAAGTTGATGGCTGAAAGAGTTTGAATCAATCATAACCACTGGCACTGCTCTGGGCAGCTCTCCAAATCATTGTTTTTCAGCCTTCCAAGTCATTACATAAGGGGAAAGACCATATGTAAATCAGACTTTGTGCCACCCCAAAAAGGGCAGGCTAGCCCAAACTGTTAGGTCACATCCTTTCTGCACAAGACCACAAGCATCCGCAAACATGTTTTACCCTCATTGAGTGTGATCAGTGAGGAGAGCTTGGATGTCTAGGCCCAGCAGGCTCAGGACCCAGGTCTGGGCATACCCATTCCAGATAGGGCGACTTTAGCAAAACCAAAAAGTGATGGTTTGAAGGTTTTGAATCAATGATAACCAGTGGCACAGCTCTGGGCAACCCTCCAAGCCATCGTTTTTCAGCCTGCCAGGCCTTTCCCTAAGGGAAAAGACCATATCATATCAAGACCTTAACATGTCTGGGGATGCTTGTGGTCTCATGAAGAAGGGATGCGAGCAAGCAGTTTGGGCTGGGCTGTCCCTCTTGGGGTGGGACTAAGCCTGAATTACAGATGGTCTTTCTCCTTTTGTTATGGCGTTGAGGTTGAAGAACAATGCTGTGCACGGTTGCCCTGAGCAATGGTAGAGGTTCAGATTAATTTTAAACCTTCCAGCCATCTCCTCTTTTGCTTTGCTATAGCCACTGCTCTCTCAGCAGGCTGCCTTTAACCCCGGGTTCCTCTGCTCCTCACTAGATAGTTGTGAGATGTATAAATCCTCTGCACACATACTTACATACAATGTAACGCATTTCTATTCTAGAAAAACATAAAATAAATAAACACATAAGTCTATTATCAAACTGAGTATGATGACAATTAGGAGAAACAGTAGCCACATGCAGTAGCCTATCAAAATGCATTACAAGAATCTATTAGGAAGTTCAGATATTTAACTGCATACTATGAATAACTGGTTACACTAAAATGCAAGGTATCATGAAGAGAATGTCAGAAAATACCCTTCTTTATTTATCATGTTTAATGTTGTACTGTGGATATATTTGTATATCTTCTGAACATAAATCAAACATACCTATTTTTTGTGTGTTAGTTAAAAAAGAAAAGTACATTTCGTTTGCCACAAATCAATTTTGTGATCAAAAGAGAACACATGAATAATGTTGGAACAAGGAATATGCCTCAAATCAAAAGAAAACACAATATGCGTGTTGAAACAAAGAACATGTCAACACGTGTCTCACCTCCCTGAGCTTTTTTAAGGCAAGCAAATTATCAGTGCATCTAAATGTTTCAAATATGCATTTGCTCACACAGTACATATCAGAGGCTAGTAATGATTCCAACGAGAACATCTATAAAAACGTTAACATCTCTCAAAAGTGCAGAAACAGGTTTCAGTTGCATTTACCAGCACCCAATGTGTCTTAATAAAGTAGTACAGTGTTAGTGCTTTCTATCCATTTATCAAATATTCGAATGTAGTTAA
This sequence comes from Ambystoma mexicanum, assembly GCF_040938575.1. NCBI lineage: Eukaryota > Metazoa > Chordata > Amphibia > Caudata > Ambystomatidae > Ambystoma > Ambystoma mexicanum. The sequence goes on along the minus strand of NC_090928.1, from coordinate 1,009,681,020 downwards.
TTGCGGCCACATTCACCCAACGTCACGCTGTTTTCTTTTATAACTAGACTTGTTGTTTTCCAGATTCTATGTATACTGTCATGTGCGCTAGTATAACCAGTTATCCCTATTGTGACTATTTTTAGATGATACGGGGAACACAATCTGATATACACACATATCGCAAGTGCAAAATAATAAATAGCTAATATATGAGAGAGGCCCAGGCACCAGGAATTATATGTTGAAACCCGATTTTCATTTATTTAACATCAAACACTTGGAGACAAATCACAAACGTACACAAATAGCTATGTACATTGCAACAAGTGTCATTTAAGGCTAGATCAATTATGCCATTTTTAATCTATGTATGAATGCTGATTCGCAAACTATTGTGTGTAAAATGATGCATGTTGTAATATGCCTATGAAAATGTATGAGAGGAGGAACATTTTGTGACACCACATCATGGCGAGTTAAAACTGAAGACTCCAAGTGCAACGCAGGGCTTGTGCTGGTGGGTGTACTGTTGCTCTGCTAACTGGTGTAGCGGGAGGAGAAACATTTTGTGATGCCATGTTGTTGTGACATGTTAAAATTGAAGGCACCTAATGTATCAGAGTGGCTGTTGCCCCGCTGTTGGCCTCTCTGTCGAACACTGCGGTTCCCCTGGTGGTGTAGAAAGGACCCTGAGGCTTGGAGCCCAGATGTTTCCTGTTATTACTGTCCCATAAATTTGGAGGTGCAGATACAGATACAGAGGAGTGTTGGTGCCACAGTGTAGGCCAATGGAACAACAAGTAATGTAGCAAAGCCGGAAGTAGGAGGCAGAAGGAGATGCTATTTTTGACCACCCTTCCTCTGTCTTTTTGTTTTCCTGCCTTTTGTGCCAGCTTTCTGCCTCATTTTGTTGGATCTATAATGGGCCTAGGGTCTTTGAACCACTGTGTTTTAACTTTGCACTCCCTTGCTACACCCGCACATTTGTTTGCTCTGCTCCTTACTTTGCCCTATATTGCCCTTGATTGCAGAATGGGGGAACTGAAGTCTTTATCTTCTCCAGGTTCCATGACTGGAAGAAACGCAAGAAAGCCAAATGCAGCCTCTTTCTCCAAACACAGAAGTCCCCTGAATGCTTACTTTAAAGAAATGTTGGGAAGGATTGAGCACAAAATTTCACTTGTGGAGGAGGATCAGAGAAAGAACTTCACACAGTGAGGGAGATTCCACTGATACAGTCATTGAAAATCCTATACACAATGCCCCGCACTTCTGCCACCCATTCAATTAGGCCTGGCACCAATCCAATTATAATGTTCATTATACTGATGATTTAAGAGACCCTTCTATCAAAAAACCCTTCAAGAAACCTGTTGAAATGGCCTGTCAAGTCGTAACATCGTCCAGCAGCAATGATGTTTTATCTGCTTTGTCAGACTTGATCACGGTGTAGACTTGGAAGAGTGGAAGAGTCTATGGGGAAAATAGCCACCAATGTGAACTATACTTCCTTTTTAAAGTCCTTTAGGAAAAGGACATTTGAGACACTGTCCAGAATCGATGATTCATCGAGAAACCTGTCATCTACAAATGGTCCAACTGATGACAACATGGGACATTTGCCATCCTTGCGTATGCACATTCCAGTCCAAAAGAAGCCACTTATCACTACTAATGTGGAATTTAACTCTCTGGCTGACCCCTAAACCTCACTCCCACTCCATACCAGAAAATGTGGCCTATGAAGGCAGTACAGGCAATGGTGGCAATAGCGTGACTTTGACAGCACCTATTCTCGGTCTCACTCCCACTGCTGCACTTTTGGTGGGAACTGTGGTTGATATCCCTGTTCTTAGAAAAGGTCCCTGATAGATGCTGCGATAAGGACACAGGTCAACCACCAAATAGAACAATACCATACCCACTGCTACAACCAGTAATTGGCCCTGGCTAAAACCCACATGAGAAAGGAGATTCAGAGATTTAAGATCTTGAAACTCGATGAGGCCTCACAGATCAATAGTATCAGATTGATCAAGCTAAATATAAATACCTTTGTAAAAGTATAAAATACTGACTCCTTCAGCAAGATGCTCATGCTGGAGATATTAATTAAGGTGAATGTGGGGGCATTTTGGTCAATTGTGAATGGCCAAGATGCAACGCATGCCATTTTACAATTAAAACCGTTTTCCGAACAATAATGGCTGGAATTCTATGGTAATAGATTTGGGCCTAAGCTGACACCTACGGGGGAGAGGAGAGAGCCAGATGAATGCTCTGCCAACTTTATTAGAGATAAATGGGAGCTTATCTTTGAGATTGACAGAGTTATAGAGCTTATCTCGAAATGTAAAAGGTTGCATGCTCCGGGACCTAATGGCCTTACCAATAATATGTTCAAGTCAGACCCTAACCTATGGGCTAACCTCCTCTTTTATGAATTCAAGGACATTCTAATGACTGGGATTTGCCCCCATCTTGGACTACTGCCTATGTTATCCCAAGGGGTCTTCTAAGCCTTGTCGAAGGTGTCTACAAGAATGCGGGCATACGGGTTAGGCTTAATCAGAAGGTTGATACGTCAGCTAGATTACAAACGTACTGTGGGGTGAGACAGGGCTGTGTACTGACATCCTGAATCTTTAACCAGTGCATGTCTGATGTGGCAGAGTGCTTGACTAAAGAGGGGTTGGTAGACCAAAGAGTGGGCCTAAGTAAGGTCGTTTGGCTGGCTTATGTGGATGATTTCTTGTTGTTTGATTGGACCAGAGTGGGCCTGCTGCGACTTCTCACCACCTTTGCAAAATATGCCATGTATAATGGCCTTATCATCAACCCGAGCAAGACTAAAATCTTTGCATTTGCGAAGGGAGAACATAAGAACTCACGTCCTACCTGGAGACTGGAGGGGTGTAGGGTGGGTATCTCCCCTAGTGTGAACTATCTGGGCTTTCATGTTGGTGCATATAAGGGGGCCAGATGTCAGTTGGAGATTCTCGCCAATTATGCTAAATTACTGGGAAACCAGATATTGAAAATCAACCGTAAACATGAGAGATTCTCTATAAAACATGCACTTATGGTTTTTGAAGGGAAGATATTACATAAACTGGTTTAAGGGTTGGAATTGTGTATTGATATAACAATGCACAAGTTGAACCAAATAGAAGGTGCAATATGGAGACGGATCCTTGACATCCCCAACACGTACCCATAACTGCTATCTGGTACAAGCTGGGGTATATCTCACTATGGGCCTGTGACCTGTGGAGGATGCTCACACTTTATGCCAAAATTAAGTTCCCTAACGCAAGAACTTTATATTAGCTAGTAGGGAATAACATAACAGCCTCTGGATTTTTACTAAAATTTGGCAACAGTTGTGAGAAGATCCTACAGACTATAGATTTCAAATTGGTAACATTAAATAGCAATCCAATGCTAACCAACAAAAAGTTGCTAGATTACGATTGGATCACTACGGTAGACCTTCCACTCAGATAAATCAATGAGTGAACTATCTCAGGACCATAAGAAAAGAGGATCCCTCTCTACAATTCTAACTCTTTTCCCAAACCAATATTATCGTGGCCTGCTGCTGAGGCTACGATGGAATATCCTCCCTACCAAGGGCATTGTACTTAGAAGAAATCTAATAAACATAGAGGAAAGTCTGTGTAGAGTCTGCAACTTAGAGCATGAAACATCCAAACACCTTATCTTGAATTGTGTACAACTAAGTGACCTGAGGAACTCTTTGTTGGGCTCTCTGAAAGATTCATATTCCAGTTATTCCACTGATCTGGTCTGAAATCGCTGTCTAAAGGTGCAAAACATGGGAGAAGGTTTGGCTCTAGCCGGCTTTCTGAAGGGCCTTAAGTTGGATGGTCTTAGATAATCTAAGGGGGTATGATCCTTGATGGAAGCCTCTTCCTTTGATTTCTTTTTCCTTTTGTCCTTGATTATATTGCTTTGCTGCGACCATGGGCTTCTGTCTGTATTTCCTTTTTATTTCAAATTAAGCTTTGTGCTTAGGTTATTATATTCATATATCCTCACAGTGAGCTATATTTTGTTTAGGAGTTATATACAAATTCTCAAGATCGTTTGCTTGTAATACCAGTACATTTTTATCTATTTACCGATACATGTTCTTTTTTTCTGCTATCCTTTTTATATTGGTTGACACTTGATTCTGATATGACATGTATTTTCTAATTATATGTCACACTATGTATATACTTTGGAAAACTACTTTTACTTTAGTTTTTTATGCTGTAAGTTTTGTAAAGGTTTGATTACACCAAATACAAAAGAAAAAAAAGAAAAAACAAAGAAAAGGTCAATTTGATTCTACCATCTCTCTCATGAACAATTCTGTCCATTGAATTATTTCAAAGATCAGAGGCCCACCAATTAACCCACAAGAAGTTCTGATGGCCATGCATGTTCCATGGCTAAGCACATTACCTAAACCATTGAAGGGGATTGTATTGTAGTTACACTTTCCAACCCTGCTCTGGTGTAAACTCAAATGTAAGCAGTTTCTCAGTGAATGGGAGTAGCAGATTGGTTTCATTATCGTATTTGCATTTGCCTGCATCCCTTCCATACCTTCCATCTCCATCTATCTAAAGGCCCCATCCAACTCTCCCTCTTTGTCCACACCAAACCTGCCTCCCCATAAGAAGACAGCCCACTCTATCCACTCCGCCGCAATTGTAAATGCCTCTGTTTGAGCTGCAACAAAACCGTCTGCAGAAGTTATGGAGCCAATTTTAACAAGGGAACATTTTTAGGTGCTATCCACAATAAAAGAGATAGATTGACCAGATGTGGTTTGTGCCATTCCTAAGATCTGTCTAGAATGTCTTTCAGCAGGCTATGTTTTAGCTCCATTGCTTTTACCCACCAATTCCAGTTCCTAATCAATGCATGCACCTGATAAGGCTACTAATTCGAACCCTTATGTTTTAGTCCCCATGTTGTATTTTTGCTGGAGTGTTGCGGAAGCAGATACAACATTTCTAATTCCAGATATTAGATCTAAACTTAGTACCTACGGTGTGATATGCTCCAGGAAACATGGACAAGTTCCCTTGATGGTTTCACTCCATTTTTCAAACCTGACAAAAAAGTTAGCAATCGTGTTCGTTTCTTTGCCAGTTTAGACACATTTGTTAGATCCCCTTTTCCAGTGTCAGTGACACAGATTTCATTTCGACTCGCATAATATATCAATTATAAGAATGTTGAATGGCTTAGGAGATGCTTCATTTTTAATACATTTTTAAAATAGCCATTATACTGTTTACTCTTCGGCAAGTGAGATGATTAAAGACTATAAAATGGACAATTCTTGGGGGGGGGGGTGAGTTGATTAAATCTCTGGACTCACACTTTACAACTTTATTCGGCCTAAACGGCCATCAAAGTACATCCTAAAAATACATTTCTTGTGCAGAATTACAACAAAGCAACCAAAACAAAGTAAATGCCACCAGACAGAGCATTTAACCAAAGGTCAACAACCACCTCTCCCATGTCTCTTGTAGCACCCAATGAATCTTGGGCCGAATGGAATGAGATTTGCCCCTGAGAGTGGTCGATTCCTAATAGAGTCACACAAGGGGAACACATGTCCAGAATCGACAGAGGAACTGACTGTAATCCCACTTTGTCTCGTCCCACCATGGTGATTACATTGTTCCATAACATTCCTGACCATGTGGACGTCCCTAAGGATGAGTTTGACGATGTCCAAGTTGGCAGGGCATATGGAAAGCCTGGTGCATTCTAACAAAGAAACCCTGGACATGAACCCACAGTCCCCCACATCCCGCATCCAGTGAAGGTATTTGTTCAGGGGGGCACCCCTTGGTTCTCTTGAAGCAGGGGCGAGTTTAGGAACCCCATGGAGGAACACTATATTGCTGCCGCACCCTTCACATAGAAAATGCCCAAAGAGCTCCCCTGGCCGGGGGTTAATTCATTGGCCGTCTGCCCCACTGAGTGCACCTTGGCCGTCACGTCAGGGTTCCGCAATGGTGGGAGCTCACCCCCCCATAGGTGGGCTCCCTGTGGGCTCCCTCGTTGAGAGTAACACTGGGTGTTGAACCACCGCTGTACGACTCTTCATAGGTGGGGAAGTCAAAACCGTAGGCTTGGGGGCCAAGTGCAAGAAGGATTTGACCCTGTGGCACTGGCTGAATTCGGCCCCTCAGACACAGCCTCTAACAAGCCCCCTCCTATCACCCCTCTGGCCCCCATGACCCTTTGATCAGGATCAGTAGCAGGTTTTTAATCTGAGCCAGCTCGGGACGCAGACCTTGGCAGGAGCATGTTGGCAAATACAGTAGAGGAAAGGGCTGGGAGGCAGTGATCTCCCTTTGTGTGGGGTTTGGGAACCCAGAGAGGAATAAAACATAAGAAAACGCTATCCCCCGAGAGATCATCTGATGTGAGCTCACTCCAGGTATTTGAAGGGAAACTAGGCAGCTTTCCTTCACCCACTCCCTCACAACCCTGGTCCCCTGAGTCAGAAGCCAAGGTTGCGAGAGGAAAGTGGGGGTGGACTTCTGGGGATACCAGTGACTGCTGTGGGACTGAGGAGACAGGGATTGGGGCAGAAGAGGGGAGGATGTGGACGGGCACCAAAAATGGGGCCGAAGGAATGCATCCACCAGTCAAATTCACAATGCCCATGGAAATCCTTTTGCAGCCATTGGCCAAGGTATCCAGTAAAACAGCAGTGGCCACTGTGTCAAAGCCCCCCCCCCTCACAGGAGTTAGCAGGTCAGTTAACAAGTCGGCAGTGGGCACAGATGCACCCAGGTAAAGAATGGCCAGTTCGAGGGTGAGGGATGAGTTTGATCAGGAGCGTGGATGGCCCCAGAAGGCGGCTGTGGGTTGCCTCCTGAGGGCTATTGGTGCAGAGTAGTTCAAATACAAGTTCCCCCATGACGGCCTCATGATTACAAACAATGTCCGTAGACGGTTGGGGTGCTCCGACTCCATTTGTGAACTGAAGGCATGCTCCAATACCTTGCATTCCACTACCCAGCATGGCCACCAGCACTTTGTGTAATAGTCCCTCCTTCTTTCTTTGGCCCATAATAGGTTTCTGATGCACCAACGGGACTGGGGGTCCTTGTAGGTTCAGGAGCAGAGAAGATGTGGAGAGGAAGAGGGGGTGGGAGAAGAGAGGGCCCCTCCTTCCAAAACACCAGCCATTTCCATTGTAACACCCCAAGACGGGGAGAAATCCTGAAAGTTCAAAACCAGGAAGATAAGGCTCACCTACCGGGCGTTGTTCTGCGGGCACTAACCTCATGCACCTATTGGAATTCAACCCTTGCGGGGAGCGAATACCCAGGTGGGAGCAAACACCCGCGCCCTTTCACCCCCGCGGCCTTCCACCCTGGCGGGGTCCAGCCACGGTATTTGTCCAGGAGGTGGCGGGGCATCCAGGCAGTGAGAGCACACTCCAGGGACTCCCAGCTCTCCCAACTCTATAACATTCCATGCAATGGACAATTCTTGGGGGGGATTTCAATGCCAAAATGGGACATTGCCTGAAGGGCTCACTTTTTGACAACATCGAGAACTGTCTTTTTAATGTACTTACTCCTGTTATGTCTGATCCCAAATGAACTCTGATGGTGCCAAGATGTTTCCTTTACTATTGGAGTATGGTCTACATTATGCAGATGGTAGATTTAGTTCTGATTGTCCAAAGGTTTATACTTTTAAAGGTCACCGAGTAGTCTAAACAATTGATTATTTTTGTATTTCTCTGAATAGATGGTGCTGGGTTATATATGTTAGTGTACACTGTCAATGTTTATTTCCTCATTTAAAGAGTAAGGTGACCAGTAGGGTATGCAAGAACATCATGTGGAATGCGGCTTTGGAACATGTTTTAATCAAGAAATAGCCAATCATCCGTTTTCAATTGGAATAAGTCAGCAATTTTGCTCATTGTTTTTTAGAATTCAAGAATTTTTTAACTTTTTTTTATCTGTTAAAAAAGTAGAACTAAAAAATAAGCTTTAGACTCCATCTACTTTACGTTTTTCAGTAAAGTAGTTAGATTCAATAAGATTCTCCAACATTCCCATTAGCATTTTCTCCTATGCCAATGGAAATAATGGACAATTGTATCCTAGAGAAAAAGAAAAAAGCACAAAAACACATTTCTGTCCGAAATTCTTCTTTCTAGTATACAATAAACACTATAATCCATTGCCGTTTATAACTATCCAGAGTCTCGGCAATACCCTGTCTAGTCCATGACTGATTAAAAAAAAAACTGATTTCACATGCACACCATCACACAAAACAGCCCCTCTACTCATTTTACTGTTATGTTTGTAACACTCCCTCATTGCCTGCTTTAAACCACTCACACATATATCCACCAATCACTTAAAAAACTCTACATATACTCTATCAACATATTAAACTTCCACCACCAGCTGCCACTTAACAATGTTCTACACATCTTTAGCATCTACATTTCCCATACGTATACCAGAAAATCCTATAAATACACATCCGCATTGTGCAGTGACAGAAGAGCATAAATAAAAGGGGCAGTACGGATGGACAAGGGCTCATGGGAGCCCAGGAGGGAAGTGCCAAAGGATCCCAAGGTGGGAGGCCACTAGCTAACTGATGTGGCAGAGGAGTCCCAAGGGTGGGGTACATCTCAACCGTAACATCCCTGTAACAAAGTTTTTTCTGTTAACTGAATACATTTTCTAAGTGAAAATGTTTCATAATGTTACATCACGGTATATAAGTTATTAATAATTCAAACATATATGAAACAACTATAAATAAACCTCCTTTAAAAAACAGATTTATGATATGATATGAGAGCTTATTTTTATAGCGCCTGTACACAATGTGTTTCAAAGCATGTCAAGGCAAGGGAGAGAACACAGGAAAAATACAAACAGTGAACTTTCTTACAAGGCCTTGAACAATAAGAATGTGAAATTGACTATTGTGCTCGGCCTGGGGACATTTCAGATAGTGTAAGAGCTAAGACACAGATTAGGGAGGGAGGAGGTGGGTGGGAAGGGAAAGGGAACAGACAGGTGTCTAACATACTAGGCCTGACGACATTTATGATAGAGCTGGAGGATTACAAGAGGAGTGGGTGAGGGGGAGGAGACGGAAGGAGTGGAACAAAACAAGCAACTATCGTACTAGACCTGACAACATTTCAGATAGTGCTGGAGAGGAAGGGGGATGAAGGAGGAGGAAGAGAAACGAGAGGGGGGTGAGAGACAAACAATGTAGATATCATAATATGTCCGAGGACAATTCTGATAGAGTAAGTGCATGGAGTAAAAGAAGGGAAAGGGGAGAGGAGCGAGGGAAAGGAAGATGGGGAGAAGAGGAGAGAACAGAGTGAGCAGTGAGAAAGAGTCGAGAGGCAAGTGGGGAGAGTCTTAAGCAGTTGCAGAGTCGGTGATAAAACATAATGTTGCAGGGAACAGCACATGCAAGCCAGGATTCAGGATGAAAATGGCACAGCATGATAGAAGAGTCAAGAGTCCACAAAGCCAAAACCAAGCATTTGCAAAAACACGGTGATGGGAGAGCAATAGTGTATCAATACAAAACTCCTGCATGGTATGATGTAGGGGGGACAGAAGGAGAGGGCTAAGAGGGATGGGAAGGCAGGATAGAGAGGAGTAAGCCAATGCAGGCAACACAAGTAAACAAGAAGAAGGGGTGACAGGGGAATGGCACACAACATCACAGCATGCTCACCTGCTGTCTGAGCAGGGGTTTGGCCCTTGGGTCCTCCTGGTCTGAACTGTGCAAACAGGAATTGCCCTTTTCTTTGTGTGCCCTTTGCTTCGGACGCCCGAGTGAGAGACGCCCTTGATCTAAGAGAAGAGAAGGAAGGAAGAGTGAGGGCTAAGAAGGTGGGCTGGGTTTAGGTCAGGTGACCTAGACCTACTTACACCTGCTCCCCATCTGCAAAGGAAGAGAGGCTGGAGGGCTCCTTAAGTAGGGAAAAAGGATGGCAACCAGGAAGGCACTAGGTGCCAGGTGCACTCCTAAGCCTCCCAAAGCTCTCCGATGCCTGCGGGTTGCAGCGCTATATAAATAGATAAAATAAAAAAAATAAAAAATAATAAAGTAGGGAAAAAAAGCAGCAACCAGGAAGGCATCAGGCAGGCAGGGCTTGCTAAGTGGGGAAAAAGAGCGGCAGCCAGGAAGGCACCAGGTGGGCGGGGCTTGGGTCAGGTGACCTAGACCCACTTGCACCTGCTCCCCATCTGCAAAGGAAGACAGGGTGGAGGGAAAAAAGAGTGGCAACCAGGAAGGCACCAGGTGGGTGGGGCTTGCTAAGTGGGGAAAAAGAGTTGCACCCAGGAAGGCACCATGGGGGCGGGGCTTGGGCCAGGTGACCTAGACCCACTTGCACCTGCTCCCCATTGGCAAAGGAACAGAGGCCAAAGGGCTCCTTAAGTAGGGACAAAGAGTGGCAAACAGGAAGGCACCAGGTGGCTGGGGCTTGCTAAGTGGGGAAAATGAGCGGCAGCCGGAAAGGCATCAGGTGGGTGGGGCTTAGACCAGGTGACCTAGACCCACTTGCACCTGCTCCCCATCTGCAAAGCAAGAGCGGCTGGAGGGCTCATGAAGTGGGGCAAAAGGAGCAGCAACCAGGAAGGCATCAAGGGGGCGGTTCTTGCTAAGTGGGGAAAAAGAGCGACAGCCAGAAAGGCACCAGGGGGCCAGGGTTTAGGCCAGGTGCACCTGCTCCCCATCTGCAAAGGAAAAGAGGCTGGAGTGCTCATAAAGTGGGGAAAAAGAGCGGTAACCAGAAGACACCAGATGGGCAGGGCTTGCTAAGTGGGGAAAAAGAGCGGCTGCCAGGAAGGCACCAGGTGGGCGGGGCTTAGGCCAGGTGACCTAGACCGCTTTGCACCTGCTCCCCATCAGCAATGCGTTCCCCCATTATTGCAATGCGTACTTATGTGAGTCATTATCAGGAGCGCATAGCCCAATAGTTTTGACAATATCAAAAAAACAAAACACAGGACACATTTCCAAAAGCATCCTTTCAGGTCTGTGCTGATGCTCCTCACATAACTATCCTGAAATCCAGTCCAGTGCCCTGGGCTGCAGCCTCAATTAAATTTTATTTTTCCCACTTAAACCTACAGCTTCAGCCATACCACGTGCCCACAACTTTATTGCAATCCCGCGCAGCACTCCAAACTGCAGTTGGAAGCAGATTTTTCTTCTCATTTAAACGTACATCTTCGGCCATGCTGCATGCCCCAATAAGTAAATCAAAGAAGGCAGGCCCATTATCCATGCATCAAACTTGTATCACTATTTTTGTGCCATTGCCCACAGCAGATAAGTTATGTCACTATTTTTTCCACACTTTCAAAAATATTAAAACACAGGACAGATTTGCAAAAGCATCCTTTCAGGTCTTTGCTGATGCTCCTCATGCAGGTTTGTTGTCATTCAGTACAGCACTTCAGGCTGTAGCAGCAAGCAAAATATTTCTTCCTATTCAAACCTAGGTTTCGGTCATGCTACATGCCCCAATAATCAAATCACAGTACACGATCAGCAAGTAATTACTGGGCCGCAGAATGGGTAGATCACTGTGCTTCATCTAGTACTTTAAACAGATTACCCTACTGCTGTTGATGGAGTTCTTCTGTGGGGGTGCCCTTCCTTCTTCAAGTGTTAGGTTTCGAATAGAAGAGTGAGCCCTGTTCACCTGAGCAGTGGGGTGTTCAATAAGTAACTGTTGTCACAATGAAGCAGTCTTCAAAAACCATTCTTGATGCTATATTTAATGTTAGAACTCAGCGGACACATAATTCAACCTTCTAGAGCCTTTCTCAAAGCATGTGGATTGTGGTCCAGTCATTGCTGTGAAGTTGTGGAAATGAGTCCAGCATCCAATCCCAATATTCTTGTCCCACCATGGTCGCAAATAACGATGGGTAATCATTTCAAGGGGTGGCCTGGTGACGATGAGAGCACCTGGTTCACCGTGCTTTTGTAATTATCTGCTGATTAGCATTATCTCGGAGTGTGTGCAGCGATAGTCACGGCGATCTGTTCCTGCAATCCTGTGCAGCGCTTCGGGCTGCAGCCATGGACAGAATTTTAGCCATGGGCAGAATTTATTTTCCTATTCAAACCTATCCAGATTTTGAAAACCTTCATCACATAGCCAGTCACTGGTGGCCATGCCACCTTTAACCCCATTGTCAGACCCTCCTAGTAATGGCCAGTAGCCAGATTATCTGAGTCATTGCGACTCAGACAATCTGGCCACTGCCCATGACCACAGGCCATGACTCGGACAACATGGGCCACTGCCCATGGCCTCAGTTACCAATGGTATATCACAATTTTTTGTAACTACTTTATGACACTTTTAAAAAAATAATACATGGACACATTTGCAAAACCATGCTTTCAAGTGTTTGCCAATGCTCCTTGCTCAACTTTCCTGCAAATCCGTCCATGTTTTATTTTTTGAAAAGTGACAAAATGTACGTACACAAAATAGTCATATTACTTTGCTCCCAGTTGACAAAATCCATTCAGACTTTGCAGAAAAATTCAAGGTTCGGTCTATAATCTTTCTAAACTCTTCCCATCTATAAATGTTGAAATCTCCTCTCTGTTTGCCCCTATATGCAAGATCCCATCAAAATGTACAAAAACTTTAAAATATGGGTCTTGAAACTTTCGCAAACTTTTGTGCAGATTTGTGAATCGGCACCAAATTCATAAGCCTTTCAAATAGTTTGGGACCCCCCTCTAATTTTGTTCCCTCTTGGCAAAACAGCCCCAAACGTGGTAGAAATATTCAAGGTCACGTCTTGAAAAATATCACAAAATGTCATACCGTTTCATTCGTCAAAGTTATACGCCATCCAAAAACTGCTTTTCACCAACCCTGTAATGCAACTGAGATGTTTGCAAACATTACAGGGCTGTCCGGAGCTGTTAGTGAACTTCGAAGGTGAAAAACCACCATATCCCATCCCATCCTCATTACTCCTCACCTCCCCGAAGATTGTTTCATTAGTTTCACAAGTGCAATGTTATGTTTTTTAATATGTTTTACCGCAAATTTCACAGACAACGGCCACTGTCTGCAAATCCAACATGGCGGGCATTTCAAAATATCTGACACAGCTCACACTTTTTAGCATCCAATCAGCAGACGTGTCCAATGTCCACCGACATCACGCCACCCCCTCGACCAGAGAAGTGAGTCTCTGTACCGAACCCAGAGATCACTATTTTTTTAACATACTTTTTGTGCATTTAAAAAAAAACTACTGAACGGATTGCCACCAAATTTACAATAGCGTGCTTTCGGGACAAAGCTGCCGCTCCTGGTGCAAATTTGGTGTAAATCCATCCAGCAGTTTGGCCAGTAGGTGTGAGCACATTTTCTGTCCATTGCGTCTACGGGAAAAACCACACATTTTGGGACACCCCCCATATCTTTGCCCCCTCTTGCACAAAACCTCACTAAACATCGCAGAATCAATCTGACGGGACCATATACTTTAAAACAATGTTTTGTGAAGATTCGTCCGGGGGCCGCCCAAGCTCTGCCTGTGGGTTGAGCAACTTAACCATAACTACAGGGCGGTTGTCGCAGGCCCTGCAATATATTGTGTCTCCAGTCTGTGTTTCCCATAGTCTGTAACTGCAATATTATTTTGCTTATCTGGATACTTTTTTATTTTTTAATTGAGCACTAGTTTTTTCTCCTCAATAAATTCAAAACATATCTGAATGCTTGATGGCAATGCCTAGGTTTGAGCAAAGGACCTAGCACATGCTGTCAAAACCTGCCATAGAACCACTGCACATTTTGGCAATACTTGCCAAATACTTGGGCCATTTAATGTAAACATCGGCCATATAATTGGAAATTATGGGAGTGGAATAAAACATGCCGTTCATTAGAAGCATATTTAATTTGATGGTGGAACCTGGCATATTGGAGAAGGTGCCTGTCCAAGTGGGAATCCGACACATAAGATCAATATCAGGTAGCTGAAGTCAGAACCAGATATTTAATAGAAAGTCCTATGTGAGTGCCTGGGAATTTGATGGGGGTATCTGGCATTGGACTAATATATTTTGCAAATGATATAAATAAACATAGCTAAATATATGATAACAATACCTAACAGCACAGGATATGAATAAAAACGCCACCATGTATGGATTCGCCAATTCCTGTTCTAATTTGTGAAAACCTGTTTAATTGCAGAAAACAAGGGCATATTTTGCTAGAAAGGGACTTATAGCGCGATCCTAGCCGAACCGAAGAGTTTTGTTTTAAATAAATGTGGCGTAGCCTAGACCATTCCATATCGAAGCTGCGTATCAACTCTTTAAGCATCACAAAGAGATAAGCGAATAAAGCGAAAGATATGTAATGGTTTGTAATGAGAAGGTCTGCGTACAGAATTTTCTGACGAGAAATGCTGATTCATTGGAATCGATAAGGTTAAATAAAATACACGCAAGTCCTCTGTTCCGTTATACAGAATTAATGTAGCGTCCGGAGCCACCAAAAGTGAAGCCAGCATCATAAAACTGCACAGTGAGGCTGCGCCTTGCAGGCGAAGGGAGGCCAGCCAACAGGCTATTACAAGAGTCTAGGTGTGAAATGACAAGTACATGTGTTAATGTTTTAGTGTCAGAAATTGAAAGATAAGGATGCATCCTGGTGATGCCGAAGAGATGGTAGTGACAGCTCCTGTATGATTAATTGAGTGTTCATGAGCGTCAAATAAAGGTTCGGAGCATCTCCAGACACCTCGCTCCTTACCCCAGGAAAGTAAATGGCAGAAACGCACACATCTTTATGTGGCTGGTGAGGTAGGGCGCTGGATGGAACCTAATCAAATCTGGGAGACAAGATCACCATAACACCTTTGTTTTGTGAATAAACTTTACAGAAATAAGAAACTATGCAAATCGTATATTTTAAAAATGTTATTTTATGTTATGTGGATTTATACTGTGCACCGCTACCACCCAAGGGCAGTCACCAGGCACTCTCGTGGCTCTGCAAGAAAGAGGACGGGGATGGATAGTGAGGGAAGTGCGATAGGATAGGTCCAGAACCAGGAGCAACTGGCGTCTGTGTGTGTTGGCTTGCGGATGATTGGCTGCATGCACAGGCTTGTTGTATCCGTACTGGTAAGGTCCAATGCGTGGGTTGTTTTTATCTGACTGTTTGTTATGTTGGAGTGTGTCTGTGTGTTTTATGTGTAGATTGGCTGGTATTTAAGGTTGTGCGCACTGGCTTGTAGTATCCGTGTAGGTAAGGATCCAATGCCTGGGTTGTTTTTATCTGACTGTTTGTTATGTTGGAGTGTGTCTGTGTGTTTTATGTGTAGATTGGTTGGTATTTAAGGTTGTGTGCAATGGCTTGTTGTATCTGTTTTGGTAAGGTGCAGTGTCCAGGATTGTTTGTTGTAAGTCTGTGTTACTTGTGTTGAGTGTGCGTTAGTGCATAGGTTGTCTAGCCCAATGGGTGTGTACAATTGTGGTGTATAAGCAGATCAATCTTGTAACAAAACAACAAACCTCAAATACAATTTCTTTTAAAAATGCGATAAGCAAGGCCTTTATTTATTTTATTGTGTTTATTGTTAGCTCGTTAGACCCTTATACAGCAAGTACAATACTGTTTCAAAGTGCCCACAGGGCCAAGGAAGGAACAAGGGAGTGAAACACATTAAAAAGCACGATATCTTTAAAAGCAGTTGAGGGATAAAAGAAAAAAAGACAAACCTACTATGCCCTGTGAGTATTCGGAACGTGCAAGTGCAACAAGGAAGAGGGTAGAGGGTGTACGTGCTGGGGTGCTGGGCTCATGGGTGACCCACAGATGAAGTGCATGGTATGGTAGGTGCTACACTGCCGGAGCCGCGTTAGGTGTAAGTGCGAACCACCAGGTCGGAGGGTGTGCCAAGGCAAGGGTGTGCCATTGAGGACGTGGCTGCATGCAACACTTTGGGATTTGATGCAAGTTTCGCAAATGTTTCTGTGGTTAATTTGACAATCTCTTTTACCATTTTGGCAACTCTTTTGGTGGTAAATCTGCCATAGTATGATTGAGGTTGTGCTGATATAATTTCCCATTGTGCAGTCCAAATGGTCTGTATTGAAGTTTCGAGTACGTTCCACTATTGGCAATTTCATTTAAGGGTTACCTCTGTTTTCTAGAAGAAAAACCTCCAGCCAAGTGCTGTAGGTATTTCCTCATATTTATCTCCAAAGTTGTAATGCGGTGGTACTGTAAACATGATAGTCATTTCTATCATTGCCATTTTCTACTACAACAGTCAATATATTGTCCTAAGTACATGAAGCCGGGGACACACCCAAAGACCTACTCAGCAGGACAACAATCCGTGGTGTAATCCACATAACCTAATAAAGCAAATATTGGTTAGAGATGCAAAGTGATAAAGATGTATTTTAATCTACACACATTTAATTAACTATAATTACAAAAACTAAAAACAATAAACCTATGACATTACATATAATATTCAAACATTTCAAATTGGTGTGTAAAAACAAACTCACATGTGGATAATAATGACAACTGATGACAACAATTGTGAAAGTCACCCGAGACCAATGGTCCATATCTAAAATACTGTGAACACATTTAGGCGGCCAAATCCTGGGCTCGCCTGAAACCAATGGTCCACTGCTAGTTTCTGGAGACAAAAACTGTGGCCGAGGAAGGGACTGGGATGGGCGGTAGCTTGCCTGCAACCGACAATCAGCTCGAAACTAGAGGCCTCAAAAGTGCGCAAAAGTATACACCACTTAAAGCTGGCCTATTATATTACTAGCGCCACCGGGCCAAAAAGTTGTCAGAAGTCTCTTCTATTTTCCACTGCCACCAACACCGTCTTCCTCAGGGCCTCGCATGAAAGACAAGGTCTTCAATCAATGACAAGACGTCCTCCAACCTTACGCATTATAGTACACCAAGTACAGTAGCTACAACAAAACCAAAAAAGGAGGAAAACTACTAATATCCACACGCACCTATAAAAACCACCAATGTGGCTATCACCAAACTACTGTGAAAAAACAGTCACTTCACCAAAAGCCCTCACCCAGTGGGAAGTCTATGGTGACCCCTGCACCATAATCAACAACCATGCTAAAAATCTCAATTGAGAAGCAATAATTATATACCCTCACTGGGCCTGGCCAACTAATGGCTATCTGAATGATAATCAGTATAAACCAGCAATAGATGATCAATCTTCTTTTTGGTTAGCTGGAGACTCAATCCTTCCCAATCAGCACTATAGCATGTTCACAACCTAATCATAAGAAGGAAAAAACAGACATCAGACAGAAAGATTTAAACTTGAATTGCACTGCCACAAACACATGGTTCATATTAGACCCCAAAATACAAATGCAATGTTATTCTACGTTTGCCAAGTAAGACTCATTACTTACATATATGGATAAGGATAAATACAGCACCCAGACCTCCATGGAGCACGTGTGGAATTACAGAGCAGTAGATCACTTCTAGCTCGTAAAGCTACACTAATATCCGATCTATGTGCTACGTTCTACACTACATTCGATGCTCGATTCAACTATGATAAAACCCACGCATCAGACCCTCTACAGGAAAGCCTGCGCAGGCCAAGTGCGCTGTGTTGTGCACCGCAGGTCCGCAGAGCACGCTGCCCGATATATGCGCTATGTTCTATACTACGTTCGACGCTTCAATCCGCTACGATAAACCCATGCACCAGACCCTTTGCGGCAAAACCCATGAAGGACAAGGGCGCAGGGTTGTGCGCCGCAGGTCTACACAGCACACAGCCCGATCTATGAGCTACATTCTACACTACATTTGATAATCGACTCTGCTATGATAAAACCCACACACCAGACCTTCTACAGCAAAGCCCACGCAGGAAAAGTACATGGTGTTGTGTGCCGCAGGTCTGCACAGCACACTGCCCAATCTACATGCACATTCTATATTGGGTTCAATGCTCGATTCCTGCTCCGATAAAACCCACAAAATAGACCCTCTGTGGGATAACCTGTGCAGGCCAAAGGCATAGTGTGCGCTGCAGGTGTTAGGCGCCACACAATGGAACTGTAGAGCCCGCCCTTTTTCATTCTTTGCCATGAAATCTCAGCCGATCCTCTGTGAACCAAGATGCCTCTGGAGGCTGCAGGTATTTGCAGTTCCGGGACGCAACCTAACTTTGTTTCCTAATCTTCCTGCATACTCTGATATCATGCCAAGCCCTTTTCTACTGCCGGCATTAGGTACCATCTCCATGCGTCAAGTTTTGACTATCCCAATCACCCTCTGCATGGCCTCATGTACAATAACACTGTCTCCATGCCCCCGCTCACTGCAACTCACGCCTATCTGCCCGTACGTCTCGCATGCACTATGCAGAAAAAACACTGTCCACCCTTTGCTGTAGTAAGCACTTAGGACCAAGATCTGGGTACAATCTCTCTGCGCACCCTCGACTACGCTTACCCACCATGCATGGCCACTGCCTCTACAGACGCCGGCATACAATACCTCCCAGGCATGCACTTCACGCTCTACAGATACTACTATACCCTTGAGCTCTCCCCCCACAACCCCTCGGCTGTCCCGACTGCAATTTCCACCGTACTGTGCCTAAAATGTGCACCGTAACACGTTCCTAAAATGAGCACAATCCCTACAGACACTACAAACCCCTGTGCTCACTGCACCCCCATGCATAAGTTTCCCTATTTGCATAGCAGGATAGATGCTATGCCCTGCAGCAACACATATCACTCTGACAGGCGACTATGACACGGACTCTGCTACCCTCAACAACATCTACAACACAATTCAAATGTGGATGGCTATCAACGGCCTCTGCCTTAACTCCGACAAAACTGAGCTCCTACTCGTAGGCTCCCCTGACACCATCAAGAAACTTGACGCTCAGTTCAGCCATTTCACCATTGACTCAATCACGATCCCAGTACTTGACACAGTAAAAACACTAGGCGTCTACTTAGACTCCAATCTATCCATGACCAGACAAGTAAACGCCATTGCCTCCTCGGCCGCTTACCATGCAAAACTCCTTAACGCAATCAGACCTTATCTGTCAAAAGACACCTGCACTAACATAGCCAGGGCCATAACCGGCTCGCGACTTGATTACTGCAATATTCTTTTCCTTGGGACCTCCAACAAAAATCTTGAGAAGCTCCAAGTAATACAGAACAGTGCCCTACGCGCTGCACAAGGCATTGCCAAGAGAGAGCACATCACCGCTGCCAGAAAAGCTTCCCACTGGCTCCCCATAAAGGAGAGGATCCTATTCAAGGCTCTAAGCATCACCCACAAATGTGTCCATCTTGCCGCCCCAATGTACCTTTCGCAGAGGATCCACCTGGTCTCCTCCACAAGACCCACTAGATCACCCTATGCCAGCATGCTCTCAGTACCCAGGGTAAAAAGGACCAGAGCAGGGGGCTCCAGTTTCCCGTACCTCGCTGCCGTACACTGGAACACCCTCCCTAGCTCCCTGCGCTCTGAACCTTCACTGACCGCCTTTCGGAAAACCCTGAAAACGACCCTGTTCATCTAACAATTACATGGCCTAGCCCTCATAATTGTATTGTATGATGTATTATGTGATATATCTGATCACAGGTCACTGCCTTACTGTAACCCAAGGCACAACCTGCTCACATTGTAACTAAGTCTTCCTTGCAAGTAACAGTGCCACAATGCCCCTGGGCTGCCTGCGCGCTATATAAATTTAATAAATAAATAAATAAATAAATAATATGCACAACCTCTTCTCTCCCAGACCACTAATGCCAAACTGAAATGTACTGCTATTGCTGTTTCACGTAATGTAGATGTACTTCCTCCCCTTGTCCAGCCCTCCAATGTCAATCAGAACTGTATTATTTCTGATGTTTCAAATAATGCATGTAGACTGCCTCCTCTTGCCCAGTCTCCCAATGCCAATCAGAAGTGTATTGCTGGTGCTGCTCCTCATAATGTATGTGTACTGCCTCCTCCCGCACAGCCCAATGCCAATCAGGAATGTATTGCTGCCACTGTCTCAAACATTGTAAGTGACCTGCCTCCTTAGGCCTGGCTTTCTGCCTCTAGAGAACAACGGAAACACAAGATCAGGCCCACCTCTGAAGCCTCCCTTACCATCCCCTGCCTCCACCTAGCTCTGATCAATATGTGCTCTCAACCCACTCACGCTGTAGACATCCATGATCTCTAGAATGCCAACAACCTTGATGCATTAGCAGTCACGGAAACTTGGCTCAACTCGGACTCCGGACCAACCGTCTCCCTTGCCATCCATTAAGGCTACACTATCCACAGGAGCAATTGACCCAATGCCAAGGAGGTGACATCAACTTCATTTCCAAGGACCATTTAGGTGTCAGTCAATTCCAATCCACACTGAATAACAAATGCGACATCCTCTCCATCAAACTCTCCACCTCCCACACAAATACCATCCTTACACACATTGTCTACTGTGCTCCTGGCCCTGTTCTCTCATTTGAGGAGGACCTACTCCTCATTTTAGGGGACAACGCTAAACCTTCCTCACAAGTACTCCTACTGGGTGAGCTTAACCTTGGCCTCAACAACACTTCTGACCTACCAGCTTGCTCTCCAGCAAATGCCCTCACTGCACTCGACTTTGCACATTGTATTGAAAACCTCACACACATGAAAGGGCGATCTCTTGACTGGATCGCTGACAACACATGCCATATCTCCATCAAAGCTAACTCGCCTGTCCCTGGTCTGACCATCATATCATCTCATTCTCTCTTCCCTATGGTCCATACGCCAAACCCCCAACAAAATCGCTCCCCCCTCCCTAGCTTGTTGCTCTAAGAGATTTACTAAAGAAAACCTCTCCCCTTGTCGCAATGGCCTGAACCCTGACTACTTGTCGTCTACTGATGCCACGTTCTTAGCCAACCTGTACTCCAATACTTTGACCAATGCCAATGATTTCATTGCTTCCGTTTGGTACCAAAAAAAAGCCAAACCTGTTATTCTCTCGAATTCATGGTACACCCCCGATCTAGCCTCCCTCCGAATTGAAAAAAGACATGCAGAAACTTGCTGGTATAACAACCCCACAGAAGACCTCAAACTCCAGTTCTCAAACTTGTCCAAAAAATACAAGCAAGACATTATCCGAGCTAAAGCCAGCACCTTCAACACTAAAATTGCTAAATCCAACACCAAGTCAAAAGAACTCTTCGCCATCCTTAGAGAACTTGAATCCCCTACCCCCCCAATGCTCCAATCTAACCAAAGATGCAGCCTGGTGCAACAATATCCAGAAGAAATTCTATGCCAAACAAAGCAGCCTTGCTGATCTGAACAGGCTCTCCCGAGTCCCCATCCTAAATAAGCCTGTTCACATTCAACAAAATTACCACACAGGAATCATTGCACATTCTTCTATGCCTCAAGATTTCATGTGTAAGGGTGATGTCTGCCCAGCCCCATTGATCAATGAATGTGCTGAAACATTAGCCCCCTTCATCACGGCCTTCATTTACGCTTCCTTAACCTCCAGGCTGGTTCCAGCTTGCTTAAAAGGAAGCCTGGGTCCTCCCACTTCTAAAAGGAAAAAAACACCCTTGATCCCACCTCACCCAATAACTACCGACCCATCACTACAGTTCCCTTCCTCCTCAAAATTCTCGACAGGGCGGCCTACATCCAAATTCAACATCATCTCTAGTCTAATCAAATCCTCGGCATGCGCCAATCCTGTTTCCGTCCAGGACATGGCACGGAATCACTGCTCATGGACCTGAAAATCCAGATGGACAAGATCAGAGATGGGGGAAAGATAGCCTGTCTCCTCCTCCTTGATCTGTCTGCTGCTTTTGACCTGGTCAATCATAACATTATATGCCAACATCTCATCTCTTCAGCCTCCTTTTCCACGGAAGCAGCCTCTTGGATTGCCTCCTTCCTCAAGGGCAGTGTTATGAAAGTCTTTGCAGAAAAATCCCTGGCCTTCTCCCTCCCCCATTAACTGCGGGTTGCCACAAGGGTCCTGAATGTCCCCCATGCTGTACAACGTCTTCACAAAGCCTCTCTTCAATCTCCTAGACTCCCTCGGTATCGCCTACACAAACTATGCTGATGACACACAAATCCTCCTTCCCCTGTCTGGATCCTACTATGATGATGCTGCCAAACTAAACTCCACTCATGCCACCATATGGCACCAAAGTAGACAATGCCCCGTGTGACAGAAATGAAACATTACACTATTCCCACTTCTTATATTAGAGAAGTGCACCTGTCAGATACACTGGCAATATGCCGGGTCATTTCCACATTTGGGTGGAAGAGCCTCCAACCACTGTTCTTCGACAAAGCATGAAAAAGAACCCAAATTGCACAAGACCAAATTAATTAGTAGTAAATGACGGCAAAATCTGGCTACCATTATTGCATGTTACCTGTAGATGGTCGTAGAAGGAGCAACCATTATAATGTTGTCCTCTCAATGCAAGGCATCAGGTGTGTTAGACAGCAGGTACACCAGAATACTTGTATGAGGATTACAATATGGAAGAAGTTGGACAATACCGAAATTTGGGTTGCTGGACATTTGAGATGAACATGGGAATGAACATTGATCTGGAGTAACATTGTCTTTCCTGCGACTATCAGATGCCCATAAAAAAAGTGGCATGAACCCAGAATAGAAAAAGGTCCAGCATTTTGACAATCTAGGCCAGTGGGATGCAACCTCTGGCGTTCCAGATGTTTTGTACTATGATTCCCATGATCCCTAAGAATTGACTATGATGACTGCAGCTGATGGGGTAGGTTTCCCAAAACATCTGGAGTGCTAAAAGTTGAAGACCCCTGCTTGCAGTGCATGCATCAAATCCCAGGAAAGGGTGGATGGTAATTTTAGGATGGCTAACCACTGATTACTTTGAGACATAGAGGACAGGCTGTAACAGTAGGCCACCTGATGGAGAACCCCATATGCATTAATGATATAGTGGCTATCCCACCATTGCAGGTTTAAAGGTAAAATTGAAAAGCATGATGACTACATCTTTAGATATTGCCATATTGGCAATAGGTTATTACAGATGTCACTTATTTAAACACTGGGAAAGTGCTCATAACGGAAGAGGTGGGCCAGTCTCGACATAAAAGCACTAGTACTCAACTTCAATTCTGAAGGTGATTACTAGTCCCCATACACAAATGTGATCCACAACAGCCGAACATGTTTACAAGCAGATATTCTCATTTATTTAGAAATGATCCCAGCAGGGACAATATTCTTAAACATCATTTACTATTTATTGGAGTGAGTACAAGGACAATTAGTGAACTAACCAGCTCACTTTAAGTGCCCTTCTTAATTAACTCAGTGCAATAAACAGTAATTGTTTGACCACTTTCTTACACAACACTCAATGGAATATTCAATGAATGTTATGAAACCGACCTACTATCATAACACCTTATTTGGCCTGAGATCAATTAGTAATGTTCAATGGCACCTTTGAAAGCAATATGAGCAAAATGTAAACTTTCAGTGTTCATCAAGCCTGTGTATTATATGTTTGAGGATCACAATCTTATCCAAGGAGGATTCTTTCCAATCATGCATGCACCAAAAACATTATGCTACCAGCATAGCCAGTAACAAGTAAATGGCCAGTGAGAAGACAGACATTTCATTAAAAGAGTAGTGAAGAACCTTTGTCTAGAATTCGACCTGAGACTCCTTGATGACCCAACTTATAAGAAAAAAAACATATGCTTTGCATGAGGTCCACAACAGTACAGTTGGGTGAAGGGGGTGTGGGAAGTCTGCAACAGTGACCTCTCCACAGTGCCCCATTTCTTTACGTAGCAATTAATAAAGCATACAACCGCCAACCATCTGCCCAAGCCATCCATCAGTTTTCTGTAGAGGACAAAACAATGCAGGAGGAGATTGTGGAGAGGCGGTTCTTTATTTGACTAAGTAAGGAGTTCCTGTAAAATTCTAAAATATTTTTCCAAAGTTGTGTCCAGAAGGTGTGAGGTATTCATTTAGTAAGGACTGTGATGAGGAGGGAGGACAAATAGTAATAGTGCAGCATGAAGTAATGTTTTATCAGCATTCAGGGTTAATTCACCACCCTGTCTCCTAATGTGTTCTTTTCTGATCATCTGCACAACAGCCCCAACTGAGAGTATAATGTTTGTGTCTGCATGGGTTCCAATAGAATGACTTGTGCAGTCCATGTTTAAGCCATAAAAACCCAGCCATACCAAACCTCTGGACATGACAGTTGCCAAAATGTGAAACGATTGGGGGTGAGCTCATTTGCAAGTAGATGAATTTGTGAAACTGATATGCCAAAACATCATGCTTCACTACGCTGGCATTAGATAACTTCAATAAAGCTTTAAACAGAATCAGTCTTCAGTCTCAATCCTCCAAATCCAGGCACTTCCAAAAATTGCTCAATTTAATTCTCTCACCTTCTAAACACACCTTCATCTCCTCTACTCAAATGGTTTTGCTCTCTACTTTGCATTTACAATTTTTACCATTCGCAAAACGATCACAAATTACTTTCTATTCCCTCCTCCTGCTCACTTGTATGAACCACTCCTACACTTCTCTCCTGCTTCTAGGTCTTCCTTTGCCTTCCTTTGCCCCCACCAAGTCTGATGAGATTCTTGCACTACTCCTCAATGCTAACCCTTCGTATGCCCCCACTGACCCACTGTCCCCACACATTGCAAAGCACATGGCTCCCAGTGTTTCTCCACATCTTACTTACCTCTTTAACCCCTCTCTTGACAATGCCACTTTTCCTCATCCTTAAAGAGAGTTACTGCCACCGCTTTCCTTAAGAAACCTGGTCTAGATCCTAACTATCCTGCCAGCTTTTGCCCTGTCTCTCTTCCACCACACTATTGTAAAAAAACCTAGAGCGAGTAGTATTCAATTGAATCCCTGAGTTCCATACTACTCTGGGACACTCTTTGATCTGGCTTCTGACCTCTGTATTCTACCAAGACAGCTCTCCTCAATGTCAGCAACTTCATCTCTTCTGCTCAGCATGCACATCTTTCATCTATTCTTATTCTTCTCAACCTCTCCGGTCCCTTCGATGCTGTCGATCATGCTGATCTTCTCTCTATATTATCTCTCCTTGGTATCAGAGATAAGGTCCTTAATTGGTTTGCTTCATACCTTGCCCTTATACAATTCCAGGTGTCCTAGAACAGAAATACCCCTCACTTACCCTCCTTAGTGTTGGGGTCCCCCAACGGTCTGTTCTTGGTCCACTTCTCTTCACTCTCTATACTTCAGCCCTTGGCTCCCTCATCTGCTCTCATGACTTCTCCTATCAACTCTTCACTGACGGCACTCAGATTTTCTTCATTTTCTCCTTATCCAACAAGCTGTTGAAAAGATTTTCAAACTCTCTGTCTGCCATCAAATATTGGAGGGCGTCTCACTCACTCATGCTCAACTCCACTAAGACTGAAGTTCTCTACTTCCCATACAAACAGGCTTTCTCTTCCTCTCCTCATTCTCTTCTTCTCTCTCTCCTTACTCTGTTTCCACTCGTAACCTTGGTGTCATCTTCAACCCATCACACAACTGCTCACTCTTCATTTCCAAATCTGCCACTACAGCCAGACTCAACCTCCACAATATCAGAAAAATATATCATCTTCTTCCTTTCAATACTGCTAAACAGCTCATATCCTCCTTAGTCCTATCTCGATCTGACTACTGTGCCAGTCTCTTCTATGGCCTTCCCAACTATGCAGTCTGCACGCATTTCACCCTTTCCTGCTTCACCTCTACCTCCTCTGCCTGTCTCCAGATTGGCGGGCTATCAATGAAACAAAGGGTAAGTATGAACTTCTTCTCATCTTCAACACTATCAGTGAATTTACCCCACCCTACTTATCTGCTCATCTCACTCCCGCCTCTCCCCCTCATTGGTTTATATCATCTTCAACTCATCTCCTTGCCACCACAGAAGCCCCATGTGCTCCCTCTCGTTTCTGCTCTCTCTCTCTCTTTCTCTCTCTCTCTCTCTCTCTCTCCCTCTCTCCTCACTCCCCTACTCTGGAATGCTCTTGCGCTTCCTCTCTGTACTACACCAATTCTATCACTATTTAAATAAAACCTCAAAGCTCTCCTTCTTTCTGAAGAACCTGTTTACTAGCACTCTACGCTACTGAATCACCATGTTTTCCTCTCTCCCTACCCTTCATGGACAACCGTAGAGCAATTTACTGTCACCCCCCCATCCTTAATTCAGCCCTTCCTCCATCATTCTGTCCTGTCCTCATTCCTGTTTTATGTTCCCACCTTCCCCTGCAACATATGGTCTTCAAATCACATTACCCCACCGCATTGTAAAGGACCCATGTCCTCCGCTCTGTTATCAGTGGTAAATGCTTTATGTATTTTTGTGCAAATAATGCATTGCTTTCCCTGGATTTTCTTTGTAATTGTAATTAGTATACTACATTGGTATTGACAGTATTTTTATACATACCCAATAAAAGGAAAGATAATAAAATGATCTTTTGTTAATTGCAATAACTTTTGATGGCAATACCTGACATGGTACACATACCTGACACATTTATCTCAATGTTTGCCATTATGATGAGTGCCTGACCTCTCAGGGCAAAACCATGCAATGCTGTGAGCACCCGCCATGTGAAAAGAGCACCAGGTTATATCATATCAAAGCCTTACAAATGTTGATGGTGCCTTGGCATGTCAAGGCAATCCCTGGAAAGTGTATTAACCCAACTCCCTATAAAAATCTAAATTATTTGTTCCGCTTAGCTTGCTCGTTTTAAATTTATGTACATCTTTGGAAAATCCCCCAATACATAGTTTCCTTTATTGGATCTGTGTGATCACTGTGCTTCCCAACAGGTTGAATGCTTTGTTTTGTTTTGTTTTACCCCATTCCACTGCATGTATATGTGTGGGAGGCCAGAAAAAATCACTTTTACTATACTCCTTACCCTTCCATTGAAAAAGTTAGCATTCAGACTCTCACGCTCTACCTCCCAAAGGTATGTGTTGCTTGTGCCAACATATTCAACCTACTATAGATGGTGCGACTAGTGAGGCAAATAAAGTGGCCATGCCTTTTGTGCACATGTCAAATGCTCCTCTGCTATTCATTCCAAACAGAAATAACTAATTTATTGTCCACTGTGATGAAAAGACTTCTGACCTGCAGGATTAGAAGGATGAGTAGAGGCTAAAACACCCACTCACCCCTCACACGTCTACAAACCAAGAGCCAACACAATCATACAGGTAAAACCGTCACAATCAAGAGATACCTCCTTTTAATTTTGTGGTAATGTGGGCCGAGGGATGTCTGTACTCTTAGGAGGAGTGTAAATGTGGTTCAGTACCAACCCAAGCAATAAAGTTTTACAGCTGAAAATTAAGGAATGTCTAATCAAGGTACTATAGAAAAATATGTACACTTTAATTAAAAACACCATGTACACTAATAACGAACTAGAAAAACACTACACAAAGCCCACCCATGAGGAAAAAATTCAGAATATGCAAAGAAAGTAGATATGGCTAACAAATCAGGGGTGAAAGGCAAATAAAAGCAACTATGTTCTTGAAAAAGGGTATGTATTTGGGAGCAAAAAGGATTCAATGTGATCTAACCAGTCTTGAGGACCCAACAATGGACCAAGGGGGCAGTTAGCAGTCAATAGTACCTTCTTTGTCGTTCATGATGATTTGACGGTGCTAAACTAGACTTCTTGGTGGTGTGTGAAGAACACTGGTATTGCTTGTGGTTATTTTTCTCTGTTGAAGAATAGAGCATATTTTCTTGCTTCTAGTGCAAACCTACCTAAACATTAGCAGAGAGTTTTACAATGGGAGGGTGTCAGTATTGGCCTTGGCATTGTATACAGTAGCACAGTAATGTTGGTGGAGGGAGGGATGGATTTGTTCAACCAGCAGGTATTGCTAAACAAGCCACTTGTTTAGTGTTCTACAGAACTGGAAGATTGTGTGGGGCATTTCGAGCCTCTGCAGGGTTTGAGTTCTAGTTGGTCGGGGCACAGCGGGAGAAGGAATGCTTGCAATTCTCATTACGTGCTAGCTAAGACTCCATCCTTTTTATTGAAACACAATAGCCTCCAGAACTGTGAAGAACTGCCATGTTTGTTGATGTTCCATGTGAGACTGCTTTGTATGTAGTACATAAAGTTTATAAACCTAAACACCCCCCAAATCTCAACATGCATGTCACTCCAGAAAATAATGGCAAATAGTCATGAACTTGTTGTGATAAACATTCAAAGGCATATTGAGTGCTTTGAAACAAAACAAATGGCCAATGTTTGTGACCTGAATCACCAATGTCAGTTATTGGTTTAACACGCAAATGATCTCTACAAAACAGATCTCTGCAGACAAATATCTAACACGTGTGTTCGCGCTTTGCTCTTCCTCAGGGTTGTGTTTCAATTGATCACAAGCCTAAAACATAAATGCTATACATAATCATATACAAAGATAATACAAATGAATGGCAGACGAACAATTGACAAAGAAACAGGTGAAAATATGTTTGCATTAATGACGGAGAACTTGCTCAAAGAAATCATGCATGAGTGCAGGATGCTCATAACAGGTCTGATTGCATTTAACGTGACACACAGTTATAGCCTGAAAACCTTTTAACTGCCATGGGATTTCCCCCCCAGCGCCAAGGCCTTTTTTGGTGATTTTGGTATTTCGCCATTCAATGCCTTCTAATGTTTTCTGTTTCATTAACCCCTTAAGTGCCAAGGACGAGCTATCTCGTCCTTGCCAATAGGGAGGTAATCCCAAAGACGAGATACCTCACCCTTGGCAAAAAGAAGAGTTGCTGTGGATTTTGTGAAATACAGACAAGTGATTTCAATGTACTATTGTGATGATGTCCATAATGTCATCTATGAACATGTATTGTTTGTTAAATGTTTTTATGTGG
Source organism: Ambystoma mexicanum (assembly GCF_040938575.1). Classification (NCBI taxonomy): domain Eukaryota; kingdom Metazoa; phylum Chordata; class Amphibia; order Caudata; family Ambystomatidae; genus Ambystoma; species Ambystoma mexicanum. Next base: position 1,009,651,881 of record NC_090928.1, on the reverse strand, counting down.
TATAGAGACACATGGGTTATTAGAGCACACGAGTGATCATTCGGGGACCTCTCCCAGTGGCATGCATGATGGCAAACCATGCTTAAAATCCGCTAATCTATGTTTTGAGTTAATTGGGCTTGGAGAATTCTCACATTTAGTGCTTCATCATACCTCGATTCTATAAACCTTGTATTAGAAGAATCCTGACCCTAAACAGAAACGATATTGCAGTTTGATGATTGCACTGATTCCATACATGTGCTTTGATAGTCCAAGGTGTAAGTCAGATATGAATGTGAAGGAGATAAGGAAAAACACTGACTTACCTCTGGTCACTTCTCAAGTGTTATGTGTGTTTGATGATCTTGAACCCCGACCTGTTTGCCGAATCCCTAAAGATAAAAACATGTGTACGTGTTGAGGCACTGAATGCTATTCAAATCTATAGCCTGCAGCAAGTATTGGTGTATCTAAAAAGATCTCTCCTTACTCGTGTTAAGGTATATGTGAACAAGCTCCTCGCGTCCTGTGCGAGTCGCTCGGTGTGATAGCCGCCCATCATTTGGCATCTGAGGCGGCATACGGGTGTCAAATCAGCGGAAATGGGGTTGGAATGGGGGTCGTCCAGGAGTAATGGACGCCATGTTGGGGTGGTGTCAGTATGTGTTTATGCCCACCTGATCGAAGGGGGTTCTTTGCTAAGAAACACATCTTGTAGTGTCCATTTAAAGTTGCAGTTATCGTGAATGCTTCAGTCTTTCACTGACGACTAAACTTACAAAAGCATGCACAATGGCTATCGTGACCTGGGGCACAGTTTGTCTGTCATCCAGGAGCTGTTGCATATGCAGACTGCAGCCTCAGTGTGCCATTCAGAATGGTTATAAACAGTATTTAGGGACCCATGGAAGAGCCCACAGGAGCACGGATAAAGAATGCATTTACTTCTGGGGTAGGTAGGTATGAAAAAAGCTGTATTGCAACGATTACAATGTTTAAAGTATCTCATTTTACCATGACAATAAATAAAAAGGAACATACATAATTACTTTTTACATTTACACGCCTTTAACATTGGTTCAAGATAGTGTCTTCTAAGCTGTTTAGAAATTGTGCAAATAAAGAGGAAATGTGTTAAATCATCCAATGAAAGTGCATCTCAGACAAGGATCTGGAGGGGGCTTAAAATGAGCATTAGTAGACCAGCTAAACACCACTGAGGCTAATGGAAGACAGTTTGCCCTAGTGCTAAACAAAACAGCCCTCTTGCTAGTCTCATGAAACCAACTACAGTAACTGTACGAATTATACTCCAGTTCCTAATCAAGAAAGTGCTCTACTGACTACCACGTTCTTGATTAAATCGATTTTGGAGTTTAAGATTGGCATATTTAAGACACATTATATGGACCGAAACAGCCAGAGACATATCGCAGCCAAGCACTGAAGCATACAGTGTCAGAAGAGATCAGGTCGTGCAGGTTCTAGTGTGGTGGGCCACAATTTGGCCAAACATTCAATGATGGCAAGTTTAATTAGGTTGCCAATAAAATCCTAGCCACCATGCAAATGCAGTAAGAATATAGGGGCACCATTTCACACCCCAAATAATTTACAGTGGCGTCGCTAGGGGGGGTACTGGGGGGGCCGGTGCCCCTCCTGTGAAACCCTGGGCCCCCCTTGTGTCCCCCTACCTAAGACGAGCAGTGACCATGTTCTGCCCTTACTTTTGTCTGTGCCCCCCCTACTTTTGTCTTTGGCCCCCTCTGTGCCCCTCCTAAATTTGATTCCTGGCGACGCCACTGCAAATAAACTATGCAACATTTTATTTGCATTGAATTACTGCCACTGGGCTATAGACCCAAACGTATGCACCATAACAAGCAACTGCAACAGATTTTGTTTGATAAACCGGGAGGATAAAATCAATCATAATCCCTCCAAAGGTCTTGCTACTGGTGCTCACTGGCAGCACTAGTAGCACTGCTACCTGGCACTGGCAGCATACTATAATATATCAGCAGGTCAAGGCTCTACCCCAAGTATCCCGAGCCTCTCTCTAGCCCTGTGGGGGTGCTCAAAAACAGCATAATGGGATACCAAGTTTCCTTTTCATTTAGATCTGCATAGTGAATCCAAATCCAGATATCATTGTCTCTTGTGATGATTCGCCAAGTAACGTCACTTTTCCATGAGACTAGGGAGGTCTCTTAGTCTCCCTAAGGGTGCTTTAATGTGGGAGGACCTCATGTCGAGGGACTCCCCCTCTGGGGACAAGGACGACCATCTAGGGTACAACACATTGAGCAATGTCACACCACAACATTCCCTAAACAACCCCCTCCATTCAACCCACTTCCTAGAGAGTAGGCCATTGTATTATTGTTGTACATAGGATACAGCCATAACTAAAAGTACTAGGATGAAGAAGAGCACAGAAGACATGAAAATCACTGACTGTGCTATTACTGATACTGGTACGAGGTGGCCCCGAAGAGGCATGGAGATTAGAGTGACAAAAGAAACAAAGGACTTTGACAATCCACCACGGCGGGACTGGCAATAATTTATAAGAAGAGACGATGTACTCAGAAACTTGTCAAACCCAGCCAAGAGAGGCAACAGGTATGGAAACCAACTGTGGGAGTTTCCTGTCATCCGCCCGGAGACACAGGTGAGTGGAGGACAACAGCAAATCGCTGAGGGAGTTCTCTGTGGGTCCAGCTGGAGTGGGCCTGAGTATGAAGCAGGCAAAGAGAGATGTACAGAAGCAGAGTAAGGAACCTGAAAAGGCGTAGAGATGGAAGTTTGAGCATTTATAAGTGTTTTGGGAGACCTGTTTTAACGCATTATCACTCAAAGATGGAATATAGCACAGAGTGTATGTGTTTTATGATTTCATCATCGTAACAGGACTCCCTCCTGCAATTTGGAAATCTGGAAGCTTTAGACATCTCAAATTGGAATGTGGAATACAATGTCCTTTCATCAGTGTTTTCCATAGTCAATAAAGTAATTGAAAACTATTCCTTAATGAACATATGAAACTTGGGTTAGTGAGTTCAAACCTGATTCATTGACAGTTTTGAGAAAGTTAGGTTCCACTGTTTCAAGCATAAATCCTTAGAAACCCTAGCCTTTACAATTATTTGCTAGCGATTCAACATCATACATGATGAAATCAACTAGTGTCTACGAGCAAGTTAAAAACCCATAGTTTGTCACAGATAATGTCCAACATTTTAGAATTAAATCAGTTCAAGAATTGATAAACTATATCGTAAAGTGATCAAAATGTAGTCATAGGTGCCCCTCTGCGAGAACGAGCATGGCCCATTGACCTGTTCTTTGGGAAGTTACCCACTGGAGAGTCTGCAGCCACACTTTAGCTCACTGTACCTTTCACAGATGGGAAATATCAATGTCATATCAGTCTTTGTCCCGCCTACATGGCAATTCCCTTCTGAACAAGAGTACCAACAGCAACCCCATGCACGTGTTTCAGCCTTGTTGGGCATCATCAGTGAGGTGGAGCTGTGCCTCTCTGAGCACAGTGAGCAAGGGGTCTATGTCTGGATGACCCTGGGAAACGTAGGGTGACTAGACCTAAGGCCTTTGAAATAATCAAGAAGTAGTCATAGGCGCCCCTCTGCGAGAACGAACATGGCCAATTGACCTGTTCTTTGGGAGGTACCCACTCAAGAGTCCACAGCCACACTTTAGCTCACTTACCTTTCACAGATGGCAAATCTCCATTTGCATATCAGTCTAATTGGAGCACCATTCAAATTCATCGTGGGAGGAGCACACCACACATCTCTCATGGGGGCAAGAGTCACTGGGCTGCTGAAAATGTGAGCCCCCATAGTGCACAGATCAAGGATGTCTGATAGATACTCAGTGAGGTGGGTGGGTAAAAGGATTTAGAGAGATCACTAATCTGGAAGCACCATCACCAAATGAAGTACAATGCCACTGGTCATGTTTCTGCTCACAGAAGCTAAATTACAGGTAAGTAGCACATGTGGTCCGGGGCTTAAATATAATCCCAGCAGGATGGCCGCAGCCAGGTTTCTATTTATCGGATTCCCCAAGACATTTTCTGTGCTCTGTTGGGCATTTTCAAGACTTTCTGGCTGCAGGGTGGTGGCAGAAGCCACACATTAAGTGTTGCTGATCTTGTGGTGCCCTCCTGGTCTGCCCACCATGTCAACAGCACTAGTGCAAATGGCATAGGTGCACAATAGGGAGAATCTCTCTCAGCAAAACATTGATTGTGATGGTTAACCTACTTGGTAGTCTCTTTAAAAGCAAGCAGCACACATTGGGCAGCAGCTCGAAATGACTTAGTCATTGTGCCACCCCCACCTTCTTCTAGATGTCAACTCTGTTGCATCTTTTCCGAAAAGGTTACATACAAAATAGTGGCATGTGTCAAACTGCATGCACTATTACTCCTGGACCCATATTGACTCTAAGAAGAAGTGAACTCTAGCCAGCGTACTGTAACAACCATTTATTCAATGGTATGGTCACTGGTCCACATGTTCATAATGAAGTGGATGTGTTATTGGATGAATACTGAAGTACCTGCCACACTCTATCTATAGCGCCATTGTGCAATTCTGTGTATTTTGAGCAGTTTTCATTGTTGGCTTCCCCTCGAATTACCACGGCAATCACTTGCATCGAGCAAAAGAAAAATAGTTGCCTTTTCATTTCTGAAAAACCTCTCTTCTGCAAATCACCATATGAGATATATAAACGTTTTTAGGGAGCAAGGGGCATCCCTTCTCCGTCAAATATATTTTAAAAAAATGAACAGATTTAACTCAAACCAGCAAGAGAATTATCTTGTGCGCACGTTTTTTTCTTTTTTGGTACAAATGAGTTCAGCAGTTTTCACACTAAGTGTATGCAATTGATGCACTGTTCTCTTTTCTTAATAACCTTTTCATATTTTGTCAAATTTTTCCCAAAATCTCTAGTTTTGAAACGGCATGTGACAAACTACATAAACACTATACAACAAACGCCTGTCTCACTATGTTATAACTCCTGCACAACTAAACACATTTCCAGGGTAATTCATGGAATAAATGTGCATCAAAAAGGGGAGCGCAAGCGTGAAAATCGCAGCGCACGTGTGCTAAAGCCACGCACACAGCTGTTAGTTGATTCATGGAATGCGCTGCGTGTGTAAACCCTGGGATGTGTCCCAAATCCGTGGGTGGCGCACGTGGGTGCACACGTCACCAAACGCTGTGTGCAACGCGCACAGAGAAAGCGCACAATGTGTAGCGCACACAAGAAAAGTGGGTGAAACACTGGGCGTAACAGGTGGAATGGGGAACAACGCATGAAAATGTGGGCGTTACGGGGGAAGTACGGGAGGTAAATGCTCGCAACGCCCACATGCGCGCTAACAACACGTATTCATGGAATGGAACAGGGGAAACCCGTGCGCCAAAAAAGACGCGCTAATCCGGAAACACGTACGCCAGCAAGAAGCAGGCGTAAGAGGCCCCGTGCAGCATAAAAGTACACGCAAACAATAAACAAGCTCATACGCTACGATGAATATACCGTTCCTCGTAGCCGTGGTCGTGGGACACCGCAGGAGGAGGAGGATAGCCAGGCCCCGCATTTTTTTACCCAGGACCAGCCTTTTTGGGATGCCTGATGACCAGGTGTATGGGAGGTACAGGTTTCCACCACTAATAATCCTAGAACTGGTCAGGGAGTGGGAGGATGACCTCATATCACCCACCCTGTGCTCCCAAGCACTAAGCCCCTTGGAAAAGGTGCTCAATGTATTGCACTTTCTGGCTACTGGGTCATTTCAGCAGAAAAGTGCCATAGTTGGGGGTGTCTCACAGGCCACGCAGTCACGCTGCCTACACCAGGTGTTGGCGATCATGACTGCACGCCCCTCGGTCCGCAGGCACATATACATGCCCAGAACACCTGCAGAAAGGCAGGCCGTCGTCCAGGACTTTTACGGGGTGGCACACTTCCCCAAAGTGCTTGGTTCCATTGATTGCAGCCATGTGGCTTTCCGTCCTCCCAGGGCTACTGAGCACATCTATCGAAACCGCAAGCACTGGCATTCCATCAACGTGCAGGTTGTATGTGATGCCAAGGGAATCATCACCTCAGTATATGCCAACTATCCGGGGTCCAGCCATGATAGTTTCATATTCCGAATGTCACTCCTAAACCGGGACCTGGAAGCTGGGAGGCATGGCGACAAATGGCTAATTGGTGAGTATAAATGCCTCTGCACATGCATGCATTTCAGACACTGAGAAATGGGAAAACCCAACTAATTACACCCATTATAACCTCCCCAGGGGACAGTGCCTACCCTCTGAGCACCTACATGATGACGCCAATACGGAACCCCACCACACCACCCGAGGTAAGATACAACACAGCCCATATTGCAACCCGGGGCATAGTGGAGCCCACATTCGGAGTGCTGAAATCACGCTTTCGCTCCTTTGACCGCCTGTTAGGCAGCTGCTACATGCACCCTCAGTAGTGTGCAGGATCATAGTGGCAGCATGTGTCCTGCATAACGTTACAACCCGGCGGGGTGTGCCAGTGGACATGGTGGTGCCACCACATCCCCAACCACATGCACGGCCGCTGCGCATGAGAGGTGAAAGGGCACATGGTGAGGCAGCCCGTACCCAGCTTGTGGCAAATTACTTCACCTAAAATCCCACCCCTGCGGGATGCACACAGGACTGGCACATACCAGCTGACAATTTATGATGATGACAAAAGGGACAGTCAACTGTCACAACCAGAAAAAATCGTAGTTCGGGAGGATATCTCACACTCACACCATACACTTAATCTAAGTTTAAACTTAATACATCCAACATCACTATTCTTCAAAATAACTCAAAGTCAATCCAAGAGATCCATTTGCGTAGTGCTTCTCAAATTTGTATGTCTTTAATTCATCAAGAAAAAACAGCCGACACGTGTTTCGACCACTGGTCGTTCTCAAGGCTGTACAAAATTATAAATTCATTCAATATATAAATTATTCAAAAAACCATACCATATAGTGCCACATGTCAGGTCAGGATGAGAGAAAATTCACGCCATGATCAAGAGTTTAAATCGATGTTCAAGGAAAAAAACATAAATTGAAACCACAATTTAGTTTCTCACTCAATACTGTCTGATCCACAAAGTTAAACGGTTCTTAGCTATATTTCACAGTATTACCCTCATATATATTCATTTTCACGTGTTTTGGCTGCCATGAGCGGGGTACGGGTAGTATTTTCATGCGATTACAGTGCAGCGGCCCTGCAAGCTGGTCCAGTGTTAGCGCAGCCTTTTGCGCTGCATTGGGGATTTCAATGGCTTTTCCTTGCACAAGGGGCGTTCTTGGGAGCGTAACTGGCGCTGCGGGATGTTCACTGCGCCAGCTCTCAAAATGGCTTGGTAATTCCATGAATACGTGGTGCGCCAGAATGCTGTTTAGCGCTCACGGCTGCCGCATGCTGGCTCACGATGCCTCTCTGCGCTGCTCGCGTGCGCTGCCTCTGCGCTGAAATCTATGAATAAACCCCTTTGTATTGATTACAAGGTTCTGGGTGGGGCTAAGTGCGTTCATTTGCACAGAATGATATCCTCCTTGAATTAGCTCACTGCAGATATTGCCATGACCTATTTGCTAAAGAAAATGTGTACCACCTGCTGCAAAAATGTCACACATTGTTGCAGTTGCAGTTTTTTTTTTTTTTTCAAAATTCGTTTGGAATCTGGCATGTGTCCACCCTGAAGCGTTGTGGGTGATTAGGTTGGGAAGCCACTCAACTACAATGTCTTTGGCTGTCCTGGACTTTTTTGAAAGCATGATCTTTATCTTAAAAGAGTGCATTTCTGTATTAGTTGTTTAAGGATATTTTGAGAGTGTTCTCAGGGGAAAGGTTTTAAGTCATTAATACATTGAAATTATACACTGTTGGGTTTTAGCTTTTTATGGGTTGAGATACGAGGTTTTAGGCTGTGATATATGAATGTTTTATGCTAAATTGCAAAGGTTTGTTGTAAACCATAAGCAAATAAATAAATACAAAAAATAATAAATACGCGCTTAGAAAGCATAATAGGATATCCTCTGATTGATGCAACTGACATGTTTCTATTGAGTGGGAATAGCTTGCTGGTTGCAGGTCATACATAGCTCAATGTCTTCAGAAGAAGTGGTCCTTTTAAATAGCATGAGAGCATGGGATTATATATTTCTTTAGACATTTTACATCCGAGAAAAATAAAGGGGGGTCATCCACATCGTAAGGAAAAAGACTGACAAGTTATGTGCAACCCATCTTCATCAGTATTAACATGGAGAAGAGAAACCACTTATCCACAGGTAATAGGCATAAACATGATGGCCCCAGGTGTGCTTCAGGGGTGGAATCCAAGAAAGTGGAGATCTGGTTAATGAAGGCCAGAGGTAGGCTGGTGGCAAGTCAAGTGATGAGAGAACTGTCATGTGAAGCAGAGAGATGCAGAGAGTGTTGGCAAAGGCTAGACTCACAGTGCTGAGGAGACGAGTCCATGCCATGCAAGGTTTTTCAGAAGCAAGTAAAGAGACCCTGGCATTGTGGAAGGAACCAGTGGAAGGAGGACTTTGAGAAGAGCGGGCTTGTTTATCCAGTCAAAGAAGTGATGGGGGTAACAAAGTTGGCAATAAAGCGCTTGACGATGTAGATAGATTTTCGACTTTTTTAAAAACAAATACATACAAAGAGGAGACAACTAGCCATCCCAGCCTAGGGCTGGTCCCTGTACCCTTTCCTCCATTCTTGAAGGGGTGGTCCTGCCTCCCATGCCCAAGCCCCCAACTCCTAACAGGTCTTATCAGAGTGCAGGTTCTCTATGTTCCTGTGCCCCTACTATCTAGTCTGTTTCCTTTCCTATGGAGGGACTATGGACATAGCCTTATATCTCTAACTCTCTCAGAGACGTTCTAAGTGACCCAGAAGAGCAATTTAATTGCTCTGCAATGCCTTTCTTCTGGATGACTTTCTTTCAATCCTTTTCCTCAACTACATTGACTCTTTCCCCTCCTAATCTTTTCTCTCTTTCCCTCTGCCTTTGTGCACTCAATCTCCTGAACGTATTGCTCTATGTTGTCATATCACTACTCCAGTCTCTAGTCTCCTCCAACCACCTCTATGGATATTCTGCTCTGCTCAACTTCCAGACATATAGCGCCTTGCTCACTAAACTGCTACAATGGATACAGTGACTTGTTCACTAAACTACACTCAGAGATCTAGTGCCATGCACACTAAACTCCTTCTCCCACTATCTCTACTACCCCATTTCAAGTATTACTTCTCTCTCACACACTCACCCACATACATAAAAACAACCAAAAGGTTTACTGCTCTCTCAAACCCAATACCCTACCTTCACTATAGCTAAAACATGCCAAGGTTCCCCCCAAGTTCTCCAATTCCTACACACGCCTCTCTGGTCTTTTGGTACTCCTTTCTGTACCTCTGGGATCAACTATACACCTCTCCATACAAAATGGTTCTGCTGGCTATTTAAATCTTCCCCTCTTTGTCTCTGGAAGCTTATCTCCACTCCCATTGGCTTACTTAATCAGCTGCTTCCCTGGCTCATATGTAGCTTAATTAATTCGGACCTCTCCCATCTCTTTCCCTGCTGCCATTGAACTGCCCCTGGAAGTGTTCATAAGGTCCCCTGGCTTTATCCTGCCCCCTTTTCAGTCTCTATTTCCTTCAATGCTATCATGCAGTCTGCTACATTGATACTCTGTTTAACTCCTGGCTCACGTAAGTCCTTGTCAACAAACATTTTGGGGAGTGTTCCTTGTTCTCCCCTAGTGCTTTGTCACTATCTGCCGGTTCCAGCACAGCTGCTTGTGTTTCATTCCTAGGCAGTCTGTAGTGGGTACATACAACGAATACAAGGTTATTCCAAAATGATTAAGACAAAAACTCTTTATACATAAAACATACAGCACAACATATCCATCCAAATTATAGGATTTATCCAGACACAGTAGTGCAACATAGGAAATGACAAATACAAGCGATTAAAGCACCGGTACAATTGCAATCATTCATTAGCAATAATGCTCATATTCCAGCAGGTTCACTATGTGCTCCAAAAACATTATGATCATTGTATTGTCAACTGACTCAACATGTTTCTTTCCTATTTTTTTTTTAATTAGTGTTAATCATTTAGATTTTTACAAAGTCAGGAAGAGTAGAAAAAAGTAGCTAGGTGTACGTTACAGTGTTGATTTTGCTGGAAGGTATGTCAAGAGAAGTGTAGTGTTCACGTATTGAAGAATTTTAAAAGTAGACAGTAGCCATGAGGTTCTGTCACCCACTATCATTTTGGCCCAACAAACGTCTTGGTCACTTAAAACGTGGTCTGAGAAAATTTCTTTCAGGTAAGTAGTTCTTATTCTTCGAGTGCTTTAGCAAGAGAGAAGCAAATGGTGAATAGATTCTGTTACTGAAGACAGATTACAAAAACGACACTCATTTGTTGTGGACAACCCTCTGATCGCCAATATTTCATTTGTTAGCAATAGGTTCAGTCTTGCTCTCATTAAAAAGTCACAAGCTATCCTGGACGGAAACCTTTTAATGTAAGACTGTAATTCATTACGTTTCCTGATGTTAAACAGCAGATGGCGTATAAGTTTGTTGTTTAATGCTGCTTCTTTGGTTTGTATCCAGTCAAGCTCTTTTAATTTTTTTCTGGATTTTTGTAGGGTTTGTAAACAGAGTCTCTTCATCACATTCAGCAGAGAGTAGTGTGTCTAAATTTAATTTAGTGTGAAGGAAAATGGGGGTCCTGTTTCGGGGAACAACACTTTCTGGATTGCGTATAAAGTGACAGAAGGAGGAACTATGAAGGTGATGATCCTGTCTTTTGCAGAAGCAACCGAGCGGTGGATGTACCTATTGCCAGCAGAGGTCAATTAATCATGGAACAAGATCAACATTTCAATCAATGTTCATAGAGCTACCAGCAATACTAAAGAAAATGTGATTTATACCAAAAACAAATTTAAGAACCAACCTAAAAAGTAACAAAGCAGAGATATTTTATTTAATTCTCAATAAAGCATATACAAGCAATATGTTTTCTTTATTTGTTTTTGGTATAAATCACATTTTCTTTAGTATTGCTGGTAGCTCTATGAACATTGATTGAAATGTTGACATTGTTCCATGATTAATTAACCTCTGCTGGCAATAGGTACATCCACCGCTCGGTTGGTTCTGCAAAAGACAGGGTCATCACCTTCATAGTTTCTCCTTCTGTAAATTAAATTTAGACCAGGTGTTGAGCATCTTGTTGTTGGGACTGCTACTTTCACTGAGTATCAGGTTATAAATCGACAACTCTTTGGACATTCTACACTTACGATATAACATCAGGGTGTTGATTTTCACTGCTCTTCCCAGAGACACAGACTGAGTTCCTGCCTTATTACCACGACAGAGGTGGAGTTTGGCAGACCCAATATAAATCTCCAAAACAACTCTTCCAGTTTCGGCCAACGTGTTGCAGGTAAATTAGGTATTGCGTCCGCGCCATAAGTTAGTGTTGGGACCTTTTTTTTGTAGAAGTCCAAGACGGGAATCAGAGAGAAACGGCCAAACATTCTGTGAATGGCTTTGCCTTGTGCAACCAACTTTTTGGTGGTTAGTTTCAGATGATCTTGCATAGCCGTTTCATTCCTGGAGCTATCTAGAATCACTCCAAGATATTTGAACTCCTACACTTTTTCCACAGGATGATTGTCCAACTTCAAGACAATGTTTTCTTTTTTCTTGGAGGATGATGAGATAATCATGATTTTTTTCTTTTTTACGTTTATCTCTAAGTTATTGTTAAACGTGTACTCCAAAAGATTGGTCAGTTGGCGCTGTAGGCCTATAGGAGTATGGTCAAAAAGTATTAAATAGTCTGCATATAACAATTTGTTTACATGGATGTTGCCCATTTTTGGGGGGAAGCATCACACTGTCTGGTATCTTGCAGATCGCCAATAAATGCCAAAACAAACGTGCCGGGGCCAAAGGGGACCCCCGCTCAACTCCTCTAGCTGTCAGTATGTCAGGAGAAAGGAGCCCTTGCTGGTTTAACCTCACTCTCATGCTATGATTACACTAATTACATTAAATGCCAGACATTCCTCATGGGTGCATTTCCTGTGTGATTCCTATGAATCCAATTTCTTAATCAGAACATCACCAACTTTAGCTAGTTATCTTGGTCTCTTATAGAAGGATGGAGAAAATCTCTGAATGGGGAAGCATATCCCTTTCTGGTAACCAGTCCCTTCCCCACCTTCCAGGACAGATATTCTCCATTTGGCCATGGTGTACAGTGGTACGTGCAATTCTTCTCTGGATGCTAAAGGCCTTCTGGCAACCATCTGAAGTGTTAGAGAGAGGCCTGGCCAGGGCGAATGCTGGTAGACATTGGGATGAGACAGAGGAACCCACGTTCATTACTGTTCCACACATACTATGGATCAGGGACAGGGATTCCTGTAAGTCCCTTGTAGCACCACTGAGGTCATCTACCACCCTTGGCAGGGTCAGACCAATGACCCTGTCACAGAGGGCAGGAAATCAGATGTCCTTTTCAAAAGAGAACTAGGTGAGGTGCAGAGGCATTTCTAGTAAAGTGAATGTGGTTGTGGGAACCCTAGTATGCTGCCTAACCAATACTTACCTAGAGATTTCACTTAAATTGAATTGGATGATGTGAAATGTAGTCTGCTGAATCACAAGTGTCTGTAGAGATATTTAATGTATAGTAAATTGCATATTTTAAACAGTTGCCTATAGCCACACAAGCAACTACCAAGTGATTACAACTACAATGAAGTGCAATGTGGAAACCATAATCTGCTGCATCACAAATACATGCAATGGATTTTCAAGTATAGTAGATTGTGAAAACTGAATAATGCTGGTTTATAAATAACTATCAGTGGTTGCAGGTGAAGTGATTTGCATTGTGAGAATCATAGTATGCTGCATCACACGTGACTACACAGTTCTCTTAAGTATGTTACATATCATTATGGAAATCTCAGCCTGCTGCATCCAAAGTGACTACCAAGATGTTGAGGTAAAGAAAATTAAATTTTGGGACACATTGGACCTCATTACAACAAGGGCAGCCATGGAATTAACGGTACCAGTAAGGGACCGGCACCATTCATTCCAGGTTGCCACATTATGAGGTCTGCAGCGGATCCCGCTCTGGACGCCTGGCCAGACAAGACGTGCAGAGCGGGACCCTCTAGTAGTCCAGGATGCTAACAACGGGCTTGTCATTAACAGGGCCATTTTTAGCATCCTCCCCATTCATATTGAGCCCTATGGGGGCTCAAATGGGAATGGGGATGTACCGGGTCTGGTCCTGCGAATGGGAATTATCGGGCCCCCAAAATTCGGCATGGCTCGGTAATTCCCTATTTTTGCGACCCGGACACAGTACCCGGTTTCGGGGTAGCCATGCCGCTGAAAATGGCATGGCTACCTCCAAACTCCTAATGAGTCCCATAGTCTGATGCCCCACGAAAGTACATTATTGCTACCATACATCACTGCTGCATAAGTGACCAAAGGGTGCTGAACTAGCAATGGAAGTGGAAGGAGTCCTGACACAGTAACTTGATTTGAGGCAAGGAATGAACTGTACTCCATGCAGAAGAGGCTAGATTGACCCCTGGGTCCTTTGCATCCTCTCTTGAGAAGCCTGTCGGCAAATTGCCGTCTTTCTGTTTGTGTATGTATAACTGCAGAAGCATTTAGTGGGGAAACCCCTTAAAATACTGAAATATTAGCATTGATGTTTTGGATACTGCAATAATTATTTTCAGGAGTGTTAGTGTATCAATATTTGGATATGACATCATACTGCCGCATGTGATGAATCCAGGGAGATCTTTACCGCTCTCTAAGGGAGAGCACCTCCTCTGGAACTAGGGAGGCGAGCCTGTTATGCTTATCATCCTTTAGGGGATAGGGTAAGTGGGATACCTCTGTAGGTGACCTCGCATAAGGGACAGGGACCCCATGAGGAGTGTCAGTCCCAAACCTTCTCCCCAGTTACTACCACCTTTGCAGGGTATGGAGGGGCTAGGATTTGCTATAACCCTACACACCCTTTTGTAATGTCTTTCTTCACTCCTGACCTATACTGTGTCCAATCTTTTATAGACACTGAGCGTAGACAAGTGAATGAGAAAACGCCAGTGTTGGCACCCCAGCAGAGGATGCACACCAGAGTGCAGAGGCCTGGCACAGAGCACAGCTGAACGTGTGCATAAGCGACTCCACCCAACCTGATCAGTTGTGAGAACGAGGAGGTAGAGTATCGAATGACAGAAGGGGAGCTCAGTGAAAAAGACACACAAGAGCTTCTACAGCCACCGGATAAGCGGCCTGAGTCAACTCCCCTCCCGTGGTGCACCACACAACTCAAAAAGGCACCTGTTAGCTCCAGTGGAAAGGGAGGTGGACAACAGAGTGGGGAGAGAGAGAGAGAGAACTCCCCAGAGTGGGCAGGGAGAGTGAACACCCTAGAATGGGGAGTGCAAAAGAGAAAAAGTATCAGGGTGGCTAGTGATACCAAACACCCCAGAAGGGCGAGTGTGAAGGAAAGGAGCCCCGGAGGGGGGAGTAATAACAAATACTCCAGAGTGGAGAGTGTGAAAGAGAGAAGCCCTAGAGTCGGAGTGGGAGTGAAACTGAGAGAACACCAGAAGGGGAGAAAGAAGAAAGACTGAAAGTACTGAAAAAACAGGGTGAAACCTGGACTAAAACACCTGGAGAATCATCCAACACCCCAGGAACTGTTTTTCTTGAACTGGAACTATACTCAATGGCCTTCACTGATAGGGATAATGCTGGCATCTGGAGCCAGCAGCCACCCCCTAGAATGCCTAGTTCCTCAAAGGCTTTCTGCTATTGTGTTTTTGCTGGTTTGATGTATTTTTTTTTTCCTTTTGCGCGAACAGGGACAGTGATGGGTTAGAGTAGGAATTTTGACAGAGGGCCACTATTAAATTACAAGGTATTCTGACAAGCAATGTTTTGACTTTCTTTTTTTGGATTGGCTTTAAGATGATAGACTTAGGAAAAGGTTGTTTTGAACCTGTCAGAAAAATAAACATCTGTAGAAGATGTCTCGTTGCCAGAGCCCTTTTTCTGAACTACCGCATAAAGCAACACTATTTGTGCAAACATGTCATATGTTATTTATTTCCCACGTTTACAAATTCAAAACAGAGTCGAATATCTCCAATGCTTGATGTGGCCTTTGTTGATTTTGTTGAGGATACCGGTTTGACTGTGGAGTGTGGATAATTATAAACGGTTATTATTGCTCTCAGATTTAAGACAGTTTAGACATACTCTGCCACTTTATTGTTGTAAAATAATGACCTGGTCAATAAACACACCAATGGCTAATCTGTATAAATCTTGACAGATTACAGTTCATGAAATCTATTTAGGAAGCGAAGCTTTCTCATAAGGATGAAAAATGAATATGTTTAAACTGATTGCTAGACATGCGCTAACTGCACCTAGAGAGTCGATGCAATAACTGTTCCTTTATATTAATGTTACAAAAACCATTTAGCCTTGCAAAATCAATATTGCAATTCATCATTGTTTTGGTATTGCTCTTTGCAAGTTTCCAAGGCTTTGCTTTTATTATGTATAATTTTGTTTTAATAAATGTGAGCTATATTACATTGGATGTAGCTCTTGAGAAACAATGCAGAACAGTGCAGAACGCTAATGAATTTTAGACAGTTACAACGTATGCTTAAAGCCTGCAATTCTTTGAATAAATTGATGTTAATTTTGAAAAAGAAATATTCTGTGACGTGCACAATTAGGATTGATCTACATACACCGTTTCAATGGGTTTATAGTGATAACATCGAAAACAAAAAAGTCGAAAGTCTTAATTTCGAGAAAAAAACATCGAAAAATAAAAAGACGAATTTCTTTTTTAATACATTTTTTATTCGAAATGGGGGGGTTCCCCCCAACCCCCCTTTTTTTTTTTTACTTTTTTTTTTATATACTAGAGCCAAAAAATAAATATAAATAAAAAAATAAATAATTCAACTTTTTATTTTTCGACGTTTTGTTTTCGACATTATTGTCTTTCGACATTTTGTTTTCGATATTTTGACTCACCACCGTTTCAATGTATGAGAATCCATTGTTTTTGTCTCACCTGTTAACTAGTTAGTCGTCAGTAGTCATTTATGGTCTCCTCTAGTTGTACAATTCTTGAAATTTCACATGGCTTCTTAGACCAGGGCAATCTTCAGCTTTCGCAAACTGGACCCAGTTATATGGCAGAATTGACCAAAAAGTAATGTGTATGCCTCTAGCACAGACTATAAGGACGTTAGTACTGCACAATATGGGCCAAACTATTATTTCTTACTTTTCCGAAGTCTTTTTTTAACTATTTCACAGAGGAAAATCCCGCCTCTATGGATCATCAAGTGTGCACAACTTTGAGAGCTAAGTCATTAAATGATAGTGGGAGAAATGTGTTTGTGAATGCTCCAGATGACACAGAAATCACCCTGAGTCTCAGAGTTAAAGGGAATGTTATTAATACTTTTGTGGGGCCTATGGCCATCCTTCCCCCTCTCTCATGTGTTTCTCTCTCCTCGCTAGCAAAGGTGTCCTTAAGCCCTGGATAGTGGTGCGATTGTTTCTCCCTTAGTAAACTTAAACTCTATATGAGCTGCGATGATGGCCCAGAGGCACTGGGCCATATCTCCCTAAACTCAGAGACTTCCTACCTCTCCCTATAAGATTTAAGGGTTTGTGTTCCAATGGGATGTGCGAGAGTGCCTCACACTTACTCTGTTAGATTCAGGTAGGTTAAATCACAATCACTCGCACTTCTTCCTTTCTACTCTTCCTATAACTATTCCCCTTCCTTCTTACACATCCCACCAATCTTCTATCCTCCCATGTTTTACTCCCAGTTCTCCACTCTTTGATCTTACTTTTCCTCCCTCTCTACTACTCCTCCCTGCGACTTCTCTCCTCCTCCCTACTACTGCTACCCTCCTACCTTCTACTGACCTCCTCGTCCCTACTTTTACTCTTCCAGCCATTACTACTCTCCTGCTCCCACTTATACCCTTCTCCCACCCACTGTGCAAACACCCTCCTTTTACTCTCTTTTTCACTTCACATTTACACTAACTTCTCTACGACCATGCACACTCACACTGCAGAACCACTTCCACTCATTTGATAATTCCTCACCTGCTGCAACACATCTCCTCAACAAGGAGACACACTCTCTTTTGTCCTGCTGGTCTCTTGTAAAAAACATACTTTCTGCTTCCTTTCCCCTGCTTAAATCCTCCTCCCCTGTGAGGATTGGTCCCCTTTCCCTGGCCGATCTTGCCTCATCTTCTCCACCCAGGGTGTGCATATGCGAGTGAAAGCCTGGAAAAATGGGGATAAACCCTGCCCACTTGCTGTGTATGTTCTTACCGTGTTTCAAATATGGCAGCATAGCAACTGTTCTGTTCATGTTCCTGGTCTCTGTCTGGTGCAGAGGTCTGATAGAGGTCTCCTTGGAGAGGGTGGGTTGTGCTCCACTTTTGTTCTGTGCATGGGCTCATTGTCAACGGTTGCGCTTCAGTTGTCTCTTGTTTTTCTTTCTTTCTTTAACTGGCTTCGCCCCACTGATGGGGTGGTCCTCTTTGTTGAAGATTCAGTTTGGGCTTTAGATGCAGGCATTCTAGAAAGAACAGACATACTCTGGTGACTATCTAATAGCAGAGGCAAAGTTAAAGGGTCTGCACACAAACGTGCTAGCACAAGTGGGGGCATACAGAAAGTGGGGCCCTCTCTGCTGCCAGCATTCATCTCGGGGGTATGGCTGGCTCTGGATTGCTCCCTGGTAGGCCTCCCGACTTCGGCTGAGAGAGGTTTCAAACCCCTCTTGACATGAGCAGGGTATTTACCTTGTCACAGGAAGAACATATTAATTGCATTAGATGGAGCTCCCACGCCAAGATTAATCTAAAAATATCTCAACTTCACAGAGACGAAACCACGTCTCCATAAACTGTTCGTGGCGCTCCATTTGGTATCTTGGCCGAATCCAAAAGTTCCAATGGAAGAAGATGAACAATGTAAGGAACATGTTGTGGGCATTTGCTGGTGTATATGTGATGTTATATCAGAGTGGAATGCTGTGACTGTTTGTGTGTAAGCATTCTATAGTGTATGGTTACAGTTACAGAGAGAGAAAGCTAGAGTGAAGACATGCTTGGATGGTGGTGTGCCGGTTTCCCTTATTACCTAACCGTTAGCTGTCACTGCATGCATCAATGGAGAACTAGAAGTAAAAAAAGACTTACCTCTGACTTACCTCTGATTTACCTGAAGACTCTATGAGCCCGATTCATGGAAATGTGCGCAGAAATACTGCAAGGGCCATGCGCTGAGAAGGACACTGTGCGAGTGCACACAGAAAGACAAAAGTATTTGTGCAAAGTAACCGTATTCACAAGTCGGGCCCTGAACGCCCTCAAAACACCCCTCAAATGCCCACTCGCAAATCATAAACAGCCAGAAAAGTTACCTTTGCGTGCTCCCTGGGTGCAAATACAAGCACCCCTCAAATAGTGCGAGTGGTCCCCCTTAAGCAGACCTGCGACTTGGGGAACCTCCGTGGGGTCCCCCCATAACTGTATTCGGCACCCTGACAAACGCATATAAAAATGTGGAACTCTGCAATAACTCAGGGAATCTGCACTCTGCTACACTGCTTATGCGCACCCCTCAGTTACATCGGAACCCCAATTGAGTACACACACCCTGAAATCCAACATGCAACCCACCTGTGCACTGCAAATCCTACGCGCAAGTGTACTTATGCCTGCCTTTGGGTGGCGGATAATATGAAGGACTTGCATGCTCATTTTCCAGCCAAGCTGTTGTGAATATGTATTATGTCGTGCAATTCTGGGTGTGCAAGGGACAACCACTTTTTTGCAGGTTCTTCCCCATTTTTGTTGTGACGCCCCCTTGCAAGCCCGCTGCACAAGCCATACCTACGCTCTGCTTGGAGTCTTGCACAAGGGCCTCGACGGTTCACACATACGTCCCGAGCCAGCGCAAACTCCACGCAAGCACAGG
Organism: Ambystoma mexicanum; assembly: GCF_040938575.1. NCBI lineage: Eukaryota > Metazoa > Chordata > Amphibia > Caudata > Ambystomatidae > Ambystoma > Ambystoma mexicanum. Next base: position 1,009,632,643 of record NC_090928.1, on the reverse strand, counting down.
AAAAGTACAGCGCATTCAATTCCATGAATCGACAAATGCGGCAGTGTGCACAGTTTTTTTTAAATGTATTTTATTTATTTTAAACTTGTATAGACACCATTACCGGCGCCGTAAAACCCATTCCGCCCACCTCATAATGTGGCACTATGAGTTTGAGGTACCAAATGTCTCCCTCACACTTGAACAGAGGGACTTGGACACCACAGTTACCCTACAGGGATTCAGAGGAGTGGGTCTACATTGGTTAAAGAGATCATCATCTGAGCAAGGCAAGTGAGCATGTCTGAGCTGGCCAAATCTCTTACTTCTAGTGGTGGCAAGAGAAATCGATGAAAGAACTGTCAAATATGCACGAAAAATTGAAGCTTTCACAAAAAGACTGCTCCGAGGCCATCTGTGCCTTGGCCTGCTCCCCTTTATTTCTCCTGTTAATGTTACCATGAGTGTGGTCTTCCAGCCTGGTTCAGGTTGTTCATTAGCAAACCAAGGGGGTTATGAGAGATTTAGACATCCCTTTCCTGCTCTATGGGAAAGCCCTGAATGGAATTGTTGGGTAAGTATTCCCTCGTGTTCTATTGGTGTTGAGGACTTTGCTGGGGATTCCACAGAGTGGTGCTTCTCAGAAATGTCTAGTGGGCTTACCTGGCTAGGGTTTAATTTTGGACTTTAACCCAGTGGAGATTTTAGAAGTGGTAGTGTTTTTTCATAAATCGTCCCCTAAAAGACTGGGCTAATTTATGGTGGATTTCTCTTATGTGGAGTGGACCGTGACCCCACAGCACAGTATGTCCCAGTACCACTAACATTGCCTGTGGCCTTCAAAGCAGAAACATTTCTTGCCAGCTGTTGCTTGCCAGTCTTTCTGAAGAGAAAGCTGTGACTTTTGAGGCAGCAGAGACATGGATGTTCTGTTTCTGTCTGAGGTGCCTCAGCATGCTAGAGTTGGTGACATGGGGCACTTTGCTCCAGCCCCTACTCACCACAATAGTCATACACCATCTTGGCAACCTTTTTGGTAGGGGTATCCCCAGCAGTTGTAGAAAAATCCTGCCATGTGCATGTCTGGGGTCTTCTAGAGCCCCTGTAAGGCAGCACAGTTGTTGCTGGTGGTTGGTGGCTGCTGTACCTCGGAAGCCAGAGGCAAAGACTGGCACTGGTAGGGGGTCCGTTCTGATGACTGGCTATGGGCATCACAGGTGGGCATTCCTCTCTTTAGCTTGAACTTTCTCTTCGTCCCCCTTCCCCTCCAGATCTCCCTGTCTCTATTTTTAAACAGTTTTTGTAAAGAGCAACAACGAACACCAAACAGCCACACACCAACATTTCAGCTCCTTTTTCCTGTGTCTGGCTGAAGTGCCCCTCTCTCACTATCTTTTTTTCTCTCTCTCTTCTCTCTCTCTTCTCTCTCTCTCCCTCTTTCTGTTACCGCAATAAGGCAACAACAGGATACAAGAAGTGTTTAATTTAGTTTGACTTTCTTTGGCTAGGTAGAACTGACTCAAAACAGTTGGAACTAATAGATTCCTATGGTTCAAAAAAGATCAAGCTGTTTCGAATCATTATGTCTGTTCAATAAAGCTGTAATCAAACTTGAGCAATAGAGAAGGTCGAAGTCAATCAAGCTAATTTGAACAACATACAAGTAGTATCAGTATGCCCACAGTGTGAAGGCTTGAGCGGAATCGATGCGCCTGAACCAATTTATTATTCTATTGATGCAAAGTGTTTCAAGCCAGTTAAAAATTCGAACCGTGGCCGGCCCCATAAAAAAATAATGATTTGAATCGTGAGACATTGTGATTCTCGCAAGCCACTTTACTAAAGGATTGACCAGGCTGACTTCTGATTTCGAGACTGTTATAAATTGGGAGTCTCAGTTTCTGCCTCCCCTTGAACAAGGTCTCATTCCACCATAGTACCAGCTGAAAGCTTCCTACGGACACTGCCAATGATGAGCAGGGACAACAATTCCCTGGGAAGACCAATCCTTGTTACCAAAATGTATGGAGCTTGATCACTACTCTTGAAAGATATGAGATAATGAACTTGAAAGCACAGGGGAGAAGGAGAGAGAGAAAGCACGTGTGCATATCCAACTCAATTACGGAAAAAGTTCCCAGATATAAATACCAAGGAAACCCCTGCTGAGGACTGGCAACTCTGAAAAGGCAACACTTTAGAGAACAAAGTGAACCGGAAGAAAAATTCCTAGGAAATAATCCACTGAGGATACACACATGTCCAAACTGTCCCAAGAGACAAAAGCCCCTTAAGGAGATAAACCAGTATACACACTTCCTTCCTTGTGGGCCAACAAGACAGACGACTGTCCATATAGTATCAAAACATTTACTGGGAATACCTTGTCATTCCATGCGAATAACGAGGTACCTAAACAGAACATCAAACACGTCTTACTTGTTTCACAGGAAATTAGATGAACACCAAACCCTTGATAGGTAGGGTTTTCTGAACACTGAACTGCAAGGGATGCTACATACTTACTCAATAAAACCGGCTTCTTTTTGGCCGACTTAAAACCTGCTTTGTTAACATTTCTACAAGGCCTACTTGAGGAACGAGAACTCTGGCCCTATAACATTTCTGATGGTCCATGTGGAAGAACTCACGCACTCGGCCTGCTGATATTCTTTCCAATGCTTTCTTCAGGGACTAATCCGTGCAGCACCGTCACTGCTTTCTTTGCTTTCCTAAACTGGCTTAGCAGAAGCCTGAGGCAACCATTGCCATATTCACACGTCTAAGTGGGCCACCACTTCCCCTCTCACACGTTTTTCTCTCTCCTTCATTGAAAAGGTTTTATTTTACCAAAGCAGCATTTGTTCCTTATCTCACCCCCTAACAACCATTCCTTTTTACACAAACACATCAGTAAAATGTTCACATACAGGACATGCGACAAACAGTGGCACAGAACGTGGAATTATAATTATTAGAACTTTGCTACTACAGTGGACATTTCCACGACGACGCAGAGAGACATGTTAGCACTTATTTATTTTATTTATTTATTTACATTTATATAGCGCGAATAATGCCCACGTGCATAGAGCCCCTGTGCAAAATGATGCAAGTTTAATTACACCTGCTAGATTCTAACATTAAAACTCCCAGCGTCGTCGTGAAAATGTCCACTGTAGTAGCAAAGTTCTAATATGTATAATTACACGTTCTGTGCCACTGTTTGTATAATTGTACTCTATGTGAACCTTTTACTGATGTTTAACAGATTCCGAGCTCCTACGGATCTGTGCTACCTAGAGAAGCATTGTACAAGGTGCTTTAATATCATTTTAGTCAAATAGAAACTACGTTCCAAATGTGTGCTTTATTTCAGCACACATCACTTGTAACATGTTTTTTTTTTAATCCCATGAATCTTCCTAGTAAATAGGACCACTGTCTATCTTTCAAACACATTCACAAACACAAAAAAATGTTTTGAGTGTTGAACCTAGATTTCCATTTTTTTATTTGTGTATGTATTATTCGGATTAAAATAAACCTTTTACCATTCTCACTTTTAAAGGTTAGAAGCATAAAATCTCCATGTTTAAACAATTGTTTTAAATTTCGACATCTTAGGGGGTAATTCATAGAATTCAGCGCACAAGTGGCGCACGCGGCTGGCGCACAGTGTGCGCGTGCGAATCCCTGCGCCAGCCGCGTGCGCCAAAACCCATTTCCGCGCACAGCGTATTCATGGATTCCAGCCACCAAAACCAGCCGTGGCGCATAGTGGCGCAGCGACCTTGCAGCAGCGCCAGTTACGCCCCCAAGAACGCCTTCCGCGCAGGGAAAAGCCATCAAAATCCCCAATCCAGCGCAAAGGGCTGCGCTAACGGGCTACGTGTATTTCAGGGGTTCGTGTGAACTTTTTCACGCGATCGGGCCTGGGGGAGCGGGCTACGTGTATTTCAGGGGTGCGTGAGAAGTTCCACACGCGATTGGCCTGGCCACGTGTATTTCAGGGTTGCATGGGAAGTTCCACACGCGATTGTCCTGGGCGCGTGTATTTCAGGGGTGCGCAGGAAGTTCCACACGCGATTGTCCTGGGCGCGTGTATTTCAGGGGGGCGCAGGAAGTTCCACACGCGATTGTCCTGGCCGCGTGTATTTCAGGGGTGCGTGGGAAGTTCCACACGCGATTGGCCTGGGCGCGTGTATTTCAGGGGTGTGCGGGAAGTTCCACACACGATTGGGCTGCGTGCGGGTATTAGGGGTGCGCGGGAAGTTCCACACGCGATTGGGCTGCGTGCGGGTATTACAGGGGTGCGCACGAAGTTTTACACGCGATTTCAGCAGGGTACGTGTATTTCAGGGGTGCCGGGGAGTCCTACATGTGATTTGCCAGTGTGGGTCCTTCCAGGTGTTCCCTGCACACCCTCCACGGCCCCTGCAGGCAGCCCACACCACAGGGGACTACCCTGCATCCCTGGTCATGTCCCGCAGGCAGCCCACCCAACATGGGCATGCCCCCCAGCAAAGGCACATGTCTCCTTGCACCAATGATCACCAACTCATGTCCCCTTGCACCCCCACCCCCAGCATTGCGGGGCACCTGCCAGCAGGCCCCCACCCATGTCTCCCAGCACCCCCACCCCCCCAGTCACCAGGGGCAGCCTACACCAGGCCCCCACCCATGTCTCCCAGCACCCCCACCCCCCCAGTCACCAGGGGCAGCCTCCACCAGGCCCCCACCCATGTCCCCCACCACCCCCACCCCCCAGCAGTGCAGGGGCACCCACCACCAGGCCCCCACCCATGTCTCCCAGCACCCCCACCCCCCAGTCACCAGGGGCAGCCTCCACCAGGCCCCCACCCATGTCTCCCAGCACCCCCACCCCCCCAGTCACCAGGGGCAGCCTCCACCAGGCCCCCACCCATGTCTCCCAGCACCCCCACCCCCCCAGTCACCAGGGGCAGCCTCCACCAGGCCCCCACCCATGTCTCCCACCACCCCCACCCCCCAGCACTGTGGGGCACCTGCCAGCAGGCCCCCACCCATGTCCAACTCATGTCTCCCACCACCCCCACCCCCCAGCACTGTGGGGCACCTGCCAGCAGGCCCCCACCCATGTCTCCCAGCACCCCCACCCCCCCAGTCACCAGGGGCAGCCTCCACCAGGCCCCCACCCATGTCTCCCAGCACCCCCACCCCCCCAGTCACCAGGGGCAGCCTCCACCACGCCCCCACCCATGTCCCCCTCCACCCCCACCCCCCAGCAGTGCAGGGGCATCCACCACCAGGCCCCCACCCATGTCTCCCAGCGCCCCCACCCCCCCAGTCACCAGGGGCAGCCTCCACCAGGCCCCCACCCATGTCTCCCAGCACCCCCACCCCCCCAGTCACCAGGGGCAGCCTCCACCAGGCCCCCACCCATGTCTCCCACCACCCCCACCCCCCAGCACTGTGGGGCACCTGCCAGCAGGCCCCCACCCATGTCCAACTCATGTCTCCCACCACCCCCACCCCCCAGCACTGTGGGGCACCTGCCAGCAGGCCCCCACCCATGTCTCCCAGCACCCCACCCCCCCAGTCACCAGGGGCAGCCTCCACCAGGCCCCCACCCATGTCTCCCACCACCCCCACCCCCCAGCACTGTGGGGCACCTGCCAGCAGGCCCCCACCCATGTCCAACTCATGTCCCCCACCACCCCCACCCCCCAGCACTGTGGGGCACCTGCCAGCAGGCCCCCACCCATGTCCAACTCATGTCCCCCACCACCCCCACCCCCCAGCACTGTGGGGCACCTGCCAGCAGGCCCCCACCCATGTCCAACTCATGTCCCCCACCACCCCCACCCCCCAGCACTGTGGGGCACCTGGCAGCAGGCCCCCACCCATGTCCAACTCATGTCCCCCACCACCCCCACCCCACAGCACTGTGGGGCACCTGCCAGCAGGCCCCCACCCATGTCCAACTCATGTCCCCCACCACCCCCACCCCCCAGCATTGCGGGGCACCCTCCACCAGGCCCTCGCCCATGTCCCATCCATGCCCCCACCACCCCCACCCCCCTGCACTGTGGGGCACCTGCCAGCAGGCCCCCACCCATGTCCCATCCATGCCCCCCTGCACCTGGGTCCCAACAATCCCCAATCATGTCCGTAATGGCCATCCTCCCCTGCCAAAAGGCCCAACCAACTATCACATCCACCCACATATCAAAGGCAATTACATGTTACACACCCAATGTAAATAATGCAAATGAACACATGTCTGTCACACACAATGGCTGCAAGTGAATGTTAAAACACCCAACATGACATGCATGAAAGTAATGAGATGATACGACACATTGAAGGATGAAAATAAAAATGTATTGAAAATCAAAAAGAATGGAAATGAAATTAGAAAAACCACAAAGCAAAACAACAAAAAGAAGATGAATGTTCATGAAAAAAATCCAAAAAATCCAAAAATCCATAGAAGAACTATATACAAGACAATCCCGGGTCCATGAGCCCAACCAAATGAAACCTAACTATGTCAACTAACTAAAAACTGAACTATATACAAAAAAGTGGCGCATTGTCCAATCGCAACCAAATTAAAAAAAATAATAATTAAAAAGAAACCTACCACTAACTATATAACTATATACAATGGCAGCGGGCAAGTCCTGCGGCTCACTCTGTGGTGTTGCCGGCCAGGGCATCATCGAACTCCATGTCGATGTCCTGGAGGCGGGACTCTGTCCTGGCCCCGAGGTCTCGCAGGGATAACCCCATGTTCACCTCAAACTCCCTGCGAGCTTCCTCGAGGCACTCAGCCCGCCTCAACGCCCGACGCATGGAGAACTCCGCCCTGACCATGGTGAGCTGCTCCTCTTCCGCCCGCTGCCGCTCCGCACCTATCCGCTGGACCAATTTCTCCCACACGGAAGACACTACCATCCCAGGGTTCTCCTGCCCTCCGGCCGATGCCTGCCCCTCTGATCTTGATGGCCCCGAGCCATGATGCCTCCCACGTCGAGCCTGCTGCTGCCTCCGACGCCACTGCCTCTGCCAGCACGACGGCATCCAGGATGATGGAAACCACCGACGCCGTCGTGCACGTGCCCTGCCCGATGATGCCGTCACATCCTCCATCTGCTGGGGTCCAGTTGCTGTGTTGTCCACCCCTGCTGGACCTCTGACTCCCGACTGTAGCAGGGATGGGATCCCCACCGAGCTGGCTGCATTGGTCAGGGCAGGTCCACAGGGGGCCCTGGTGGCATCTGGGCCAGAAGACGGCAAGGAGAACGACTGGCGTATAGTCTCCACAGAGGAGGAGAGGGCCGCCAGATTGGCCGACACATGCAGGAAACCCCCGAACATGGCCGATCCCAATTGGGCCACGTCGGCACGGTGCTCTTCGTGATGACGTGCGTGCTCCTCCTGGGAAGCATGCACAGCATCACGAATCACAGCCGTGCGCATCGCGACCCCAATCAGGACCTTCTCCACACGGCCAGGGGTCCCCTCGTCCGCAGGTGGAGGGGAGTCAGATGACATGGACATCCCCTCTACCTGCGGACGGGCCTGGGACGGGGCATCCCTGCTGGTGCAAGGTGGTGCACCCACAGGTTCAGGGACAGCGACATGCACAGGCCCCTCCACGGTGACCTGTGCTGTCTCCTGCCCCTGCCCCTGGACTGCACCACTTGCACCAGCAGGGATGCCCCCACCAGGCCCCATGTGTGCCTCAGTGGCGGCCTCCTCCTCCTCTGTGGAAACCACCAACCTGGATGGCTCCTCGCCGTCTACCGCCGTAGCAGGCCCCTGTGGGGGCTCACCCACCCCTTCCGCTGCAGCCGTGGGGGCATCCCCGCCGCCTTGCTCCACAGCACCGTCTCCGCCCTCTCCTTCACTAGCCGCTGCGTAGAGGGAGACATAGAACACAAGCATCAGGGTACTGTACAATGGTCCCCTAGACAGGAAGCAATAGCAGATGAGTGCCACTGTCAAAGTACACTTCCATCATGTCACACCACAACACATGTGTCAGTCCAGGCAAAACATACACAGTGACAGTCATGGTGCGTGCCATGGACGTTTCAATGCATGTCCAATGGGCTCTCGAATCATACAATGTAATGGGACTCACATGCATCATGGGTCATGCCTATCACATGCACACACTTCACCTCAGTCACATCCATCTGGCCCCGTACACCCCAATCACAGTGCATACAAGGATGACTAGGCTGCATCAGTGAATCTGTACATTGTCACAGACATGTGTCATGCATCCATGGCACTCACAAGTCACAGACACACAGGTCAGGCACACAGACATGGATACCACATATGTATCTGGCATCAGCACCCATCCCTCGCCCCCACCCATGTCCAGGAACAGAGACTGCCATGCTCTCATGTGTGCAATCTGCACAGGGCTCCCCATGTCGCATTAAAACACATGCAACAACCGTGCTGTTCACACATTACAGGTCGCACATGCATTCCCATGATGTCCCTGCACACATACATGCGTACATGGCCTATGTCACACATGCAGGCAAGTATCAGACAACCAGCACACTGCAACATGCCCTGTCTCACACAGCAATGCTTGGCCACTTACCGCTCAACTCCAGACGGGTCTCCCTCTCAAGGACCTGGGCGTGGAGCGCTGGGTGTGCGCGTTCCAGGACCCTCAACTGGATGGAACTCATGCGGCCCCGGCCCCCCTCCACGAGGCGCCGGGCCTTCATGAGGGTCCTGGACCTCAAGTCCTCCCAGCGCTTCTTGACCTTCTGGATGGTGCGGGTTGCCACCCCCTCCGCATTGATAGCAACCACACAGTCGGCCCAGATCCTATCCCGTCCTTCCCTGTTGGCGCGGGACGATCCGAAGAGGGCATCATACTGCCCCAGGACTTGCTCCACCAGGACACCAACTTCGGTGGCAGTGAAGCTGGTGCCCCTCTGCCCCTATGGCCGGGGGTTGCCACTGGGGTCAGATGTGGATGTGCCCGACATGGCAACCCCAGGGGCAGGAGTGGGTGGGCAACTGGGTCCTAGGGCTGGGCTGTGGAGCGATGTTATTCGAGTCGGGAGTCTTCTGTACCAGCAGGGGTGGACACAGCAACTGGACCCCTGCAGATGGCTGATGTGCAGGCACCAAATGGCAGGGCACGGTGGCAGCAGGCAGGCAGGCAGGCAGCAGCAGATGGCACGTGGGAGGCTGCTCGGGGCACTGGGGGGCAGTGATTCGGCCTTCTGGGCAGGAGCATGGTCTTCCGTGTGTTTTCGCGTGGCCAGCTTGATACGGAGTGATTTGGCACGTGAAAAATCTGCACGTCAGCGTGTAATTCGAGGAAAGGCCCTTAGCGCGTAAGCGCGTCTGCACGCATACGCATTTTCATTGGACAGAAGGCCCCTCAAGCGCAAGCGCCCCTGTGACGTGACGCGTACAGACGTGCATGCGCATTTCAGCGCGCGTGAAAAACTGCACGTCCGCGTGTAATACGAGGAAAGGGCCTATGCGCGTAAGTGACGTGCCGCGCACAGGTGTTTCCCTCATTGCACGTGATGACAGAACACACGTGGATTTCCACCAATCGCGTGTGAAAGTTCCCGGCACCCCGGAACACACGTACCCAGGCTAATCGCGTGTGGAACTTCCCGGGCACCCCGAAACACACGTACCCAGGCCACTTGCGTGTACGCACACTCCCCTCCGATCACACGCGATGACACTCGGACCGTATCCGAACACGGGAAACACGCGCACGGCAAAAGACGTGCACAGGCGTCAACGCGTCTGCCACACGAAGGCAGGCGGAAGCGTCCCCGCGCACAGCATAAAAGTGCGCGCAAACAACAAACGCGTATATACAGCTACGATGAATGCCCCATTTGTCGCTGCACTGATCGTGGGACACCGCAGGAGGAGGAGAATAGCCAGGGCACGCATTTTCGCAACACGGACAAGCCTTTTTGGGATGCCTGAGGACCAGGTCTATGTCAGGTATAGGTTTCCACCCCATATCATCCTAGACCTGGTCAGGGAGTGGGAAGATGACCTCACATCCCCCACCCTTTGCTCCCAAGCATTGAGCCCCTTGGAGAAGGTGCTCAATGTCCTGCATTTTTTGGCCACTGGGTCATTTCAGCGGACCACTGCCATAGTGGGGGGGGTCTCACAGGCCACGCAGTCACGCTGCCTACACCAGGTACTGGCAATCATGACAGCGCGCCCCTCAGTCCGCAGGCACATATACATGCCCAGAACACCCGCAGAAAGGCCGGCCGTTGTCCTGGATTTTTTCAGGGTGGCACACTTCCCCAAAGTGCTCGGTGCCATAGATTGCACCCATGTGGCCCTACGTCCACCTAGGGCCATTGAGCACATCTACCGAAACCACAAGCACTGGCATTCCATCAATGTACAGGTGGTATGTGATGCAAAGGGAATCATCACCTCTGTCTATGCAAACTACCCTGGTTCCACCCATGACAGTTTCATATACAGAATGTCCGCCCTGAGCCGGGCCCTGGAAGCTGGGCAGCATGGCGACACATGGCTCCTAGGTCAGTACAAATGCCCTTGCACATGCATGCAAGTCACACACAGACAAATATCCAAACCCTAATTATCTCAACTATTATCATCTCCCCAGGGGACAGTGCCTACCCTCTGAGCAACCACATGATGACGCCAATCCGGAACCCCACCACACCACCCCAGGTAAGATACAACGCCGCCCATATTGCAACCAGGGGCATAGTGGAGCGCACATTCGGAGTGCTCAAGTCACGTTTCCGCTCCCTTGACCGCTCTGGTGGGCAACTACTCTATGCACCACCAGTAGTGTGCAGGAACATTGTGGCAGCATGTGTCCTGCACAATGTTGCAACACGGCAGGGCGTCCCGGTGGACATGGTGGTGCCCCCACATCCCCAACCACAGGCGCTGCCCATGGGGGGGACAGGGCACGTGGCGAGGAAGCCCGGACCCAGCTTGTGGCCACATTTTTCACCTAAACTCCCACCCCTGCGGAGTGCACACAGGCCTGGCACATACCAGGTGACAATCGATGATGACAAAGAGACAGTCAACTGTCACAACCTTACCACCCTGAGATAGTTGCCATGGAAGTGCCACATCGTCTGCATCCGTAGCTACTAAAACACAAGCTATCCTGTGTGACCAAAAGGCACACATATGACATATGACATGATATGGGCCATACACAAGTATTCCAAGGCGCAATGAGGCAGGGAGGGGGGAACAAGGGAACACAGAGAACGGTACTACTAGGCCAGGTGTCATTGGGATCGTGCAGGTGCAGGGGTAGGGGGAATGGGAAAAGTGCAAGGGGAAGGGTGGGGGGAGTCCAGTACAGGGGAAGTAGCCCGAAAAAATAATACATAGGTCACCTGGTGGCAACTACAAAGGTGAGTGCAGACAAGTGCTGGGAAGGGAGGGCTGTAGGGATAGAGAGACAGTACTGCAGTGCAGGGGTTGCCAGGGAGGCAGTGCAAGTGGAGAGTGGCTGGGCCAGGGACCAAGGTCGGTGAGAGTGGCCCAGTTGCAGCTCCTGTGCAGTTCCAGTGGAGAATTCTGCAAGGGAGAGGCAGACAGTAAGCAGAAGCAAAGAGGAAGGACTTCAGGTGCTTCCAGAACTGGAGATGATTCCCCTCAAGTTCAAGTCAGGCCGGAAGTCTGTTCCAGGGGGAGGGCCCTGCTGTGGAGAGAAATCTACCCCCAGCTAGTTGCTCTGAGAAGCGGATGACACGGACATGCAAGGTGTGCATCACACACACCTGCAAACCAGGCCATGGCCATCACTGTCATGTCACACAAACCCTCCCAAACATCAACATGTCATGGCACGCAATACCCATACACCAATGCAGTAACGATAAGGTACACATTGCCATGTCCTAAATGCACAGTGGCATCGGACACTGCTGCCTGACCCAGAATCAGATGAAATGACAGACCAACAACCTCCCTCCCAAAATAAGTCATTTCCAAATGCATTACAACAGTCGTAGACGTAACATCACAATGAATGCCTGTCTACATGCACATCATGCATTGCAAAATCAACACTGCAGCTCATGTGTGCAGTGTCCTACTCCTGCATCACACTGCTCAGCGCACAGCACAGTGAACAGCCATTGTGTGTGATGCACACCCTGAGCATCACATCTAAGTGACAGACCATGTCAAACATCAAATCAGGCATGTACTGGATCCATGATCGGTCACAGAACATGTGCTGCCGGGACACAGTGGGCACCAGAAGGCAAACAGTGTACACTGTATATGCAAGGGTGGGAGTACATGTAGTGGATCAGAGTGCAAGTGTGTGGTTCTGCAAGGACATGCACTCCACATATGCATGTGCACTCAGTGACCATCAGTGTTCCCTACACATCACATGTGAACATCCACCATGTGTACACCCCAGCATGTCAAACCACAACTATCCCCTCTCACCTGAAAGGAAAACACAACACATGAACAGGCATTGATCAGCAGAACACAACATGTACATGGGATACCACCATTACTATGTCAGAGTTCCCATCACACTGCAGGGCAAGGCAACAATCAACAACAACCCCCCCCCTCCCTCACAAATGACCATGACCCACTGAACAACTGCACCTGGGTCATGGAGCCCCCAAACCTCAATTCCACCTGGCCACAGGATCACCTTAACCCTTCGTCACCATCTCCCACCTTGTGTGTAAAAAGATGCCTGAACCCTCAGAATACACACTCATTTCCGAAACACAAAATCCAAGGCATAAAAACGAACCCAAACACCCTCCAGTAGATGACTTGACGTAGCAGTACCTCACAAAGGCCAAGTACTACCACAATGATGCAACAACCAAGGTAGCACAGTAAAACAATGTCACGACAGGATGTGAGACATGTGTGGTACATGACATAGGATGATGCACCATGAATGGATGTGTACTGTCAGAGGTCCCCTGTACAGGCGCGGGAGTGCCACGAAACAACCACCCCCACCATGTCCCGGGTGCCTGCAAGGTCAAACTCACACAGGTCCCTGAGACCCTGGTGGGGAAGGAGGTTCAGGGATATGCAGTCGGGACAGGTGTTGACACACTGGATGACTGGAATGAGCGGCAGGAGAGGGGAGGTGGAATGACACATGAAACTAGGGAATGCACGAAAATGTACAACCTGCATGAACACATACACAATCCAAACAGACTTGGACATCATTGTCATGGCCTTCTGTAGTCCAGGCTCAGGAGTGGTACGAACCAACCACCCCCTCTAGGGTTTTGGCGCCTGCAAGTTCGGGGCTTACACAGGCATCCGCAACCCCAGTGGGGAAAGAGGGTCAGGGAACGTTGCTTGGATAGGCACGGGAAGCAGGAACACCGGGTAGAGGGTACAGGTTTCAAAATTGCATAGGATCACGGGTGATTAGGGAGAAAATAACATACCAAATTGAACCACACATACATCCATGCATCAGTACACTCCCCAGCAAGCCTATGCAGAGCAGTTTGTAAGAAAAATACAACAAGACACTTAGCTCTGGTTTTGAGTGCTGGCCTCCTGCCTGCGCACTCTCAGGTCCGGTTACAGGAGCACTGCAATGCTGCAAAGAGAGACACAGTCAACAACCTGTACGTGCCAATTGCACAAAAACACAACACCAAACATGCCCCATAGCAACAGACTACTCTACAAACAGACAATCTGTGGTTGATGCTTCGTACCCATATATAACATCACCCCTGTGACGGGTCATACACAGTCAATGCAGTAAGGCAGCCGCTGTGACTAAGCCTGCATGTGCAACTCGCCTGGTGCAAGCTTTGCTGTGTCGTGGCCCCCCTGTGATGCTCACCATGCCTGGAGTTCCTTGGAACATGTCAGCAGTACTAGGATGTGGGTCTGCAATCACTGTGCCTCTGCTTCTGCACACATGTGCATGTGGGCACCAACAAACGGGTCCAGAATTCCGTCGTCCAATGGGACATGTCTGCTGGCAAAGGTGCTCTAGAGGCTCATCCACCTGCAGAAAGGGCATGTAACACATGATTAATGCTTCAAAGTCATCTGTGTGTGTCTCATCAGGCATCTCATTACTTGACCATGTCAGAGAGTCACATCACAAATCACACCATCAGTCCGTCTTTCACCTACAAAGTGTGGAACACTATCTACAGCATGAATTGCAACAAGCACATGTACAGGAAAGAAATGAAACATACTACACAATGCATAGCAATCAATGTCCACATTAATCATGATACACCCCATCTAGCAAAAGCTGAACAGTGGACAATGACACCTAAATCATCCCCACTAGGGGTGTCAACACAAGTCACACAGCACCAAACATGCCACAGATATGACAGTCCAATGCCCTTGTGTAAAATGCTGTAACACCGAACCATCCTTGTGAGCCCATGGATAAGGGGGGCAGGAGTGGCATATGTGAGTCAAGGAACACAAGCAGCAAACACATACACAAGACAACCATGAAGGGCCCAGCTGGAACAGACAGTGGATGCCTTCAAAAGCCACAAAGCACCGCACCGTCACATGAAAGCACAATAGACTAGCAATTTTAAACTAAATCAACTATTAACTAATTACACTAACTATGGAAAACCTACATTACCTATTTAAACTAACTATCAAACAGACACTTAACTAACTAAACTAGAGGAAAAATCAAAAATGGCCACATACGACCCGGGGGGGAGGGGAGGCACCCAAGAAGGGGGAGGTACAGGGTGCTGGTAAACATCCACATGCGATGATGCTGAGCCAAAAAAAAAACCTCCATGGGCTCAACGCCTGCACAGCACGACCTATGTGGGAGATAGATGGTCGTCCGAGTCTGGCTCATCCTGGAAAGGAGGACGTGGCACAGTAGCCTGGCCACGCCTAGCCGCAGCTTGCCCCTCGTCGGCAGCAAGTCTGCCGGACGGGTGAGCCTGGTTCTGTGTGGCACGTGTAACACGGAGTTCCTCCTGCAAGGCCTGGCTGGACAACCGCTGCACCTCCCGGCAAGCCTGTAGCTCAGCCGAGATGGTACACTCAAGCTGTGCAAACCTCTCCTCTGCCCGCTGCCTCTGGGACATCATAAGGACACCCAGAGTGGATCTGAGGGAAGCATACTCCTCCCTCAAGGCATCCATGTGCGCCTCTGCGTGAGCAGCAATTGCTTGACGCAGAGACGACATTTCAGCCTGGCGTGCCCTGTCTGAGGCCGCCATGCCCAGCCTGAGCGAGCGGGCTGTGGACCGTGCTGCCTGCTGCTGGAGCGAGCACAGATCGGGCCACACGCTCCATGCTCTCAGCGATGTTCTCCATTGCTGCCCCCTGCCGTTCGGAATTGGCAGTCATGTCTTGCTCCCACTCAGTATACAGCGGTTGCGCGCGGCGACCGCGTTGCCGGGCTTGACCCCTGCGGGACCCAAGGACCGGGGGTCCTCGCTGTGTTGGCACCGCCTGCGGCTGCACGACTACATGCCCCCGTCGACGTGATGTCCCAGGCACATCAGTGACTGCTGTGGAGGGTGACACTGCGTCCCGATCCACCACGGGCGGAGGAACCAAGACTGTCTGATCCCTCAGTGCAGGTGTCGCAGACAGAGGAGTGTCCACATCAGAATCACTCACCCCTGACACATGGACTTGATGGTCATCCAACTCAACATGGACGTCAGAGTCGTCATCAAGGCTGGACTCATAGGCAGCCAGAGACAAGATGGACTGCAGCACTTGGGGGTTTCGTGGCCTACCACCCCACGACCCCCACTAGTGCCGGGTTGATGAGGCGTTACCAACCCTGTATCTGGCATGACAACACCATCCTCTGCCTCCATTGTGTCATCACCTGAAAAATAGAGAGGAAAAGGTCAATACACATGTCAGAAGCACACGACACACACACACACCGACAGCAAAGGCATCAGGCAGACATGTGACACACAACATATGACCTGGCATGCATGCTGGGTCTACTTTGAATAGCTTCTGTGATCAGACCTGTTGAAAGGTGGCAGTTTCCATGGAAGTGGGTCTATGCAGTGCAGAAAATGTGTATGCCACTCACTACCTACATGTACAAGCACTACATGGTGTGTGCCAGGAAATGTGAAGGCAGTGCAATGTCAAAATCAGACATCACGTGCATTGTGCATTCAATGTGTACCATGTCCAGAAGCCAAGCACCCCTCCACCCCAGTACCAAAGCAGGGATGCCTATCATGGTATCAAAAGGCTGACCATACACCTGTGTATTGACAGGCAGTGTTGACTGGCATCAACAGCTTCATGTGATTCAAATGACAACACTGCAAATGATGCTGGGACAGTGGGCAGGACACATGATGGAAACTCCGGAGGCCGCCCACGTGTGAAGAAGACACAACAAGAGTTGGACAGAGTCATTGGCCATTGAACAGGCTGAGGCCTGTGAGCCACACAGATTGTCAGAGCCTAAACATGTGTGCAACGCAGGACTGAGGCACAGTTGACATGGGAAGGCTGATGAGATGGCAGGCAATGTATGTAACCAAGGACTGATATTACAGTGATCATTCAGTCAAGGACACATAGGGGCATGCGTGCAATGCACATGGAGCATGAATGGGCACTCATGTCCCTGCGGGACATCTGACCCATGCACAGTACAAGTGAGATACCCTGCATCGAGTACTAAGGCTGTACGACATGGCATATGTCTGGCAGATTCTACGCTGGAAGTTAGCATCTACACAGAACACATGGACAAGAAACTACACATTGGCAAGATTGGAGCAGACCAGTGCAAAGGTGGAACTGGGGTGCAGAGTGGCGGAGGAGGGGCAAGGGAGCATGCCTACATGGAGTCCCGCATGCAGGCAGAGGAGACATGCATGACGGTAGCATTGCATTACTTATACATCAGAACCATGTACACGTCACATGTAGCAGCAATCATGCACAACACATCCCACAAGTGAAACACACATGTCCTCAACAAACACGCATCAACACTCACTGGACTGGGCATCAAAGTCCAGCTTCTCTCCCACTCCTTCGACCAATTCAGGTGGTATGAACTCCGCAACGAGAGCCTCATGCGGAGTGTGTTCTTCCTCCTCTGGTGCAGGCCCACCGCCAGTCACCAGAGTCAAGTTGTAATTTGAGGCACGCTTGGCCTTAGTGCTGCGCTTGATGTCATTCCAACGCTTTTTGCACTCCTGCGCCGTGCGCACCTCATGGCCGAATGAACTGACATGTTCCGCAACATGCTTCCAGTGGGTGTCACGTTGGGCAGCCGTGGTCTGACTATTGGCACCCACTAGCATGTCACGGCTGTGGCCCCGCACGTAGTCCACAAGGAAGTCCAGTTCCTGCTTACAGAAAGGCTTCTTCCTCGACGTGCAGGAGGTCGTGGCTGTGTGTGGGGTCCCAGCCTGTGCTGCAGGTGCAACCTTCCTCCTCTTGGACTGTGGCGCAGACCCTGGCTGGCTAATGCCGCCCTGACCAGCATGGCCAGTGGGTTCGGTGGATTGAGCCAAGGGAGTGGCAGGTGGAGGGATGACCAGAGGCCTGACTTGTGTCAGTGGCAGCTGGGTGCCCACTAATGGACCCTGCGCAGCAGCATCAGCTGTGGCAGGGTGGTTGGCCGCAACGGTCCTGGTTGGCAGACTCACAACCGGGGTGCTGTTGGGTGCATCTGCCGCTGCACTTGCCAACACCCGGCTGTTCGGGGCAGCAGATGATATGACTGCCCCAGGGACACGTGTCTTGGTCTGAGCAGCCCAGCGTGCCCCTATGGTTCCCCCCTGGCCTGTTGGAGATCTACCAAGGGCTCTTCAAGTGCCAACGCAGCCTGCGCTGGCAGACCCTGAGCCTGGGTGGCGGTGTCCGCAGCTGCACCTGCAGCTACCACCACCCTTGGACCCGTGGCAGTCGATGGAACGGACTGCCGGGTCATATGGGTGCCAGTGCCAGATGCAGGAGCTGCATCCCCCGGAACCACAGGGGGTGGTGGCATGGCTGCACCGACACATGGCACAACATTGTGCTCAAGTGGCGCACCCCTGCCTCTTCCCCCTCTGTGGATGCCCTGGACACCCTGGAGTCCCCCTACTCCCTGGTCACCACGGCCATGTCCCCGACCATGCCCGCCATGAGGAGTACGCCCAGCTGAGGCGCCCCTCACCTTTGGTGGCCTCCCAACCATGGCACAGATGTAGTAGTGCTGGCACAGATGGAGTGGTGCCAATGGGAGGTGTACACCACAATTGACCTGGGCAATTGGGGTGAAGGGGGTGGGAAGCAAGATGTTAACAGCCCCCCTGCACCTGCAAGGCTGTATGTGACCCCGGTGATGTGGTGACGGGTCACGCAACGCTCAGGCACCCCAAAACTGCAGTAAAACCGTGCACGCAACCCTGCAGCCTACGTGCGTGGATTGAACCTCCCGCAGTACGCGGTGGCACCCAGTAACACGAATAACGCGTACGCGTGGGACACGCAGGCTACTATGACATCAAAAATGGGTGCGATACACAGGGGCACCCGCAGTGGGAAAAAGAGCGTGTGTGACTCACCGTCTGACTAGCGCGATGCAGAAAAACACGCGTAGCCAATACCCCCGCCAAAAGAAGAGATACGTCCTTGAGAGCTGTGAAGTTGTGATGGCGCGCGAAACAACAGGAAGCAGCAACACACGTCGGTCTCCACGAAAGGCACGTACAGCGAACTGCTGGGCCCGCTCACCTTTAACCCGTGCTGAGGGAAACGCACGCGCGTGTCACGTCACTTACGCGCATAGGCCCTTTCCTCATATTACACGCGGACGTGCAGTTTCCACGCGCGCGCTTACGCGCATGGCCCTTTCCTCGTATTACACGCGGACGTGCAGTTTCCACGCGCGCTTACGCGCATGGCCCTTTCCTCGTATTACACGCTGACGTGCAGATTTTTCACGTGCCAAATCACTCCGTATCAAGCTGGCCACACGTATGCACACGGAAGACCACGCTCCTGCCCAGAAGGCCGAACTACTGCCCCCCAGGGCCCCGAGCACGCTCCCACCTGCCATCTGCTGCTGCCGGACTGCCTGCTGCCCACGTGCACTGCCATTTGCTGCCTGCACATCAGCCTGGGGTGCTGTTGCTGTGACCACCCCTGCTGGAACCGAAGACTCCCGACTAGGATTCCATCGCTCCACAGGCCAGCCCCAGGACCCAGTTGCCCACCAACTCCTGCCTCTGGGGTTGTCATGTTGGGGCAAACACCATCTGTGACCACTGACAACCCCCGGCCAGAGAGGCAGAGGGGCACCAGCTTCAGTGCCACCGAAGTTGGTGTCCTGGTGGAGCAAGTCCTGGGCCAGTATGATGCCCTCTTCGGAAGTTCCCACGCCGACAAGGAAGGACAGACTCGGATCTGGACTGACATCGTGACTGCCATCAACGCGGAGGGGGTGGCAGTCCGCGACTTCCAACATGTCAGGAAGCGCTGGGAGGACTTCAGGTCCAGGACTCTGAACAAGGGCCGGCGCCTCTTGAAGGCAGCGGATGCCAAGGTGCGCCGGGGCCACTTGTCGGAAGAACAGATGAGGGTCCTGGAACGCATATCCCCAGCGCTCCACGTCCAGGTCCTAGAGAAGCAGACCCATCTGGAGTCGAGCGGTGAGTGTACATGCATCCTGATTGTGAGCAGTGCGTGTGGTGATTATTCGGTAGTGTGCAGGTTGCACATCTGTTTGTATGGGGTCGAGTATGGGTGGGAGTGTACAGGGCCGTGGGGCTGACACATGCGAGGGCTGTGATGTGTGAGACATGGTGTAAGAGGATTCAATTCAGCACTACAGCCAAGTTAACGCCTAGTCTAGAATACTGAATGAAAACCCTTATTGATATATCTTTAGGTCCAGTTCATGCGTCCTGGACGACTACCCTTGTATAACACCCCTCTCTTGGAATCCCCCTGACCCCACTGAGCCAAGAAGTAGTTCTGTTTTGCAAGTTTAAAAGGTTTATTTGATAAATTAAAATATATATATCACACTTTATAATAAATTAATAATTGAATATCACACTTAATCTGATATGGTAAATATTAACAACGGAGAATCTGGCACTAGCACACTTCTTTATAATGACTAATGAGTTGACCTGAAATGGATAAGGTAGCACACTGGTAAATAGGAACAAAAGTATAATGTGGTAGAGGATGCTTTATGTAGCTCAGGTGGATGCAATATTCAATGAATGCAGTACAGAAAATACTCAATAGGATTTCAACCAAACAATGTAATCACTGTTCTCTGGCTATTCACTCCCCCCCTCTTTATGCAATGCAAGGAAATGGAAGGAAGCACACAGTTCTCAGAAATGCAATCAATGTAATCAGTTCAATCCAGCAAGCTTACAGAAAACAGATAGGAGTTTTGAAAACACAGGCAATGCTTGGATATGTGCTGGCAATGAATGAGAAATATGCTAAATTTGCTTTTAATTCCCTTATAGAGGTTCAGGGTGAGTGGTATCTAGTTAATATTAGTCCAGGCTCACACTAGCAATGATGCAGGGATAGTTAGCAGGTTAAACGAATTTCTGGCCAATGGAAAGCAAACAGCAGCAGTTTTTACATGTGAAGAAATTGCAAATCGCGGTAAAATTCGCGGATGCGCCGAGCGCTATTACAAAGGAACCGCAAGGACTATCTCTACCGTTTTGGGGTCCTAGAAAAGCCTGGGATCTCAGCTTCCAAATGAAAGTTATTGCAAGTCTCTAGCCCAAACGGTTGCGGAGATATGAGTAATTTAGTAAAGGTCGTTTTTGGTTTTGTAAATTTTAAACGCACACTTTTTCAAAATGACAAGTGACAAATTTTTTTGCAGCTAGAATGACAGGTGACAGCTAGGAGGCAGTTCTACTTAGGTTAAATAGATTGAATTAGATGAATTTAAACTAAGAGATGTGTTCTGAGTTTTGCTAAGTACTCACAAGAGATTTTGAACAGGAAAGCGACTTGGTCACGGACTTCAGTCTGGTCAGGTCTTTCCGGGTTCTGCTCACAGCGCCTGGCCTCTGGAACTGCTCACAGGGGTCTGGTCTCTGCTAGGCACCGGTTCTTTGGGTCTCTCTGCTCTGGATAGATTGAAGTCTCTAGTTTGGCTTTCTGGAGTTTGATGGAGGTAAGTATGGATTTTTCCGGCAGAGCTTTCAGCGGCAGATGAAAAATGAATGTCCTATCTGTCCTGTCTGTCTGCTTTTATGTGTTTAGAATGTGGGTGTGTTCTAGCATCACTGACCCTACCTCTCTCTCAGCTTCTAATTGGTCAAGCTTCCATTCCTCCGCTTGATTGGCAAACTGAACTGTGAGTCAGATTGATGTCATTTTACAGCCTGCAGAAAGTCCACTCCTCCTGTCAACTTACACACAAATCTAGATTTGAAACCAATACATATTTGCAGAGGTACATATTGTTTTAAAATCATACGCACCCATCATGCATTACAGGAGGTATCCCCTGTTCAAACTCTGCTCTTCCTGGGAGCTTGCATTCAGAACTGGCACATATTTCACTTTTTAACTGCTTTTTCAATTTCCGACATGGACCCAACTTTACATACATGTGTGCAGGGGGTAGGGACATTAACTGATGAAGTTTCAGATTTTTAACATGCACACATTTAGAGTAATATCCACTTTTCCGCTAAAACCCCCCTGAACATACCACCGGTTCCTACCACGTCTTAAACTGTGGGCAGAAAAATCACAAGAATTATGGTATCATTTATAAAATTTTCACATGTCCGCTCTATGAGTTATTCATCTTTTTATAAAACCATATCCTTGCTGCAGGGGTGTGTCTTTTCAGGTCACATGGTACAGAAACCAGTCTTTCCAGTTTCTGCCAAGCCAGCTTGCTCTCACAGGCAGTGCTCCTCCCAGCTCCTGCCAAGAGGAAGCTACAATTTACGACTGCGGTAATAAAAACCTTTGCCTGAGTGAAGAGGGCTTTGTTCACCCTCTTGCAGAGCACAGATAATTCAATTATCAGATAGATGGCATATCCTTAGCCTGGGCAGCAAAAGGAAGGTTGGCCTGGGAACACAGTGGTGACTCAAGTTTCACTGCTGATGGGATCCGTTGCTAGGCAAAATCAAGTTCCTTAAGCCAGACCTTCAGCTAACTTTTTGTTGCTTTTAAAATAACTTGTAATTTTACACATGCAGCTAGAATGCTGATTCTAAGTGCAAAACTATGACATTTCAACAGTTACAAAGGCATGTGACACCAAACATAGGTCACTCATTTAATTTAACATTTTCGATTTTAGTGTCTTTAAATCCAGTGCAACTTAAACTGCTGCAATCCACAGCTCAGCCAGTCTTGTTATAAACCTTGTCTTATGATCTTCATTTCCCAGATTCTGTAGGCACACAAAACTCCATTCTGCCAAATGTCTGCTGGTGTTCAGTAATTATTTTGCACATGTTGCAAGGTTTGAAATAGGCATTTTGCTTGCCTTCAGAAAAACACACAGAGTGGTTTTAAAACGCCGGCTTTTGGATAGTGGTGAGTACTGGTACTGCACCCATTTTTGGGATTTAAGAAATGAATTCCCCACAATTCTAGGTTGCATTTGGCAATCAGCATTGCCATTCCCAATGGTTTCAGACTACTGTGCGGGTAGTCCAATGGTGGTTTTAAAGCGCTTTGAAGCTAACCGGCGCTACTGTTTTTCCTTTGGCAACCCATTTCCCTCATGGCAACCCGGCCTTTCATTCTCGCACTGGTGGGTGGCAAGTGAGGCAACCATTTTGGTGGGCGCACAAACTGCGCAGCTTTCCTGGATTTCAGCGCACATGTGGGTTTTCCGCCATCTTGAATTTTCTAAGCCCACAGCACCAAATGTTGTAGCAGGGTAGCTTAAACGTGGGTCAGGACACCCAACAAGTCCCCCCCACGCGACTGCACTTTGAATTTGAGTCGATGGGGAGTCGCGTGCACAAGGGTTTTGACCCATGCACCGGTCTGTCCGCATAATCTTCTTCCTCTTCTGTAGATGGCACAGTTCAGCATCTTCTTCTCCATCCGGTACTGATCGATCGGTTCTCCTCGCCGGTCCTGATGGGAGTATTTGGCGGTCCACTGGGCCCATTGGATCTCCGTTCCCGGTCTCCGAATCGTCCTTCTTGGTCATCCTTCATGGTTTCATCTCTCCTAGGATGATAAAGCAAAAGCGGCAATATCTACTCATAGACGTTTTTCCACCACTGTTGAGGTAGTGGGGCGGCATATGCATTTCATCATAACGAAACATTACATTCTTATTTTGAAAAAAAAAACAGTATCACTAGAGACAGTTTCATGTAAATCACAATATTTTAGAGACTAGATGTGGTAGGTTTTATGATTGGAACTGAATTAGTCTGATACAATACCCGCTAGGATTCCAGAGGATTCCTCCAGTTGTTGCAGAGTGTGCCTGGGATGGCAACATTTCAACTGGTTTATGTGGACCCACTTGTCTTCCCCCTCTGCCGAACCGCCTTTGGGGATGCGGATCTTGTAGGCCACAGGGGAGATCTTATCGACGATCTCAAAGGGTCCCTTCCATGTAGGCAAAAATTTGTGCTGCTTGGCCTGGTTCCTTTGGAAGTTGTATAGATAGACCCGGTCTCCCACCTGATATTCCTTCCTGGAAGTTTTCAGGTCATAATGGGTCTTCATGCTATCAGCCGATCTTTCTAGATTCCGCTGAGCATAAGCAAAAGCATGTTGGAGGTGTTTCCTTAAATTCTCTACATACTCATGGGTAGTGGAGGCATTTATCAGTGTCTGCTCTTGGGTCCTATAGAGCAAATGCTGAGGAAGCACCATCTTGCGCCCAGTCATCAACTCAAATGGTGACATTTTGGTTGCAGATGAAGGGGTAGATCTGATGGCCATTAGGACCAGAGGTAATCGGATATCCCAACTTGGCCCAGAATCTGCCACAAACTTCTTTAATATGCTCACAATTGTCCGGTTATATCTCTCTACTGCCCCAGAAGAAGCTGGTCTATAAGCAATATGCAGCTTTCTCTTGACCCCCAGTATCTCCCACATCTTTGTCATTACCTCACTGGTGAAGTGGCTACCTCTGTCTGACTCAATCCTTTGAGGTAGACCAAAACGGGAAAAGATGTGGTTAATCATCAAGGCAGCTGCGGTTTCTGCCTTGCAATTTGGGGCTGGGAGACATTCCACCCACTTGGTAAACAAGCATGTGACGGTCAACATGTACTTATTCCCCCTAGCCGAGCGAATCACAGGGCCTACAAAGTCGATTTGTAAATCTGACCATGGCAGTGTCATTCCCCTCTTTTGTAAAGGCGCCCGGTGCGTGAGGGATGATGGCTGAAATTGTGCACACACAAGACAACCCTTCAGGTACTGGTCGAGGTCCTGCCCCATGTGTGGCCAGTATGCAACCTCTCTTAAGATTTCCAATGTTGTGTGAAACCCCCTATGACCGGCGGTGGCCGCATCATGGGCGTGACTTAACATCAGGCTTCGGAATGAGGTAGGAACCACCCACTGATCGTGGCCAGCTTTGGATTTCCTTACCAGCAAACCGTCTTGGATTCGGAACATTTTTGGACATTTCATCAACACTCTTAGGTCCTCTTTCCCAATGTAATCGGTATCCGTCAGGGGAAAGTTCTCAGGGTCCTCAAGGTGCTGGTAAAATTTACCAATAATGGGATCCCCCTTCTGAGCGGTAATCAAATCAGCATCAGGGGTCTCCTTACTCCATTGTGCAATTGAGAGGTCGTTGTGAGCATTTGTCTGGGACCTAGTGATAGCAGTGACCTGGATTTCCCCCAACAGGGACTCAATCTCAATTAGACCCCCTTGGATGGCCCCGGTTTTGGCCAGCTGATCAGCTAAGTCATTTCCAGTTTTGTCTGGTCCCTCTACTTTGGAATGACCCTTGATCTTTTTCCAATAGATGGTCATCTCATTCGAGGTGACCAGATCATCAATGTTTTGGATCAACTTCCCATGTTTCAAGGGTTTGTTGTTAGCGCATAACATGCCTCTGGTTTTCCAATTAACCAGGTGCTCCACGAACCCGTTCCGTACATAATCCGAATCTGTGATTATGACCAGTTCGCGGAGTTGATGCTGGACAGCAGTGAGGATGGCCTGATGCACAGCCATCAATTCTGCCACCTGACTACTTCGGGGACCAATTTTGAATCCGGCGGAGGGTTCTGGGGACTCATTCACCCATGCATTCCCTACGCCGGCCACTAGTTCTTTCTCCCCGTTGTAGTCAACATGGTAAGAGCATCCATCCACATAGACAGTGGGCATTCCCTCACACTTGTCTTCTTCAAAGACTTTGTGTGGGGAATTAAGGTATGCCTCCATGTTGTCCTTTATTTTTAGACTTTCGTCCTCGAGACAGTTTTCTCTGGCGCAATCATGCAAGTCAGCCAGACCTTGCGCGAGGGGACTCTTCTTGTTTTGGCCATATCGGACCTCCACAGGAAAGCCTTGCATTGACAGAATCCAGGAAGTAATTCGGGAATTACTCACATTTCCGGCCCGGATTCTGTCACTTTGGAGATATTGCAGAGGCTGGTGTGGAGTCTCCACTATGATGTGTTCCCCCTGGATAAACGGGCGGTAATTCTTCAATGCCCACACCGTTGCCAGGAGTGCCTTCTCACAATCGTTGAATTTTTCCTCCACAGAGGATAAAGTTTTGCTCGCATAGGAGATTACTTTATTGACCTTGTCATGCTTTTGGTATAATACTGCCGTCAAGCACGTATTAGAGAACCCTGTCTCCAGGAAGAACTCCTTGTTTCTGACAGGGTAAGCTAGGCAAGGCGCTTGTGAGAGGCTTCTCTTGAGTTGTCTTACTGCCTCGGCTTGTTCTGGACCCCATTCCCACTTGACCCCCCCCTTCAGGAGATGAATCAGGGGTCTGGTGGTCTCTGCGTAGCCCTCAATGAACTTTCTGCTGTAATTAGTCAGTCCAAGGAGGCTCCTTAGTTCCCGCAGAGTTGTGGGGTCTTTCAGTTTCTGAAGTGCTTCCACTTTCTTTTCCTGGGGACAGAGACCCTGAGGAGTAATCTCATGCCCCAAGAAATTAACACGGGTTCTACACCACTGTGCTTTCTGAAAGGAAAGTTTTGCTCCGGCGGCCCTCAACTGTGTCAGAACATAACGGATCTCTGCTATGTGTTCCTCCACAGATGAACTTTTGATGAGGACATCATCTACATAAGCCAGGTTACCCCTCGTACCCAGGTCGGGCATGGCCTTATGTAGGAAAATATTGAACTCATTACCGGAGTTGAGGTATCCGAAGGGAGTCCGGGTCCATGTGTACTGCTGGCCCCCAAAGGTAAAAGCCAGCTTGTATTGGTCCTCCTTACTGACAGGCACGGTCCAGTATCCATTGGTCAGGTCTATTGCAGTGAATACCTGTGACCCCTGGATCTGGGCCAGCCCTTGGTCAATGTAGGGAAGAGGCCATCGGGAAGTATGGACCCGTTTGTTGAGCTCCCTGAGGTCAGCGCAGAGTCTCCACTGGCCGTTTGGCTTCAATATTCCCAGCACCGGATTATTGAAGGTGCTGTGGACTGGACGGATTATTCCCCGGGACTCAAGGTTCTTAATTATTTCCGTAAGGGACTCCATTGATGCGAGAGGCAAGCGATATTGCTTCACAAACACTGGAGTCATGCCAGGGTCCGTGGGGATTGTTGTTGTGTGGATGTCAGTGCGACCACAGTCATATGAGTCTACCGCAAAGAGATCTTGGAAATCCAAGAAAACTTGTTTCAACTTTTGCTTTTGTTCCAGCGTCACACAGGCATCAGCTAGGTTGACTCTCTCTTCCACCATCTGCCTGAAGCCTGGAAAGACTTCTGGTTTGGCTATCTCCGCGGCCTCCTCCAGCTGGGTGGAGAAGTCCCTGGTCAGAGTGCTGATTTGGATCGGAGGCTTCAGGTGGGAAAGGCAGCCCTCATGGACTTGGAAAATCACCTCATCCCTCCTGAAGTCACACGTCACATCTTCCTTACCATAAGGGCAGGAAGTGTACACCAGGAAGTTCCCCCCATGCCGGGTGAAAATCCTGTCTGGTGTTGTATTGTCATCACTGTCACTGTCAAAACAGTCCTTGGGGATGGGTCCTAACAGTTCATTTACAAGATCAATGGAGAAATGTCGGTCATCAACCGCCATTCCAATAATGGTGCCTGCGGCTAGAGTAATACTCTTTAAGTCGCTGTTATCCACCTCTATTGGAATGGTGTCATGTTCTATGTTGACTAATGGAGTTGGGTTTACCCCTAACCCTTGCTGTTGGAGAGAAGCATTTAGATGTATGTAGGCATCAGGGTTTTTCAACTCTTGTCCCCTTTTAACTTTCACTTCCAGGGAGAATTGTCGGGTCCTTTCTGGGATGGTGACTTCCTCTTTAACCTGAATTTCAACTGCATAAGGTAGCAATTGAGCTGACCTAAATGCTTTTTCTGGATCATCAAAGCCCATAGGATTATCCGCTAATCGGGACCAAGCTTTGAAGTTTATTAGGTCCAAACTAATGGCGAAGCGATTGAGAATGTCACTGCCTAAGTAAAAGGCGGCAGGGACGTCTCGCACGACCCAACAATTGTGGACTATGCTCTTGTTGCCAATGGAGATTTTGAGCATACACCTGCTTGGCAGGAGATGTTTGGAATTAGGTGCTTCCAGGTCCATTTCCCATTTGTCTATCAGTTTGAAGGTGGGAATGGCTGGATCTTTTGGGAGTTGGCGGAACATGGCTTCGCTGATGAAGCTCTTACCGTTGTTCACACACACTCGAGCGAGAACAGAGTCCTTCCCATCATTTAACTGAACAGGGATGAACAACTGCTCTCCAATTTGCTGAATATCAGCCAGGCTCTGAGCTGATTTCACCTCCTTCTGGACTATAGGAGTGGGAGTTTCAGATTGTGGATTAGTATAGAATTTCAGAGTGTTTCCTTCCAGCGTGGAATACCACTTTAGACTGGAAGGAAGGTTGATTTTCAGAAATAGAGAGGACCCCCCATCACCAGTCTGTTGTCCTACTGCTATTACTGTCACGTCTGGAATCTGGTTGTTCTGGAAGTGAAATTCTACTTGGTCAGATTTTTGTTCAACCATGTGGCATGTGCCGTTTAAACTAACATGGTTGACACTCTGTTTCAATTTTATCGGTCGGCTAGTCTGGGTCCAGAGGACCTTGTTTACACAATCTATTAGGGGTGACAACCTTCTCAGGAGGTCATTCCCTAGTAAACAAGGGGTGCCCTCCGGGGTCACAACTATGACCGGGTGTTTCAACTTGTGTCGCCCGATCTTAATGTCCAAGTCTGCAGTCCCCTCAATGGGAATTTCCTTCCCGTCAAAGTTCTGCAGTTGTCCAGGAAGAGAGGTGAGAGGAATTTGGTAATTCTCTCCCCTTCCTGCATTCAGTTCGTCAAAGGCCCTTCTGGACAGAAGGGTAGCTTGAGATCCAGTGTCCACCAGTGCTGAGATTGTACCCTGCCCCTGTACTTGTACCGGGGCATAATATCTTCCCTCCTTCTCCTCAAGGGGGCACAGATAATGTACATTTTTGGACAACTGGTGGGCTAACTTTCTGGTTTTGGACATCGCGAGAGAAGAATTTTGGGCAGAATTCTGTGGAGAGCCTTGGGAATCTGAAAGAAAAAGTTGGCAACTGGAGATCAGAGCCATTGTGGGTTCCCCTGGCTCCGGTTCCGGGCCGCCCCCCCCTTTTTGGAGGCAGTCACCAGGATGGGTTTGAACCAGGGGATTTTCTTGCGGTTGGTTCTGGGATGAGATGGTGGGCGGCGGTAGCTCAGTCTCCACATCTCCCCAGTCTGGATTTGCATTCCTAGGGACCCATTTTTCTTTGGGAGGAGTTCCCCCCTCTCTGAAGGAGAAGATCCTTTTCTCAGGATCCTCTGAGGATCCCTCTCCCTCAAATTGTAAGATCTGTACCTCCTCCTCAAACTGAGTCTGTTTGGGTCTTTTGTTTCTCCTACCCCCCTCTGCTCCTTAGGAGGCAGACTTTCAGGGGCAAGAGATTTTGTTTCCGGTTCCTGGGTTTCCAGGGGCTGTTTACAAGTGAGGAAGGAAGCTTCCTCCAAGGCTTTACACCCCCCTTCCCTTTGTGCCTCCTCCCTGGGAACCGGTGATTTATCGGGGTGCTGCCCCCGTCATTGTTCTGGAGCACCAGGTCCAGAGTTGGGTGCGTTCTGCGCCGGCATGCTGATCTGAGGGTTCTGCTGTGCCCTCAGTATATGACCCATATCCCGCGCCATGTTTTGAACCTGGCGCTCTAACTGGGAAACCCGCTCAGGCTGATACGGGGCCCTGTTTTCTCCCCTGGGCTGATCCCGGGAAGGGTAGCTGTCCCTCCTCTGGTAGTACCCCTGGTTGGGAAGATTTTGGTACCCCTCCACCCTTGGCCTCCCCTCTCCCGGATTCAGTGGTCTGGGCTCAGGGAATTGAGGAAAGAAGGATGGATGATTTTGGGGTTGGAAGTCGGGTGGATATCTGGGGAAAAAGTTCTGCCCAGGGTTTGGTAAATTTCTGCCCTCCTGTGGGAAGTTTGGAGGGAAGTTCCCTGGGTTAGGTGCTTGGCTGGATCCCCCCCCTTGGGCTGGAGGAGTCCACACATAACCCAGGATGGGTCTGTTACCTTTGTAGCGAGGACTTACATAGTCAGGAGAGCGAGGGACCCCATTTGTGGGGCTGCCTCCCTGGCTCCCTGTCTGCGACTGGCCCGAGGACCTTCTGGGCCTAGCATTATTAGGTGCAGGTAGGTTTTTAGGCCCCCCCATCTCCAGATCCAAAACGGGGGTGACCTTTACCTCTGCCACCTTGACAGCAGCAGGGGTGCTGTTGGCTTTGGGGTTTTTCTGGGCATTGCTTTTATTTTCTATGGGCTTCTGCACCTCATAGATCCGGGTAGCCTGTTCAATGACCCAGTCTAAAGATCTTTTCTCATGAAAATCTCTCACGAGCTGGGTCATTATATACTTGGGCAAGGCATGGAAAAATGTATTGACAAACTCTCTACTATCTGTGCGCACCCTTCTGGTGGTTTGCGCAAAAGCACGCTTTAACTCCTGCACAAATTCTCGTGGGGCCTGATCCTCCCCACATTGCAAATTGTAGGCCGCCTTGCGAGCCTCTTGAGGATTTCTGTGAACAGAAAAATGTTTCAGGATGGCCGCCTTATATGTGGACCATCTTAAATGATTTTGGTCCTCCAGCCCCGCAAAGAAACTGGAGTATTCCGGGGAGAGTGTCCACTTTACATATTGAATACAGCTTTGGCTGTCCTTCAAATGGAAAGTCTCCATCATTTGTTCAAACAACTCTAAGTGCTCCCAAACAGAATACTTAGCGTTCTTATGGTAAGGCGTGATGACGCTCCTGATCGCCTTAATCTGCTTTAAGGGGTCCTTAAGCAAGGCCCTTTTTGCCTTATTGGCCTTTTTGGTTCGGGTAACCCTTGTCCATTCTTCCTCGGACTCAGAGGCACTGCTCCCAGAGGTTCCCGTCTGTTCTTCCAGGTTTTCCCGGATTCTGCGAGCCTGGGAATGGCTGGCAGAATGTGGGGACCTGGTCTCCTGTGTCCTGCGCAGTTCAGAGGAGTCTTCAGATTCCTCCTTGCTGCCAGGATTTGATGGGTACCCCCTCCACTGACCTAACTGGGCAGAGGTTTTCAGGATGCCCTTAATGGGCCTACTCTCCTGGGGTTCCCCACTGAACTGTATTGTACTTGGGTGCCCATACCCGGATGCCCACCCCTCCATTCCTGGATGGTACTGGCCTATGAGCCCCATACTCTTAGCTGGATAGTAATCTGCCATCCCTGTGGCCCTGTGCTCATGTGCGCCAGGGGACACGGGGGTGGTAGAGTCCAGGGACTGGGGAAGATGAAGGCCCCTGGTGTTAGGGCTCCTGCGGTTATGGTCAGGAGTCTCTCTTTCCCAGCGGACCTCATCTCTATCCGCCCCTGCTCCCTGTTGCAATGCAAGAGCCTGCATTTGTGCTTTCAGTTCCTCTGTTAAGGCCTTACTCGACTCTATCAGTTTCTCCTGCATCGCTACCTGTTGCTGGAGCCTATCATTGTGTTGACAGAGGGCCTCATTTTCCCTCTGTGCTTCCTGGTTGGTCCTGGAGAACTGGGCCAGTCTTTGCTGCAGGAGGGTTACCTCCTGAGCTGTGTCCCTATTGGCCTGCTCCTTTCTTGCTAGAGCATCCTCCACCCTTCTGGTGTGCTCTACCAAGTTCTGGTTTTCTTTTTGGAGGTCACCCAGCCCCTGGTGGGCCAGGTGATTTTCTTCCATTTTCCTTTTTAAATGGCAGACTTCCTGGCCTAAGGCGTCTCTTTCCTGACTAAGAGCCTGCATTTGTGCCGCCAGGTCGTCCCTTTGCCGTTGAAGGGCACCAGCTTTTTGGCGCTCCTCATCAAACTCTGCCTGGGTATCCAGGTCTTTCAAGATCAGCTTGTTGCTCTCTACCTTCACTCTATCTAGTTGGATTTGCAGGGTGGCTACCTGCTCTGTGCATGCCCTGTTGAAATTGATCTGTTGCTCCAGCTTTTTCTGGCTCTGCAGTAAGGAGTCCAAACTGTCTTGGTGCTCCTTCTGCAGGGCCAGAAATCTAGTATCCTGTTCTGACTTTTCCTTTTGCAGCACATCCATATCCTCCTTTATTTTAGTAATGTACAGTCTGCTGTCATTTTCTGACTCCTGGCTCCTCTGCAGCCTCTGCTCAGAAGAGTCCAGATCAGATTGGACCTTCTGTAATGCCATCTGTTGCCTATTTGCCAGATTTTGGCTTTCAGCACATCTATCCTGCATGTCTCCCATATATAGGTACAGGTATGCTGCTATCCTGGCGATCTTATTGTGTTCCTCTTTGGCTTTAGGAGCCATATATAGTTCACTCAGGGCCACATGTAAGGGACCCTGATCTCTATATATATCTGACCCTGTTTCAGTGACCTGTTGTGTGATGGCCTGCAACCACACATCCTGGCCCTGTTCGGTCCATTCACCTCTCACAAATAGCTTATGCAAGAGGTGCTCTCTGGCTATTTTCATGTCTACTAAGGTCGTCATTCTAGAGATTGGTCTCTGTCCTGACTTACAGAAGTTAGTATTTTATTTTTGCAGAACAGAACTTTTCTTGGAGTGTCCCTTTTGAGGAATGCTTCACAGCGTAATGCAGCGTGGTGATCCGACCGGGTGTATGTATCCCGTCAGTTAGCACACTGTATTAAGCTGCACAACTGGTAAATCTAACCCAACGTCTCGGCTCGAGCCCCCACTTTGTAAGAGGATTCAATTCAGCACTACAGCCAAGTTAACGCCTAGTCTAGAATACTGAATGAAAACCCTTATTGATATATCTTTAGGTCCAGTTCATGCGTCCTGGACGACTACCCTTGTATAACACCCCTCTCTTGGAATCCCCCTGACCCCACTGAGCCAAGAAGTAGTTCTGTTTTGCAAGTTTAAAAGGTTTATTTGATAAATTAAAATATATATATCACACTTTATAATAAATTAATAATTGAATATCACACTTAATCTGATATGGTAAATATTAACAACGGAGAATCTGGCACTAGCACACTTCTTTATAATGACTAATGAGTTGACCTGAAATGGATAAGGTAGCACACTGGTAAATAGGAACAAAAGTATAATGTGGTAGAGGATGCTTTATGTAGCTCAGGTGGATGCAATATTCAATGAATGCAGTACAGAAAATACTCAATAGGATTTCAACCAAACAATGTAATCACTGTTCTCTGGCTATTCACTCCCCCCCTCTTTATGCAATGCAAGGAAATGGAAGGAAGCACACAGTTCTCAGAAATGCAATCAATGTAATCAGTTCAATCCAGCAAGCTTACAGAAAACAGATAGGAGTTTTGAAAACACAGGCAATGCTTGGATATGTGCTGGCAATGAATGAGAAATATGCTAAATTTGCTTTTAATTCCCTTATAGAGGTTCAGGGTGAGTGGTATCTAGTTAATATTAGTCCAGGCTCACACTAGCAATGATGCAGGGATAGTTAGCAGGTTAAACGAATTTCTGGCCAATGGAAAGCAAACAGCAGCAGTTTTTACATGTGAAGAAATTGCAAATCGCGGTAAAATTCGCGGATGCGCCGAGCGCTATTACAAAGGAACCGCAAGGACTATCTCTACCGTTTTGGGGTCCTAGAAAAGCCTGGGATCTCAGCTTCCAAATGAAAGTTATTGCAAGTCTCTAGCCCAAACGGTTGCGGAGATATGAGTAATTTAGTAAAGGTCGTTTTTGGTTTTGTAAATTTTAAACGCACACTTTTTCAAAATGACAAGTGACAAATTTTTTTGCAGCTAGAATGACAGGTGACAGCTAGGAGGCAGTTCTACTTAGGTTAAATAGATTGAATTAGATGAATTTAAACTAAGAGATGTGTTCTGAGTTTTGCTAAGTACTCACAAGAGATTTTGAACAGGAAAGCGACTTGGTCACGGACTTCAGTCTGGTCAGGTCTTTCCGGGTTCTGCTCACAGCGCCTGGCCTCTGGAACTGCTCACAGGGGTCTGGTCTCTGCTAGGCACCGGTTCTTTGGGTCTCTCTGCTCTGGATAGATTGAAGTCTCTAGTTTGGCTTTCTGGAGTTTGATGGAGGTAAGTATGGATTTTTCCGGCAGAGCTTTCAGCGGCAGATGAAAAATGAATGTCCTATCTGTCCTGTCTGTCTGCTTTTATGTGTTTAGAATGTGGGTGTGTTCTAGCATCACTGACCCTACCTCTCTCTCAGCTTCTAATTGGTCAAGCTTCCATTCCTCCGCTTGATTGGCAAACTGAACTGTGAGTCAGATTGATGTCATTTTACAGCCTGCAGAAAGTCCACTCCTCCTGTCAACTTACACACAAATCTAGATTTGAAACCAATACATATTTGCAGAGGTACATATTGTTTTAAAATCATACGCACCCATCATGCATTACAGGAGGTATCCCCTGTTCAAACTCTGCTCTTCCTGGGAGCTTGCATTCAGAACTGGCACATATTTCACTTTTTAACTGCTTTTTCAATTTCCGACATGGACCCAACTTTACATACATGTGTGCAGGGGGTAGGGACATTAACTGATGAAGTTTCAGATTTTTAACATGCACACATTTAGAGTAATATCCACTTTTCCGCTAAAACCCCCCTGAACATACCACCGGTTCCTACCACGTCTTAAACTGTGGGCAGAAAAATCACAAGAATTATGGTATCATTTATAAAATTTTCACATGTCCGCTCTATGAGTTATTCATCTTTTTATAAAACCATATCCTTGCTGCAGGGGTGTGTCTTTTCAGGTCACATGGTACAGAAACCAGTCTTTCCAGTTTCTGCCAAGCCAGCTTGCTCTCACAGGCAGTGCTCCTCCCAGCTCCTGCCAAGAGGAAGCTACAATTTACGACTGCGGTAATAAAAACCTTTGCCTGAGTGAAGAGGGCTTTGTTCACCCTCTTGCAGAGCACAGATAATTCAATTATCAGATAGATGGCATATCCTTAGCCTGGGCAGCAAAAGGAAGGTTGGCCTGGGAACACAGTGGTGACTCAAGTTTCACTGCTGATGGGATCCGTTGCTAGGCAAAATCAAGTTCCTTAAGCCAGACCTTCAGCTAACTTTTTGTTGCTTTTAAAATAACTTGTAATTTTACACATGCAGCTAGAATGCTGATTCTAAGTGCAAAACTATGACATTTCAACAGTTACAAAGGCATGTGACACCAAACATAGGTCACTCATTTAATTTAACATTTTCGATTTTAGTGTCTTTAAATCCAGTGCAACTTAAACTGCTGCAATCCACAGCTCAGCCAGTCTTGTTATAAACCTTGTCTTATGATCTTCATTTCCCAGATTCTGTAGGCACACAAAACTCCATTCTGCCAAATGTCTGCTGGTGTTCAGTAATTATTTTGCACATGTTGCAAGGTTTGAAATAGGCATTTTGCTTGCCTTCAGAAAAACACACAGAGTGGTTTTAAAACGCCGGCTTTTGGATAGTGGTGAGTACTGGTACTGCACCCATTTTTGGGATTTAAGAAATGAATTCCCCACAATTCTAGGTTGCATTTGGCAATCAGCATTGCCATTCCCAATGGTTTCAGACTACTGTGCGGGTAGTCCAATGGTGGTTTTAAAGCGCTTTGAAGCTAACCGGCGCTACTGTTTTTCCTTTGGCAACCCATTTCCCTCATGGCAACCCGGCCTTTCATTCTCGCACTGGTGGGTGGCAAGTGAGGCAACCATTTTGGTGGGCGCACAAACTGCGCAGCTTTCCTGGATTTCAGCGCACATGTGGGTTTTCCGCCATCTTGAATTTTCTAAGCCCACAGCACCAAATGTTGTAGCAGGGTAGCTTAAACGTGGGTCAGGACACCCAACAATGGATGGTGCTTGTGTAGGCTTGCATGCCAAATGCAGTTGTGTGGGCACACATGTTTGGATGAATGTGTATGTGAGTAGACATGACTGTGATGTCACGCATGTATGTTGTTTTCGGCTGCATGTATCAGCACTGTGTACATGTGCATGTGTGTGTATTTGACAAGGGTGCAACAGTGATGCCACATGGATGCATGTGACAGCGGTAGGTGGAAGCCTGATTGGCAGATGTGACATGGATGGCCGTCTGAACAGTGCGACACTTGGCAGGGGTGTACACATGCATGCAAGTGTGGTGGTGTGTGTACATGTGTGGTGCACTTCCTGTGTTGCATGTGATGTCTGGCTCCCCTTTGGCTGCTCATGCTGTTGTATGTGTATGGATGGTGGTGGCAGTTGCGATATGGCTGTGGTATGGCTCATGTGTGCGAGTTGTAATGACATGTGTGTTGGGGATTGTGAGGACCTGGTGGAGGCTGCCCATGGTGGCTGGGGGGTGGGGGTGATAGGGGACATGAGTGGGGGCCTGGTGGGGGCTGGCCATGGTGGCTGGGGGGTGGGGGTGGTGGGAGACATGGGTGGGGGCCTGGTGGAGGCTGCCCCTGCACTGCTGGGGGGTGGGGGTGGTGTGAGGCATGGGTGTGGGCCTGGTGGATGCTGCCCCTGGTGGCTGGGGGGTGGGGGTGGTGGGAGACATGAGTTGGACATGGGTGGGGGCCTGCTGGCAGGTGCCCCACAGTGCTGGGGGGTGGGGGTGGTGGGAGACATGAGTTGGACATGGGTGGGGCCTGCTGGCAGGTGCCCCACAGTGCTGGGGGGTGGGGGTGGTGGGAGACATGAGTTGGACATGGGTGGGGGCCTGCTGGCAGGTGCCCCACAGTGCTGGGGGGTGGGGGTAGTGGGAGACATGAGTTGGACATGGGTGGGGCCTGCTGGCAGGTGCCCCACAGTGCTGGGGGGTGGGGGTGGTGGGGAACATGAGTTGGACATGGGTGGGGGCCTGCTGGCAGGTGCCCCACAGTGCTGGGGGGGGGAACATGAGTTGGACATGGGTGGGGGCCTGCTGGCAGGTGCACCTGGTGACTGGGGGGTGGGGGTGGTGTGAGACATGGGTGGGGGCCTGGTGGAGGCTGCCCCTGGTGGCTGGGGGTGCAGGGGGACATGCGTTGGGGGGGAGTAGTGCAAGTTGACAGGTGGGTTGGCTGGTGGGCATGGGCATGGTGGGTGGGGTGCCTGCATGACATGTGCTGGGTAGGCCCCTTCGGTGTGAGCCACCTGCAGGGGCCGTGGAGGGTGTAGAGGGAACACTTGGGAGGACCCACACGTGCAATTCAAGTGTGCTGCTCCCCGCGCACCCCTGTAATACACGTACCCTGTTGATATCGCGCACACCTGTAATTCACGTACCCTGATGGAATTGCGTGTGTAACTTCCCG
This sequence comes from Ambystoma mexicanum, assembly GCF_040938575.1. Classification (NCBI taxonomy): domain Eukaryota; kingdom Metazoa; phylum Chordata; class Amphibia; order Caudata; family Ambystomatidae; genus Ambystoma; species Ambystoma mexicanum. The sequence continues at coordinate 1,009,595,704 of NC_090928.1, read as the reverse complement.
CGCACCCCCGAAATACACGTACCCCGCTCAATCGCGTGTGTCACTTCCCGCGCGCCCCCGAAATACGCGTAGCCCGCTCCCCCAGGCCCGATCGCGTGAGAAAGTTCACGCGAACCCCTGGAATACACGTAGCCCGCTCCCCCAGGCCCGATCGCGTGAGAAATTTCACGCGGACCCCTGAAATACACGTAGCCCGCTCCCCCAGGCCCGATCGCGTGAAAAAGTTCACGCGAACCCCTGAAATACACGTAGCCCGCTCCCCCAGGCCCGATCGCGTGAGTTAGTTCACGCAAACCTTCGAAATACACGTGCCCCACTCGCACAATTGCTGTATGTTGCCACTTTTGTAATGCGCAGGGACGCTACCGCCTGCCTTCGTGTGGCGGACGTGTATCGGCTTGTGCATGCCTTTCGCTGTGCGTGGCTTTGCCATATTCGGTTCCATGAATACGTGTGGGTCGGGTGCGTGTGGGCGTTCCCTCTGCTTCCCTGCAGTACATCCCCAGTTACGCCCTTGTTTTCGCAAGTTGTTCCCCATTCCGCGCGTTACGCCCCGTGTTCCGCCCACTTTCTAGTGTATGCGCAGAGGTTGTGCGCTTTCACTGTGCGCGTCGCGCACGTCTTTCGGGATGTTGCAGTGACGTGTGCGCCATGCACGGGTTTGGCGCACATCCCGAGGAAGACACGCGCAGGGACTTCCATGAATCGCACGCGTGCGCGTGCGCCTCTTTTTTTCCGCTTGCGCCTGCTTGCGCCTGCTTGCGCGTAGATTTTCGGCGCACGTTTGTTCCATGAATCGGCCCCTTAATCCTTAACGGCCTAGTCATTTGTCTTGAACACATTCAGATACAGTTCTCATTATTTTCTAAAAACTCTCCATTCATGTAAAAATGTCTTTTAAACAATTGACTAATCCTAAATCAATGACACTGGTTCCCCATGCATCAACATGATCCGCCATTGCTCAGCAGATACTGAAACGTGTTTGTCATACATGTGCCCAATATTTTGGTCCTGAGTTCCTTTAATACAGAACAACACCATACCAGGTGCTGCAGAGATTCTATTGAGTATTTGCACTCGCATAGTCTAAATATCACATCGGTCCTGCTATTTCTTGATCTTACTCCCAACAGCTCTCTTGTGGGGTAGAGGTTCAAGTGAAAATGCATAAACTGTGACCGATAATGTCTGTTGGGGAATCGTACCAGGTATTTAGGTAGTGTATTGTAGTTGCGTGCTTCTGGAGACGCCTGCACCTATAATCTGTATGACTGCCTATGTTTTTGCATCTCTATCCAATCTTGGGTCCATAATTTGTGTTTGCGAACAATGGATTTGCTATCGGAATTTCGTCTGACATCTGTAGGTTTAGTAGAATTGCACACCAGATACTCTTCCATTCCCTCAGAATAATTTCAGAACCTCTGGTAAAAGCTCCATGTATCATTTTGAAGCCTTGTGTTGGATTTGGCAGTGTACATTTGAGATATAGGGCTAGGCTCCTCCATATTACCATTGTGTACATTGAAATTAAACCAAGTTTCATCCTTATCACTTGGACCGGTACGCCTCTGGGTACATCTAGTACTTTTTTTTTCTCCAAAACAAGCCTTCCAGTATTGACCAAACCTGTGCAGGCAATGCAAACAATGACTCAGCTCCATGCGTTAGAATTGGCACTGCCTTCCTACAGTAAAACAAGATAACTGGAGAGAGTGACAATCTGCAGTATCTCCTTAGTACTATTCTGCCCTGGGCTGCTAGGTTGCTTGCCTTGCCCTGTAGGACTATTTCTCTGGGGGACATCTCTCACACTTGTGTTCATGCACATCCCCAGATATACAAAATAGTGTGCTTTGGTAAGCTTCTCAGTGTTCAGAAACCATGTATATTTGTAGTTTTATGTTCTTGCTTGCGGGTTCCATCACCAAGAATGTTAGGCTTAGCTGTGTTGATTTTTCAAGCCATTTTGCAATACATGGGGCTTCATTACGACCCTGCCGGTCCGGAAACAACAATGACGGTAAATCCGCCGCCACCGTTGTTTCCGGACCGGCTGATTCCAAGTTCTGCAGGTGGGAGGTGTCACTCCCACCAGGTCAGGAGTAAAGCCTCCCGCCTGCAGGCGGAAATGGAAACACTGGCTCCATCACAAACGGAACTGGATTTTCCATTGTCCCCATCACAATGGAGTCCTGTCGGACTCCATGGGAATGGGGATTTACGGAATTCCACCTCCGGAATTACCAGGTAACCAGGGTTGTATTGCCTCAGTGATTCAGGCAATCACGGAGGCAGAATGATATTTCGGGTACGGCGGCAGCCTGCTGGTTTTTCCGGCACGGCTACCGCCAGACTCGTAATGAGGCCAATCCTGTAACGGGTTTAGCTGCCTTTGCAGACCAATTGATATTTGGTCTATTAATACCAAATCATATGCATATAATAATTTATCCAAAGCAACTCTGTCTAATTTAAGCGGGACACTCTTTGCCTTCTGTAATGATTCCTGCAAGTCAGAGATACATAGCTGAAAAAGAGCTGGAACAAGTGGACATTCTTGCTTCAGACCCTTCTCTGTCGTCATCGGCTCAGCACGTACTCCCCTCATGTCCAATCTAGCTCTCAGTGAAGTGCCTGAATACAATTCTCTTATTGCCTCTACAAAGTCCCTTGGGAAATCCCAGGATTTTAGCTTCGCCCAGAGCCTAGTGCGATCTATAGTATCATAGGCTTGAGCCAGATCTATGAAGGCTAAATAAACTGTAGTATGTTTTTTCTCCCTTATCTGTGCTTTTAGTATGTTGATCAAAAACACAAAGCCTGACTGCATAATACCAAAGTTGCCTGTTGTCATGCTCCAATTTGAGAGGGCCTTTAGGACCAAAGCTGCGAAGATCTTTCCTGCCACATCTAGAAGGGCGATTGGCCTATAGTTTTTAGGGTCTGACCTATCGCCCTTCTTGAAGATTGGGACCACCACAGAGGTTTTCCACAACAAAGGTATTCTTCTGTCCTTTCTACATAGTCAAATAGTTCCCAATTGAATGTTGCCTATAATGCAGGATATTTCCTCAGCATTGCATTTGTCATTCCGTCAGGACCCAGTGCCCTCGAACTGCTTAATTTGCAGATCAGTACTAGAATATCGCCTTTATCAGCAGGACATTACTATGCATCACACCGTGGGCTCTCATCCTCCCTCTTAGTTGGTCCAGTTATTGGAAATAATGATGACAAATTATCAACTCAAGCTCCTGCCAAAACGGTGTTGACCGTCAATTCCTCTTGCAGTGTATTTAGTGAGCTAATCAGTTGCCAGATTTCACTCATGTTTTTTGCACCAATGTTTTTCCACATAAGTTCCAAATCTTGTTGCAACATCAGCTGTTTCCTGACCTCGCCGAATTATGATGCTGTTGTTTAATTCTTTTTTTATTGCAAACACTGATTCTTGCGTCTTATTGCATCTGAGGTTTCTCAGCTTTGACTTTAAGGTTGTTTTTGCATTTCGCAGATCTTTCTCATATTTGTGCAGTTGGGTAAATGAGCCTTTAGGCCTAAATTCTTTGAACTCGATATAGTCCATCAGGATTTCAGAGTAATCCGGAACCTGTAAAGCTTGGTCCCCATTCATCACTCCAGACTGGGCAATTAATCTCTTTGTCAATTGCTCAATTCTTGAAGGATATATGATCAACCTATTTCTCCCAGATGTCACTCTCACCATTCACATTATAAATGTATATCTGAGATCAAATGAACACAAATTAAATACTAGAAAAATAAAGAAAATGTATCTGATAAAACAAGACAAACAGAATTTTTTTCACTAATCCTTGATTAACAAAAAACGAAAATTTCAGATCACGAATTGTATACCATCGTGTCTTATCATATTTTGCTGGAATACATTGCTTGTTTCATTCTGATTGCTAACTGTTCATAGTAGCGTTTGTTAACACTATTGAATGCGTTTAGTAAGCATAACAACTTGTAAAGGTATGTGCACATTCAAGGTATGCTGTTACAATACAAGTCAAGCCACTTTTATTCATTGTTTGTGTATAATATGTTTATCTCTTGTATCCTTGGTATTTTATTCACTTTTCTTCTTTTTGCTGCTTTTGTATAATTGTGTATTTTTGTATATATTTGAAAAGTTGTGTATCAAGTAAATCAAATAAAAATAAAAAAGTCACGCCTGATGTTGTGAACATTTGTCAATTATAGTGGATTTGGGAGCATTCTCCAAGGAATAGGGCAAACATTTGAAGATCATCCTTGGGATTTCTTCTTGTAAAGTAATAGTGTTGGTGGGGAGGACATACAATGCCACCATACTGGAAGCAAATATTTGATCAAGCAATACTAACAAGGATGTGGGGCCTTTGCTGAGGATGTGCACATCATCAGAGACCACTTAGGCTTGGTGTGACATATCCATCCTCTTCCAGATCCTGCTGTACTAAAGTTGCATAACTTTGCCAGTAAAAATGCCAAGATGACACTCAAAGGGAATTTGTGTCAATAATACCGTCTCTCTGAATGACATTGTATGCAAACTATGCCAACACATAAACTACTAACTTAAAGTCTTCAAGTATTAACTGTATGTGTTGCAAAGGATTCATATACTTAACCCATCATAGCCTGGTTCTAACTCTCTGAAATGTTCTTGAGTATTTCTATCATCAACTGGGGGCAATTCATGTCTGCCTCTCTGTTTACAGATTGATCAATACTTTAAGCAGCATCGTTCCCCTATAGGGTATGCTTTACATTTTCGGAACTTGTTCAGCTCCTGTATGTGTATTCCAGGCAGCTTAATTTAGCACTTCGAGGTTCAGCATCATATAGGGACGTTTGGAGTGACGCTTTGCCCATGCCTCTCAAATATCAATCCAGTGCCACGGCATCCTAGGCCTGAAGACATTGGCTTGTATGAGGGGTGTAGTGTGAGAGGCTAGGAGGGATTCCATCAAATACACAAATGTAATCAACTAACCCAAAGGAATCCAGGTCATTGTATGTAGGAGGGGGATCTCTGACTACAGTGGCCCAGCAAGGACACACTGGGCCCCATTACACGGTAGGCGGTAGCCATGGTGCTATTAGCGCCATGGCTACCTCCTACCGCCGTCGGAGTCTGGGTTCCCGGAATAGATATTTACCGGTGTATTCCGACCTTTGCGGGACCGCTAAGTCCCCATTCCGGGAACCATTCCCCATTCCCATTGAGCCCCCATAGGGCTCAATGGGAATGGGGAAAGAGTTATAATGGTACCTCTATTAACGGTACCGTTATTTGCTCTGAAGTCCCTCAGCGGGTCCCTTCCTTAAGGTGTGGTCTGACCACACGTTAAGGAAGGGACCCGCTGAGGGACCTCGTAGTAGGGCGGTAGGGGATTACCGGCACCGATGCCCTTACCGGTGCCGGTAATCCCCTACCGCCTACCGTGTAATGAGGCCCACTGACTCTAAATGTCTTCAGATTTCCCATCCAGCCTGAACAAAAAAGGGAAGGTTGGTTAGGATTAACATTGGCAGACTCTACATACGATTTCCCACCTTTCCCAAACGCATCTTTTCACAACATTAACAAAGCTTTGTCACCTAGACAAAAACAAGGACAATTGCAACAAGACATTGGGGATAAGCAATTGGTCAAATGTAAATACTGTAATTGTGCTCCCAGTTTCTCAGCAACCATGTACTTGAACAGGTATACTAGTGGACAAATGTGAGGAACCATGGCTGTTGCTGCCCAACGCACCATCATAAAGAAGATCAACATGAGCCAGCCAATGAGCCATGACATTGCAGCAGGTACTGCTGTTGGGCATTCTACAGCTCTACGGGGGCACTAAAGCTCAGCTCTTCTGCCTCACTGCTCCTACATCCAGAGTGTGAGAACATGAGTGGGTCGCTCACTGTCTCATCAAAATGGTTACTCGTTATCTACAAAACTGCACCCTAAAATGATTGAGGTTGATTTGTTCATTACTTTTGAGAAAGCATGCACAACTAACACATAGGGCCTCATTCTGAGGATGGTGGTAGCCATGGAGCAATTAGCTCCATGGCTGCCTCCCATACCGGTACCGCCTCTGGCTTGGTGCAATGGGGACTTACTGGTCCATTCCGAGCTTGGAGGGACCGGTAAATCCCCATTGACAAAACCATTCCCCATTCCCATTTCAGCCCCCGTAGGGCTCAATTGGAATGGGGAAGGAGCAAATAACAGTACCGCAAATTGCGGTACCGGTATTGGCTCCAAAGTCCCTTATCGGGTCCCGTCCACAACGCCTGGTCAGACCAGGTGTTAAAGGAGGGACCCGCTAAGGGACCTCAGAATTGGGTGCAAAGTGTTTACTGGCATCAGTGTCCTTACCGGTGCCGGTATTGCCTTTGCGCCCAACTCGGAAGAGGCCCATAGACACAATTTGGTTCAGCTTTTCAAATTCCTAGTACTGTGGGTTATGTCATGAACACCTAGCTAACGTGATGTTGACTAAATGTTTTAAAATGCATGTTGCTTGCAGTATCCTCTAAATAGCGAAAAATCTCTGTGGGGTTCTAGTCATCACGCCAGTATTCTTCATTGATTACCACATACATAAATAACCCATTCCATTTTCATGGTGATAGTCAAGTCCTTTTTGTGTTTCCAGGTTTTGGAATGGAGAATTCCAGGACTATACGGCTCAGAATGCAAAATAATAAAAACAGGACTGTTCGAGAGCCCCGCCCACCCTCACCTACCACCCTCCCGAATAGAATGGGGTATGTTGGCATGTCTGTCACTGCACCTCTTGGTTTGATTGACTATATCTGAGTTTTCCTGTCGGTTTAAGGTTTGATCAAGCACAGTACATTTTGCAAGTTCTACAGAGCCTTGTCTTTGCAGACGTACAAAGAAACTGGTCCTCTGCTCGGCTTTCCAATTTTGCTCTGTAAAAAGAATATGGAAGTACAATTCCATTTGATGCGACTTTCAATGATAGAGGCTGTACTTCTGGCTGGTGCTTTCCCAAGTGAATGTATTGCCTGGATTAATGAGCTTTGAAAACATGTTTATTTTATAAATCTAATGGAAGCTAGTGAGCTTGAACCCCATGAAATGGCATTTGGGTTTGATGCTGCCAAAAAGGCTTTCTTCGCCAGCTTTATAGGGTACACACACGGTTATGAACTACTGAGCCCATGTTAAGTTCTCTCTAGATTTTTTGTGAACTGGAGTTATAAAGAGAAGCCTAAGGGAATGATCATTCAAAATGGGTTGCATGAGTACTTCCTTTAAACCCTCCAAACATTATGTGTTACTCCTGACTTCTGCAATTGTATTCGCTCTCCACTCTTGCTTACTCTCTTTTCTCTCCTCCTTTCCCTTCTCCCTTTTCCTATCTCCTCCCCTTACTTTCTTCTATGCTATTCCTCTATCAGAATTGTCCCTGGACCTAATATGATAGCAACCTCGTCTGTTTCCGCCACCCTCCCAGTACTGTTTTTTTCCTCCCCACCATTCCTCAAGCACTATCTGAAATGTTGTCAGGCCTAGTATGATAGTCGCTTGTTTTGTTCCTCCCCTCCCTTTCTGCACCCCTCTCCCTCACCTTTTGTTTTTCTCTGGCTCTACCAGAAATGTCGTCAGGCCTAGTACGGTATTCACCTGTCTGTTTCCATTTCCTTCCCACTCTCCCTCTCCCTTCCTTATCTATATCTTAGCTCTTGCACTATCTGAAATGTCGTCAGGCCGAGTACGATAGTTAATTTCACATCCTTACTGTTCATGGCCTGTAAGAATGTGGGTGTATTTTCCCTTGTTCCCTCCCTTGCCTTGAAGCGCTTTGAAACACATTGTGTATAGGCGCTATATAAATAAACGATCATATCATATTATATCATATCAAAGTAGGCGGGATTATTAACAAATGAAAAGTAGTTTTGTTAGAAAATGGCTGGAAGAATATTGTGTAGGTACACATCATTTGAAGAGTTAGACCGTATTTATTATAAATATGTTTTGACTTCTCCACCGGTGTTATTATCTTGGAAACACTGTGATCATTTTAACCCTCTTATTCACATTAATGTACCAGATGTCTGTTAGAAACTTGTAAGAGTTATATTTTCTGGACTGTTTTTAAACTGTTGTTATACTTGTTGGAAACACAATTATTTTGAAGAGTAACCCCATGGTGGTTCCAGTCCTCAATTATGTAATTTGGAAACGATTTAATTGGGTCAATCTTGAGAGGAAGACACACCTATCTGATGAAACAAAAGGGCTCTTAAGAGGGGTCTCTCTTTAGTTTCTCTTGGCTGAAGCACCTGGGGTTCACACCTGATTTCCCCGCTCAAGGGGGGTCCTGGAAGTCCATCTGCCAGGCATTAGTCCTGGTTTCGAGAGACTTACCCAGAGTCTTTAGCTCACTATCTTTCACAGAGACCCCCCTTGTCAATTTGCATATTTAAGTAACTTTGGGTCTCACCCTAAGTTACTAGGGGAATCCAGACGTGGAACCCTTGCTCACTATTCTTAGAGAGGCACAGATCCACCCTACTGATGAGGTTCAACCAGACCGAAACACGTGTCTGGGGTTTCTGTTGGTACTGTTGTTCAGAGGAGAATTGCCTAGTATTTCGGTGCTGGACTGCCCCACGCCAAGCTAAAGACTCTGGGTAAGTCTATCGTAACCAGGACTAATGTCTGGCAGAGGGACTCCCAGGACCCCCCTTGTTAATTTGCATATTTAAGTAACTTTGGGTCTCACCCTAAGTTACTAGGGGAATCCAGACGTGGACCCCTTGCTCACTATTCTTAGAGAGGCACAGATCCACCCTACTGATGAGGTTCAACCAGACCGAAACACGTGTCTGGGGTTTCTGTTGGTACTCTTGTTCAGAGGAGAATTGCCTAGTATTTCGGTGCTGAACTGCCCCAAGCCAGGACAAAGACTGATATGTTTTGGATATTTCTTCTCTGTGAAAGATAGTGAGCTAAAGACTCTGGGTAAGTCTCTCGTAACCAGGACTAATGTCTGGCAGAGGGACTCCCACGACCCCCCTTGTTAATTTGCATATTTAAGTAACTTTGGGTCTCACCCTAAGTTACTAGGGGAATCCAGACATGGACCCCTTGCTCATTATTCTTAGAGAGGCACAGATCCACCCTACTGATGAGGTTCAACCAGACCGAAACACGTGTCTGGGGTTTCTGTTGGTACTATTGTTCAGAGGAGAATTGCCTAGTATTTCGGTGCTGGACTGCCCCACGCCAGGTCAAAGACTGATATGTTTGGGATATGTCTTCTCTGCGAAAGATAGTGAGCTAAAGACTCTGGGTAAGTCTCTCGTAACCAGGACTAATGTCTGTCAGAGGGACTCCCACGACCCCCCTTGTTAATTTGCATATTTAAGTAACTTTGGGTCTCACCCTAAATTACTAGGGGAATCCAGATGTGGACACCTTGCTCACTATTCTTAGAGAGGCACAGATCCACCCTACTGATGAGGTTCAACGAGACCGAAACACGTGTCTGGGGTTTCTGTTGATACTCTTGTTCAGAGGAGAATTGGCTAGTATTTCGGTGCTGGACTGCCCCACCCCAGGACAAAGACTGATATGTTTGGGATATTTCTTCTCTGTGAAAGATAGTGAGCTAAAGACTCTGGGTAAGTCTCTCGTAACCAGGACTAATGTCTGGCAGAGGGACTCCCAGGACCCCCCTTGTCAATTTGCATATTTAAGTAACTTTGGGTTTCACCCTAAGTTACTAGGGGAATCCAGATGTGGACCCCTTGCTCACTATTCTTAGAGAGGCACAGATCCACCCTACTGATGAGGTTCAACCAGACCGAAACACGTGTCTGGGGTTTCTGTTGATACTCTTGTTCAGAGGAGAATTGCCTAGTATTTCGGTGCTGGACTGCCCCACCCCAGGACAAAGACTGATATGTTTGGGATATTTCTTCTCTGTGAAAGATAGTGAGCTAAAGACTCTGGGTAAGTCTCTCGTAACCAGGACTAATGTCTGGCAGAGGGACTCCCAGGACCCCCCTTGTCAATTTGCATATTTAAGTAACTTTGGGTTTCACCCTAAGTTACTAGGGGAATCCAGATGTGGACCCCTTGCTCACTATTCTTAGAGAGGCACAGATCCACCCTACTGATGAGGTTCAACCAGACCGAAACACGTGTCTGGGGTTTCTGTTGGTACTCTTGTTCAGAGGAGAATTGCCTAGTATTTCGGTGCTGGACTGCCCCACGCCAGGACAAAGACTGATATGTTTGGGATATTTCTTCTCTGTGAAAGATAGTGAGCTAAAGACTCTGGGTAAGTCTCTCGTAACCAGGACTAATGTCTGGCAGAGGACTCCCAGGACCCCCCTTGTTAATTTGCATATTTAAGTAACTTTGGGTCTCACCCTAAGTTACTAGGGGAATCCAGACGTGGACCCCTTGCTCACTATTCTTAGAGAGGCACAGATCCACCCTACTGATGAGGTTCAACCAGACCGAAACACGTGTCTGGGGTTTCTGTTGGTACTCTTGTTCAGAGGAGAATTGCCTAGTATTTCCGTGCCGGACTTCCCCACGCCAGGACAAAAACTGATATGTTTGGGATATTTCTTCTCTGTGAAAGATAGTGAGCTAAAGACTCTGCGTAAGTCTCTCGTAACCAGGACTAATGTCTGGCAGAGGGACTCCCAGGACCCCCCTTGTTAATTTGCATATTCCCGTTTGTGGCCTGGAGGTCCACAGTATCCTCTCATGGAAATGCAGATAGTGGGATGAGAGGTGCTGTGTGATGTTCCACCTGGGAAGAAACAATGGCTTTCTTATGACCCTTTCAATAGGCCACAGATCTCAAAAGGGTGCATGGTTACCCCAAATTGAACAGTAGTGTGCTACTGGTAAGACGTCAGCCCAGACTCTGGCTTCTTGCAACCTGTATTATGCTTCTGATTCTCTTGAGCTAGGTCTGCATTTTAAACCAAATGATTTTAAAAAAAATAAACAGGCAGTGACCTTTAGACAGTGGCTCTAAACCTGGGCGGATTTGGTCCCTGAACTGACCGTTCATAGAGCCAAGTTTCACCAAAATTGTCAGTTTAGGTGAATATGTATGAATGTGTATGGAGAATGTGTGAGGAATTTGATCATCCGCACAGTGAATGTGCACTCACCTGGGTTTTTTTGACATTTTTATTGAAATTGAATGATGGTAGATCAACCTCTGAAAAATGTGTGTGGCTAATCTGCACACATTTTCCTATGCTCACTGCACAACATATGCATAGATGTGTGTACTCTGGGTGGCACACCCTACAGGCGCAAACGCCCTGTCATATTTAGTTGGGATATGACAGGAGGAGTAAACGATGCAACTCTAGAAGGGGAAGAACCAAACCTTCTCCCTGCCATGGCCAGTCTGATTAACTAACCAAGGCTCCATGGATCCACCCTGTCCCTTTGTTTGGCCTTGCAGCTTGTGGCGGGTATTTGCATACTATTCAGAGGGTTATTTAAACAGGCTCACATGGGGCCTGGCTGCAGAGGCTAACAAAGGAGACAGTTAACCCCAACAACCTTTCATATGCAACTTTGTCAACCCGAAGCCAGCTCCCACCCTCAGTATCAATTGAAAGTAAACTGTAATGTCTGGGACTGCGTGTTTACAGGAGTCCTCCCCACAGGGGTACCCAAGTCAGAAGGTATGAGAATGTGGTTTGCAGGAGCCAGAGGGTCTGGTCTCACCACAGCTTCAAGGGAGACCTGCCGCTTTCATCAGGAACCAGGGACAGCTCCATTATCCATAGAGACTCTATATTGCACAACAGAGAGGGTGATTGGTGGGAATCAGTATTACACGTTTTCACCCCTTTACTTTTTCTGTTGCAAAGCACTCTGGTTATGACCTCATGCATACAGGAGATTGTTGGTGGGTCCCCATGATGGTTTCATTAATGCAGGCTTAGCCTACACCAATCCCTGTGATTCACTTGGCTTTGAAAGAGGGCTGAGCCTCTCTTTTGGCAGACATTCTGAAGTCTTTGCAAAAAGTAGCAAGAATAACTCATCTTTGGACCCTGGCTGAAGGTACCGTCTGTCTTACATCTTGGGCCAGTGAAGGAAGGCCATTACCTCCAAGAGAGAAGCAAGATCCCTCCCCTAAACATCTCACATGTTACAGAGCGAGATACCAAATCCAAAGGACCATCCAGCAGCTCAAGAACTGGTACACAGCCAGCATGAGGCGTGCCCTTCTAGGCTCTGCAGCAAGCTTCCTATGTGGGACGTGCCAGAGAGTCTCTAAACCTGGAACCAAGGACAAGGCAGCTTTCTGCAACACACTCCTCAGTTTTGGGGCGTCCGCCTTAAAGGACGACACTATTCCAGTGAAGAAGCTAGGAGAAGTGCAGTGATGAGCCTCTACTGATGTCTGCCTTAAAGGACATTTTCAAGTCCCTCGAGCTGCAATCGACTGCAACACTGACTGTTGTTATGCTGCAGTCGCTTAAAGCCATCTGAGATGTCTCGACCAGTGCTTCAGAACCGCCGACCAGCACTGAGACAAAGATTCCTGACCCTGAGCAGCCATGTAGGCCAGCCTGCAGCCGTCCATGCAACTTCGCTCACCGAGCTGTTTGCCACCTGATATCTGCAGCTGTCTCTCATCTTGGACTCTGTCACAGAAGCTGCAAAGCACCCTGAAACCGACTCAACCCTGTTGAGCACCAAGATCACCTGCAAGTACATGGTACATTGTGGTTCTGCCCCCCTAGTCCTTCTCTGAAGGCCCTATAGAAGCATTGTAAGACCCATTGCTCACTTTGCACTGAACCCAAGTATCCTTGAACTGTTGTGATTATTTACTATACCGACCACCCTCTTGTCATTATCCAGAGTGCATCCCCTCCCCTTTCCTTCTTTGAAACTGTCTGTCCTCTGAATTCCTAAACAGGATGGGTCGTATTTTGAAGTGCTGCTAGAACGGTCTGTTGTGATAATAATAAAGTAGATATTTTTGGACAACCTTGTCTGGACAGTCCCGTTTATCATTGGGTAATAATTGTATTTTTGCAGTGTTGCAACTAACCAACAATCGACGACCTTTCAGAGATAAGCCTGCTGTTCCATCCACATTACCAAAATTGGACAAGGCAGTTTATAATGTGCTTGTTATTCGAATCTGTTGGGATCCCTTCTGGTGTACTAGAGGTGTTGGGCTGATTGATGGTTTAGAAACTGATATTCACCCCTGGACCAACGGTGCCCCAAGTTAATTCGTCAGAGTATGCCTCTATGTAATGCTGCCCTGCATCATCTTTGACAGGTGGTGGGGGTATAATTGTAGCCTCCACCAACACTGCCCGCCCCATGTGCTGGGCAGTACAGATTACCCTTCAGTATGGACCCATAGCATTCCTCATCACACTTAAGGAATATGGCCAAAGGTATCAAGAGTGCAAGAGTGGTTTATCATGGACTATGTAATTAGATTCATACACTGCCGTGTTCCTGGAATTATACAAGATAATGGACCAAAATCACTGTCACTGCTCATTTCAGACTCCTGATACTGAGACATTCCTTACCTGAAAACTTGAGTTCAGACTGCCAAAGTGGGAGGGGGCGTTGGGGTCCAAAACCAAAGTTAGCCTTAAGCAAACGACAATTTGAGGTGTGCTTCTTCACATAATGCTTAATCCTTAAAAATCCTGGCGACTGTAGCATCAATTGGCATTCTCGTCGGAGTATCACGCTGGCAGCCATCGCATCGTATCAGAAGAGAGGTGCTTGGTATCCAAGGCTATCTCTCGGCGCCTGGATGCCTACGGGCTTTGGAGCAGTGTAAGCACAATAACAATACCAAAAGGCAATATCAGTTCCACCTCCTAATTTCTGGCACTTACTAAATTATTAGAAACATTTAACTGGAGTTAACACTCTAAGAGCATTACTTGTTCATTCTGTTCTGGCGACTAGCAAGCCTTGTCCTGTAATGTTGTAAGCCCTGACCTTGTCAGATGTCTTTGGTTCTGCTGGCATAGGCTAGGCAAAACAAGATGTCACTCATTTCACTTTCTTGTTACCCAGATGTGCACATCTAAGAAAGAATGGAGCAACCTTTCTGGTCTAAAATCATCTTATGGAAGTGAACCCCAGTAACACAAACTGCGCCCTTGTCATTTTAGATTATTCTAGAAAGGTACTTAACTAACAGTGAATCTTGCTCAGCAGTTGCATAGAAATGTGGAGGATCGGGTACTTGGTTGACATGCCCAATACTTAGACACATGGAACACTTTGTGTATATAATGATCATTTAACAATGGGGTGCACAGAAGCAATTGTTCTACCTTCAGGCTCACACGTTTTGCAGGAGAGAGAAGGGTGGTGTAATATGTGCTCACATTTACGTTTATCGTCCTCTCTTTTGTTCTCCCTTCTTCAGCCTGTTTATTAGACTTCCCCCAAAACTCCACTGCCGGAGTACAATTCATAGCCTAAAGTACTATAATATGACGGTCATTGTTTTGGAGAGACTCTGGAGAAATCAGAGCAGGAACCAAGGTCTCCTTAAACCTTGTAGTATTCTTCTGTTGCAGTTACATTTAGAGGAAGGCAGGTTACATCTATAAAATCATCATTGTGAGCACAACCAGTGGTATACACCAATCCATACAGCAGCTACACGAGGGTCAGCAGAAATGCACTGCACTCTCACCCTTCTGCCATGCTTAGAGTTCAGTGCATCATTCTACGTGTGACAGCATCTTCTCACTGTCACTCATACCTGCAATCATATTCAGGATGCAACTCTATTTGGGAAGGCCCCAAATTCATTAGACTCAAAACATCAACGTCTGCAATGATTTTGGTTATTTTTCCATCACAGCAGTCTCATGTCATATTATAAACCAACTTTGGCAATGCCAGCAGTTTGAGTTTTTGTGTAGGAATGGGAAATGCATTTGCTAAGCAGTGCCATGGTGGTTTTAACTGGCAATCAAGGGTAGCATATGGAAAATGTTGTGAGTATGTGGGCATATAATAGCACTGCCTGGGAAATGCCTAATCGTTAAAAACAAACCAAAACTGTTGGCTTTGCCAATGCTTGTTTTTAACATGACTTCAGTGAAGGACACTCATAGTGCTTATAAATAAAGTGAACAAAGGTGGACCTGCATTAGATATTTTTATTACATTAGTAGTGTTTTTACAGCACCAGTTAAGTCATAAACTCTGAGAGGACTACTAAAAAAACTTTATCAGGCACTTTGAGCACAACGTTGCATGGTATGGCTTGATAAAGCTAGCTCAACAAGATTGCAGGAGGATGCGTTTTCAGTGGGCAGGAGTAGGAAGTGGATGGGAATGACCATGGGGATTACCATGGTCATGGATCGTCGATGGGTGGGTAAAAAAGCAGACAACACCTACACGTTTTGTGTCCCTGCTCATATTCCATTTCTCTCTAGATGTACTTTAATGTAGTAGTTTCAGTTTATGTGTAGCTAGCGTCACATAATAGCAAAAATAAAATGTTACCATGTTGTTAGTGAATCTAATCTCCAATGGAGTAACCATACAAATCACTATCTACAATTGCATCAACTTCTTCTCTTAAAACTGTTCTTCTAAATGTCAAACCATCATGCATACAGGAGATTGTTGGTGGGGCCCCATGATTGTTTCATTAATGCAGGCTTAGACTACACAACATTTCAAACCCTCGAGACTCATAGCAGATGACACCCCTTTGTGATCGCTTATATGAGAAACAAAGTGCTTAACGAGGCGAGCCACTGCACTCTGGAATGGCACAGCACTTTTCTCAGATTCGTCTGTGCACACTTACCACTCTCTGAACTATGCAGCACGTGATATGCCTCTGACAACAATGGCATCTTGACTCCTGCTGAGCTGTCAGCCTCGGTGGACTGGACCTTAATTTGTCTGTCTCACGGAAGTGCAGCTAGTGAAGCCCCTCAAACCCCCTAGTGTTACCTGAATACTCCAGGAACGTAATTTCACCAAAATGCCAGGTGTAGCGGAAGTGACATCACATGACCATTGACCTATGATGACATCACTGGAAGTGATGCGATTTGACCCTACCCCCAAGTGACATCACAGGAAGTGATGACACATAACCTTTCAACCCTTGACAAAACAGGATGTGGCAGAGCATAGCATTGTTCCTCAGTACGCTGAGAAAAATATAGTTACGTTATCACTGTACTATGATATACATTTCATACAAGAATGGATCACCACATGTAGCGCTAATATCAGTGTGTATAGGCCTATTTTACCAAATTACTGTGAATGCAAGAAGACATCCAACACAGCAACCTGTACTATCATACATCCCTCTGGCTAAACTGTAGGAACAGACAGAGCATCTCGAAGAGGCCTAAACCCTGAAGCACAGACATCCAGTGCCTGTCAAGTGTCTAGCCGCAGACTGGGAAGAGCAACTGACCAACTCAAGTCCAACCAGAAGACATCCAGAATCTGTAGCACTTCATTCTTTTGCACTTGGACAATACCGCAGTGATTTTCCTGTCAATAGTGCAATTTGAACCAGGGCGTAGCAACCCACTACCGCCAGTCACCCAGAGCCTGAATATCCCCCAACCATTTTCACCACGGCACCCCACCATCCACTGCGAGTCGCTAATGGCCCTCCATTAACAGCTTTAAATGACTGGCAACTACTACCACCCTCCAACATCTTACACTTCCAATGCCTTGCTCCAACACCTTCATGTTTACTCAGTGCATTGTGTACAGTGCATTACTCCATTATTCTCCAACACCACCATCAAACTCAAGTAAACTAGCAACGTTTGTCTCAATTACCCTCCTCAAACATCTTATATCTTCATTCAATGCATTTCAACTCTCTTACAACACATCACATCTCAAACACTCTCTTCCAACCTCTGTAAATCACTAGTATAGCATCGTAAGACTCCATTACCAGCCTCCATAACATTAAACAGATAGAGGGAATGAATGTGTTGCAGGTCACAGTAATTGCACGGTTTATTTTAATTTTAAAATGTAAACAGCAGTAGCAACTCCACAACATCACCCCTAGAAAAGGCCAATTTTATTATTTTCTTGTTCCTTTATATCTTGCTTAATGCCAATCTCCTCCACTTTTAAGCACTGTAACAGGAACTGTTCCCATGTTGCAATGCATCCTCTGGTTCCCAAAGCAAGTGCATTGCTCCTGAGCTATCCTTCCAAATATACATAGTTTTGACTTGAGGAAGCAACAGATGGTTTACTTCAAAGACAGCGGACAACTTCATGTACATTAATTATCTCACCTTGCACCAATCTACAGTGTACCTGTAATGCAGCTCTGGCAGATTTGGGTCAGGTCACACAGTGCCCAGGCAGCATTGATAGTAGAAGCCACTGGGGCACACCCCTCTCATCACAGGCCCAGTGGCTCTCTGGATGTGCAAAGCAGACAACAACAAGCAGGAGGCGCGGCACTAGGGTAAGGCCAGGGGGGCACTGGCCTCTCCTGCAAAATGTTGTGCCCCATTTTGTGCCCACCATCCCCAGGGACAGGTGAAGACCTGACCTGGTAGTGTTGCCAAGTCAGCTTGGCTTGTTGACTTGGCAGCAAAGCTCATTACATCCTGCATCTGAACAGTGCTCATTCAATAGCCTGCATGCATCCCTGCCCTTTATCATGGCCTTAATGGCTTGCAATTATTCATTTGTCTTATGTCTTATCTGATGGGTTCTGTATTCCATCTGTATTCCATCTGAGAGGCTCCTGAAAGCTGGGTTACCTAGTATGTGGGTGACTTAAAAGATACACAAGAAAGCTTACCTTTTCAAAGTTAGTAATTAAGGGTCTCATCATAGCCTTGGTGGTATCACAGGGGTAATTGCGAGGGGATACCGCCAACGCAAATAGCGTTAATGCAACTTGATCCAGCGCTATTATTGCCAGACCTCGAGTTGTGAAAAGGCTGTAATTTCCCATTTTGTTAAAAGTTCATAGGACTCTATGGGGCTTTCTGCGTTATTACCAGCGAAGGTAATATCGCCGGTGGTAATAGCGTTGAAAATGGGCCAAAAGCAAGCTGGAGGTAAATCTCCAGCTTTCTGCATGAACACGGGATTGGGCAGAGCGGTAATCCAGTGGCAATAGCTTTACCGCTGCATTTTTGCACCTCAGCCCAACCCTTGATGAGGCACTAAGTCTCCTACTTTAACACTGAAAAATCCGATTGCTTAACAGGGATATTTAAATGTTCTTAAAAAGTTGAACAACAAGCTGAAAGTTTGTGACAAATGTAATCTTTTCCCTGGTGATTTCTTTTAGTGATTCTTAAAGCGAGATAAGTACAGTTGTGTAAAAGGCAGGCTTTTTTCAGGCATGCTTTACTTTGCATTCCGATACTTCTATTTTTCTTTTCAAGATGTGGAAAATAAAACTACAACAAAATTCTTTTGGTGTAGCATGTTTCACTAAGGATTTACATATTGTAAGGTTACTTTAATTTGAGATATGTGTATTTTGTAAGCAAAGTTTCAGAACGCTCATGGTTCCAGTGGCCAGGCCTGAGAAGGCCATCCAGTCCTGCCTTTCCCTCTCTGGATGCTGGACTTAAATGTGTTTCTATCCCATTCAAAATTTTGGAAAATGACACATCTCACAATTACAAGCATACACAGGGCTCGGTTGCCTTCTCACGCCTGGCCACGGGAAACTTGAGCACTCAGCTCTATCAGGCAGTATTATTGTAGGGTTTGAAATCCAAACTCTACATATTTGTAGCAAGTTGAGCTTGAAAGTTATGTGTTCAAATGCCTAAACTGTAGATTGGATTAAAATCACAGTTTTACTGTTTAACCAAAGTGTTTGACCCTGGGCAAATAATGTAATCTCTTCATGTATAGTGGGCTGACCTCAGCAGAGCTGACAATTATTTCCTTCTCCATTGCTGCAAGCCACCAACATGGCATGGGCCATCCATAGTGTGGCCTCACAGGAGAATGAGTGAGTAATTTTTCTAGACCCGGTTATGCTATGTTGTTGAGTTTTGTATACTACACAGTCCACCATTTTCACAGTTTCGTGAGTTTTCAGAATCTTGAAGAGGTGGGGTAGGAGGCTAATGTAGACGCAAGGAAAGGTTGCTTTGTTGCAATGCTGATGTGTGCATGATCTGCAAAGATAGGATTTGCTGTGGTGTGCAAGTTTCATATATATTTTGTGAGCTGTCTAGAGCAGTGGTTAATGTGCCCTCCAGGCGAGTAACTTAAATAGTTTATGTGATTATTCTGTCTATCCTTGTGGTGTTTTAGGAGTGTGGGGAGCTGTAACTGCAGTAGGTTAGTGTGCTGTTTAGCGAATGTCATCAGGTGGTATGTGTTCTAACATGTAATCTGTATTGATTCAGTGAAGAGTTGTATGTGAAGATGGGGGGGAGTAGAATGATTTTCAGGTAGTTACTGTTACAATAGATTGCTCAACAGACCACCTGATAAGAACTAGAATAAACCTTTTTCACTTTGGAAAAATCACAGTTACTCATTTATTTGCTCATATCTATGGAAAACATTATGGGGTTTAGGCTCTGGTGTTGTGGGGGAAAGATGACCGGTCTGGGGCTTGTGTTCTGGCCTCTGGCTGTTGATGAGGTGGTATTCCGGGTATGGGGCTTGGGTTCTGGTGCTGGGGTAGCAGAATGGCAGAAATGGGGCCAGGGCTATGTTGGTGGGGAGGCAGGATGCCATGTTACGGGCCTGGACTATGGTGGTGGGGAGGCAGGACGTATGCAGCTTGCGTTCTGAACTCTGGCGGTTAAGGAGGCAGGATGCCAGGTATGTAGGTTGGGGTCTGGAGGTAGAGAGGTAGAATACCTGGTAGCCTGGTATAGTGGTTGGGTTCTATGTGTTGAGGGGGAAGGATTCCAGGTATGAGAATTTGTCTCTGGTGGTGGAGAGGGTGAATGCTTGGCTATTATGCGTGGGTTCTATTTATTGAGGGGGAAGGATGGTGGGGAGGCAGGATGCCAGGTATGGGCCATACATTCTGGCCTCTGGCTGTTGAGGAGGCAGGATGTTAGGTATGAGGCGTGGGCTATGGCAGTGGGGAGGCACAATGACCGGTATGGGGCATGGGCCCTGGGTAATGGGAGGCAACTAGACTAGGTATGGGCCTGGGCTTTGGTGGTGGGAATGCAGAATTCCAGGTATGGGGCGTGGGTTCTGGGGAGTCAGGATGCCAGGCATGGTGCTTGGGTTCTGATGGTTGATAGGCAGGATGCCAGGTATGGGGCCTGGGCTCTGGTGGAGGGGAGGCAGGATGTCAGGAATAGGGCTTGGGTTCTGGGTGATGGGGGGAGGATGCCAGGTGTGGGGCCCATGTGAATATGGGATAGTATACTGATATCCCTTTTATAGGCACCACCTTACCTTTGCCTGTGGCCCCTTCTGTGCCCCCCCAAATTTGATTCCTGGAGACCCCACTGACAACGAGAAATACTTATGAGATTTGCTTTCATGCTCTGCTTTCACTGAGAATTGCAGACTGCTCTTACCCATTTACAGCTAAATAGACCTAGCCCCCAAACCTTTACTGTTGCTTTAGTACTGGGTATGAGCTGCACAGACAGCCACACCTCTGAACCCAACCATTCAGGCATTCTTCACTAATGGACTGGCAACCTGTTAGAGATGGTGGCTTCATGATTTTTCCTGCATCCCTGTTATTTCTACATCTAACGCGATCTAGATTCCATGTGAAAAAAGCTTTGTTTAGCTGCATTTACAATTCCCTTTTTCAGGTGTAATACAGATATCTTCGTCCAGTGCCCCAGGGGTCTCAAGGACAGGTCTAGGGGTAGCAGAGGGGAAGCCATGGGTAGCACCGGCTACCACTAGCAGCCCCCAAATATAGTCCTGGCTTGTCACCTCTAAAGTATCCCCCTGGGCTTCATGGCATATCTCAACACATTCAGACCACAGCTCTTGCCAGGAGTGATTGGCTGTGCACATGTTGTATGAATCCAAATCGTACACACAGGCAAATGTGTGAACATCCCTTTAAGAAATAGTGTCACGTTCGCATCACTGCAGGGGCCACCGGTCCTGTTTTGTTCTATCATGTGAATCCGCTGTTTGGTCAAATGCATGATGTGTATGTATTCCCTGAGTGGACATTAATCACTCTGGTCCCAAGTCTGGAATGTGTTAAAGCACCATAAGCACCATATTGGACATTTGGTAATGTGCAAGGACCCTCTAGAAAATAATATATTCCAGACTTTACCACTGACAGTGTGGTGTTCATGCAGTACCCCAAAGATATTGGAGAAATAGCTCTGTCTGTGGTAAACTCTGGGTTGGGTTGATTTTGAGAAATACTACCATCAGAGTTAGTAGGTTTCTCCTGTGGTATTTCTTCCAAACAAAAACCACTCAGCTTGTAATGGCCTCCTTAGTTTCAGTCGAATCAGTTCAGAGATTAACCTATTTTTTGTCGAGCCAGCATCATTTTGTTTCCTTTGCACAACCCAGTTTAGATTTATTTGATTGGCCCTTATGCTACCCTATCAGATATCCTGATGAAGAACCAACTGCAATTTACTTAACTGTGCTCTGATGCATTTTCGCTCATTATTTTCTGCTACTGTTGAAGCAAACGCAGCACAGAGGTTTTGCTAAAATTCTTATTACATAAAGATATCTGTAATAAAGCAAACATGTATTAAGGTGCTTCAAACACAGGTCAATCTTTTGCATTTGTGAAGTAGAACAATATTCAAAAGATGTGCTCCTTTTTATGTGAATAGCAAAACAATATATCATCAGTTTGCTTTCTACCTTTTCTTACAGCGGTTCAAAACATTTTACAATATTTCCGAGGCCAGCATTGAAGTAAAACATGTTTGTTGCATTCCGGAAAATACACAGCTAAAATCCTTTTACTTTATGCACTTCCTTCATTTTTAGCACAATTGCTAAATTGGCTCCAGATCTGGAAAGAAAATCCCAGCTTCATGTAAAGGAGGGTAAACCTCAGCAGCCTCTATCTTCCCCCAGTGGAATATACATTCATGAAACAAATTTGCAGCTCATTCTAAAGCATTTGCTTTTATCAGTCTTCTTGAGGGTGTTGAATGGTTACTCCAGAGATCACACGCCAAGAGATCCATCGAGAAAAGAGGAGACATTCTAGCAAGGAATGCTGCAGTGTTAAGATGTACTGACTTGGAATAGTTCTCTTAAAACATTCTGTAAATAACATCCTTTTCACATGCAATATCGATTAATAAGGGCTAAAGGGTATTTGCAAGTATTAAGTTGAAAGTTACTTTGTCTTTATTCTGAAACGATTTGTGTGCATTTTAGATGCAGCATTGAAACTCCATGGATTATAATAAGTCTAGTTGGCCAACAAAGACAATATTGTAGCAGCATCAATACATATTCCAGTTGGAGGACAAAAAACTGCACAAGCATTACACTGTTCCAATGTGTCTCTTATGTTTATAGAGTTCTAGGATGCAAATGCTGTGGTGTAAGGTTTGAGTGGGCTGCCCGTTGAAGTGTCCACAGGGAATGGGTTACACAAGAAGACACGCGGGAGAGGCCAACTCGTACTTAATGCAGCACAGGCCCCATGTTATGAAGTTGGGGTGTGGAGGCTCATGACACTGAAGGGAAAAAGTCATTGCCAGTGACTACCTAATTCAAAACTGGAAAATTAAGTTCATAGTTTAGTGTCCTCCTGGGGGACTGGGAAGGCACTGAGTTTAGTTTAGTTTTTTTTATATGTATAGCGCTCGCAGCCCAGGGGCAGCAGGGCCCCTTTCTTACACAGATCGTTACAGAAGGTACAATGGCAATATAAAAGAAATGTTACAGCTTGTGTTAGAAGATGACAATGATATATACAGCAATTACAAGGTGCACGAATGTACAAGTTGCACACATTTTTTACAACTTTTACAGAAGTATACAGTATGCATCAGCTAGGAGGTGCCGCATTTATACAAGAAATCGAACATTTACAAAAATGCAGGACATATGCCAGTAATTACAGGTTGCAGGCTAGAGGCCAGATGAGCTAATATTCCTACGTAAAAAGCCAGGTTTTGGCGTTTCTTTTGAATGGATGGAAGGCTGGTTCGGATCTTAATGAGAGAGGTAGTGAGATCCATAACTTGGCTGCGAGTACAGGGAAACTGTTCCATCATTCCTTTTGCATTTTAAAGCTTGGGACTTTGAGGCAGTGTGCCTGGGCCGATCTCATAGGGTGATCTGAGGTGTTGCGTACAATGTTTTTTTGTCAGATATGGAGGTGCAAAGTCGGCCAGACATTTGTGGGTCAGAGAGAGAGTTTTGTGGCTGATCCTTTGCTTAATCAAAAGCCAGTTGAGGTTGTGTCTAGCCTCCAAGATGTGATGGGATCGGGGAATATTTAGATCTGCCCTTATGGTGTTGTTTTGTAAGACTTGCATTTTTTTCAAGTTTTGTTGACTGGTTCCAAGATAGAGTGTGTTACAGTAATCTAGTTTGGAGAGTACTAGCACTGAAAGTCTGCACTCCAGACCTGTACCTGCAGGTAGGGAGAAGAACTGGGAGAGGAGGGTTGATAGTTGGCTGGATACCGCAGACATGTGACCTTGCACTAGTAATAGATTCCAGATTGCATTAAGGGAATACCCAGCACAAAAAGCTCCCTTAGCTTGATGCTCATCTCTGGCTGATTATTTTAGGAATTGTGCAGTAGAAAAAAAGTGCAGTACAGCAGGTGAAGTAACTTACAACTTGCAAAGCACAAAACATGACAGTACATTTGTCTTAAAATGTGAGTCTTTTAAAAAGGATAGGAATGAAGAAGGGTTATGCACAAGACAAGTAAAAGCCTGAAGATTCATTGTTATGCTAATTATTGTCTTAGATACTGCCATCAATTCCTGGCACCTTAATCAGGGTCATTGCCATATTTCATCCATGGAAGACAGAAATTGCCCATTTGAAATGGTTCAAACAGTATACAAGAAACCAAAGCCAGCATTGGGCCCTGTGCAGGAGGTTCACATTTCTAGATCGTATTGTTGCCCTCACTCCACAGAAATTCACCCCAAAAGTTAAAAGAGAGAAAGGAAAAAGACAATTGCAATAGCATGAATTTCAGTAAAGTAGTACATTAGGAAGTGTAAAAAAAAAAAGAAGAAAAAAGAGAATTGCCTTAGGATCTGAAGCAAGCAAGATAGAATTTGCATAGCCCTTCTCACAAAGTGAATCTTGGCATACTAATTGACAATGACGTCATAGTATATTAATCCCCTTTTAAGGACGTTCTGTGACACACAGCAACTCAATAGAACATTTGAATGAAAACAATAAAAAAGCCATGTCGAAGTCGAATGCATATCAATCAATAATTGTTTTATATTTCATTCTGCAGTAATTCTAAAGTGTGACTGCATGTGAGAGTCAACTAAAGATCATCATTGGATGCCAGGTGTCTATAATTCTGGGAACTCTGATCTGTGAAATTTGATGAAGTCAAATGCTTTTGCTGAGGGATGGGCTACAGTGACCCTAGGGGCTGAGTGTGCTCACCCATTATGTCTTGTAGGGCTCCTGAGAAGGTATAGTCAACCCATCACCAGCTTAGTAAATCACACTTCCCATGGGCTGAGGAACCTAGTACCCGAGGCATAGAGGACCCCTAGAGGGGAGACTAAGACCAGGGAACCTTTGACTTGGACTATGGAAGTTATTTTGCCACTCAAGGGAGAGGGCCGTGGTTTAGTTGTTGAGAGAAGAGAAAGAAACCAGAATTAACACTAAGGGCCTCATTATAAGGCTGGCGCTCCCATAATGAAGGGGGCCGGTACAGGACCGATTACCAGCTTCCCTTTGCGGGACCCATATCAGACCCCTGGTAAAACCCGTCCTTTCTGGGTACAGCGAGCGGAAGAGGGAGGTAATAATGGGCCAGATGTAATCTTCCCGTTATTACCTCCCTCCCCATTCCCAGTGAGCCCTATGAGGGCTCAAATGGGAATGGGGATGGGTTCCTGCAAGGAGGACGTACCGGGTCCTCCTATGTCAGAGTAACTCGGTAAGTCCCCATTGCAGGAGCCCGGTAATGGAGCCCGGTACGGAGGCAGGAGCTACCTCCATACTCGTAATGAGGCCCTAAGTGACTCTTTTTCCCATATTCAGGCTCCATGAGGTCCTCAAATAAAGGAGCAAGCTTGTCTTTTGTGGAAGCCCCGAGAACCATTAGCAAGTTCCTGAGCCCATCACCATGTGTTCCATCATCGCCAGGCAAATCGACATAAGACATCCCTACCTTCCCAAACCCCCACTACACACCGAAGACTGCTGGAATAGCAGTGCTCTTTTTAATGGATGCATATCTGGATTACCACCACGATTCATTGAGAAACCGTGATCAAACTCTGTTTTCCATTTGTAAAATAGACAAGAAGCTCAAGCTGGGACAGTGGGGACCCACACAAGAGTCATCGTCCCCTGGATTCCCTGGATTCCACTGCCTCCAACTAACAGACATTCAACAATGGGTTCACATAAGTAGAACTACCACATACTTTCTTGGGTCCTGACAATCCAGGGAGAAAGGTGGTGGGACATGAGGGTTGCTGAACTGCCAACCCATTGCTGCCACGGAAGATCCCCCACTCTCCCCAAAAGCTGCTGGAAGCATGAGAGAGGCTAGATGGTGGGTATATCACTTGTGAGTTTGGGTGCAAAGCACACTAG
This sequence comes from Ambystoma mexicanum, assembly GCF_040938575.1. Classification (NCBI taxonomy): domain Eukaryota; kingdom Metazoa; phylum Chordata; class Amphibia; order Caudata; family Ambystomatidae; genus Ambystoma; species Ambystoma mexicanum. Next base: position 1,009,569,900 of record NC_090928.1, on the reverse strand, counting down.
GCAATGCAGAGAAATGAGGACCAGCTGTAGACACCAATTCAAAATAATACATGCCAATCCTTGTGTTTGGGGCAAAATGCTCCCAGCCTTGCATGACACATTGGAAATGCTGGATGTGGAACTGAATTGGTAAAGGGAAACAGGGTTTGACAGTTCAGCCAACCCAGGAGCGCTTCCTCAGCTGGAAAAAGTAGCAGAGGGAACGATCAGTGTTTCACGGGGCTGGCTCCTCAGCTCCTCCATAATGGGTGAGAGGGCCGCTGGGTCGATGCCCCCTCACCCATTATGTATTTACCTCCCCTGCCGAGGGCTCCCCCTGCTCTGCGTTTCCTTACCCCACTCCCTGCATAGACCCTAAGCCTGGCCCTATCACACTGAGCATGTGTGACGGGTGCCATGGTTAGATGGGACATGCACTTAGGGGAGCAGCAAGTGCCCATTGAGAAAGTTGTATGAGCTAATACGAGGAGATACAAATGACTATTTGAAAATGACATATTAAACTGGAGTTTAAAATACTAAAGAGAACAGTTTAGAAGCACCTGTCAGGAGTAAGGAGACATTCTCCTAACCTTATATATCTTTTTTTCTGGTTCTAGCATCAGACAACATTAGACTTTTTCCGGTATGATGATATGATATGGCATTTATAATGTGCCTATACACAAGTGTTTCAAGGCGCAATGAGGCAAGGGAGGGGGAACAGAGGGAAGACAAGGACAACGATCTTACTAGGCCAGGTGACATTGAGATTACTCAAGCACAGGGGAGGGTGGAAAGGGAAAGTGCGGGGGGACGGGGAGGGTGAAGGGCAATACATAGGATGAACAGTAAAAATAAATAGAAAAATTAAAACAATAGGTAAAAAGTGTGGCCAACTTGTGGCAAGTGCAGGGGTAAGTGCAGGCATCAAGTGTCAAGAGATGGTGGGGACTGTAGGGATACAGAAACAGCCCCCAAGTGCACGGGATGCCCGGGAGGCAGTGCAAGTGTGAACATGGCGGGGAAGGGGACCTGGGCCCGAGATAAGAGGGTAGCCAGGTGACCACTGCAGTTTCCATACGAATTTCCTCAGGGGAGAGGAGGAGAGAAATCATAAGCAAAGAGGAAAGTCTTGAGGTGCTTACGAAACCGGAGATGGTTCTCCTCAAGTTTCAGGGAGGCAGGAAGGCTGTTCCAGCGGGAGGCCGCAGCCAAAGAAGGAGATCTACTACCAACTCGTTGCTTGGAGAAGCGACTGACCCTGAAGGAGTTGGAGGCGGATGAGTGAAGAGCTCCAGAAGGAAGATATTTAGAAAGTGAGAGTTGAATGTATTGAGGCCCCAGACCCCAGAAGGCCTTGTGGACAATGTAGAGGGTTTTGAACTTAATCCTTGCAGCCACTGGGAGCCAGTGCAGAGATTTCAGTCCTGGAGAGATACAATCCCTGGGCTTGAGGCCGAGGACAAGTCTCGCAGTCCTGTTCTGGATGAGTTTCAGAAGGCACAGAGTAGAAGCAGGCCGATTTAGAAAGAGGCTGTTGCAGTAGTGCAGCCTAGAGACAGCCTGAGCTCTGGAGACAGTGATCTTCTGGGGGAAGGAGACAAAAGGAAAAATACCTCTGAGGAGGTGCAGCTGATAGTGTGACCTCTTAGAGATGTCAGAGATGGGAGGAGAGAAGGCGAGTGTGGAGTCACAGATGACCCTGAGGTTTTTAGCCTCACAGGTGGGAGAAGGAAGAGGGCCAAGAGAGGCTGGCCAGAGAGTGACAGGAAAGGCGGGATTAGGTGTGCCAATGAGGAGAATCTCAGTTTTACTGGCATTAAGGCAGAGATCATTGGCGGCACACCACTCCTGGATAGTGGAAAGACAGAGATGAGAGAAGGAAAAGAGGTGGCAGAAGGGAGCCTGAAAATTTGCTAAGTATCATCCGCATAGCACAAAGTTGGAATAGAGAGCGGCAATGTGGTTGGCAAGGAATGCCAGGTATTGGTTGAACAGCCGGGAGAGACGTTAGACCCCTGGGGAACACCACAGTTAGAGATAGAGATAGATGAGAGGAAGGACCTAAGTTGGACATGGGAGAGTCGATCAGAGAGGAAAGAGGTCAGTCAAGTCAGAGCCTGATCGGTGATACCCAGGTTATCACGAAGACGGTTGAGCAGGATGGCATGGTTGACCGTGTCAAAGGCAGAAGAGAGTTCAAGTAGGATGAGGACACAGGAGGTATTGGAGTCAAGGTTGGAGAGCAGGTCTTCACGGATGTTCAGGAGAGCAGTTTCCGTGCTTCTGGCAGCTCTGAAACTTGAAACAAGAGGGATGGCATCCTGCCACTTACTTTAAGTCTCTTTACATATATATTTTAGTAAAGGCTATGTTATTCAGCATGCTTAATATGGCAAAAGCTATTTCATTAAGCTAACTGTCATACGTATTCAAAAAGATGGGCAATTGAGCCCTTCAAGGGTGCACTGTAGCTTTTTATTTAGCCAGTGTTAGTAAATGCAGAGAGGATTTTCTGCATTTAGGTTTTAACATGAAACTTTTTCGTTTTCTGGTGTACATGTGGATCAAATCACATTCATCTTATTAAACAGATGCAGCAAAGAAAGAATGGCAAATGCTTAAGAAAAATTAACAAAGAAAACAAACGGATGCACAATCATTGGTGGTTTGCCTAAGTGTGCAATGAATGCAAAGAAACATAGAATATTATTTAAACACAAGGCAAACACCTATATGGAATGTGTGGAGTCAAAACCATTTGTCAGAGAAAAGGCATTATTTCTTTCTGAAACTGGGTTAATTTATTGCTGGCTCCTAGAGAAAAGGGACCTGTTCATTGGTCAACGTCTAGAAACGGATCGAATTATGGATCGGTATTGGGGGAATGAAGCCCTCAAAATGATGTGGTCCCGTGACGTTTCGGCAGAAAGCCTTCTTCATGGGCCTCGACTTGGTCTCCCCATGTGAGAAACAAAGGAAAAGAGAGAAAAAGAGGGGCTCAAATTGTTGTAGAGCTCATCTAGAAGGATTCAATCTGATGCTAGTAATACTGGCATGCAATAAAATCTAATTGGGACCATGTGGGTGAACAATGGTGTCATTGTTCACTGGCTTGCTGGCACTTGGTTACTGACCTGGACGGAAGTCAGAGGCTAGTGTTTTCTTCCAGTCGGTGTTGGCAGGGAACTGGGAGTAATGTGTAGCGGACCTCTTCAAACTGTAGGAGGAGGTTCCTGCAGATAGGTAGCTGGAGTGCTGGATGCACTAATGTATGGGGAAAATTATAAAAAACATGTATGTATAGGCAAATGAGTATAAACAGAAATGTTAAAAATCACTAATGTATAGTGGTGTGCTTGACTAGAAAAAATGGCATAAAAGTACCTGTAGGCACAGTCTTGCAGCCGCTTGGAGATTCTAGACTGTGCACGGTTGGGAAAATCCCTTTGAAGGATGCTTGTAGATGGCGATCAGGCGGTGGCCCATGTGTTTGTGGGTCTCCCCGTTTACTGGGGTCTGAATTTAGCCGTGCCTTGGTGTGGCTACAGGACCCTAGAGTAGGAAACCAGGGCAAAGTTTAAAAGAAGACGCTAAAAAGATTTTTTGACGCTAATAACATTTCTGAAAGCAGGGGGCGAAGAGTGCCGGCCCGTGCTGTATTGGTCTGAACCGTAGTGGAAAGGTGGAGCTATAAGCACGGATGGCTTCGGTGGCGGGGGCGATTGACTCATGGTTTCCACGTGGCTAGCCCTGCAGGGCGCTCATACCTGCGTGTCCAGAGATGAGTCATTTGCTTTCTTGGGCTGCGGATACCGACTGCGAGAGCTGGCGCAGGTACAGTGAAAAAGCAGAGCTGTGTCTCGGGTGCGCACAGCGCAGGCGCAGGTATGGAGTGTCTGAGTCCCTGCGTATGCGCGATCAGTGCAGGCCCGGGGGTTGGCATGGTAACCGTTCAGTTTGTACGGGGCGTGATATTTCTTAAAGGAAAAGGAAAAAGAATGGACATAGAGCCTCTATCGTGTGGACTACAATTAGGGCTGTTGGACAAGGGGAGTGTGTAGGAAACTATTGTGGAGGGCACTGATGCAAAGACCCCATATGCTAGTGGATTCGTATGGAGTGAATGGTAAAGCAGTGTGTTGCTGCAGTGGCTGTGAGCTTCGTATTGTACACTAAATGAACAGTAACACATGCATTACGAATCTCAGAGTTATTGTGCACAGCATAAATTGGTTTGCATCTGATGATACGGCATATATATGCGTATTCAACGGTGATACCAAGTAAAAGTGAACAATAGCACATGCAGAAAATACAAAGTTGGCACAAGATGTAACACATTGCAAATACACACTTCTTGTGTACAACATTAATTGATTTGCATGAAATGATTACATGTACATTTTCACGAGTTGTACGTAAGAAAGCACATTGCTAATTAGTGTTCCACTGTATAAAGGATGCGAAGCACCTGACAACAGGAAGACAGGTTGTGAATTTGTGCAGTACTACAGCCTGAGTTACTGGCGGGTGTTGATGGCACACCTGACATATTGCTTAAGTACAACACAATCAGCTGTCCTATTCGTGTGAGGGCAGAGATGTAGTAGGTCCCCCAAGTTATTGGTTGTAAGGGTAGGGACTAATCGGTCATCTGAAGGTGGTTGGCATGGCCTCGTTGAGAACCTTAGTGGTGGCTTTAAGTTTAAAAATCCACTATGATTCCTTATGGTTCAGCGCATTGGATACATTGGTGGTATTGACTACTGTGTCTACAATCCACCAGTGTATATCGTCCGCACTGTGTTGATACTCCATATAGTGCGAGACTAATGGTGCTGTGTGGACTCGACATTGAATCCTAGAGCGATGTTCGCCAATCCTTTTGTTGACTTGCCTCTGAGTCTGGCCTACAAATCTGAGTCTGCAAGGACATTCGATGATGTAGAGCACATTTGTAGTTTTACAATTTGAGAAATGTTTGATCTTCCATTCCTTTCCTTCAATTTTGAATGATGTTGTTTTCCTGGTGAACCTGCACACATCAAATGTACCACATGGGTGATGGCCCACTAGTTCCCGCATGTTCCAAAGTCTGGTCCTTTGGGATTTTTTATTAAGCCTGGCACGGGTCAGCATGTCCTTAAGATTCTTGCCCCGCTTGAGTGCCATTCTTGGGGTTGGTTCATTCGGGAGGCTCAGTTGTACCAAGGGCCAAAATGTCTTGATGATGGCCTTGAGTTTAGTTGTATTTGGGCCAAAGGTAGTCACACATGTCATCAGTTGTTGGCTATCCATATTTCGTATTTTGGGGGTAAGTAAAGTTTCACGTGGAGTATATTGTGCTCGCTTGGTAGTATTGCAAATTAATTTTTTTGGGTAGCCTCTGCTGAGAAGTTTGTTTTTCAAGATGCTGGCATGTTCTTTGTATTGTTCAAGTTTAGTGCAATTGCGTTGTGAACCATGTCTCAGTAAAATCGAGGACACAAGGCCAAGTTCTTCAAGGAGGTAGCCGACGTCAGAGGAGTGTTTGACAGTTAAGCAAGAGTTTAGAGTCGCACTAATGAGAAGATTGCCAACCTTGAAACATGTCCGGGCAGGGGTAGAAATCAAAGGAACGCCCTGCAGAGGTGTAGAAGAAGCCTGAAGGGGGTCAGAAAAGGAAGGAGGAGAGGGTAAGGAAGCCAAGGAGGAGACAGCAGGGGGAGGCAAGGAAGCCGTAGAGGAAAGAGAGGGGACAGCAGGAGAAGTAAGGAAGTTGATAGGTGCAGGAAGTGTCTATCAAAGAGTAGAAGGTTGGCCTGAGGGTCTTGGACCAAGACAGTACCATTCAGGTAAACATTAATGATGAAATTAGAGGAGTGGAAGGAGGCCATGAGGGCCTCCCACCAGGGGCCACCATTAACGGGAGAAGAAGAGACAGGAGAGAGCACAGAGACCATATGAAGAGTCCATAGGTCTGGCGAGGGACCGACAAAGAGGATGTCTGTGAGGTTTTGCCTGGAGGAAGCACTCGTATAGGTGTCAGCGATAGGGAGGCCGGGTTCGAGACTAAGAGGTCCTTTTTAAACCTCTTCCTACCAGATTTAGTGAGTAGAGCAGGACAGTCGATAGAGAAGCAGTTAGAAAAGATAGGAGAGACAGAGCACACCATAGAATATATAGGGAGAAGAGGGAAGAGGTGTAAAGGGGTGGCAGAGGGGGCAGGGAGAACACTAGAGCAAGGCACAGTGAGGGGCGCAAGCAGACAAGACAAGGAGAAACAAGACAATAATAGACAATTGAACAAAACGACAGGAGCTCAGACAATAGTAGAACAGTTTGCTAGATGAACGCTTTGCTAAGAAGGCAAAACCAAAGACAACACTACTTTCACAATGCAATTTAAGTACCAGAGAAAACACAAATAGGTCTAAGAGTACTGTATAGCGAGAGAAAGACCTAGGTTTCACAATGCAATTTAAATACTTTCACAATGCAATTTTAAATACCGGAGAAAACAAAACTAGGTCTGAGAGTCCTGTATAGTGGGAGAAAGGCCTAGGTTTCACAATGCAATTTAAATACTTTCACAATGCAATTTTTAATACCAGAGAAAACACAACTAGGTCTGAGAGTCCTGTATAGTGGGAGAAAGGCATAGGTTTCACAATTCAGTTGACATACAGCCAATAACCCTAGTGTTATCTCAGTGGCACAGGCTAAAAATCAGCAGTACTATCTAACTGTGGCTCTCTCTAGACGTGGCTCACGGTCCTGTCACCAAGTCACTGAGGGTGTGATGCAGGCCTATAATCACTGCACTATTCCAGCGTGGCACAGGATAATAATCACTGTAATATTCAAGTGTAGGTAAGGTTGTTATGTGGCAGGGTTTTCAGGGTTTGAGTGAAGACTCTATTCCTCACCCAGGCCGCTCCTACATTACTAGTCACTGCTGTTTGAAAGCTGGCCATTGGCTTCCCCTGCTAACAGCTGCAGACACGATATGGAGCCGCCTCTGTAGGATCCGCCCTCTTGCCTTGGGGCCCTTAGCCGCAGGGGCTGCACGGGCAGATGGCTGGGCTGCCCTGGGAGGGTCAGTTTTGACCAGGGAGGATGCACCAATCAGGGAGGGAGGGCGGGGATTGGTGGCGGGAACTAGGAAGTGCAGCAGGGTGAGGGATCAGGGCGGAGAGGGCACACAACGGGGCTGGCGGCTGTAAAATAACTTAAAAACCACATAGGCAAAGGTCCAGGAGGGTCAAATGTTCCAGGCACTCACCTGCAACAGAGTTGGAAGAAGAGGCGAGTGGGAGGCAGTGTGGGCCAGTAGGCCTAGTTACACACGGAGGAAGCATCAATCACGGAGGGAGGGTGGGCAGGGAGGCGGGAACCGGTAAGTGCAGTGGGATGAGGGATCAGGGCAGAGTGGGCACACAACGGGGCTGGGGGTTTTAAAATAACTTAAAAATCACAGAGGCAAATTCCCAGGAGGGACAAATGATCCAGGCACTCACCTGCAACACAGTTGGAAGAAATGGCGAGCTGGAGGCAATGTGGGCCAGTAGGCCTAGTTACACACGGAGGAAGCACCAATCACGGAGGGAGGGTGGCAGGGAGGCAGGAAGCGGGAAGTGCAGCGGGATGAGAGATCAGGGCGGAGAGGGTGCACAACGGGGCTGTGGGCCGTAAAATAACTTCATAATCACAGATAAAAAGGCCCAGGAGGGTTATATGTCCAGGCACTCACCTGCAACGCAGTTGGAAGAAGAGGTGAGAGGGAGGCAGTGTGGGCCAGTAGGCCTAGTTTCACATGGAGGAAGCACCAATCACAGAGGGAGGGCAGACAGGGAAGCGGGAACCGGGAAGTGCAGCGGGATGAGGGCGCAGAGGGCAGACAATGGGGCTGGGGTCTGTAAATAACTTAAAAATCACAGAGGCAGAGGCCCAGGAGGGTCAAATGTTCCAGTCTCAGATTGGTGGACTCATTCTTTTTGGACATTTCAAGATGACTGATGAGCACAATAGTAAAGTAGGAAGGGTATTCCCCATAGCGATAGGGATAGTCAGGTTATCAACATATTTACTAAAGTAATTCTGAAGATGCCCTCTGATAGTCTTCGTCCATGTTCTGATCCGCCACAGTTCACTCATAGCTAGAGAGCCTAACCCCCACCCAGTCAGAATAAAACAGTCTAGAGGACCAACAGATACCACTGAGCCTACCTGAGAAAGACATGTCACTAGCAGACTCTTCTACTGGCTTGTACCAGTAATAGGTTTGTGAACTTCCAGAAGCAGTAGACCGCAAGCTACCTGAAAAGTATTCAATGCCATGGAACCCTAAACAGCCCCACATTCCTGAGGTTCTGCTCCCTTCCCCATGCTTGTTGCTTTTGTTATTTGTTTAACTCTTTCAGAATGACTGAAATCAAGCCAGTACTACATATGTTTCTGTGGATCCTAAACCTGGTCCCACTTTCCCCCTTTGTCTGATAGTTAAATGTTTTCCAAATTGTTTCTTAGCACCGGGACTTCAGAATAAGATCTGACCTTGTGGATTCCTTTCTGGCACAGCCTTGGGAAACAACTCACGTTTCCAACCTGAGTGAACTTGAATCTTGAATCAAACCTTCCTTGGGATCTGGTCGGAGACATGTTTACCTAAGTTTTCTTCTGGAGAAACAAGTTAAGACTTAGGAGCTCATTTTCAGTTGGAATGGACCATAACACACTGTCAGAGACAACTGCCAATGAATAGCAGTCTGTGTATCAGTCGTGCACATGCAACAAAGAGCAGAAATAGGGAGTATAAGAACAATGTCCACCTTCCTAGCAGCTCTGTGCAGCAAATTAGCATACACCATCACCTGCATTGAATTTGCATGTGGGCACATGTGCAGGAATCACTGTGAACCCCTCCAGTTTAGATCTATAGAGATTAATTTTAATGTCATCAGTGATGCACATAGTGGCCAGCATTAACAATTGATTCTGTGAAGAACTTTAACGAGGCACAGGAATACAGGACTGTCTGGGTTTCGGGGACTGCCTTATGGTCTTTCAAAGACTCATTCAAAATTGCATAAAGAGGATCATGAGCAGATGTGTATTTGCAGTCAAGGACCTCCTCTTGCTACTTCTAATGACTTATTTTTTTTAATAGGCCCTTACACGTATTTATTTTTTTACTCTTCTATTTAATAGTATTGCTCTCCATAGGAGCCCGTGGGCATTTTGATTCCTTTTTAAATACATTATTGGCTACAGTTCTATTTCTTGGTTTCCTTTTATCAGTGTTCTCAAAATTGCTTATGCCCATTAGCTAATATTTTTGGCAATTTGTATAACTTGGATTGGACACTGACTTTCTTTTATACATTTACTTTTTGAGTTGCAACTCGGATGCCTTTTATAAGAATGTCTTGAGGTGGAGTTATCTAACTCATGGTTAAGACACACCATCTCGGTTTCTTGTTGTGACCATGAAGCACTCGCATCCCCAACAGGGGAAACCTGTGATGGTGGAAATGCATTGGAGGGACAGGCCTGTCCTTGTTCTGTAGTCCTTTTTTTCGTGTATGTTCTGTGTTGTTTTCTACCCAAGAGTCCATGTGGGACTCCTGGCAGTGCAGCTCTTCCTCTTTTTGTTTTGGTGTACAGACCCTTAGGATAGCCTTATGGCACCATGGGTGGGAGTCCAAACCTGTGCCCCTAGCGTATGTTTTTGGGAACCTGTGTGTGGTCCACAGAGCAGGGTATGGGCTGGTGGCAGCTCCATGCTGAATGTGACAGGTGCTAGGAGTATCCTCCATTTTGGGATACCCAGGCCCTGCCATTGGAATCAGTTGATTCCTGATAGGAGACAAGATGGCCCCTGTGGTCTCTTGTTTTCTATTACCTGTTACCTTGTTTTTTTTCCAAAGTCCTGGGAAGCCCTGAATCTGTCCCTTCCCCCTGACTGGCTGTGGTTGGAAATTCCATATATGATATTGTGGGGAATTCCAGGCCAGACTGGTTGGAGCCTTCACAGTGACTGTATGCTGTGGGTACACCCATGGGGAGGTACCTGGGTGAATGGAGTGTGTGAACAATATGCACTTCTTGTTATGGGTGCCTGGTTTCTGGTATGTGACAAACTGACTGAGACAGCCCTGCCTGAAACTGGTATGAATGTAGTGTGGAGTGCTGAATGGCTGGGTACTTGTCCCAATACACATTCCTTGTTGTGTGTGTCTGGAGGAAGGAGAATGGCTGGAATGCACTGTGAGCCTGATTGGCTGCCTGCCTGAATGCCCTTCTGAATGATTGGCTGCCTGAGTGTAACCCATCAGAGTGAATAGGAGATCAACAGTTTATCTGGGGACATCTCACTGATGGAAATTGTTCAGAATCTGATGTTGATACTTGATGCATAACCTTGAAGCCCACTGGAAGAAGAAGAATTGCTGCTGCTGTCCTTTGCTAATCTGAAATCTGCGTGACTGTCAAGGAACTGATCCAAGAGAGGACCTGGCTAGGAGACCTCTCCCCAAGTTACGAGGGACGATCATGCACCAGCTGACCTTTGCCAAAGCTCCCTGGACATCAGACCCTCGAAAGGTTGCCGACTGGAAAAGGGGACCGCCGCGGAATCATGGATCAAAGCACCCGAACATTGAAGTCCATTGCTCATCACCGTCGACTGCTTTCATCCCCCCAGAGAAAGTCAAGGCTGCCGACGACCGGAGAGAATCCGCTAGTGGGTTTCTCACCACCCGAAGACCACAGAGATGCCGATGACTTGACACCCTTGCTGGCCCAAAGTTCTTCATCGACTCTTTGCGGCAACGAGCACTCATCGCCGAGGTGCACCGCATGTCTCAGCTTGTAGGACGTTTTTGACTGATTGAAAATGAGCACGGCAAGGACCGAATCTGCTGCCGCAATGACAGTGTTCGCCATTTTCTTCACCGACTCTCGACGACCTGTGGCTCCTGCCTTAAAGGGTGTGCACGCAAGGAGGGCCCGTTGACGACTTATCGAAGAACTCTATGAAACAAGGTACTTTGGGGTCTTAGAACCTTTTAGAAAGGAATCACGACTATATCAAGCATGATTGGACTGGGCTTGTCAAATACGCTTTATTTACAGGTTCCTCAGGTGGGGGGATCCTCGCACAGAACTGTCTCTATGTAGACGGGGGACTGTTCTGTCATTGCTTGATGTAACTTGCTTTCTTTCTGTGTCTATCATTGATTCATCTTATAATCTGCTTCGTATGCTGTTGTGGGACTGTTAGCCGTGGACGCATTTGAAAGGAATCGATAGTCAAGAGTGGTACCATGTAGATGGGTATACATTTGCCATTATAGTATTGCCACAGTACAAAGTGTGTTATTGTGATTGTGCATATAATGTGAACCTTATTTATATAAAGACTGTGTTCCACTAACATAGTGTGTGGACATTCCTTTGTGGGTGCCTGGGGACTATACTGTACCTAAGAAACAGCCTGCATCACCTCCTGAGAGCTAAGCCTTGATTGCTTGCCACGGTTTAGCAATTAGAGAATCTTGGCTGGTGTGCTCTGTGCTTTCACTCTGCCATATAAAGAGCAGGAGTACAGATACTGCCCTCCAGTCTTTACAACACCCAGCACCAGCTTCCTTTTTAATGTTGCCCCATCTTTGTCCAGCACCAACACTGTTGAGGCTACTTAGGAATATGCTCTGCTTCCTATGGGAGCATTTATGTCAAATATAGGGGCACATATCTGATGAGGAGAGGGATCCCATCCTGTTTGTGTTGGAACATTTTTGCACTAGGGAAGTCAGAGATTTCCCTGAGGAGTTTTTATGGTGAATATGGTGCTCTGATGGACCTGGCCACCAATATGCAAGGGGCAAGTGGACTGTACACATCTCTAAAGATTGACATGTTACCTGCACAGATTCCATAGGCTTATTTCCAATGCCTGATGGTAAAGGTTGTGCAGATTTTGGGTTTGTCCGCCCCTGACAGAGGGAACAGTTCAGTTTTAACTGATGGATATTCTGGATGGTGGTCCTCAGAGAGAGACTTTACTCACTTGCAACCTGGCAGTATTAGCCTTAGTTTTGGGGATTTGGGAGAAACCAGCTTCTCGACCAACTGTTGACTGGGTCCTAGGAAAAAGCATTGGCTGCCACCCTCTGATCTTGTGTTTCTTTTTCTGCAAGCTTCCCCTGAGAGTGTTGTCGGTCAAGCAGGCATAGTGAACTGAAAATGACCTCTTTTCCCTCTTTGTCTCCTGACAGAGAGATACAACTTTTGCATTCCTTGGAAAGGAAATTGTTGGGTTCAAGCAGTCTGGTCCTGAGGGAAATCAATGTGTCCTGTGTCCTAGGAATATTCTCCTTTGGCCACTGGTTCGAAGACTCGTGAGCCATTGAGCACCACATAATATGAAGGTAGGAGAGGTATTTAAGGCCCTGTTGAAGGATAGAACAGAGGCATCTCACCAAATACGTCAGCCTGGCCTCGAAATAGCTGACTACATGGAACATGCAACGGCAATATGGACTGTATTACCGGGCTACTCCTGGATGAGACCATCAGGTTTTTGTCCCAGGAAAAGCTCCTGGACATGCAGATTGATGGCCAGAACATGTCTGAGTCAATGGCTGATGAGTCGCTCCAGAGATTACAGTCCTCAAAGGTGACAGCCATATCCCTGGGTTATGCAGTGCAGCACTCTGCTGTCCAAATGAGCAGGAGTAGAGGTTTTCAACCCTTCCTCTCATATGCCAAAGTGAGTACAGGGGAAGCTTCTTCATGCAAGCAGCAACTGTGCTCTGTGCTGCCCAGCCAGGGGAAGGGGTCAGGGTACTCCCATTGGAGGTATGTCTGCCTCAACTGTGCAGTCCCAAGTGTGAAGCACAGGTGAAGGATACTTCCACCACATCACCCCTTTAATGAGGGGTTAATTTCTTTGTTTGGCATAGAATTTTGTGTGACCACATTCGACACCTGGGCATTACATATCGTTTGCCAGGGATATTGCCTCCCTTTCACTAATCCCCCTCAAGCTCATATTCCCTCAATTCCAGGCTTGCCTATGAACACTCTCCTGTTAGAGGAGGTTTGTCAACTTGGGTGAAAAGGTGATATAGAACAGGTGCCCCGCTCAGAGCATTGCAAGGGTTGGTACTCAGTCTATTTCCTGATAGTGATGAAAGATGGGGGCTTGCATCCTATACTGGATCTGCGGCAATTGAACCTTTACCAGTAGAAGAACAAGCATCCTTGCACAGATTCTTCAACCACTTGCATTGCAGACTGACTGGTCTCATTGGATATTCAGAATGCCTAATTAAATGTGCCAATTCACCTAAGCATAGGAATTACCTGGGGTTTGTTCTGGCCCATTACCACTACAAGTCCAGGTTCCTGCCGTTCTGTCTATCTTCGGCAGCCAGAGTTTAAACCAAGCTGCTGGCAGAGGTTGCAGCTCACCTCGGGAGGGAACATATTCATTTCTTTCCCCACCTGAACAACTGGCTCATCCAAGCACACTCCCCAGACCAGGTATTGGCACATTTGTTCCACACGTTCAGTCTGTTGCACATCTTGGGCTTCAGCCTAAAATTAAAGATGTCTCAGGTCTCACTGTCCCAGTCCCTATGATTTATCTGTGTGTTCTTGGGCACTTGCTTGGCCAGGGCCTTGCCACCGAGGATCGAGTGGGGCACATCTTCCAGATGGTTCATGTCCTTCAATCACAGGAGAGTGTTCCTGGCTCACCCTTCCTGCACATACTGGATCTTGTGCTCCTGCATTCTTGTAGTGCCAGAGACCCAGCTGCACATGTGTTTTCTTCAGTGCCTTCTCTGTTGCCAGTGGTATCAGTTTCAGCTTCACTTATCATGCCTATGCAAGTCTCAGTGAGAGTATTCCAGGACCTAGCATGGTGGTCCATGTGAGAGAACATGTTGAAAGGTGCATTGCTGCAGCAAGCCTTGCCCAAACTGACAGTAATCACAGAAGTGTCCTTGAAAAGCTGGGGTGCTCAATTGCAAGACCGATTGTTGAGTGGCCTGTGGTTCAAGAACACATGCACTTCCTGGATTTGAGAGCTGACCTTGATCTCCTTCCTTCAGTGTAAAACAAGAATGTGCATGATTTGATGGACAACACAGTGGTCATGCACTACCTCAACAAACAAGGTGGTGTAGGGTCTTTACTTCCATGCAGAGAAGGATTTAAACAGTGTTCTGGATATTGGAGAATGTGTCTATGTTGGCACTTCATCTCAGTGTGCTTTGATTATCATTGCAGCTGCCTTTGACATACATTGGATTCCCATGAATGGGAGTTCTGTCAGGAATCTGGGTGAGATTTTCTCCCATCAGGAGACTCCTCGGGTGGACCTCTACATGTTCAGTGTGAACAGCAATAGCCAGCTGTTCTGTTCCAAGGAATTTCCTTGAACGGGTGCTCTAGGGGACGCATTGATGGTAAAATGGACATTCACCTCTCCTATACATTCCTGCTAATTCCTGTCATCCCATCTCAGGAGGGTATGCCTATTTGTGTCCATATTGATTTTGATTGCTACAGATTGGAACCAGAGAACGTGGTACCTGGAGATGCTGGACATGTGCATCTGCCCTCCCTGACACCTTCTGCAGCGAGTGGATCTGCCCTCGCAGTCAGAAGGGCGGATGCTCCATCCAAACATTAACAGAGCCTATCTTTATGCTTGGCTGCTTATATGCTGAAATGTGGTGTGAAGAATTTAAACACACTTGTCGATAAGCAGTGATGTAGTTATAGACTCATATTCTGTTGTTTGGAAATTAGATTATGCTATTAGTATTAGATATTCAGAAATATAATTATTTGATTGTTTGAATGACTGCTTTGGGTCATTGCTAATTGAGTCAAAAAGTCCCCCTAGTGCAGCACAGAGACTGTGCGCTCCGTATTTCAGGACAGACAAGAAGAGAACAATAATTTAATGGAAAAAAAGATTATTTCATGTACAACAACGTTGTGGCTGTGTTCATCTTTAGCAGCTTGTGATCCGATTGCCGATGAAAGGCAGCACTTCCATCATGGATGTCCTTCAACTCTAGGCACCGGAGTGCCTGCTCTGCTGGGGTGCTACTATCCCCCACTCATTCTGCAAAGGCCCAATTAGACAAGCCAGCAGATGAATGCTGGCCCCCCTCCCATGGCCCTCATCCAAGGCCCTGGCTAAACCTGTCCAGGCCTGGTTGGGCTTGGGAGGGCCCCCACCTTAGTGCCCCGATAACAAACAATGCTGCAGCCTCCTGTGCACTTCTTACCCCTGCATGATTTTGGATCACAGCACCCCAGGCCCCCACTTCTTCACAAATGTGATTGGTTTCTGAACTGTCCTATTGCCTCCTCCATCTATTTCCTTGTACCGTAACTGTGCCAATCCTATTTTGCCTTTTCTCCCTTGACCACCAATTTTATTCACTGCACTCTGTGTTCTACAATTGGTAAATGCATTCATGTTGTGATTCTTCCTGTTCCTTCTCGCATCCCTGAGTGCACTGCATTGTTATTGTACTTAACATCTTGCATCCATTTATGTACTGAATTGATCCTTTTCTAAATCAAATGTAGGTGGGTGTGCTTTACATCTTGCATCCTTTATGTGCACTGCTTTGTGAACCTTTTTAGAATCCAATCTAGGTGGGTGTGCTTTACATCTTGCATCCATTTTGTGCAGTGCTTTGTGATACTTTAAAAAAATCGACTTTAGGTGGGTGGGCTTTACATCTTGCATACATTTTGGGCACTTCTGTGTGATCCTTTTTAAAATTCGATTGTGCTTGACTTCTTGCATCCATTTTGTACACTGTTATTCTTTTTAAAATTGAATCTTGCAGCCCACTAATTGCTCTACATCGTATGTGTGCCCTCCTTAACTAGTAGGACTTTTCCTCTCTCATCTATCCTCTGCCACTGAGATGGCACTCACCATCTCTCCAATCTTCGACAACTGCTTCACTATCACATACCCCCTCCCCCTCTCATTAAATCTGGATAAAAAAACACTCAAAAGACATCCTGGGTGCAAATCTTAATATAGTATTTGTTTTATAGTAATCTACATTAATCAAAATTACAGTGTGGACAAGGCAGAGGATTGCAAATCCTGGCCTTCCCTTTGCTGGCACCTAGGTCAGTTCATCCTCCAGAGAGATCTTCACCGATATCCTCTTCTCTGTCCCCTCTCCAGACCTCTGGACTTCTCTTCCCATCTCATCTCTCCCCTCTCCCCTTTCACATCCTCTCATTAATGGTGGAACCAAGTGGGAAGTTCTCTTAGTGGGCTTCTTCTCATCAC
This sequence comes from Ambystoma mexicanum, assembly GCF_040938575.1. NCBI lineage: Eukaryota > Metazoa > Chordata > Amphibia > Caudata > Ambystomatidae > Ambystoma > Ambystoma mexicanum. Next base: position 1,009,553,588 of record NC_090928.1, on the reverse strand, counting down.
GCTACATCATTAATGTCTACCACACTGGCACGTTCCTTGTTCAGGCTCCTCAAGCCAACCTCCTTCTCTTTGGCCCTGATCCTGCCATCTCTCATTAATTTTCTTCCTTCTCCTACCTCTCCCCCTATCACAATATCTGTCCCCGCCACTCTGACTGGAGTAGCACGACCCTGTACTCCACCTCAGAAAACCTTCAAAGGCAGAGGCCATCTCCACCCAGTGACTCTTAATGCACGATCAGCCAACAAACACTCTGCTGACATCTTCCTACTTCTTGAAGACACTGAGCTTCACATTCTCACTCTTACTGAGGCATGATTCAATGCCAGCTCAGTCATTGCTTTTGACTCCCTCCTACTTGACGGCTTCAACATCATTTCCAAGCTGCAATCTCACCGTGCTGGCGGTGGGGTTGCCTTCATCTTCCCTGAGTGGGTTCCTTCTTCCATCTTAACCACCCAGTTCTACTCTTCCTTTGAGAGTCTGTTGTGAAAATTTGTCATCTCCCTCCTACACCCTGATCATTGCTACCATCTAAAGCCTCCATGCGCTACCTCTGTGTTTCTCTCCTAAAGGGCTGATTTCTGTTCCTACTTAATTTCAACCTCCTCCAACCTGCTCCTCTTGAGTGTCTTTAACATCCAGTTGGACTCCCCTGGCAATGCATCCACTTTTTTCATTGACCTCTGCACCTCTCTATCCCTCTCCATTCTCCCTTCTGGTCCAACCCACTCTGCAGGACACACCCTGGACACCTTCATCCACTCTGAACTCCCTCTCACATCTCCTCTGGTCACACCTCTCTCTTGGATAGACCACTCTCTTCCCTCCTCTCACCTGGTCACTATTGCCCTCTGAACACACCTCCAAAAGACCTGTCCATCTCATTCACGAACATCCACCTGATGAAAAGCGTGTCAGCTGCTGCCTGCACTTCCACCGTTATCCCCCTTGCCACCCCTACTCCGACTCTACCAGTGACACTGCTCTCTGCAACGTCCACCTGTCCATCACCAACAACCTTGACATTCTTGCCCTAGTCATGCGGAGCCACCTGAAACCCGTCTCTAAGCGCAACACCTTGTATGACTCCGAACTTGCAGCCCTGAAAAGAAAGTGCAGAGTGACGGAATGGAAGTGGCAAACTTCAGGCTCACCCCCTGAAAAACTGAACTGCCACCTGCTCCAAAGGCAAAACAGAGTCTCTATCCGTGCCAAGAAAAGGGTCCACATTCAGGCATGGGTATCTATTGCATCCAACAACACGGCTGAACTTTTCAAAATCTGCAGGGAACTAGCCAACCCTTCTGCAGTCTCCTCCTCTCCTTTTCCTTCTCAGGCCCTCTGAAATGCACTGGTCACTCAGTTCACCACCAAAACTCAGGACATCCTAAACAGCCTTGTTAATCACCCTCCCAACCCATCCCTCACCCCCTAGCCTCCCTTGGCCACTCACCCTCCTCCGTCCTCCTTTTCCTCCTCCGCCTTTCTCACACATGAAGAATACACCAGAGTTGTCCGCTCAATGAAGGTCTATTCCAAACAGGTTTCCCATTGCTCATCCAGAACCATCAAGAATAACATTGGCTCTCTTGCCCCTGCACCTGCTGATCTCTGCAACCACTCCTTTGCTACTGGTTCTTTCCCCTCCTCCCTCAAGAACTCCCTTGTGCACCTGCCCGTTAAAAAACTGTTAGCAGACCTACCTGTCCAATCAACTACCGCCCTATCTCCATCAGCCCTTTCCTGGGGAAACTGCTGGATAAATTGGTCTGGCCATAACCCAACTCTCACACTGAACTTGTTGGTGGTCTCCACGACCATCAATCTGGATTCCGAGCATCCAGAGCCATGGAAACTGCTCTTCTGAACACCCACAAAGAACTGCTTGCATCCCTGGATTCCAACTCCCTAGCTGTCCTCATCCTTTTTGATCTCTCCTCTGCCTTTGACATGATTGAGCGCTCCATCCTCATACAAAGGATCCATCAGTATCTCGGAGCATGCACTGGACTGGCTGACTTCCTTCCTTACTGACCGCTCCTCCCAAGTCAACCTGGGCACCTTCTCCTCTCCTACTTCCTTCACCACCTGTAGTGTCCCCGAGGGCTTTATCCTCATGCCATGGCTCTTTAACATCTGCCTTACTCAGCTGGCACTCCTCATCTCCTCTTTCTCCTCCAACTTCCAGTGTTCTGCAGATGGCACACAACACTTCTTCAAACTTCCTGCTGACCCTCTTGCACCTTCCATCATCCCTGACTGCCTATCTGCTATCTAGGCCTGGTGCACTTCCAATGATCTCTGCCTCAATGCCAGCAAAACGGAGATCCTGCCCATTGGGACCCTTGCTCCAGACTTCTTCCCTTCACTTTGGCCTTCCTCCATTTGCTCTCCCCCTGCTCCTTCTTCTGAAGCTAGAAACCTTGGATTCAACTTTTAATCCTCTCTCTCCTTCCTCCCTCACACTTAGGACGTTGCCAAAAACTCCCACTTTCAGCGATTCCTTCTCAAACTAATTCTAAATGTTCTCACCTTCCCCAAGAAACACAATGTTACCCAAGCCCTGGTTCTCTCAAGACTTGACTATTGCAATAGCCTCCTCCTGGATCTACCTTCTTCCACTCTGTGACCCCTCCAGCTAATCCAGAAAATGGCAGCAAGACTTATCCTTGGCCACAAGCCCAGGGACTGAATCTCTCCTGCCCTAAAAAGTCTTCACTGGCTCACGGTTACTTCACAGATTAAATTCAAATCCCTCTGTATCATTCATAAAGCTGTCAGCTGCTGGGGACCACACTATCTGCAACTCTCTGTCACTTAATATTTCCCCTCTAGATCTCTGCGCTCCTCTGACTCCAGCACTTTGTGTGTAAGGGTTTTGCTAAACAGACGGCAATAGGTCAATCGTTTTCCTCAGCTTGCTCCCTTCTTTGGAACAGCCTCTCCCTTCCTCTACGTCTTCAGCAGGACTTTCTCAAATTTCCGGAAGCTCCTCAAGAATTTCCTTTTTGCCTCCTCCTTCCCCCCTTCTATCCTCTGCTACTCTCACAGTTACCTGTTTGGTGTCCAGGGCCCTTATGCATCCTCAGGGCCCTGACCTCCCACACAAATAGCCTCCATCTGCTGTCTATCCTCAGCACTTGCCTCGGCACACCCTCCATCCAAGAGACTAGCACTTACCAGACATTGCAATTCACCTGTTGCTCACACACGATCACCTCAGCACCTACCCTCTTTCCCCCTCCCTTCTGCATCTTCACGTTCTGAACTCTCACAAGGCATAGTAGGTTTGTTCTCTCCCCCCTGTATTTAATATTATTTTATTTTTTTAATGTATTTTAATGTTTCTCATCCCCATGTCCCCTCTCTGTTGCCCTGTGGGTACTTTGAAACAGGATTTACTTGCTGTATAAGCACCTAACAAGTGAACAATAAATAAATACAATACATAAATAAATGTATGCATGGATCTTAGTGAGATTTTCACAGACAGGCCAGTTACGATTTGTCACAACGAGCTATCAATATACATACATTTTACTGTGGCAATTTCCCAGGATAACGTTTGGAATAACCTTTATTTCTCTTTTATTTAAATGAATCAGGGATTCAACTCCAAATTTAATCTGTTTCCTGTCCCGGAATTGTATGGTGGGATAGTATAACACAGTTTGTTAAAACAGTAGATGCACAATGCCAATATCTATATTGTAATCCACAAAGGATCTTACAAGTTATCACAAAATATGTTGAATTGAGGAAGATTCAAATATTGACTGTGAGATTACAAAAACAGTAAATCACCTAAACTGCAATACCTACCAGCATAAGAGATATGCATTCCAAACATTGTTCTTCTCCAAGAAAAACTTTGTAAGCAACTGTGCAAATATCTTCAAAATAGGCCCTCCAAAACAAGACTATTAGCTAATGTTAGAAACCGCTGCTTCAGTTTTGGAAACTCTCCTCTGGGGCAGTTTCATTACATAGGGTCCTTACACATGGAACACCTATCCTTTAATGGTCAGAACCATTTAAATCAACAATACACTGACTTTACAAGGGCATTAAAACTTTTCTCTATCATGTATGCTTATCCAAAGAGTAATGCCTGCTCTAAAGGCCCTAAAGCTTCAATTAGTGACATCAGTTGTCTGATCCCAGCAAAAAAAACATTGGGATCTGGGATTGAGAGACAATTGCCTAAAATATGGTTTTGATGGATTTACCAATGGTAACACCACAAAAGCTATTTATATTTACTTTTGGATTGCTGCCTCAGAACTGGTGGAACATCCTGCAGATCCTGAGGTGGAATAACTCTCCCTTATACAATCCTTTAGTACTCCACTAGTGTATGGTGGAATTACCCCTACATCTCCCAGCAAGTTAACCCTACATAGTTCTTGCTCAGGCTGTAGCAGTACAACATCTTGAAATTAACCCATACAATTGTCAGCATCTCGGAGAGCCCACTAAAGCACCTATATTTCTATCCTCATTGAGGGAAGATCCACCAATGAACCTCTTAGGATTAGATCCCACAACACCCAGAGACTGAGTGATGCCAAGCAAAAGACACAGAGAACATTTGACGCAAACCACTTCTGCTGCTCCAGCCTCCTGGGCCACCATTGGATTAGAAATGTTGTATTTTGTATTTATTGTTTTATAAAGCACTTTACACCAAAGCGCTGTACAATTGAATAACTTAATACATAAAACATAAACAATATAACGGTAGAAGCAAATAATCAGTCAACAAAACAGTAAGAAGAGCAATTAACTGAAGGGAATAGGAAGAATAGTGGAGTAGGACTGGGTGGGGGGGAATCGAGGAAGGGGGCACTCATCAGGGGGTGTAGTCCCAACTAGAGCCCACCTCACCTAAGTGGGCGGCGGTAAAAGAAGTAGAGCTGGGGGGCATTGGCATTATTACCTTTTGATGTGCCCAGCCCCTCCTTTTTAAACAAAAGAAGGGACTGGGCGCATCAAAAGGCCCTCAGCCTATGGGGGTCATTATGTGGTAGGCAGTAAGGGGTTAACGGCGCCAGTAAAGGTGCCAGAGCCGTCAACCCCTTACTGCCCTATTACAAGTCTGTTTGTGGGAACCCACTAAGGATGCCTGGTTTTACCAGGCGCCCTTAGCGGGTCCAGCGAGAAGACCAGGGTGCTATAGGGGCTCGAATGGGAATGGTTTTCTTGAATGAGGAATTATCGGGCCCTCCAAGGTCAGAATGGTCCGGTAATTCCTCATTCAAGGAACCCGGACCCGGTACCCAGTAAAGGGGTAGCCATGCCGCTAATAGCGTCATGGTTACCTTCTACCTCGTAAGGACCCCCTATGTGTTAACAATCATTTAGACACATAATAAGAATGCTAATCCAATTAGTTTTTTTTCTGTTTTTTGGCTTTATAAAATGTTAACATAAAAAAAAAATGACTAAAGACTTGCATTATGCTGTACTCCTTTACAGTGGCTTATACTTGAAAATCGATAAAATGCATTTCATCAGAGAGCTCGCACACATTAAATAGATTTTCTAATAATAATCTTCAGTTACACATTTGTTTCTGGCTGGCCAGTGCACAGTCTGATGAGGAAACCTTCAATGTGTCTCTAAGTTAGAAGCCTGTTATCTTAACAAAAGCTCACTTCATAAATGGAAATCCATGTAAAATATAGATTTTGGATTACTTTAAAAAATTAACATATTTCTGTCACCCAACCTGTAAGCATTTCTCACGTATACTATGTTAAGTGACTTCAATTCAGTACTCAAACTAAGTCAGTGCCTAGTCTGGGATGCCCAATGAAAGCCCTTATTTATATATTTTTATGACTAGTTCATGAATCTGGATGATAAACCCTTGTATAATGCCCCTCTCTTTGAATCCCCCTGACCTCACTGAGCCAAGAAGTAGGTTTGTTTTGCAAATCAAAAGATTTATTGAAAAATTAAACAAGATATATATCACACCTTTGTAAATAAATTAATATTTGATAGCATACTTATGAATATGACAGTGATCACCAATGGATAGTATTACACTAGCACACTTTTTTAATTACTTAGGAGTTGGTATAGAGAGGATAAAGTAGCTGAAAATGCTTTTATGGGTTCAAGGAAATGCAATAATGGAAAATAATGCAGCACATAAATAACTAAGATGGTTTCCACAAGAGATGATATGATCACTTTTTCTTTTGACAATTCACTCCCCCCTATGCAATATAAGGAGATGGAAGGGGAGCACACAATTTTCAGGAATACAATCAAATGCAATACCAATTCAGTTCCCCCTAGCAAGCTTAGAGCAACAGGGATGATTTTAAAACACAGGCAAAAATACTTTAAATGTGAATTGCAAAGAAGTGAAAATATGCTTAAAATGATTTTAATTCCCTATAGGAGATTCAGGGTAGGTGATAGCTACTTAAGATTGGTTCAGGTCAACACTATCAGTGATTCATGAGGGATTATCAGATTGAAAACGTATTTCAGCAGTTGCAAGCAAAAGACAGTGATTTTCACAGGTGGAGAAATTTGATTCAAATTGCAATTTGCAGCACTTTTTCCGAGTGCGTCGAGCACGATTACGGAAAAACTATAAAGAGTAGAAAGTTGGAAAGCTTAGATTGTTAGCTTTAAGATGACAGTTAAATCTCGCTTCTAGGACGTGTGGTTCAAAAGATACGGACAATTTAGTGGAGGTAGATTCTCAAAAATGAAATAATGATTCAGAATGGCAATTGACACTTTCACAGGTTTGAATGATTTCTTTGCAGTTCTAAATAGGTAGAAATGGTTTGAATTAGATGATTTTATACTAAGAGATTGGTTTGCGAAGCTCTGGCTGGATACTCACTTCTAATTTTGGAAGGAATGGGCCTCCTCACAGATCTGGTCAACAGGTTTAGCTGCGGTTCTCTCTGCTCTGCTGGTCTGGATCTCTGGTTCTGGCAAAAGTTCTGGCACTGCACAGCGATCTGGTCTGGGTCTGGTCTTCTATCGGCACTGCACAGTGGTCTGGATACAGCTCTGCTTTCTGGGTTCTGGCACAGGGTTCTAGCCAGAATCAAACAGCTCGCCAGGCTGTTGAATATCAGGTTGCAAAAGATTTTGAGGCCTGCTGAAAAGGATTCAGCTTGTGGATTGGCCCCTTTGATTTAAGTTCTGGAGTATAAATTCTGGATCTCAGGATCTGTCTGGATTTGAAGTCTGGAGTCTGGTTTTCTAAGTTCTGGTCCCTGGATATTGCCTGAATTTTAAGTCGTCCGTCAAAGTACTTTGCAAGAAATCAGTTTGAAGTGGGAAGTGAATCTCCCTACCTGGGTCTCAGTGGCTCTTTTTATGTCTTGTGAAAGTGGGTGGGAAGGCTGACTTTCTATGCCCAACCCTCTGAGGATCCTGATAGGCTAGAAAATTATTTGTCGCCTGACTGTGGAACAGAGTTGTGAGTCATCCAGTGCTACTTAGAAAATTAATTTTTCATAACTAACAGGTTTCCCAGATACACACGTCGTTGAAATTACATGTACACATCACAGATTGCTTAAGGTACAGTTCGGTTCAAGGCACATGTTGCTACAAGCTTGGGTTTAGAAACAACAACATTTTGCGCTTTTTAGTGACTTTCGCCATATTGGTTTTTCCTCAAACTTTACACAGACCTGCACCCTCTCCCTGAGCATATTAATATAAGTTATCATGTCTCTAGCATAAACCCAGTGTCTGCGAGATTAATAAATGGCACGGTTCGATCTCAGAACATCACACAGAATTGAGCTTAGTCTCAAATTGTAGTTACATTTTTCATATAAAGAATCTCCAGATTGCACATTTCTGTATAGGAGATACAATATTTGATAAGCAAATTAATAAACATACATTTGCCCTTACTGGAATTCACATCTGAGTCTGGGTCCTCCCCCACGAGCTTGGCTTGACTCAGAGATCAAATGTCTTCCTTCCCCTAGAGCAACTGTTGACAATTACACCTCAAATCAGCATATCCTATTCAGCTGAAGAGTCTATTGTGTTGACGGAGGTCAGCAGAGCAGGGTGCCACTCTGCCTCTGGTTAACAGAAACCTGTGATCTCCTTGTGCTGTTGCTGGTAAGGGCAGGTGTGAATGCTTCCCATGGACAGAGGCCTCTTGAACTTTTAATTAGATCAGACTGCCTTCTGATGTGGGGCCTGGGAACAGTAGGTGTTAAGAATTATCATTAACCAGCAAGGCTTTGAAGTTTCCAGCTAACTCAGGTTCCTTGTCAGCTCCTGAAAGACAGGCCTCCTGTCAGAGTTTAGACTGCTAGCGCCGGTTAGTGTCGAGCGCCGGTACTGCAACCCTTTTTGGGAGCTGTCTTGAATTAATACATTTCAGATTTTGAACAGCACCATATTTCTTTGCACTGGTTTTTGCTCTGTGTCTAGCCAAAGGATAGGGCCTGGCAATGGCCTCTTGTATTAACATTAACAGAGGCAAAAATGGATGGCAACCTATTATTCATGTTTTCCTTGTGCATTTTCTGGGGAGTTCTGGCCATCATGATGTTTTCAATGCCAGTAATGCACAGTTCTGTGGTAGGGTTTGGATGCATGGGTAAAAACATCCCACAACTACACACTCCTTAATTACTGTATAAATACCTAAATCTGTTGGCGATATTCCCTGACTCAGCTCGGACAAGATAGGACAAGAGAATGCTCATCACATCCACTCCCTTTCTGCCTGCTATGAACAAGTCAGCCATTCAACTCCCCGAAGTCCTCCAAAGATAAGGGCCCTGGAGTCAGCACTCTCTCTGCCAGTCCTTCTGCTACCATCACCAGTGAGTGAGTGAAGGACCCAACCCGTTTGCTTCAAGCCTTTTTCTCCAACTAGTGTGTCATTCAAAGAAACTCCCCGTAACAAACCAGCCCATTAAATAGCATGTGATTTCCCTTGTGCCTTTGACTGAGATTCAAACTGCAGTACTGAAGAGTAATTTTACATTAATATGGCGTTTCCTGCTCTGAAACAATGCAATGACTTTAGAAGAACAGATCTCACATTCCACACTTTAAGATACACCACAGCTTTAAGCCTGCACATTTAGTTTATTTCATCTCCAGGCCACCATGCATGTTCATCAATCTGCACCAAGTTTATATCATGGACTGGTTTTCACTAAAGGTTTTTATGAGAATCTTTTATATGTTAAATGGTTATGGTACATTAGTATGCTGGTTTCGTGTTAGTTTCATTTTCAGTGCAACTCAGCCCACACCTGTGGTATCGTGGAGCAAAGTAATTATTTTCTTGCATGTATTCTGCACATTCCCAATATTGGCATCTGTTTATATTCAGCCTGAGTTGCATACCCTTAAGTCACACATGAATCTCACACCTTTGGCACTAGTTAAAATTCAAAACTTTGCTAAAATGTGGATGGTGAAATAAGGAGCTACCTTGTTGAAATTCACACTAGGGAACCCATTGCATCAACCGCTTAAATAGGTCTTTTAAGAATTGAACTCCTTGTTCAGGGAGGATGGTCATGGATGTTCAGTGCTTTAAGTGGGATCAGAAATCGATGGGGGGGGCACTCGTTATGGGGCCTGGTCCAAAGATATCCCCCCTCAGCTAAGGGGGCGGGGGTAAAAGAAGTAGAGCTGGGACACACTGGCATATTACCTTTTGATGTGCCAAGCCCTTCCTTTTAAACAAAAGAAGGGGCTAGTTGCACCAAAGGTGTGACACCAGTGTGCCCAAGCTCACAGGCAGCAGTGAACACTTTAATTTACGGAGTGTAGGCAAAGGTTTAACCACAGGCTACTTGAATGAATGATCGGCCTGCTGCTGATGTCTTTGTACTCTGAAAAAGGAGGAGAGCAGGACTGGCCAGCGTTACTTTTGTTTCTGAGTAAAAAATTATCAGCGATTACTTTTTGATGGCAGTCCAGCCCCTCTTCTGTTTGATTACATAGACATCAGGCAGCCCACACTGCACGGTTACACATATTGCTTGCAGGTGTTATTACTCCAGTGTAGAAAAAATAAAAGGCAGTGCCTTTTCTTTTTTTATAATCCGAAGTGCTGACACCAACAGGCAGCTTGTGTAACCGTGCAGCCACTAGAAAGGCTGCCTGAGGTGTCAGCGTGACTGGGGCTAGTTGGGGTGGCCCACAGCTCGGTCGCCCTGTCTGAAAACTGCCGGGGCTCAGAGCCACCTAGCCCCTGCCCACATAAAACCATGGGAATGTTTCAAAAGTCAACTGAGTTTGTCAGGTACAACACCCAATAGTAGTCATAGGCAAATGCACATGCAATCTACAGTTGTCCTCCACCTAGTCATGAACGGGAAGAAATTCCAATTCAGCTAACCTCCTTGCTGGAATCACTTTCAGGTTCCTTTTCTATACAAAGTGGGAGAAAATATTTCATCAGACCTTTTGGACAATTGATCAATTGGTGCAATGCTTATTATTAGGACCTTTCTGATGGTTTATAATGTTCTAGGAAATATTATATGTGAGTCAGGGGTAGATATCACTGAAGTGTATGCTTTGTATATGTTGATATGCTCATCACTTACTTTTTGTTTGCAGATGTCTGTTATGTGGTTGTTATCCTGCTGGAGCAGTTAATGGATCCTGTCATTCTGTCACTGGGCAATGTTTTTGTAAACAGTTTACGCAAGGATTGAAATGTGACCAGTGTGTCGCAAACGCAAGTCATTTAGACATCCACAACCTATTTGGGTGCAGCAAAAGTAAGTATATATTTGAACTATACATTAAGTGAAAATAGCTGTTGTGGGTTAGTGGGTGGAGGGGGATGGGATTGAGGGGTTGCCATAAGTGATTGTTACGAATATGTATGGTCACATAACCATCATGGGGAGAAGGCCATGGGCATATAGATTAGAAAGAGGGGTGGAAGTGTCAATGTGTGGTACTCAAATTTCCAAAGCATTGCACATGTCGCCATTAAGTAAATCTGGTGTGCGAAACGCTCTCTAACTTCCATTTGGTTGCTCCCTTCCTACATCCCCTTGTGCACACTTATCGTCCTCTTACCTGATTGGCAATCAATGTCTCTCGCTACTATTATACAGACTTCCCCTGCCAATGCACTGCATCTCTCTCCAAACTCATCTGCAACCACTGATTGTTCATGTAATGCTTCACTTTAGAGCCCTCAATGTGCAGCACTGCTAATAGGGTGACAGAAATGTCCTATTGCCTGATCAGCCACAGCGATGTCCTTTGACTACAGCCAAAATATGTCAAATTGACTGCCGGCCACACAGTCACAAGTGGACAAAATGCATGAGTGGAGCACAGAAGGTGTAGCAATCTCAAAGCCACTCTCTTAGCGCCTCATTCTTATTTGGAGGCATTAATGATAGGAACCATCCTAAATAGAATAACCGTCACCCTGGGTGACTGCAGCATCTCTGTATAGTTTCATGTCTAATTTTGTGTTTTGGTACTGCCCTATTTTACCGCACTGCAGGATTTGTAATGAGAGTGATACTCTTTGGTTTTATTCCTTGCATGTCTTTCTTCTTCAATGGGCCTCATTACGACCCAGGCGGTAAGGGGTTTACGGCAGCGTAAACAGCGCCGACCCTTACCGCCTGGGTAAGAGGTTCCTTAGCGCCATGGCGGATTTAATACCTGCTTTTAGCAGGTGTTAAAATCCATGGCGCTAAGGGACCATGGAGTTAATTACGCCACCGTAATTTCCGGTGGCGTAATTAACGCCTTCCCCACTCCCATTATGCCCTATGGGGCAAAAATGGGAATGGGGAAGGGTAAATGGGGATTGGGGACTTACCGCCCCGCCAAGGTCGGAATGGGGCGGTAAGTCCGCCCAGGCGGTAACTTACCGCCTGGGTCGTAATGAGGCCCAATGTCATTTGGAATCTTCAGCTCGCCCTTCATTGACTGCAGATATTATTTTCTATCCGTACTAAATGTTGGCTCTTCCCACTGTCTCATGATACCCACCACCAAAGACATGTGTCATCTCGTTAAAGGAAGGAAGTCAAGCAATACTGTTGCTTCACAAGTTCTAAAGTTCAAAAGGGAATGAGGGTAGATTGACCTGTAAGTACAACACTGTTGTGTATGTCTTCCATAGACGTTCATTATTCACTATTTCCACTTATAAATGTTGTATCCTTGTGCTGTCCTGTCGTAGCAGAGGATTATGAAAGTCATAATCAACAGCTAAGATATCACAGCAGGGGGATATGGCATTTTCTTTGTCAGAAATTGTTTGTCCCTTTTAGGGTGTCGTCTGGTGAGGAGTGATGGAAGGGGCCTCATCACAGGTTTGGGGGTATTTTCCTGTAAAAACACAGCCAAGCCCATGAATTGTTTATGTGCTCACAATCATGATAAATCCACCTGAGCACGAGGGATGGAAAGATGGGGGAAGGACATTGTAGATCTCCATTAATAGTGTATTTTGGAATGTTACCACGTGCAGTACTTCCCCTTACAGTAAATCCTCCATTTATTGAGGGAAAGTGGTTGGAACAATTCCAACACCTGCTGGAGGCTATACTTTCTTTTCACCCCTGTTATGACTTTATGTAATCGTAAAATGTGTTTCCTTTATCACATTCTAACAAGCCTCATAATCCGCTATGGAATTCACTTTGGAATGTGTTAGGTCACATAGAGTGTGTTTGAAAAGATTACTATTGTTGTGTTGGAGCCAGCTGCTCATCTGTGGCTCTGTGGGCTTTAATAAAGAAGCTTACTTGAAACCACAGGCGTCATCCTTTCAACCCCCAACTCGTAATTTGGGATTGCTGGAAAAGTGACAGTAAGGACAGTAAAGTTGTGATAATTCAATTATTTCCTGCACTACCAAACTCGTAATGAGGCCCATAGTTCCTAATTCCTAAATTGTATCCTCCATGTGATGCTGTTCCATTAGGGGTAGTTTAGGGACTCAAAAAGGAGTGTGTGGGGGGCCTTACGCAAGGTAGAATTATAGATGCTCAGTGTTCTAAGTGATGTCATAATCAACTGAACCTTCACTCTCGCTGTCTATAGCATGTCACTGAAAACCGCTCAGTGAAATATATCCCCGCCGCCCCCGTTCATGTCTGAAATTTATATTTTTTTATGTTTGGTTGATTCTAGAATATTTGCTCAACTAGGTAACATATAGGAGCTTCTTTTAGTTTCTTTGAATTGCATTGCCAATTCCACAGCACAATATTTCGAATCTATACAAATAGCAAATCTCGCGCCATGGAAGACGTGGGATCAAAAAATGGCATTTTGATTGTGGTGGCATAAATCGTTGTACAGATCCTGCTCTGTTAAAATGAGAAATACTTTTCTCACGTTCTCAGTGTTAGCATCTATCAGGCAAGGGTATGGATAATATCAACAGACAACAAAAAAACTATGGGCAAAGAAGACCTCTCTGTGCCAGTACTTGATCATCAATTTCAGCGAGAAATGTTTTTTTACCAAGCCATTGGCAGTTAGGTTACATAGGCTAGTGGCAAACAATTAGGCCAACAATAATCTTTTGTCTTGCAACATTACTCTTTATATAGCCTAACAACTCAGATTTCCAATATAATGTAAAATGTTATTGCATTATACATATGAAAATAAACAGCGGATTGTCCCTTTCATACCAACAGAAATGAGTATGTGATTTAGCATGGCCACAGGCTTAACAATGACTGATTTGATCTTTAATATGATTAGCTCTTGAGCTCACTTAGACCACAACTTTCACACATGTGGGCAGTTTCAGAGCCTGTGTGCCATGCTTCTGAACAATCCCTTATTGTTTCCTTAAAGAGACTGTGCTGTCAAGCAGTGGTACAACATACAAAAGATGGGTTGTAATTTAATACATCCAATAAAAGTTGGACTCCAAAAGGAGTAACCTATTTGCATCAAATAATTGCTATAAGGTATTCTAAAATAAGGGACTCCCCCAATTTCTGCACTGACCACATGTAGTATCTTCACATGTGAAATGGCCGTGCATCTGGACGAGAGGATGCTCGTGCAGGAGAATGGAAGTGACGAGCATGGAACGTGGGGAAAGGACAGTTGGAGGAGAAGCGAAGTAGTGAAGATGCACATTTCATGTCCCCTGTTTATTTATAATATTTACATAAATATACCTTTATGAAAGATAACTAATAAATATTTAAGCCATTTCAATTTGCCCCTCCTTACTTCACCACATTATTGCCTTTTTGACAATTACTGTGTCATTTCTTCTAATGATTTACAAACAATTGCTATAGATCCTTCTCAAACAATATTTTGTTATCCATCTGTTCTTTGACCTTATTTCCCATCACATAATACCACTTGTCTCCTCCATATTTTTCTCTTAGAATTATTGACACCATGTATACCTTGAAGATTATCCAAATAACTCTGATCCCTGATTTGAAATATCTCATTTGGCCTGTATGTTTGTCGACAAAAGCGCAACCGTGCAAAGTGTGCACGTAATAAATGTAATAATACTGATATCATAGCCAGAAGCCTTGATTGTGTTCAGGTACCTATGAAGATACTGCAGTGCTGCCACTCAGTCATGATTGTGCATATCTTGATTTACCAAATCCTCCTGCTGTTGGTTAAAGCTCTGCAAACCTTCCATTGGGTAAAGACTGTAATCAGATTATTAAGATGTTTAAAAAGAAGGCAGAGATTCCAAAGAGTGAATACTTGAACCAAAAATAAAAAAAAAGGAATGACCATGGGGTGATGGTCAACAAAAACATTATCTACAGCCAAAATAGAAAATACGAGTCCCATTACCAACTAATGAACAGCAACAGCAATGAGCATCACACTTTGCCATCTTTGGGATGGCATTCTGTGCCTACACTGCAGAAGAGTAGATAATGGAACATGTGGATGGCTAAAGGTTTGCTCAAGAGCAGTGCAGTTTGGGTTGAGGTATACACCACATAGATAATGGAGTTTTGCAGAGAGTCTTCGTTTCAGCATTCGAGAAAGGGAAATAAAGAAACAACAATGTGGAAGAAAACTCACAAAGAACATACCTCAGCTCAAATTTATGATAATGATTCTGAACAAGAGCATGCGTTCCCTGCAGAGAGAACAAGCCCTTGAATTGAGTTAGAGACTCGGGGAGAACAGCAAGACGAGTGAGCAATAGGAGATGCAGAACTGTGCAAGGGTGCTTTGCCCTGTGATAAGAGCCAAGATGGCAGCAGTTACGGAACAGCCATTTAAACCTCCACTGGCCCGCATTAGTGAAACCCAGAGCCATAATGTAATTAACTTATTGCCCATCGCCTCCAGATTCAAACTCCAAATAGAAACGCTCATTGGGAGTAAAGAGAAAGATGCAGCCCCAGGGGAAGGGGGATCAAAGGACTGGGAAAACCGAGTCCAAGGGCAAATCCCCAGAGATACTAATGTATCTGGCCCTGCTTGCTTGATACTAGGAAAGAACTCGAGAAAGAGAAAATTGAAGGCCGCTGCCTGGAGGAATCTTGATAGATTGTGGGGGAGACTGTCATGTGCCAGGAAAAACAGCCATGGTCGAAGAGTGTACAGGGTTAAGGCTGAACATACGAAGGACAAGTGCAACTTGTAACATTTTGGGAATTGGAAGGTGTCACAATACAGGACCTCCACCTGCAACACAACTGTCAGAGGAAGGCCAGTGGCACGATGGCAAAATAAAAGAATATCAACTGCCTGTCAACTAATGACCGGAGAACACCAGCAATGACCTGGCCATGATGGGAAGGAATACGAGCCTAGAAGCTAGGAACATCACCTGGGGACTAATCCCATTGTGTTCTGATAACAGGGACATGTGGGGGACCCAAAGATCTCTTGCTCACCAGGAGTGGAAAACTTTGACGATGATCTAATGAACAATGTCAACTTGAAACCTTCTGGTAATTGGGGGTGTCATAACCCACTCCACCTACAACACGAAGATTCATGGCTGGACTGTGGCTAGAGGGAACAAAGAAAAAGTATTGACTATCTGACAAGACCCCAAAGAAGGGAGTAGAAATACCTATCAGCATTGCCAGTGATCAAAGAGTTCCAGAGAGGACCCAAACCATCATAGGAAGAAGAGACCAAATAGCTGGAAACTTGACCTGAGAGCTAGCTATAATTTGGCCTGATAACAGGGGCACAGGGAGGACCCAAATACCTCCTGCTCACCTGGGGAGGAAGTTAGAGGCTAGAACCCAAGACAAAATATTTGCCATGAGGTAGGAGAAGATGTGAGCAATCAACCAGAGTGCCAGGAAAGTGTCAGACGGAAGACACATCAGGTGAAAGCAGAGAGGGCGAGGAGTAACCTACACATTTACTTAGCCATGGACTTTTGAAGATTAGGGAATTGTGAACTTTGATTTTGGCCAAACCTTGAAACTTTGTGTTGTAGATTAGCATGCTTTTTGTTGGCCATGCTTATTGGATTCTTCAGCTGTAGCAAGGTTTGCCTCAAGGGACCGAAGGACATTTGAAGAGATGGAGGTTTACAACAAAAAGATGTGTGTGACCGGAATATAGGCAACTGCCATAAAGGAACACTATCTTGACTTGTACAGGCATTACACTATGATAAAGGATGTAGTTTAACTTTTGCCCCAGGCATTTTCAGCACCTTTCACATTCTGTGGTCTCTCGAATATCTCTTCTTGGCCGAACACACAGCCAAGTCCTGTTTGTCACCAATGCACACTATCTTGAGACTGAGAGAAATGAGCTGTCGATTGGAAACAAAATCTTAATCACTCCAGATTATTTTTGACCATATTTAAGGGTGTTTCTCTGCGTTCCACTTTTGAAACAGACTTCATTTGTTACTGACATCAAGAAGACTACTATAAATTAAATGCACTATTTTCCTGAATCTCTGCTGAGCCTGTCAACATCTTCTCATCTTCCCGCCAGTCTGCCCTAAGCATTTGAGCCTCCAGCAGTGATGCCATCAGATCTGAGCCTCTGACATGCATGATTGCCTCTCTAGAGACTATGCCATGCTGATCATCAGCCTGACTCCAGCTCTGGGGCTACGTCGGACATGTTTGCCTTCAGCTCTAGAGTAGCTTCTAGCCTGTCTGCAGAGGTCTGAGCTACATCGTACTATCCTTCAACTTCAGAAGCGTTTCCATACCATCTGTCTTCTTTTCAAGAGTCTCGAGTCTCCCCATTTTGAGTTCTGTCAGCTTATGTTTAGCTTCTATGCCTCTTTAGCATGCCTGCTCTCAGCGTCTGAGGTTCTAGCCATTCTATATGTGCATCATGAGGTTCTCTAATATCTAGAGATAGACCAGCTACGGAGCCACTTAGTGTAGAACCAGGTAGTCTTTATTATACATATTTATAGTTTGGGGTTCCAGTTACTCTTTGTATATATTACAAGACAGGAAGCACAAGCACACCCACCAGCCTTCCTCACACACACCAGCTCATGCCCAGCTGACACTCGTGGAACACTCATAGCAACACTCACCAACATTCTCCTGAGCTGTCAATCTGTTACCTGGCCTAGTAGGATCGTTGTTCTGTCTTCCCTTTGTTCCCCCTCCCTTGCCTCGTTGCACCTTGAAACACTTGTGTATAGGCACGTTATAAATGCTATATCATAACATATCATATCAATCATTGCACTCACCAACATCCTGCACAGCATACATTGGCGGCCAGCAGGACAAGAACAGACTAAGACATTACAACACACCTCTCCTGATCTTTCCCTCAACTCACTCATTGCTTCAGATCCTTCATCAAGCCTTTCAGTTCTTGAACCACGAGGCAGCTGTCTTTAGCTATTTTGTGTCTTGCTTTCACACATTCATCCTCTAACTCACCTAACGGTTTATAACTCTGAAATCCACGTATTTTCTACTAAAGTCCAAGAACCACTCATTGGTTATGCTACCTTCAAAGTCACCTCAAAAGGAAATTAACTAAACTCATGGCACAAAGTGACCTGCTATTCAATTCCTAATGATAGTAGGTGCCACTGGAGGGGTCTAGCTTCACTATCCTCAGTGCTCACTGCATACACATTATTAGGGAACATGTCTCATGCTGGACTGTGATGTTGGACCTTATAGTTTGTTCCCATAGTAATCTGTAATCTCTGGAATTGGATTTAAGATTTTTATTCAGATCTGAATCCATAGTGGATGCACTTTCATTCAAAATACTACAATATCCAACATCATTTGCATACAGCAGCTTGTTCATCACCCATACTTGATTGTTCATACCTGTGGCATGTGATCATTGCAGTCAACACTTCTTCTTTCTTTAGTTTTCAGTCTTCCAGTGGGTCAGCTTTCTTCAGGACTTTAATCCATTTCTCCTATTGTCTTTCCTTTTACCCCATGTCCAGTGCTGGACTGGCCTATAGGGAACTCTGGAGATTTCCCAGTGGGCTTGTGCAACAGAGGCCTTTTTTGTGGGTACTCCAGGATTCTGCTCCTCTTACCCTTTTTCCCATGCACCCCACCTCCTTCATTCCATCTTTCCTCATCCCCACATCCTTCTGCAGTAAACGATTTGATATAATGCTTCTAATATGTTTCTCCTCAAATGTGATATGCCCTTTTTTGTGTTTAGCTATTATTTAACCCTATACAGGGACATATGTACTTTAAAAACCCTATTTGGACCAATTTTTCCAAATATTCATGTGGTAGATACCTCCCAAAGGGGGTTGACTTGCTCACAGAGTGCAATATGGTCACTTTGAAAAACATTTCCAGGGCCACTTTTGGTTCCCAGTCCAACCCTGGTGTGAGGGGATTATGGCTTGGGTGGGAGAGGATGACATATTGATACTAGCATTTCCCTGTCCCTGCCTCCTTGCTTCCTTCGTGCATATTTTCTGTTGCACATTGATTATTTTGTTTGGTTGCAAACTATTTGCTATTGGTTTTCTCTGTCTACATATGTATCCATCCTTACGCTTTTCTTGTTGAGCAACACAATCTATGGGCACCACTGCCATCAAAACGTATGTTTTCTGCCCTTTACGAAGATTGCTTGAACGAAATTGCATTTCAGGATATCACTGGTGTTCCTAGATTCCTGGATTCACAAATCCTGTTATTTCGTTTCTTGTAAGTGGACTTAATGCAGACAGCTCTAGAACATTATGTGTGAGTGAAAAGTTTGCTGAGATTCATTTTGAACCTCTACTGCGTGTTCCCCCACGTGGATTTAAGAGTCTGCATTATTGGCATCACATCTTGCACATCAGAGTTTCCTGCATGCAGAATTTATTTATGAGTACACGTTCTTAAAGTGTGCAAACTTGCTGTTTGATATTGAAAAGGTTCTCCTGCTAATTCTTTACTCCTGACATCTCCCCTGACTTTACATAACAGGATGGGAGACATCTCTTTTTGTCCGAGGATGGGATACAGGATAGAACCAACATTAATTGCAATGGCATGGTATCAGAGTTCTGAAGCCTATATTTCAAATAATGAAAGAGAACACAGTGACCATTGTTTTTTTAAATTAAAATGTTTTGTTTGATTTTACAAACTTTACATTTCAAATACTTTCTTAGTTTCATAGTTCAACAATTCATTTGTTCTGCACATTACAACTCATTTTATAATCTCAATCCAAAATTTGATTATTGTAATGATTAGCCATTGATCTTTTCCTTGAAGAAGATTAGCCCATCTTTCTTCAGTCGTCTTCGCTTTGTTCGAGATTCTAAAAAAGTCTCTAAATAGTTCTCTTTTTTCTTTCAGCACAGGACACACCATAATTAGGTGGAATAATGTTTGTTATTTGCACTTCCTTGCAAAATCTACAGTCCGGGGAATCCATGCCAGTTTTATCGAACATTGCTAGATAATCCCTAGTTGGTAATATGTTCAGACACCGCACCTGGGAAGTACCCGAAGTACGGCTGTTGGCTGGGATCGCTGGAGCAAGAACGCTGCTGAGGCGCCGCTTGTCCGTTGGAGCATGAACGCTGCAAGAGGCCTGTCAGGACGTACTTAAAGGCAACACGGAAGTTGCCTGTCCCTGAGATGTACTGATTGGTTATTCCCTGGGCAAATACGCCCTTGATCCCGCCTACTGTAGCGTGAAATACGCTGGTCACTGCGCACCTGCGCGCGCACCTGGGAAGTACCCGAAGTACGGCTGTTGGCTGGGATCGCTGGAGCAAGAATGCTGCTGAAGCGCCGCTTGTCCGTTGGAGCATGAACGCTGCAAGAGGCCTGTCAGGACGTACTTAAAGGCAACACGGAAGTTGCCTGTCCCTGAGGTGCACGACGCTTAAACTCTAAAAACTAAAAGCCGATATAACGTTACTGAATAATGAGGATGAGGTGTGCTTGTTTCTGATTCTCTCCCCTCCTCTTGCAGATGTACTGATTGGTTATTCCCTGGGCAAATACGCCCTTGATCCCGCCTACTGTAGCGTGAAATACGCTGGTCACTGCGCACCTGCGAGCGCACCTGGGAAGTACCCGAGGTACGGCTGTTGGCTGTTTGCTGCGTTGTGCGCATGCAGCCGAGCAGCCTTGTGTGTGCTGAATTACATAATCGTAGGCCTGTATTAAGACACAGCAACAGGGCAACTCTTTGCCAAAGGCAATATATCTATTGGAGTGTTAGTGGTGGAAGAAGTAGATCTGAGCAAGGTAGGTGAAGGTAAATACGTGTTTATGCTTGATTGGGGGTCCGGTTTTATCGCCCCTGACTTAGGATTTGTAATGAAAAGGAAGTTTGCCAGGAGTAAAAAAGACCCAGCAACGGCAATGAATATTATTAAAACGCGCCGCATGAGCATGGCGCATGCTATTGCAATAGCTCTTCCACTACCCTCCGCTCCGATGAGGATTTATTAGAATGTGCCCAAAATGAATCCGATAGATTAATTGCTGAAAATCTTGACGACGTGATCCCTGTCTCCTCTCAGTCCCTGTTCAATGAAGAGCCGAGACTGGGAGGAGAGGATAGGACAGAAATAGGATGGAACGTGGGAAGTCAGACACAATCAAGAAGAAATACTGTCTCATTTATTGACACACCTCACATATTTACCTCTGGTGAAATAACTCTACTGGGC
Source organism: Ambystoma mexicanum (assembly GCF_040938575.1). Taxonomy (NCBI): domain Eukaryota; kingdom Metazoa; phylum Chordata; class Amphibia; order Caudata; family Ambystomatidae; genus Ambystoma; species Ambystoma mexicanum. Next base: position 1,009,532,482 of record NC_090928.1, on the reverse strand, counting down.
TTATCTGAACACTTTGATTCATCGACTCAATGTTCGAATGCAGCACGGAACACTGGGAATGCCGAGGAAGCCTTGAGCGAGTCTAGTCGAGCTCCGATTTCAGAGAGAAAGGATGGGATTCAGGATTACATACTAAAAGAAGTGAAGTCGCAGACCCATATTCTAAAAGAAATCTTGCTTGCTTTGACAGCTTTCCCAGAAATGCTTGTTGAAAATATGGCAAAATGGAAATTAATGCCAGGAGAAGGTACTCTTAATATTGCACCTAATACACTGAGCAATGGGGACCAGGACTCAGATGAGTTACATTTGATTCTTCCTAGACCTGACATGGGAGTTAATGAACAGAGTGTTATTGAGGTACACAATATTAGGAAAAATGATAGCTTGACGGAAGATTTGCATATCCCTGCTGCCGCCAATGAGCCTATCAGAATGGCGGAAATATTCAATGTCAGGATTTCTAAAAAAGAAAATGAAAAAAAATAGACAAAAACAGGCGCGTGCACAAAAGGCCATGAATGCTTCTGCTTTAAAGTCCTTGAGAGATACCGATACACGCAAACCTGATTTGGCATTGGGAGTGAACTCAGTTACAGGTCAGTCAAAGGATGGGGTGGATGCATGTATGGACGTTGGTAAGCACGAGAGAAAAGGGTCGAAGATAGCATTCCCCAGTTTAAATCATACGAACAAGTCTGAGGGGAATATTGTCCAGACGAGGCCTGATAATGGCTCAAGCACTGAACCCAGTGTGATCTTGATTTCTGACGCAGAGTCTAATAACGAGCCAAAGGTGTCTGGCTACTCTGATGCGGTAAACAACTTATCAGATGCCATGAAAAATAAATTAGTCACTGATAGAATTGATACGAATTTGAAAAACCTAGAAATGGGCATGTTGGATATTTTTGACTTATTCAAGAACCCGGATGCTCAGATGCGTATAAAGATACCCCTAAGAGAGCCGAAGGATAATGTTAAGTCAATGGAAACTGCTGAGAATGCTAGTAGCCTAAGGCTAATACACGACGAGCTTAGGGTGGCACAAAGAGATAGATCTAAGGAAGAGAGAAGTCTTGATAGAATTAGTAAAGAATCCTTGCCTGTAGAGAAGACGTGCACATATAAAGGGGTTCAAGGCACACGAATCCCTGAGGAGAGGGTGACAGACAGCCTAGCACGAATGCCTATACCAGAAATAAGGTCATTGAGTGATATCGCAACATCTAAAAAAGAGGACCCAGAGGAAAAAGATCAGCCCTTGACTGTGACAAGTGTGAGAGAAATAATACAGGAAATTTTGTCAAATAAAGCGGGAAGATTGCCTGCTTTAGAAAATGCAACCACAGGGAACGGCATGCCGCTTGACAATAGATATAATGAACCAAGTAAAGGTTCCTGGGGTAAACCCATGCACGAAGTGAGTATTCAGGAGGCTGCTAGTTCTCCTCATGAAGATGCTATTAGGGAGCACGAGGTACACCCCCATCGAGCGCAGGACACGGCATATGATAATTATGCAAATAGGAAAAATTCGAATGGTAATCAGTATGATAAAGTGAGACGACCTGAATGTTCTAGCGAACCAAGTCTGATTGTATACTATGTGTTTGATGATGGCTATTATCCCATCTTAAATAGATCATATATCTTAAATTTGTTTAGATAGATACCAGAATTAGCCCTTGTATCCTCATGTGATATTCAGCTAGTGGATTTTATTGATCCACATAGGTTGGACTTTGTGCGCCTAGTGATTGCATCGCCCATGGTGCGAGCTCTTATACTCAAGGAAGCTGGGGCTCTGCAAAAGAGGGGGTTTGACACGTATGAGTATGTTGACCTTGGCGAGAATACACGAGAGAGGAATGTGGAGCATTACCCCCGAAATAATAACACAAGAGAGAAACAAAGGGCGATGAATCAAGTAGGAGGTGAGCACTTAACCCTAAGTGAAATGGAAGAATGGAGATCGATGGCGGTCTCACTTAGAGATACTTTGGAACAACTAAAAGGAATGGGTAAATCCCTTTAGCGATGATAGCCTTTTTAAATTGATTTCTTGGAATGCTAGAGGACATACACACCTGGTACAAAACAAAAAAGTATGTGCGAATTTAGAGAAATTTGACTTTGTATTGTTACAGGAAACTTGGGCATGTGGTCCACTGCTTTGGGATGGATTTGTTGTCCTTTACCTGTCTGGCACAAAGGGCACTAGAGGTCGCCCGAAGGGTGGCCTGGCGCTTGCGTATCGTAATGATCCAGATATATCTCTGATAAAAGAGACACATGTGCATGAGTCGTGCCAAGCGGCCAATTTTAAAATCATAACCAAAGAGGGCATTACCCACCTTATGATCATCAATATCTACTGGAATGATGTGGAAAATGATGAGCGCATGCTTGAAAAATTGTTGTATGAACTGAATGTATTGCTAGAAGAATGGATAGTGGCTACCCCAAACGGTTTGATAATTCTAGCAGGCGATTTAAATGCGGATTGTGATGTAACAAGTAGCGAAAGTGCAGCGAGATTAAGTGGGTGTTGCAACCAAAGAAGGAGATTAGATAATAAACAAAATAGAGGAGCCTTATGGTCTAACTTTGCAAATTCATGGGGGCTGACACGGTTGTTTAATGACAAACCCACCTGGAAGGCGCGTGGGCTTTCCTCTATTATTGATTTCATTTTTGCAAGTGAACTTCTAATTGGAAATTGGACCAATATGCATGTGGAAGATAATTTAGAAAGTGATCATGCAATGTTATCAATGAACATAAATATAAAGAAACAAAATAACCTCACCAAAGTATATTGTGCCCAAACAACTACTAATGTTAGAGGTTCAAGAATAAAGTGGAATATGAAAAAAACAGCGAAATTTAATAATATGATGATGTATGATTTTGAGAAATGTGGTCTGGAGGTAAAAAGACCCAATACTCGGGCGACAAATTTGGTGAGCTCTTGGGTACAATGATGGCCAAGGTTGAGCAACCAACAGCCAGAATAGCGCTAAAAACTAAAAATCATGAGCACGCCTTCGATCTTGAGATCAAGATACAAAGGGCCAGGTTGAACAAAGATCTCCGTGCCATAAAAAAACAAAAGTTACTTGTTGAGGATGTTAGGGAACAATGTAGAAGGAGACGACAAGCCTATAGGAATTGGAGGCTGCATCATCAAGCCTATTTATTACAGAAGGATGGTGAAAAAATGTTGAATGCAATGAAGGAAAGCAATTCGCGAAATTATTGGGCCATCATCAATAGTACCTAGATTACCCAAACTCAATTAAACACTAATCCCATCAGTGAAAAGGTATGGTGTGAACACTTTGAGAAGTTGTATGCTTGTTCAGGTAATGATGATTTTATGTTGGAAAAGATGGCTTGTCAATGGTCCCTCGATGTTTCTGTGGAAAAAATACTATCCATAATAAAGAAAATGAAAGCCTCCGGCACCCCGGGACCAAACAATTTGGCCATGGTGTTGATAAAGCAGAATGAAAGGCTGTGGGCGAAAATACTCCATATACTATTCAAAAATGTAATTGAGACGCAAACTATGCCAGTTTCCTGGAAAGTTTCATATGTAATTCTAATCTTTAAAAAAGGGAACAGACAGAGCACGACGAATTATAGACCAATATCTTTATTAAATATCGAGACAAAGATCTTTTCGGCCATAATTCTAGAGAGTCTACTAATTTGGATGGAGGAAAAAGACATACTAGATGTCTGACAGATAGGCTTTCGTAAAGATTTGGGAACCGATGCTGGGGGTCTAGTAGTTACAATTATGCAAAATCAAAGAACTAAAAAGGGGAGCGGACCCATTTATGCTGCTTCAATGGACCTCTCGGCAGCATTTGATACGGTGGATAGGCTACTTCTATGGCAGAAATTGGCAATGTTAAACATAGAGGGCGGTTTACTCTCCATGATTATTCATCTATATTCAAACACAACTCTAAAGGTGCGACTTAATAATGAGGGACTGATGTCTAAGGAAATTCATGCAAAGAATGGCTTGAAACAAGGTTGTGCATTGGCAGCAATCTTATTTAACTTATACGTCTCTGGAGCTAATGCTAGACTGGACCCTGCGGGCCTACTAGCACCCAGGGTTGGTGGAATTGCGATCAAGTGGTTGGCCTATGCAGACGATTTCATTCTTTTTGACAGAACTAAGATTGGTCTTCAGAGGCTTATTGATGCTTTTGTTAATTTTATAAGTGATCTGAAATTGAAAATGAATCCGCAAAAAACAGTGGTGATCAATCTTGGAGAAAGTAAAAAGAAATGTGCAAATCCTGTTTGGTTTGTTGAGGGTACCGCAGTCCGCCTTCAGAAAGCATTCAAGTACTTGGGCTACTCCTTTGTTAGCAATATGTCATACAGTTTTGTGAAACAATGTTTGGTAGCAAAAACAATTGAAGCAGCAAATCAAATGAGAGTTATTGAAAGCAAGTATGGTAAATTCTCTATGAGTGCCTGTAGAGATTTCTACCTTATGAAGGTGGTCCCAAGGCTGTTTTATGGCCTTGAATTCTACCCAGAGAAAGAAGCTTTACAGTTAAAAAGTTTTGAATCAAAAATCTGGAAAAAGCTACTATTTTTTTCTGCCAAAATGTATACCGATGGAGTTAATAAGATATGAGTTTGGTTTTAATTCGTTAAAATGTTGCATGGATTGCAAAAAAGCAATGGTTTACAGAAAATGTGCTCTTGCCAAGCAGAATTCAATATATCAAGTACGTAGGAATGATACAGGGATATACATGTCGAATTTGAAAGTAGAGGTGGAAAAGATCCTGAGTAATATGGGTGTTATATTGAATGTCCTCTTAGAAAGACCTGCTAAAATCAAAACAATGATTAAAGCCTTCGATTGGGTTTCGAATAATTCTGTAATAATAAACTCAAAACTGTATGCGCAAGTATTGTCGGTTTGGAAATGGTTCCCGGAACCTGAGCAATATCTAGTAAAATGTCCTTCACGGAACTTGCGACATAGTATTATGAGATTTAGAATGAACGTGATGAATACCAATGAAATATGTGCATTAAGAAAATTGATTCCACAGAATTTGAAAGTATGTAGATTCTGCATGTTCGAAGATCTTCCTGAATCTTTGTCACATTTGCTGTTAGGCTGTACCATGCTAAAGAATGAAAGACTAGCTTACTTTGCGGAATTTGTAATTGACACACCATGTGTATTTAGAGAGCAAATTTGGTTTGAAATGCTACATGGCCGTAATATCAAATTAAAAATAAGGGTGATAGCGTTCTTGGCAAATGTATGTAAAGTTACATAGAAGGATGGAAATCTGTCATGGGTGGTCACATGGATATATTCTTGGGAAATATGACCAGGTTAAGTAGGAAGATGGAAAAGAGAATTATGTACAGTTGAGAATCTTATTCACCACAACTTCTTTTAGTAGAAAGAAAAAAAAAATTGAAAACTTGCGTGTGAGTCGTTTTATGAATGCAAAGTTTACACAGTGGTCATATGAAAATGCTTACTATATGTGCAAAATGATGTTTTAAAATTGTTGTGATAAATGATAAAATGTATTTTGTACAATTTTATGTTTTGATAATGAAAATTTGTAAAGGTTTTTTCAAACCAATATACAATAAAAAAAAAAAAATATGTTCAGACAAAATCTTAAAAATAGATCACAAATCATTCTATCAGGAAAATGACTTAGATATTCTGGAAGTTCATTTAGAGCTTTTGAGATGACGTTTGTAGATTTTTTGTATGTCTACCGTTTTTATCCAATCGTTGTTTTTTAATTTTTGTTTTGCTTGCTGAGGTCTCTTTGTCAACATTTCACTTCTGATATTTCTTCAAGTTTCAATTTTCTTTTTATTGTTGTTGTCCATTTCAAGAGAGCTGCTGATTGAAATGCTTGTTCTTTTGTTTTTAGTATTTCTAGTGATGGGATCTGATCATCTGAAATAATTTTTCTATACAGGTCGATCTGTTTCCATGAGACTATGGAGTCAATAGACTGCAGGCCCAATTCAAATCGAATCCTTGCAATGGGAAATGATTTTGGGAGAGCTAACGTTTTCCACCAGTATAGCCCTTCCAAAACAGACCAATTGATGACCTTCTCGTTGATTAGGGATTCACTGGCATAAGTTATTATAGGAACTACCTTTTGTCTGTACAGTAACGTTGTTGCCTTTGTCGAGAATGTTCCATATTTCAGATGAAAGAACCTTCCTTGTCTGGCCAAGGATTTTGCCTTTTCCTCGATATATTCATACCATTCTTTTTCATTGTTTGAGGGATTTATCAAAGCTCCAAGATATTTCATTTACTTTGTTGTAGTTATTTCTTTGTTTTCAAGCACAATTTTTATCGGGTGTTCGATTTTCCGATTTTGAGTGACCAGTTTCATGACCTTTGTTTTGGATGTATTCATTTGTAAGTCATTTGTGCACAAGTACGCTTGAGCTTTATTCAAAGTTTCTTGTAGGCCTTTTGCGGTTTTATCCAATATTATGATGTCATCAGCGTAGATTAATGTATGGATACTTTCATTATTAATCTTCGGAGGATTTGCTTTGGGATTTTGTATTTGAGCCTCAAAGTCGTTGGTATATAGATTGTATAAGCAAGCAGCTAGAGGGCATCCTTGTTTCAACCCGTTCCAGGTAGGGATGGATTGTGTGACCATACAGTCATATGTTAGACGAACTCGAATCGATGTATTTGAGTATAGTTGAATTATTGGATTTAGGATGGGGGTAGGGCAATCCAAGGCTGTTAGTTTCTGCCATAGTTTTTGTCTGTTTACAGAGTCAAATGCCATTTTCAGATCTATGAACAGGGCGTAGACTTGTTGGTTTCTTATGCTTGCTTCCATTTTTATCATATTCAGTAACAACAGATTTACATTGGTTCCAATCTTTGTCACAAAACCAGTTTGTCTTTTTGCTTGTTTTCCGTTGTTTTCTGCCCACATATTCAGTTGTTTTTGTAGATAATTTGCAAATAGTTTTCCCAACGGATCTAGAAGGGCTATTGGTCTATAGTTACTTGGCTTCTTTTGATCTCCTGTTTTGTAGATAGGGATCAGAATCGCGACTGTCCATGTGTAGGGAATTTCTTTTCTTCTTTCTATTAGTTGTAATAAATGAAAGAAGAATTTTGCCCATACTTCTGGTGTTGCTTTAAGAACTGCATTTGAGAGCCCATCCGGGCCTGGTGCTCGAGATGGGTTTAGAGCTTTAATTTTGTTTGTTATATCTTCCACGTCCCAGTTAAATTTCCAAGTACACTTGTCCTTTGGTCTTTTTGTTAGCAAGTTTGGTGTTTTGGTGTTATAGACTTCTTGATAATGTTCAACCCACATGTGAGGCTCTACCTCTTGTATCATTGATTGTTGGGTAGAATTGTTGTTCATCATTGACCACAAATTTCTCGTGTTGTTGTTGTGTAGATCTCTCAAAATTGCGCGGCATCATGTTGTTTCATAATAGCCTTGTTGTTTTTTAGGAAATTAGAGTATCTTTGTTTTTCTTTTTTTATTTGTTTTTAAAAGTTAGGTTCTTTCTTTAATTTCAATTGCCGTAGTCTCTTTTGATGATCTTGTTTTTTTTTGTTTGATTTCTGAATTATATTGGTGACTATGGAAAGTCTTGGTTGAATTCTTCGATTTTATTTGCGAATGTTTATATTTTTCTAGTATCCATCCGTAGTTCAACTTTTCGTGATCTTTCATGGGGGCTTCTTGAAATGTAGAAAGTGTTTCACAGACTTGAAGGTTTCGTATTCTTAGCTTATTCAGCCCATTCGATACTTCAAATTCTGGTAAGATAATTTGCTCAGCGGTGGTTTTTTGAGCATGCCATGAAATTGGGATTTGTTGATGATCGCTTCCGTCGTTTGTAGTGTTCTTAGTTGCAAATACTAATTTCTGCAATGTTTCAGAGGCAAATATATAATCAATTATTGAAGTGAAATTTTTTCCTGTCCATGTCGAGCACAGTATTCCCTTTGCATTCATGGGTTGGTCAGTTAACGAAATATTACAAATTCTCAATTCTTTCATCCTTTTCCTAGCACGAGGTGACATTTCTTGCAGAGTATATTTATTACCCTCTTTATCGAAAAGATGAATATTGAAATTGCCAGGTATGATGAATTTATTTTCACTGTTATATTGCACAATGGAGTCGATTTCCTCACATAAGGAATCGATACATTTGTTGTCACTGATTGCAGTAGGATTCCAATAGATGTTAAAGATTGAAATACATCTATATTCTACGCGTTGGTTCATGTCATTGGCATTATGTTCTGAATTATAGACTGGCATGCTGATAGTAATATATTGAGCCCAGTATATTGCAGTTATGGCCCACATCGTATTGATTTTCATTAGAATTAGCATTCCTGATGCCGGTCTGCCTATATTCGAAGATATTGCAGGATTCAGCCAAGTTATGTATCCCTCACAGAGGACCTCATCTATCAGCCAGGTCTCTTGTAGGCAGATTATTTCTGAGTCTGCGAACGTAGAAGAGGGGTTTTCCAAAAGGTGTTTGTAACCCCTTGTATTCCATGATGTTAAGGATATTTTATTTGCGCCAGTTGAGTTATCCTTTGGTTGTTATAGATATGTTTTCCTAGCTCGTCGGATATGATTGTCTTTTTCGGTGACGTTTTCTTGATTAGAGTTATTTGGATGGTCACTTTGTTTTTTACTTCCTTTTGTCTCATTCCTTTCAATATTTTTTTTCCTTTGATCAAGTAGTGCAATTTTCGAAGATTTTTTCATAGCCATCATTCTGGTTACAAAGATTTCTTCTACTTTGAAACCAAGTTTCTTAAATTGATGCTTTGCCAATAGCACTCGTTGCATGATTTCCTCTGAATAGAAGTCAAGGTGAGCTTCCTCTATGTGATTTTTGTTTGGGAAGATAATTACTTCAATATCGTCCGTTTCAATTTCCCGAAGTTGCGGAATTGCTTTCAATAATCGCAGGGTGTTAGATCTATTGAGTATCACCGGTTCTTTTGAATTTGGCATCAGTTGAAATAGTGCTAATCTGTTAGCATACGTGATACTCAAAGGGTTCTGGAAATTAGGTCTCAGGATAGGCATCCGTTTATCATCATTTTTTTTTATTCTGTTGATTTCCAGCAGATAACCATGTTTCCTCATTTGATACTGATGAGTAAGTTGTCCGAGTCTTGGGAATTTATCGAAGTAGCCAAGGATGTATCATAGCACTGATCGATAACAATCAATTGCTCATCTTGAACGTTAGTAATGATTGAGTTGTCATCCGACGAATCCTCAATTATCTGGGGCTCCATTATCGGGACCTGATGTGTTGACTGATTTTTAGTATCTTGATTGATTACAGCTATAAGGTCATCCAATGGTTCCAGAGATATTTGTTTTGCCAATTGCGAAGTTTGTTTGAAACTATTTTTTGTAGCCAGAATAGGATTTGAAACGTTTTGCTCTGTGTGCCTGTTTACACTATTTTGATTAGCTTGTGAAGATTTGTCACTTAGTGATTTTTGTACACTTTTCATTTTCCTCAGAAATGCTCGAGATCCCGTTCGCGATTTCTTAATCACTTTTTTGTGAATTGGTTTATTCGGGACGTCTTGTCCTGCCGATCCTCGTTTTGATAGATCAAATATATCAAAAGGTGTGCACATTGGTGGTTCATGAGTGCCTTGAATTAACGGCAGGAGGTGGTTGTTTGTTTCAATCATCATTGGTTGCATTTCATACTGTCGATGTAAGTATTATTTAAATACCGTTTTTCCTCAGTTTGGGTTTCTTGAGTTATTACTTTTGATTCAGGTATCATATGCAGTTGTTTTTTTGCCTTTTCATCTATTCGTTTTTTTGTTATAATTGACACTGTTTCCATTAGATTCTGCTTATCTATATGGTCCACTCTTGCCATGTCTGCTAATCGGGATTGCCATGTCCTAGACGTTTCTTCCTCGTATTTCATTCGTTCTTGTATGATGTTTGTGAATGATTCAAACTGGGATTGTTTTGTCATGATCATTGCAAGAAGCGTTGCTTGATCTTTTCTAGCATCGACCATGGATTCCTGGATTTTCAGAAATGGAATCATTGCATTTGATAATACTGCAATCAGAGTATTTTGCAGATCTAGCATCGTGGTGGGAATTCTCTGTGGAGATTTAGGCAAGTCTCTCATGGTGTCGGAGTGGGTACTTATAGATAACGATTCAATACTCTCTGTTTTTGGTTTTATTACATGATTATTTGTTTTATCCATGGATGTTTTCGCTGTTGTATGACTTTCCTTATGAGTTATTGGCGTAGAGGTGTTGATCTGCTTGGTATGGCCAGTTGAGCAGATTCCATTGAACACTTCTTGTCTTTTTTCTTGACAGTCCATTAGTGCATCTATCTCGGTGATGTCAAGCAACAACCTTGCTATCCTGGTGGGGCGAGACTGCATATTGTTGTCGCAGAGGGAATGAGTCGGACGATAGGTTGACTGCCAATGTTGTTTTGCGATCCTTGCTCTCTCTTGCAATGATGGTGTAATACAGGAATCATCTGATCTTGTTTTTTGTAATGTATCACTGTTAACCATTCCTTGGGTTTCTCCTACAGTTAAGTCAATATTAGCCTCTGTTAGCATTTATTGGATTGGAGTTACGATTGGTAGTGTGCTTATCGAGTCTCCAGAAGTTCCGATTAAAGACTGTGTCTGAGGATTCATATTGTAGTCTATCGACGGTGATGTCTTTTGTGTTAGGTCACTGATGTTATCTTTTGTCTCATTTTTTCGGTGCACTATTCTCTTTGTTTTTATTTGGTATTGGCTTCTCCTCTATATGTGCCATATATAATTGCGGTTTTATGTTGACATGTGCTCTGACTCTATTGTTCAGAGCTAGGGTTTCTTCCAATTTCTCTTGGAGTCTAGTGTGGGGTTTTACAGTATCCATCTTTAACTTGCTGTTATAGTACTTGGAAGATGCTTCTGCTTTGCTAAATCAGTTTAGTATTGCTCACTTACCTAGCCTTTCTGCCGACTCCAGCCGTAAACAGCAGTCAACAGCACACCCTTTCCTCCTCGCGGGCTTCACGCCACAAGGGTCGCGCTGCTGTGCTTAAAAGTACTGATCAGGGGGTGTGTCTTCCAAATGTCACGTGACACGAGTCATGTGAGTGGGTTAATGCGACGGCTCTCGTGTCCCGCTCTCCTCAACTGCTGTCAGCTGTTGGCAACTGACAGACTTATGCGACTCGTTGCGGCAATGGCAGGGAGTGCAAACAAAGTCAATCAGCTCACAGAAGGTAGGTTAGGGGAGCCCAGCCGAACAGCAGTCAACAGCGCGCCCTTTCCTCCTCGCGGGCTTCAGTGACCATCATTACAATATGTGTACAGGATTTTTTTGTGTGTTTGGGAGAGGAAATACGTTTGATATGTCTTCAAGTAGTGGGCAATGCCAGTGAATCCTGCTCTCTTTTTCCAGATTCTAAAGTGGCTGCCCTCAAACCTGAAACATGAAATTTGAGACAAGAGGATGGCCGCACACCACTTCTGTATTCAGATACTTGACATGGGAAATAGGATATGATATGATAGGTTATTTATAACGTGCTTAATACCCAGAGGTTTCTAAGCGCAGACCTGTGGATTGGACCTCTATTGCTCCGTGTCGTCTTGCTTCCAAGACGAGCACCTTGCAGCCGAGCTATCCTCACGGGATGACCAGGCTTTGAGTATTCTTATGTTATGATTGAGGTTCATTTTTGTGAGGTTGGAATTTCACCCTCTCTGTCACAAAGCCAATAGAGTTTATAAGCATGGGCAATACGGTAATTGCGTAATCTTTTTTAATTGCCCCCTCCAGAGCAAGGAAGTAATCTGATGGTTTAATTTGTGTCCTGCCCAAACCCACCATGTTGGGGTAGGGTAGTGTTGGGGGTCTGTCCTTTGCCCCGCAGGCGTGCCCGTGAGCCCCCAACCCAACAGAGCTCACACGCACACGCCCCGTTTATTTAAGCCGCACGCTGCGATGTGCAACGTCACGCCGCCGCTGCACAGCCCTTACGGGGCAACGCCACACTCCTCCTTTTTCAGGAGGACACACAATTACATTATTAGTTAAACACAACATATCACACAACAAACAGCTTGCCCAAACTGGACCCATGCCCCTTTAATGTCAGCCACCCTCACCCCGGACGACTCTCCAACTGTCCCAACACATACTCACTGAGGTAAGCGGGTTTCCCTCGCCCAGTCGTCTGGGGGTACCTCCCGCTCACCTCCGGCACCGGCAGTCCATCACCAGTAGCCTCCCGACACGGAGAGGCCGGGACACCGAGAGGGGGCCCATCTTCCTCAGGGATCTCGGCGACACCAGGATCCAGAGGGGGTTCAGTTCTCGAGTCCCCCAGCTTCTTGAAGAAGCTGACGTTAGGGTGACAGCCGTTCACCCATCGGAGGCCGTCACCATTGACCCCTTCACGGCGACCACATCCAGAGGCGCTGGTTCATAAGGTAGGGACAACTTCCCGTGAGGATGGCGGTTCCGGATGAGCACCTCATCCCCGGGCTCCTGCCGCTGGGGCCGCAGGCCCCGGCGCACGTTCTCTTGGCTGATCCTGGCCAGTCGGTCGGCCTCAACCTGCTGGTCATTGATAATCCCGGGTTCTCTCTCCTGTACCTCCGGCAGTAGACCCCGGGGGCATCACAGGAACAGCACTTCCGCCGGGGCGACACCAGTGGAGGCATGTGGGGTGGTGCGATACACTCTCAGGAATTGATACAAGGCCCGTTGGAGGGGCTGGCCTTGTCCTTGCGCAATCTGAAATGTCTTGTTTAGTGTTCGCATCAGTCTTTCTGCATCGCCGTTGGCCCGAGGCCACAGAGGGGATATCTTTCGATGTTGAACTCCACAGCTGGCCAGGAACTCTGAGAAACGTTCGCTTTGAAATGGCGACCCATTGTCCGAGCACAGCGTCAGGGGAAATCCATGGGTTGCAAAGATCTTTTCCACGCCGACTACCACATGCTCGAATGCCACCGATTCCACAAACTCCACTTCGGGGTACCGGGAGTACTCATCGACTATGGCCAGAAAATGGGTGCCCACGGACGTGGACCCAAAGTCTGCATGCACAACCTCCCAGGGCCTGGTCCCTCGAGGCATTGCTTCGATAGCCGGTTCCCTCTGCACCGGGGAGGCTGCCTGGCACCATACACAGGCTGCCACAAAGTCATCGACCCTTTTCTCCAGCTCCGGGAACCAGACCTTCATCCGCAGCCTCGCCTTCATCTTGGCAGCACCCTGATGTCCGTGATGGGCCAAAGCGATCACCTCACCCACTTTGGAGTGGGGGACCACTATGCGATCCCCCCGGAGCAGGAGCCCCGACTCCGAGAAGGACAGCTCATCTTTCACCTTCCACAGCTGTTCAAGGGCGGTCTTCGCCTCATGGGTCCGCCCTGCGAGAGCTTCCAAGACGCGCTTCCAGGAACCGCTCTGCATCGACTGCTTCAGTATCTGGAAGCACCCATCCTCGGCCGCCGCAGCCTCCAGCTCCGACAGGGGCAGTGCATTTGGTGTTGCTCCCTCCACCACCATCCGGACATGGTCGTCCGCTTCTTCTGCGCAGGTGTCTCCCGCCACTCCCCCACGCACTCCGGGATGACGGGAAAGGAAGTCCGCTGCATTGTTGGCACCTGGCCGGTATTCCAGCGTGACCCCGTACTCAAGCAATGCGAGCATCAATCTCTCAATTCTGGCCGGAGGCTTAGATGACGAGCCTGCCAGAATCGGGAGCAGGGGTTTATGATCAGTCACCACAGTCACCGGGCGCCCCAGCACATAGAGGCGAAAATGTCGGCATCCCCACAAGACCGCCAGGGCCTCCCTCTCGATCTGGGAGTACCGCTGCTCCGTTTCCGAGAGCGCCTTGCTGGCGTATGCTACGGGCCGGAGGTTTCCATCCCGGTCCACCTGAGTCAGGACCGCCTCCAGGCCGAACGGACTGGCGTCGACCACAATCTCCGAGGGTAGCGCCGGGTCGAAAAACGCCATGGTGTCTTCCGTTGTTAGGGCGCTCTTGATGTCCTCGAACGCCGACTGTTCCAGTGGACCCCAGTGCCAGGCGGTCTCTTTCTTGGTAAGAGCTCTGAGCGGCTCAGACCTCGAGGCCAGGTTTTGGATGAACCGACCACAGTAGGTCACCATGCCCAGAAAACTTCTCACTTCCGACACGGATTCCGGGGGCTGTGCACTCTTTATGTCCTGAACCTTCCACGGGTCGGGTGACACCCCTCCCTCCTTGAACACGAACCCAAAGAATTCTATTGATGGGCACAAGAATTCGCACTTGTCCCCATGGAGGGTGAGGCCCAATGACTGTAGTCTCTCGAAGGTCTTGGCCAGGCGCTTCAGGTGGATCACCTCCGTGTTGGCAAACACCAAAATGTCATCACTGATGTTGAGTACCCCTTCAAGATCAGCAAGTGCACCCCGGATAATGTTCTGAAACACTTCGGCAGCCGACGATACCCCAAAACTCAACCTCTTGTACCTGTGGAGTCCCCGGCGGGTGGTGAATGTAGTGATGTACCGGGACTCCGGATGGAGGACAACTTGATGGTACCCTGCTCTGAGGTCGAGTTTGGAGAAGAATCTGGCCCCCTGTACCTCAGCAATTATGTCATCGATGGTCGGGGTCAGGTGTCGCTCCCTTTTTATGGCCTTGTTGGGTAGCCTCATATCCACACAGATGCGAACGGAGTCCGGCTGCTTTGGTTTCCTGGCCACGACAATGGGGGACACCCATGGTGTTGGGCCTTCCACTTTCTCGATGATGTCCAAGGCCACCAGGTTGTCCAGTTCTTTGTCGACTTGCTCCCTCAGATGAAAAGGAACTCTCCAGTGTTTCAGGGCAATTGGTTGTACTGAGTCGTCAATGTGTAGCCGGACTGGATCACCGGTCATTCTCCCAATGCCGTTGAACAGGGCTGCACACTTGTCCAGTAGATCGTTGATATCTTCCAGGTATACTGAGTATGCAAAACTCACTATCCCGAGTCCCTCCGCAGCAGCACAGCTCAGCAGGGTGTTGTTGCTTATGGGGGTCACATAGAACCGGGCTCTGATCTTCGAGCCTTCATGCTCCACCTTCGCCACGAACGCTCCGTCCAGCGGTATGGGCTCGAGTCCACCGAAGGCGAAGATGCGAGCTCTTGGCACAGCCAGGTTCGGTAATGGGTCAAGAGCGTCATAATGTCCCCTCGCCATAACATTGACCGATGCCCCGGTGTCCACCAGCACGGGAACAGGCGAGCGGTTCACCTCCACCACGCACCTTGGCTGTCTCCTGCTTTTGCCTTTCAGGATCCCCATGCTTGAGACGAAGAAGATGTTTTCCTCCTCCTCTACTTCAGCCTCCTCTGCCTGAGCCTCCTCTTCCGCTTGATCCACCTGGGCCACGTTGGATGGCCGGGTTTGGCGTGGAGTCCAGATTCGGGCAGGACCTCTGGGTACCATGACAGGTAGAGCCGACTTACACACTCTCGAGAAGTGATCCGGCAGCCCACATCGGCCACATGTTCTTCCTGCGGCTGGGCACTCTGTGGGGTGGGGGAGGTCATAGCCACATTTCTGACATGACTCCCCCGATCTTCCTGCCCTGTCTCGGGGGGCTCCACCAGGCCTTCTTGTTCCTCTGCCGCCCCGCCACACAGCGCACACCTCTTCGGCCTTGATCGAGCGTGAACCCGCTTCCATCTTTTTTGCCCGTGCCTCAGCCACTTTGAGACATCGACCCGGTTCTAGTATACGGGACAGAGTGATTCCCGGCTCTCTGAGGACCTGTCTCCTCAGTTTGCCGGAGGAGCATGCTTGGATCAGCATTGTCCGTATCATGTCCTCCGCGTCCCCCCACGCGCACCCTTGGGAAAGGCGGCGCAGGCGGACGTAAAACGTGTCCAGGGTCTCATCATCCTTCTGCTTGGCCGACAGCATCACGAATCTCTCAAAGTCCATGTTGGCAAGTGGAAGGAAGTGTGCGAGGAGAGCCGCTTTCGCCTCACCATAGGTCTGCTCCACCGGAGTCAGCGACTCGAAGATCTCCTGAACCGCGACTCCCGCCGAGTACAGCATGGTGGCTACCATGCTGTCATCGTCATCCACTCGAGCAGCCCTGAAGTACATGTCCAGGCGGGCCACCCACCTCTTCCATCGGGGCCCCAGACTGGACGGGGGGCCCGTAGGATCGAATTCTGGTATCGGTTGCAGGGCCGCCTGGGCTCTAGCTTGAGCCATAATGGGGGGCCCTTGTGGAGCAACAGGCTGTGCCCCTAGTGGTGCCTGTGGTGCAGGCCCCTTATTCCCCGGTGGCAGCGGTTGCAGAGCTGCAGGCTGGGCCGCCTGACCTTTGTCCTGAGATTCTTCCCCATGATCCGCGGTGTCACCGTCCTGGTCGCTGTCGGACATGGGACTGAGCGCACAGACACCCCACTACCAGACCTGGGGCTGCAACTCAGATTCCCACCATCACCATGCGGAAGGATGCACCCCTATGCCACACACAGCCTGGTGCAAACACACGAAGAACTTCCCAGAACGGCCACCACCTCGTGATGATGAAGAGGATCAAAAAGAGTGTCCTGATGATGAAGGGGCCGAGGAAGTGCCTCGTTGCCACCTTGCAGCAAAGCACTGCCGTATAGAAGTCCAAAAAATTGAGCCACATGTATGGACTGGACTAAGCAGGCCCTACCATATTAGTCCTTATCCTGGCTTACACTCGACGTAACAGTCCCAAAACCTGATGAAAACACACAAATTGGGTATGGGCGTGCAGGTCATGCACTCAGCAACCACAAAATCCAAAAATTAGACCCGGATCACCTTCTCGGTCCGAACCAGAGCTCCGAGAAGTTCCGTGGCCTTGTATGCAAAATGGCCGCCAGCCGCGTGTGCGGTCCGCAGCCACGGCATGAAACGAAACGTCCGTGAACGTTCCGTTCGTTTGAAAAATTCTGACATCACTCGTCGCCACTGTTGGGGGTCTGTCCTTTGCCCCCCAGGCGTGCCCGTGAGCCCCCAACCCAACAGAGCTCACACGCACACGTCCGTCAGGTTCGGGCTCCCCGGTCGCTCTACTGCTTCCGGGAACGCCCCGTTTATTTAAGCAGCACACGGCGACGTGCAACGTCACGCCGCCGCGTGCGCAGCCCTTACGGGGCAACGCCACAGGTAGGACAGTCATATCAGCTTCCTGACTGATTGCTCTAGCTGTCATTTTCATGTGGAACTGGGTCTCCAGAGGTGGTATTCCACATGGCAAGGTATTGGGAACTGGCTCTCCATCTCTGATCATGCACCTTTAACTGAATGCTGCTGTTTGTGATCATGCGTTCAGCGCGACTTCCTGCTTCCTGTCTCTGCCATGGGTTTGACCTTAGAGTCTGATCCATGGTCCATATCTTGCTTTGTCCCTCATGTGCGCACTGCACGGGGACACCTGCTCTGTGTGTGGTGTTGCAGGCCTGTGCCAGGCTTTGCTGCTTTCTATCTTCGGGAGCCTGTGAACATGTGTGTGATCTTGTTAACTCGGCTATGAATTAAATACCAACTACAGGAGCCACGTGTGCTCTTGGTCTCTTTGTCCAGCCTGTGCACTGTGGCATCCTACGTTTAACACCTGCACGAGTTATGTGATGGAGCAGGTGGCTTTCACTTACCCCCAAGTCTTCCTTAGCTTGTGTGACCATAATGACTTTACACCAGGCATGCTCTCAAGTCATTTGCAATCTGCGTCCATAGGGGAAAAACAGTCAACACCGATAATGATGAAAGCAACCTCCCCCTGACTGTACCTTTAGTCCATGTATTTTTGCTGTTTGTTATTTCTCGATAATAATCTGAACTGTGCTGAGCCAGAAAAAGGGTGTCAAAATAAATAGGAGTGGATTTAGGGTCCTCGTGTGACTTGTTTATGATGTATCATTATCAAGGCAGTAATTATCTCCCTTGTGATTTTGTTGAATATCTAGTACCCAACTGTACAGGTCCGTGAACCAATGACGTATGGGAATTTTGCAATGTCCATAGACCAACAGAATAAGAATCAAGCATGACCAGAGGAGCATACTAGAGTCAGATGGAGGTATTAGGTGGAAGTCCAAAAGGGATTTGGAGTGGGGGCTTGAAAGCAAACCGAGAAATGAATTGCTGAATCAGTTAAATTTGGTTACAAATGTTCGGACAGAGGGCGGTCCAAACTAAAGCAGATCCAAAAGATTTGTCCTTTCTTATTCTGTGCAGTGCGAGCCCCAGTTCTGCCAGCCACCTGTGCAAGATGTGTGCTCCCTGATCCTCCCACCCACACATTGCAGCAGCACTGGTCAGGGGAGGCCTAAATCGAGGGGTGCTTTCCACCATGGGCATAGGACATGGGGGAAGTGGGGGGACAAATCCCCCACACAATTTTAAGTGGGGGGGATACAATGGCATTTACTCCCCCCCCGGTTTCTCCCAGTTTGTGTCTAGTTTGTGTCTAGTCTGCAGCGTGTAGATTACGGTCTGCAGCCTGCCTGTGCAGTGATGCATGCAAACTTGAAACTTCAGACAGCAGCAGTGGCACGGGTAATTGTAAACAAGATTCTTTTTACAAGTTGTTACAAGAACTCTGCTGCTCGCAGGCTCGCTCATGCGTGTCCCCTCCCCCCCGCGCCTGCGCATTTGGAGCGTGCCCAGGTCAGGCCGGGGAACATACTGCAGAACGTGCCCCTGCGAGTGTGCAGTGCACTGCTGCGCAGGCTTCCAGACTGAAGGAGAATCCAGTAGGCAGCGACGTGTGCTCCTCAGAGACAACAGACATGACCATCTCTTACGCTGCTTCTACCCAGCGGTGGAGTAAAGAGGGCCTAGCCTAGCACAGGGGTTTCCTCCCTGATTTATGGAACTAACCAACAACAACCGTTTTATGGAAATTCATATCAGGTACCGTCTCATTTTGCAGTATTATAAATGAACAGACTCTGAATATACGTTCTCGTATAAGTGCATGCCAAGCAAGGATCATAAAAGACACGGCGGATGTAGTGATTAGGTCGGGGTAAAGGAGACAGTGAGTCGCTCGATTTTAAGTACACATTTGAACCTAGTACATCTAAAAAAAATAACGTTGTTGGTAATCATAATGACAAGATAACATGTTGATAGACGCAATTTGCACTGTTCGGTTTGTTCGATGGAACCCAGATCCCTTAGTAAGGATCATAAAAGACACAGCGGATGTAGTGATTAGGTTGGGGTAAAGGGGACAGTGAGTCGCTCGATTTTAAGTACATATTTGAACCTGGTACACCTACAAAAAATGATGTTGTTGGTAATTATAATGACAAGATAACATGTTGATAGACGCAATTTGCATTGTTCCGATTTGTTTGATGGAACCCCACGCCCATCACAACAACAAACATTATCTGTCTTTAGGTGCCTCTATTAATGCCATCACTTTCAAGTCAAAGTTCACCTGTGTGCTTCAGACATGCATCTTTAAGTATACTAAGAAGCATGAGTGCGTGCGTTACATTCCATGTAATGCGACTCTAGAGGCAGTGCACGGCTAGGTTGATATACAGAGTTCAGGCTGTCACCACAAGTGTTTGTATGCCAAGATTGTACAATGCTTTAGCATGGCATCGATTTTCATGTGTATATCATGCTGGCTGTTATCCCAATCCAACGTCCCACTTGCTGGATTGAAACCTCCGAAGCCAGGTTTGAGGTGCTTGAACATTGTAAGATGTTAATCACTATACCTGGACTAATCGCCAAGGGACCCACATACATATGTTGAACGATCATAGTGCGCACAGAGAAGGTGCGTTGTACCATTGGAACTATGACTAAGGAAGCCCTTCCTTATGAACATGTCAGCAGTGAGGCCTGCATCTCTGTTTTAAATGGGAATGAGGCAAAGGAAGCCTCCCTTACTATTAAGGCACTGCATTGTGTTGAGCAAAAATCCTGAGGAAAACAGCCTCTAATAAAGACGGGGCACATTACACAATAATCATTGTGTAGTCACTCACCATCCAGCTGTAACCATTGCAGAGAACCCCATCAACATTTTCTTTAAAAAAAAACAAAATGCATAGCGTGTTTGCTTTTCAGTGTTAAATTAATGTCTCTTTGTGCAATGGCGCAGAAAGTGACAGTACATCAAAGTAGGCGTGCTAGGGTGCAATAAGCGGGCGAGTTACCTAATAAGTGTAGGATTAGTGCACAATGCCAGAGCGGTGACGCACAGTGCTCTTGGGGGTCTCTGAAGCAGTGCACTTGAAGGTGATTCCAAACTAGCTCTGTTTGTGTTTTTCGTCAGCATTGGTTAGGAACTGCCCATGGTCGGACTGGGCTATAAAACTGTCTCTGCCACCAATGGAAAAGTGGGCCACATTTGCAAATGGCAATTAATTCCTTTTCTGACACTGTTTGAATAGTACCTAAGGGGGAGTTTTTTGATAAAATGTGATGCAAACTGTGCATTTTAAAGAATATTTCTTCAGCAACACTGTTCAAAACTACTAGCCGCATAGTGATGTGATCAATCAAACTGGCCCATATCCGCCATAAAGCTGGCCCACCTCAGCATTTTGTGTCAGCCATGGGCCTATTGCCCTATAGGCCAGTCCGAGCTTGATACTGCCCTAATGAGCGCTCCCTGGGCCCAAAAGGATTACAGCAAGTGAAGGACATTTAGCACTCCGACTCGACCTCCTGAGAGACCTCACTCAGCCTACTACTGTACTAAGGTAAGTCAAGTGGCCCACCAGCTGGCCCTCCTCCCAGGTGCAGTGCAGGCCAGGCCGGCATGGGTTGGGGGGATGACGTGGACGACTCACGAGCATGAAGAGCAGCCCATTGGCTACCTGGCGTTTTTTTTATCAGCTTTTGAATTAGTCCCCAACCCTGGCCCGATCACTGCTTAGGTACTTTCAAACATCACTCTGCCTCTGCCATGGCCTCATCTAAGGCAGTAGGAAAGATGAAGGCCCCAGGGGCCAAATGAGAACTCATTTTTGGGACTCCTGTGAGCTAATGTTACAAGTCTTGTTTTGTGTTCTCCTAGCTGCCACTGATGATGACTACTTCAATACTCTTAAATAAAAATAAAAAATCATGGCCGTGTGCTTTTCCGGACTCCCCCAGTTTGCAACTCTGCCTCACCCTGAACTGCCATTATTTATAGTCTCCATCCGTCCTCATAGCCCTTTTCATTCTTGCTTTTTTACATCGCCCTCCTCTGCTGCAGTCCCGCCCACTTCACCCCCTACCCCATGTCCCCCTCTTGCTGCCTGTCAATGCCAGACTGCTTTTGCTTCAGCGACCCTTGTGTGTTTCCTCATTGAGTGACAAGCCTCCGAATGGTTCTTGTAGGGTATAAGTATTCGACAACCCTCATGTATTATGAGTGCCCCATTAGTCCCTGTGTATTATGAGCAGCTCATTGGCCATTATGCACTATGTGCTGCTGCTGCCCCATTGACTCTTGTGTGCTATGAAAAGCTCAATAACACTTGTCTGCTCTGATTGGCCTTTGTGCACTATGAGCAGCTTATTGGCCCTTGTGTACTGTGATTCACCCCATTGGTCCGTGTGCAGTATGAGCAGCCCTTGGTCCTTGTGTAGTATGAGCAACTCAATATAAATATCATTGGTCCTCATTTATTAAGAGCACGCCATTGCCCCTTCACTTGTGTACTATGAGTGTTCCACCCCCCATTGTGCACTATAGAAGGTCCTTTGGTCCTCGTGTACAATGAGCACCTCAGTGGTCTATGTGCGTTATCAGCCCCACCTTCATTGGCCCTTGTGCACTATGAGTGTTTTACCAAGCAATTTATACTATCTGAGGCCCAGTGACCCCCATTGGCTAAGAGGGTCCGTTGGTCCTCTTGTACTATGAGCACGTCGTTTGGCTATGTGTGTTACTGGCCCTTCTGCACTATGACTGTTGCACCTAACATTGTGTGCTTTAAGTATTCATTGGCCTTCATGTGTTATGATGGTCATGGTCTCTGATGTAAACTTTATAGACCTAAACGATATAAAACACACTATTCACTCGATCCAGCACCAACATTCTCCCTTTCCTTCCCGCTGCAGCCTTAAATCACAAAGTGTCCCCTGTCGCCCCCAGATTTTATGGGTCTCCTATGCCCCTGCTTTTCACTGCTTTTTTGGCGTGATTAGTGACGCATCAGGAACCCCTTGGCCAGGACTCCGGGGTCCTTCACTAATCTCCCAACTAACCGCAAATACAGAACACCAGGGGGCTCAATTCTGGGGTTTGGCGGATAGCATCAGCCGAATATCTCGTTGCGCCCTCAATCTTTCCAATGTCTAAAATTATTCTGCATACTTCATCTTGAATAAGGGCATTCTTGAGCCAGCGCTGATTCTGTGGCATTGAATCACTGGGATGGCGAGTTCCCTGGATTTGATTTGCAGCTTGATATGGATGCCGGGGTCATCCCTTCTGCTGGGGCTACAGTTGTTTGCCCTGAGTCAATCGTGCAAAGTGGCGATGGAATGCTTAATGGAATTTCCGTTACAGTACAGACAGGGAGAAAAAACATAGGTGGAGGGACGCAAAGCTTATAGGTTTTGTTTGGTCATCTACCCACCCATTGACTGCCCATTGCCATGCTAACCCAGTTCCTGCCCCTTCTCGCCCAAAACAGATCCTCATGGGACCTATTTAAGCATGCTTTAATCAATCCTTCTCAACAAACGATGCACTCGTAAGTGCCTGCCAGTATTTTTTCAAAGCAATCTTCTGAGAGTTGATTGTAGCTGTACATTAGGTACTGATGTAATAAACATGCCTTAACCAGGTCTGCCTTCACCCACTCGATTTATAAGCAGTATGCATGTCTTTCACTGAAATACTGTTATAAACAACCATTGGCAAAGTCAACAATTTTGGCTTGTGTGTAACTGGTGGGCATTTGCCAGGCACTGCTATTAGATTCCCAGGTTGACACACCATTTTGCACCTGCAACAATGAATGGCCAGTTAATACCACTATGGCAGGGTATGGCAAGTGCCTTTCCCATGCCTACACAAAAGCCCAAACTGTTGCCATTGCCAATACTTAATTTTTTTTAGGTGACCATTGATCGCATTCATTGCTTCACTAGTATTTCCAATCCTCTGATTTGTTTAATACATGGATTCTGCCTCTGCCAATGCTGCCCCTTCCAGCGAAATGTTGACCAAGTTAAGTGTATTCATTAATTACAGTTAATGGACGCATGCCCCCATCTGCCCTTCTTTTTTAAGGGCCCACTGGCACTGATTGCTACTGGCTCTCATTAAGAGGGCCACCTCGATGGGCCTCAATTAACAAGAACTATTTTACAATATGATTTGTTGCCCCGCTGCTGCCAACGTTTGCATTGTGATTCATTATAGCGCTCTGTCACACAGCGTAATTGTATTTATGAGCTACGCCCCCTTTCCTTCATTAACATATTTTCCATTTCTTAATTATTTAACACCACATTTCACTGCTCGCCTCCCCCACTTGTTCAGCGGCGCGCCTTACGCATCATGGTCACCCTTTCATATTGCGTATGGCATATCGCCCCCTCGCCATGGATGCCTGCTCGCGCCAATTGAACTCTGGACGATCCCCTGGGTTCTCATTCGGGCTCAGGCACCATTTAGCCGGAGCAGCCAATGACTCAACTGCACGACCAATAAGCCGTCAAAGTCGGCCTTTCACCCGCGCAGAGTTCAGCCTCCCAGACAGAACTCATACCAAAATGAGTGATGTATTCCCCTCGCCTAACCCATAATCCTGAATTCTGACTGGTGGGCGCATTCTGTCACGATTTCTCGTCATGCGTGTGTAAAAGGTGGCGTTTTACAGAGCAGGTGAGCGAGTTTTGTCAGTTGATATAGTCGAAGTCTATGTATGTTTACTATAACTGCATTGTGAACACGGTTGATGTCAACTCGCTTGGAGTGCGTTTGTGCTTATTGCAGCTGATTGATCTATTTCACTGTTCCTCTATAGCGCCCTCCCAGCAGCCTCCACCAAACGGTCACGTGCTAAATTCTTCTGCTATCAGCCTTTCTTGGGACCCTCCAGATTTACCTAATTCTAACAAGCTTCAGTACAGTCTGATAAGAGATGGCTTGGAGATATACAACACTGCTGACCAACATCCTTACAGTAAGTGTTATTGCAAACAAATAATAATACAAAATATATATATATATATATATACTTTTTTACATATTATATGCAAAGTTGTGACTGTGTAACCATCCCTGATCATTTTCATTTAGATGGTGACCACAAGAAAACAGACTATGCTTTCTCTCCACGCGTATACATGACTCAGGTTTCCATGGCTCCCTGTTATCAGCTTGTATCTTCAGTGACATGCCTTCTTCCTCATCCCCACTCCATTTGTATATGTCCAGCCCTAGTACTCAGAAATCAACCTGGGTGAATGTATGCAGGCAGTCGTCCAGGCGAGTTCGGCCTTAGAGGTTATGTATGGAAAGAGAGGTTGGAGTTTGTGTTCAGTCTGGTAGGTGGAAATGGTGCTAGTGTAGTCGAGGGGGAGGTAGAAAAGAAGTGAATAGGATCACTTTTTAATGAAAGGTAGAACAGCGAAGTGGGATACGTTGGTTTTTTGTATCCCATAGCTTGCTGATTATTCTTCATTTACTGTAAACGAGAGATTAAAGCTTACCACCTTGCATGACATGTAGGCATGTGCCAATTGTCTTCAGTGTCTACTACGGAGGAAAACAATCCCAGAATTAGTTGGGGCAAGACATTGCAACCAGTGGCTGTAATTGAGTAAGGAAAATAGGAGGTGTTGTTTTCTAACTGGAAAGAGGGAGAAGAGAATGTCACCACCTTCTGGGACACGCCCACACATGACATTGTTGTGAATGGCTAGCCATGAGCACATCCCAGCGTGGGTAAAAGGCATGCCATTACTAATCATTAACGGTAATTGTGCTTACCTTATATATGTTACACATTATGATGTTGATATCCTTGGGTTCCCTCCTCCCTGACTGTGCAAAGCACTGGCCAACTTTTGTAACTACTTCTTTGGTGAAGAGAATTTCAGTGAACTCCTTGACAACGTTTGTTACTAAGGAAAATAACCAGAGCACCTTAATGTGTCCAGGAGAGCCATGTAGTGAGAGGGCCAAGGCAGCTGCTGTGTTCGCTGGGGATGGAAGAATTTTCTTAAGAGAATTGAAGCATTCCATAATGCATTCCGAAGCTCTATCTGAGGCGCAACACTGTGGAGCACAAGGTAAAGTAGAACCTGCAATGACATGGCAGCTACAAGAGGAGGAGGTTCAGTCCAGACCTTGATGTGTCTACTAATGGCTCATGAAAAATAAAACTTAAAGGAACAAGGTATGGGAAGTGTATAGTGTCCAACCCCACCCTCATCCACTGAGTATGGACATTATGATAGGGTGATGAACCGAATCACGAACCATCAAAGTCTAGGCTGCAGCATTTGAATCTGGAAACTGTTGATATACAATTATACGGAGACAGAAACTGTAGCAATAGAAACAACTACTTCTGCAAATGTATAGTGTGTTCAAACTCAAACTGACTGATCTGAATGTGCTAATGGTCATATTTAAGCACCACAGCACCACCACAATAGTCAAATTATCATAAATGATCACAGAAAAATATCTTAGACAACAACAAAAAATCAAAATGTAACATTTGTTCACACAGGGTAACACAATCTCACCAACGGCAATGTGCAAAAAACTTGTGTGCCGAGCAAGTCTGGGGCCAGTTTGTGTGCCACATCCTTGTGATGAGGGCACCCTGCACAAGCCTGTGATGAACTAACAAGAACACCACCCCAGGTCCATGCTGTCACCCCAGAAACGAATGCTGCTTTGCCAACACATGGAACACAGTACCCCTTTTTCTGTATGCTCAGCTGTGATTCGTATTTGCAAACTTACTAGTGATAGTGCTTTGCTTCAGGTCATGGCGATGGCAGTTTTAAGGTATGAACAACAACATGTCAGCACTCATGCCAGGTCTCATGAATGTCCGTGATTGCTCAATGATATCCTGGTGGTATTGTTGCCTGTGTTTCCTGCAAGACTGTACCATAGTTGCACCAAAAAGGGTATTTTTGGAGTGGCCCAGGCATTAGCTCAGTCTGATGGCGAGAAAGTCTGTCACCATGGGCATGTTTCCCAGTAGACAGATCACTGACTGTGTCTCTTTGTGT
This sequence comes from Ambystoma mexicanum, assembly GCF_040938575.1. NCBI lineage: Eukaryota > Metazoa > Chordata > Amphibia > Caudata > Ambystomatidae > Ambystoma > Ambystoma mexicanum. The sequence continues at coordinate 1,009,506,135 of NC_090928.1, read as the reverse complement.
GCAATGAGTGGCTTTCATTACCCTTTGTGCTGAGTCCCAAAGTATTTGATGGGATCAGCATGAGCATAGTATGTGTCACTCGACCAATTTGTGCATGCAATGATTTGATTTCCCAGGGCACAGGAAAGTTGACATCTGCTAGAAGGAGGAGTGGATGAGTGCACAGTTGTTAAGCCCGCACAGATAGAGCAGGACATTGTTGCAGTTGCCATGGGTCTAATATCCCTGCTTCCTTATGACCTGTCAGACCATACATGCCCTTCAACTTGTGGTGACACATTTTATCAGCAGTTGCCAGCCTGTGAAGGAATTGGTTGTTGTTTCCCAGATGATCAGCTCACTCTGCAGCTGAGCATGCAGTGTAAGGAATGCACTGAACTAACTGTGGGAGTCCACACGTATATGCAACACAATTTGAAGACTGAATTTGCCAGCCACTGCATAACGAGATGTCCTCACCAGTTTCGAAGCTAAGCATTAGATGGGGACTTCCTTACGCCAAGAAGTTGGCATATGCTGTGTGGTGTCTTTACAGTGTAATGGAGCACACAAAGCATGTACGCTGGCTCACGGCATGACTCAATTAAATAACGCCACAGGTGTACCTGATAGAATAGTACTTGCCAGATTTGACTGGTGAGGTGGATGCACCTAGTTTGCATGACATGCACTCTTAAACATGCAGGGGATGGAGGGAATCCATGCATTGCAGAAATAAAAGATACCATTATTTAGCCCTCAGCAACCTTCTCAATCCCTGTTTGAAGATTACAGTTGATCATTTTCAGCTGCAGGTGGCAGGTGGGAGCCGAGGTAGATACGATTCTGCAGCATGAGACAATAAAAAACGGTCAAGGATAAACTTGGAAAGATAATTTTTTGAAGCAAAGAGTCAGGTGGTATGTGAAACAACTCCTGTCTCAAAACACCTCTAGTGCCTTCTTCATCTTAAATATGTATTTGCATTTTCTCACCTGCACAGCCTGAGGTATCTTGTGTGAACACCACTGGCAAGATAGTGATTCCTTAGGGCATACCCCTCACTGATTCAGGAATCATTCATGTGGATGGATGTGCAAGAAAACCCAGTGTACCCTTAGTATCTCATATATTCCTCGGGCCCCAAAACCCTGTCTCACTGCTAACACACTGCTCCTAACCATCCTGCATCCATCACACCACCATGCCCTCTTTTCTTAGGCCTAGGTGCTGCACCTCCTTAAGGTGTCCACACTTTACCCTTTATCTTTTCTCCTCTGTGTTATTGTGAAGAATACCCCAAAGGGTTGCAGCATCACTCTGATAGCGAAAGCCTGGTGACATATCAAAACCTGGTGAGGTTGTGTCTGTTGGTTGTGATGAAGGGGGATTTCATTTTGGACTGTGTGAGATGGGTTTGGGGCATGAGGGAGACAGCATGGAAGACCTCTGTGGGGAGAAATGAACAGTGATTCTGTGCCATGACCAATGCCTGATAAACACCTGATAAATGCCTTCTTGCCCTACCCAAGATGGCCTCGCCCTGATTGGCAGAATGTCCACCAGGTCACTGAGCACATCACCTGAGCACGGGAAAGTGAGCTTTGAGGCATCACTCAGCCTGCCAGACAGCATGCTAAGCCCTGCAGTATGGATGACTGCAGCCTCAAATTTCAAGAAGCCTCCCATAACCTTTGGAAATTGGCTGGAGTTTACAAACTGCCCCTTCCCCCTCATCTGCCAACTTCCTGATGCTTGTTTTGTTGCATAAGTGACACAATGCATAAATGTGTGTGTGTGTGTGTGTGAGAGAGAGGGAGAGAGAGAGAGGGATAGAGAGAGAGAGAAGGATTGACAGGGGAAGAGGTTGTTTGCCTTTTAAGACCTACTCCCCACTCCTCTGTCTAATGGTTTCCCCATCAGGATCACCTGCCACCTTACATTACACACACACATACCCACCCCATATGCAGCCACCACAGGCCAAGTATTTACCACAAACACTAACTGTGCCACATCTAAGCACTCCTCTTAATCCCTGTTGCATGCTCCCACATCATTGATAACAGACCCAATGCCCTTCAGTCTTTCAAATCTTGGTCTCTTCCCTACAGCGATCACACTCCCAAGTTTCTCCGTCAAACCCATACAAAGCAGATTGATACTCAGGAACCAGGTCCTTCTGACCTACACCCATCAACACCAAAGGTTTCGCTTCTGCAAATCCAACTGACATACTAATGAACCCCAGCCCCCTTTTTTCTTACAGAACCAAGTGCAGTGAGGCCAACAATAGTGGCAGACAGGTGCTATACAAGACCACTTACATTATATATGTTATATACTTAACTACTTGTGATTCGATTCAATTAAGCTTCGTTTCAGTCTATAGACCATAAAATCAAAGTTACAAACATTTCATAATCACAAAAAATCAATCATATAATGCATTGTAAAATAACAGATATATACACCATGCACTTATGCACAAGATTAAAAAAGATTAGCAGCATAATAAAGTGCATCACAAATGGCTGTCAAAATAACAGACAAGAATAAACCAATGAAAATGAGAAATCTAAGATGATCAGAGTGTAAAATACCGTTCTTAGCAATTAGAAGAGCTTAGATGGCTTTATACCCGGGGGAACCTATATTCAATTCAAACATCAGGCTCCAGTTTGTGAAAAGAAGCAATAGCAGGTAATACAACACAGCCTTTCCCACCATTCCCAGGCCAAGTAGTTTGCAACCGAGTGTTCTCCCAGATCATCATTTGAGTTTACACACAATGCTAGCATTTGTATAATGGTTCTGACAGCTCTCGTTCTAAATAACGGCTTCAAATGCCTTTTCCTGATTTCCAAGTATTGGGAGCATGATAATAAGAAAAGTGTTGCATTCTCCATTTCATTCTCTCAGAAGGGACATTTATTGGAGGCTTCAGTCTTCCACTTATGTAATAATTCAGCAAGCAGTAATATCCCCAGGCGTAGTTTGAGGTACAAGGCCCTTGTAAATTTGGGAGATACAGCGTCATAAACAAGGCTTTACTTCGCATCCCAATATCTCGCTGCGCTCTCACTGTTTTCAATGCCTGCGTTCTTCATCTTGTATAACGGCATTTTTGACAAGTGGTTTAAAACTGCAGTTAATGTACTGAGGCTCAGTCCAGCACTCATTATGTCCTTTCAGAGTGAAAGCTTCCTTTATGTATTTTAGCCAAGCTAGAGATCGACCACTGTCCTGCGATAAAATGTTTTGCAGGGCCGATCTGTAATTAGTTAAGCCAGGGGCGGACTAGACACTGATCGAATAGAGCAGCAGCTTTGATATTCAGATAAGTCCCATCCTCCTACGATCGACCTTTAGGAATACTAGAATGGTAGACGTATTTCTGTGAAGACCGGACAGATTTTTCACAAATTATTTCCACTGGTTATTAGTTGATTACAGTTGGATCCTCCCCATCATTCGCCCCGTACAGAGCTCATTGCCTATCATGGGCGGAGTAAGCCTACTGAGATACTTTTACTGCCCCATTGCCATAAGCACGGGCATACTTAGCAATAGCTCCACTCTAGCGAGTAACGGTAACATCAGCCTTAGCAAACTGGGAAGACCATTTACAATAGTCAGTGAATCTGACACCAAAATAATCATATTCACTGACTTGTTGAACAGGCTCCCCATTAAGTATCAGATTTTGTTTGCTATTCCCTTTGGTTCCACTTTTTCTAAATAACATAGGTTTGTTTCTTTTTACATTGATAGAGAGCTCGTTCGCATCAAATGCTAAATTGTTTTTTGAGCCAGATGTTGTCAAGGATAAAAGTGTAGCATCATCTGCAAACATTAACATTGGATACTTGTCCATTGATTACAAAAAAGGTAGCAGGCGCTCCTCTCCAGAGAGAACATGGCATGATAACCTGTTCTGAGGCTACCTTTTTTTTGACATATTTGCAAGGAACTTGGGGTTGGTCACCCTAAGTTACTTGGGGGCAACCAGACGTGGACTCCCTGCTCACTGTGCTCAGAGAGGCACAGCTTCACCTCACTGACGAGGCCCAACAAGGCTGAAACAAGTGTATGGGGTTGCTGTTGGTACTCTTGTTCAGAGAGGAATTGCCATAGCATTTCGGTGCTGGACTGCCCATGTGGGCGGGACAAAGACTGATCTGCAAATGGATATTTCCCATCTGTGAAAGGTACAGTGAGTAAAAAGCGTGTGCTGCAAACTCTCATCTCAGAACAGGTTATCATGCCATGTTCTCTCTGGAGAGGAGTGCCTGCTACCTTTTTTTGTACATACTTGTCTATTCACTTGTGTATAATACCATTAATAAAAAGGCAGAGAAGTTTGGGCGCCAGAACACACCCATGACACACTCCCATCTGAATAGGAACATTCTCAGTAATCCTACCATAAGTGCCCCATCTGATTACAGCCTCGTTCTCTGTGTATAGAATTTGGATTGCCCTAAGAACAGTGGTCGAAGTGTACAAAAAGAAGTAGTGGAACTATGTTCCCTGCTGGTCTTCCTCCCTCCCCACAAACCCCATTGCTGAGCCCCCTCCCACACACAATCCAAACCCCCAAACAAGCACACCTGCTATTTATGGGAATGTGCAGTGCAGTGCACTGAAATGCAAGCTTCAACTTCTTCCTACATGTTTATTTTAAAACTAAAGCATTCCAGAATGGTTTCTTTTTAAAATAAAAGTATAGGAACGGTGAAACTTAAAATTAAAAAGTATAGGAGCACCGCTCCCGACCGCTCCCGCCCACTTCGACCTCTGCCTAAGAAGGGCTTTGGGAATAATTCATATCAGTTAGGAAGTTCATTACCTGGACCTGGGCACTTTGTCAAATGCCATTTTCAAGTTGACAAATATTGCATACAGCTTAATCTTTCTCAGGGTCATAAGGGCTACTTGCTATATCTCTCGAGGTTAGAGATAATGGCCCACTACAGTACTGGTATAGTAAGAGGTTAATCTGGACAGTATAACTTGTACCAGAAGCCAAAGAATCCATATGTGGCTCTCCACCAGACTAAATTCTGAGCAAGTGTCTATTCCTTCCAGAGCATAGTGTCCAATCACAGTGGAATCCTTGAAGTGCCTGATGTGCAACAACTAACATTTAATTATATGAACATGCAGTACATTGTGGTAGAGCCTGGCAAGCAAATAATCAGTAGCCAACACAGCTCCTCTAAAATGAAGTCCTGTTTTCTCCTGTGGCCTGTGAAATTGTTCTGTGCCACTGGTGGAGCAGGTGCTGTGAATCAAGATACTGATGTAGCCATGCACAAGTACAGACTAGGTTTTTGGCACATAGCTTATTAAAGGGGAATCTGATTAGCAGATTTCCCTTTCATAGATGGAATTACCTGCATCATTTTATTATTTAATGCAAGTCAAAAAGCCAGGGCTTTCACACCCTTGCCAGATGACAATTCATCACATGTATGCATTGTGGTTTACCAGTGTGTGATGCCCATTATATTTGCCCTACCTCACTTTCCTGGTAAAAGCTTGCACGCAATTGTGTACTCCGCTGCCTGCATCTTTCCCTTGGGCTGGGAGAAGTATGTCCACACCCATGAGTGGCAGATCGTAGACATTGATGAGGCAGATTGTTGTCTTTTGTTCAATTTGTTAGCCAATCATGACCCATTCACTGGAAGGAAGGCCCAATCATCAAAACATTCCACTTCCTCTAACTGCTCCTCTTCGACATGATATGATATTTTATTTATAGTGCGCCTCTACACAAGTGTTTCAAGGCATGACGAGGAAGTGAAGGGGGACAGGGGGTACAAGAATGATCTTACTAGGCCCAGTGACATTGAGATTGCACACGTGCGGGGAACTCCTCCTTCCTGGGCTGCATCCTCTTCCTCGTGTTCTAGCTCCTGATTCCCCTCCTCCCACACCTCAAACGCTTCCTCATGTTCCACCTACTGCTCCTGACTCCTTTCCTATATCCCATGTTCCACCTCTTGCTGCTCTGACCTGCACCCTCCTGTTGCACTGCTGTCCATCATCTTCTTACTCTACAACTTCATCTTCCACTTCCTGCTTCAACTCCTGGCTCTCCTTCTCCTAATTCACAGCATCCACCTGCTAGTGTGCCACCTCTACCACCTGCTGTTACATGATATGATATGATATGATATGTTTATTTATAGAGCGCCTATACACAATGTGTTTCAAAGCGCTTCAAAGCAAGGGAGGAAACAAGGGAAAATACGACATTCTTACAGGCCATGAACAGTAAGGATGTGAAATTAACTATCGTACTGGACCTGATGACATTTCAGATAGTTCAAGAGCTAAGACATAGATAAGGAATGGAAGGGGAGAGTGGGAAGGAAATGGAAACAGACAGGCGACTAACGTACTAGGCCTGACGCCATTTCTGGTAGAGCCGGAGAAAACAAAAGGTGAGGCAGAGGGGTGCAGAAAGGTAGGGGAGGAACAAAACAAGCGATTATCATACTAGGCCTGACGACATTTCAGATAGTGATGGAGGGGTGGTGGGGAGGAAAAAAACAGTAAGGGCAGGGGGAGGAGACAGACAAGATTGCTATCATACTAGGTCCTGGGACAATTCTGATACAGTAAGTACATAGAAGAAAGTAAGGGGAGGAGATAGGAAAAGGGAGAAGGGAAAGGAGGAGAGAACAGAGAGTTAGCAGTCAAACGAGTGGAGAAGCAAGAGGGGAGAGTGAATACAATTGCAGAAGTCAGTAGTAACATCTCCTCCTCATCCTCATGCATCTCACCTGCCTGTCTTCTTTCTCCTTCTGCCACTAAGCATCTCAACAAAACAACCCCTCAATCCCGCTGCCAACACCTCATGGCCCTCAGACACCATCTAATCCATGAGACATCCAGACAATGCCACCACCACTTCAGATAAAATGTTGACAGAAGTCCCAAAATGAATCTATGTTAGGGAGATCCTCCACACTCTCCACCTTTTTTGTTTACCATATTCTGTATCCATTGCTTGTTGGCCCTCCATCGTGTACTAAGGTAACATCATCCTTGGACCAAAAGAGACCCAAATCATCTTCACCTTCTTGCAGGCCTGCCATTCCATCATCTTTGGATTAGGTGACAGCCTAAATCATCTGTGACCACAACTTTCCAAACATGCACATCCTCTTCATCATCGGAAAATGAAATGCTCCATAAGAGTCTAGCACAGTATCAACATTTTAAATCCATCTCTAATGGGACCTCACATAAACCACAGCAGGGTATGGGTAAACACCAAAAGTAATGTGTGAGCACAGTAAGGCAAAGGGTGTGTCAAAATATTTAAAAGTGTTTCATGGAATGTTTGTTTTAAGGTGGAGGCAGGAAAGTGTTTCATAAACGTTTCACAAAGCATGCCAGAGAGTGTTTGAGATGTGTGCAACCATTCCTCATGTATGTTCAGATTCAAGATCCGCAGTCAGAAGAAATACGTTCAGACGTATTCTGTGAAGTTCAACAAAAACATCATAGTCCGGTCCAAAGACTCTGCCCGACAAAGGCTCCATGAGGTTGGATAACGATCATAGTCTCGTCGGGTGAAGACACGTTTGAAAACATTACAGAGACATTGTGGGGTTAGGGCTCTGCTGCATGGGATATCCTTTTTGGGTATCATGGGCTCTATTACTCCAGGGAAACCTACACAAGTCCCAAGCCACTTGAAGTGAGAACCACCATGTTTCTTACGTAGGCTGACTGGGTTCTGCCAATCTGCAAGCTAGTTATTTTGTTTTTCTAGCTGCCTTCTTTCTTTGTGAACGAAGCACCTGATATTTAGAGAAGTGGCCAAGTATGTCCTCTGCTCTAACAGTACACTTACAGGCACATCTCTCAAGTCTTCTAAGAATCTTTAACTGTATTGAATCCCTATGTCCCCCTATGTCCCCTGACACTCCTACAACCACACATGTTGCCTTCTGTTGGGAAGGGGGCAACCCCGCCCCACCTCCATAGATGCTTTAGAGGAAGGAGAACTGCATTCAAAGCACTATGATGGGCCCGGGTCGTGGGTGGACAGTGGTAGGACCCCATTCCAATATAATCAACTCACATCGTGTAGCGCAGGGCGCAAGCAAGACTGCCATTTTGCACAGATGTTATTAACCATAGTTAGGAGACAAAGCCTATGCAGAGAATGCAGCATTTCATGCACTAGGCCCTAATTGCAAGATTATGGAAATTTCCAGCCATGCCCGAGCTCCCATGAGGCCAACCTGCACCCCCAACCACCATAAAGTTCATCCATTGTTCTAACAGTGTTGAAAAAATGTGTTTTTACCCAAAAGAAATGTATCCTACAATCCTGCGATCATGGACCGGCGCCTGGTGTGAATGTTGTCACACACTGGCCAAAGCATGACCCGGCCCATCCCCAGGTGACCATGAGTTATAGCCCATATAACTGACTAAACCTCAAGATACCTGAATTCCATTGAACCAGGTGCCCCTTGAACACCAGCCCTAAAGTAACAAGGTCTGAATGTTCAAAGAGAACAGACATTGCATGTCTTTGAGCTACAATCCCATGATTTGTTTTGCGAGTGGCTGCAAGGTGCTGGGAGGGATACATTATAGTTCCAAATGAGGGTGTAGACCATGGAGCTGGATGGCGCAGGGAGTGAGTGAAATGTGTGTGTGGAGATCAGAGTGTCCCAGAAACTCCCTTGTGCCAGTTCTAAAACCAGTCAGGTGCCCAGTATAATGGTGGAGTAGCATTATGTTAGGAGTGAAGTTAATTTGTTCTTTGACCTTCGTCAGTGAGAAGAAGATGATTTCCGCTGCACCCACGTGATGGAAGACGTACGGACTGGGCTGGAACCAATGACCTGGAATCTCTTAGGGAGCAGGCTGATCATGTATAGGCACACACCAATGAGCCACGTGGGTTTTCAGTGTATACAATGATGTCACTTATGACATTGTGTCTCCATAAAAGATTCTGCTTGTACCCTTCTTCAACAGAATGTTTTTGGCAGCAGAGTTCTTTGCATTTGGTCTCATTTTGTGTGAGATTAAAACTTGTTATCCTTACAAGATTGACTTGGACTTTTCTTCCCTACCGGTTTGTATTCTCTCTGGTGTGAGCATTCAGGGGCGTGCCTTCAACTAGTGACCCTTACATGATCCCAGCGCCCCCTGTATTGGTGGAGGCTTCCAGGCTGCTTCTCCAGAAGAAGCCGCGCACACCTACAGTGACCAGTCCTGAAAAAACACATGTTCCGTGTGGTTTAGCAGGAGCCATTTTAAGAGAAGTCCTCTCTGCTCTTTGAAGCGGGACACGGCTCCAAGGAGAGTGCAGTTGGTTTTGGACCCCGAGGAGTTTGTATGAGCACGCACATGTGATTAGACTCATGCAATCGATAACAATTACGGGACACATGCATGGGGAAGTAAGAGGTGTGAACACGTGGAGAGCGAGGTCATTGATGTGACGTGGGTGTGGTTTGTATTATTTCTTATTGGGGTTTGTATTGTAAAGATATTCTTTTGGTAAGGCATTATAAGGTAAGGCAAAGGTAAGGCAAGGAGCTGCTCAGAGGAGTAGTAGGGAATGTGGTACCATGATAAAATATATTATTTAAAGGAGGAATATGGACATAAAAGTAATGGTCCTGTGTAAATAGTAGACCAGGAATAAGTAGTGATCCTTATTTAAGCTTGTTATTTTAGTTTATTGTCTTCTTGTTTTATTAGATGAAGAACAGGCCTTAGGAGAGGCCTTAATTGTGTGAGTCACTGTGTGGTGTGGCAGTTGATGGTTTTGTGAAGTAGTGTGTGTGTGTGGGGGACAGAAAAGGGTGGGAGTTGATTTTCTTTCTTTGTCACAAGCAGCAGCTCGTCAGAATTTGTTTGCAGGGTCACTAAGACATATATATCACCAGCATGGGGAGTTTAGGGGGGTGAAACACCAATAGAATATATGTACAAGGCCCTGCTACTTTATCGTGACAGGGTGGAAAAATTCCATAAGCAGTGGATTGTGGAGACGGGAAGAGGGGGGATGCCCTGCCCGTGGCCAGAACCGGGCTCCCATAAAAGAGCATCTTGGAATATATGTCAACCTTTTTAGTTCAAGTGGAAACAGCTACAAAAGAAAAAAGACATTTTGGACCTCTGGCGAATGTTTGAGAACACAGAGGACCAAGGGGACAGAGCATGGCACAGATTCAGAAACATGGAAAATGTAGGAGGGAAGAAGGAGAGGGTAGGGCGCCAGCTGAGCATAGGAGATTATATCCCTTGACAGCATGTCCTGCAGAAAGGTACACAAATCCAACCTCTGTGCCCACCATGATAGAGAAACCTTCAGCACCAGTAACACCTAAGGCTACCACTCCCCCAGCCCCTTATGCACACCCACCTGAATTATCAGGACACACGAGTGTCAGGCGAAGAAAGTTTGAATAAATACTGGCAGATTTGCAAGCAGAGTTGAACAGGGGGCAGGTATCCTCAAAAGAAGTGAGGGATGTAGGGGTGTCGGAAAATGGATCAGAAGATTGGAAATTAGGGGACTTCTTGCTCAGGATGGATAATGACAGAATAAGAAATGTATTTATTGAAAAGGAGGGCAGTAAGGGTGAGTGGATACTCTTGAGACTGGAGAATACAGGATTGGGAAATGATGAAAGGGATGATGATAATGGCACGTTTGATGAGGGACAGGGTGAAGAAGAAGGATGTGGTGAAGAGGCAGTTGAGAATAATCCCCAAGTATAAGGCTCGTGGGGGGGTAGGTTGAGGAATAGGGTTAACCTGATGGCATTAGCAAGGAAAAGGGGAATTATGAAGAAGGGTATGGGAAGTGGGTAAATATGTAGATGCCCCCAATACATAAGGGGTCAGATAGGGCACACAATGTGCCCTGGCCCTAGATGGATAAAAATAGCTCTCCCACAGCTCATGGCAAGGGAGAGTAATTGGATATATGAGTTTGAAAAACAAACAGTTGGGATGACCCTGTCAGTGGGTGATATGAAAAGCTTGATGTTTGCCGTAATTGGGGGCCAGGCTGGGGATGAGGGGGTCAAAGCTGGGTATCTGGGGATAACCGTAGGGGATGATGCACACAATGGAGCGTCGTTCTATGGGATTAGAGCACAGGTGTGGGATACGCTACGAAGGGCTTTCCCAGATTGCCCCAATTTACAGTCCATGATGCAGTATACAAAAGGCAATGATGAGGACACAGCTAAATTAATTCTCAAATTGCAAGAGATGTGGAAAGCTGAAACGGGAGGACCATGGGATTGTTTAATACTATTTTTCTATTTTATTGCAAAGAGTGGTTTGCCAAAGGAAGTGCAGAAGGCATTAGATAAGATTGTGGGTATCAAAACAAAGGGGTGGTCAGAGATACAGAGTATGATAGTGCACCATTGCAAAAGAATCAAGGAGCGGGATAGGAAAACAACCCAAAGGTGTCAAACAGGGGAAGTAACACTGTTAAAAAATCAATTGGCAAAGGTTGTTGTCCAAGCACCTGTGTCTACACCAGTAAAGGTGGAGGGGACAGAGAGCACCCAACAGGTTGTGAGCGCCACCATTGCTGTGCTCTGGGCTGAAGGAGGACAGGAACAGTGGGACGGGGGCAACAGCATCCCTGCCCACAGTGGTAGCAAGGAGGACTGCAGCGAGGAACAGCGGGCTTCCATGGTGCAAGGGTGGGATTTGGACTGAGAGGGGTTGGGTTTGAACCATCACAATGTTAGAATTGTTTGAGGTGGGGCATTTTGCAATCGAGTGCAGGATCAGGTCTGCAATGGCGTATAATTACGGGTCACAGAAGCAGGGCCAAGGGCCCCAAGGACTAGGGTATCTGCAACAGGGTCAAGGGTATCAGAATCAAGGTTATCAAAATCAAGGGTATCTACAGGGGCAAAATCAGCCTAAATCATCTAATATATAAGATTGGCACAGCAAATGCAGGGCACTGTTGTCGGGTCAATAGGGTACCGAGTGGGACCACCCCCCCTTTAGAGGAGCAACAGTGATAGGGCGGTGATAGGGCGGCAACCCCTTCTTGTTTCCCGGAATGAACAGATATCCTGATTAGGCCAGTCCACAGAGAGCACTTGCATGTTCTATCTTGTCAACAACCATCCGCCCTGAAGAGGAACCCTTGATGGGGGCAGAGATAGGAAACAAGCAGTTCATATTTATTGTGGTGTAACAAAATCATGCATCATGGAGGGGAATTTCCCATTATCAGGCAAATATCTTGACATGCAGGGAATCTCTGGGGCTATTTCTATGGTTCCATATACTGAGGAGCTCGACATAAAGGCGGGAGGAAATGTGGTGCATGCTCACTTACTATATTTCAAAATGTCCCCTATTAATTTGCTCGGCAGGGACCTGCTCAGCAAATTAAACATGAAATATCATTCACAGATCGCAGTATAGTTGGCTCCACACCTGGGAAGTGTGCAATAAGGGCAATGCTGATAATACACACAATGACAAGGGAGGTGGTAGTTCACGGGACTTTCGTGGATATAGACATGCTTATTTATGGTATTACTGTGCTCGTGGAGGTGGTGCCTCTGATTGCTAAGCAGTGTTGGTGAGTGCCTACAGATTTCATCTTTCATCCAGTTGTGTCGCCTCAGGGGGTGGCGGCAACAATATTTTCACTGGATTTACAGGGATTGTTGGACTCTGACAAGAGTGTTGTCATGCTAGGAATGGACAAGGACGGGTGTGAGTGGCACACAGTGCGCTGTATAGATCCAACAGTACAGTTAAAGGAAGTAACGGATGACGAGCTGTTGGAGAACAAATAAAAATGGTGAGATAATATTAGAGATTTGTATCCCCTGCAACATAATGGTACAGTACTGGAATGTTGCAGAGTCCCATGATGGCAGCACTAACACCACCTCTATTTTCTGACAAAGACTTGCTACACATGCCTGCATTTGTGGACTACAAATCCACACAATGTGGTATTATTGAAAGACATGACCCCTGTGAGTATAAAACTGAAGCCAGGTGCAGTGCAACCCAGGGTAAAATAATATCTGTTATCAAGGGAGGCGGAAGAAGGTATCAGGAATATAATACAAGCCCTGCTGGACCAGGGGATCACCGTGCCCTTCATGTCTCTGTTTAACACAGCAATATACCCTGTCAAGAAATCAACAGGGGGCAATTAGAGAATGATACAGGACTTAAGCCCTCTCCATGACATGGTACAGAAAGAATTTCCAGTTGTTTCTAATCCTGTGACAATTCTATGCAGTATGTACCCTGATTTAAGGTACCTCACAGAGTTTACACATGGTCAAATGCATTTCGAACAAACTATGTTACCTCAGGGGTACTGTGAGAGCCCGAGCATCTTCAACAGAATACTGCATGCTGATTTAGGGAACAGTCAGGTACCTCGCATGATTATCCAGTATGTGGATGATCTGCTAGTGTGCAGTGACAGTGAGCAGCACTGCGAAGGGATTCCATCATACTTCTACAATTTCTGGCCCATAAGGGGTACAAAGTCGACAAGGCTAAGTCGCAATACTGCCAAAAGGAGGTGTTCTATCTGGGGCAGCTCATATCAGTGAATGTTAAAAGAATACTATCAGATAGGGCAGCGTCAGAATGTGCCACCCCAACCCATCTCAGTTAAAGAAATGCAGACATGTTTGGGTTGTGCAACTATTGTAGGGCATGGATCCTAGTTTATGCAGCATACACGAGACCACTTCTGCAGGCCCCCAAGGAAGCACAAACAACCAAGGATCCTAAGCTACAGTGGCCTGCATATATGATCAGTTTGAGGATCTAAAAGGAAGGATTACTGAACACCCCAGACTACACACAGGAATTTTACGTGTTCTCATATTGAGATGGCCAGCTCTTGACCGCAGTGTTGATGCAGAAGAGTACTATGGGCCATAAGCCAATAGCCTACTACATGCCACACTGAATTCAGTGATGCAAGGGCAGTTTGTGTGTGAACAAACACTAGCAGCTGCTGCATTTGCAATAGAAAATGTTTACTATTGTAAGGATGTGCTCATTTACATTGTATGTGGAATGGTCTCTTTTTACCTGGAGAGGTCGAAATCCACCCTGCCTACACAGAGATTTTCTGCAAATGAGATTATTATTTGAAAGCCCCACATTCATGCAGTTAGATGCAAAACAGTGAATCCTGCCACCTTCATGACAGATATGCCCACTGACAAAGATTTAATGGTGCACAATTGAGCCACACACGAGGGGGAGGAGGATGACATCCCCAAAGCGCAAGATTGCACATTGACGGAGGGTGAGGTACTGGTGGTTGATGGGTCATCCACAATTGACCAAGAAAGTAGACAGACACATGCAGGGGCAGCTGTGGTACGACTTTAGGATGGGGAGTACGAGACGAGAGTGGTATGAAAAAAGTACATTGTGACCACTCTGCCAGTAAGCAAACATACAGTATCTTACACAGCATTGCCTATCTCCCAGATTATTGAATTACAAGTAAGGACACCATGAAGGGAGAAAAAATTGTGGCTACGAAGGGGATGCAAGCAATCCCCAACAGATCTATTATGGAAACAAGAGAGCTCCGGGAGCACAGTAATGCCCTAAGAGCTGCTATCAGTAGAATTTGAACAGTTGCACTACCCACCCCACAGTTCCAAACAGCACATTGCAGCAGTTATACAGGAGGATTGGTTTATACCAAACATTAAGGAGAATATTACAGAAATGGTTGAACATTGCACAACATGTCAAAATGTCAGTACAGGGATGGCACTACGGACGTTACGGGGCACCTTGACCAACCCTACTTGGCCATTACATGAATTACACATAGTTTATGCCGACATAGGTGAGTGTTGTAGTGGCTCCACGTTACTTATAGTAGTGGTTTGCCCTTTCTCAAGGTGGGTCTAAGCAGGGCCTTCTGCACATCTGGATGCCAAAAGGGCTGCTAGATTCCTGGTACATGGTATTTTCCCTCGACAGGGTCTGTGCAAGGTTTTAAGGTCAGACAATGGCACACACTTTCTCAAAGTACTGTTTCAGCATGTCACAGCACTATTTAGCATTAGACACCGGATGTGTTCAATTTACCACCCACAAGACAACATCATTTTGGAAAGGATCAACAGGCTCCTCAAAAGCAAATGGTCCTAACTGTGTACCACGTTGAAGAAGAACTGGGTACACTGCTTGCTCCTGGCCCTCTGTTCGGCATATGCACATCCCAATATCTCCTGTAAGGAGAGCTTCTGATGCACACAGGGCAGCTGCAGTGTTAGGTGACAAGTTCACAGATTATTTGACAACACTAACACAGCAATTAAATGTGTCTCTCAACAGAGTGCACCTCCCAGAATTCAGACAGCAGACACACCGGATGCAGCAACATAACCCGAGTGTGTGACAATACAACCGCTGCTGCCTGGTGACTTTGTGTATATTCGCAATTTCATGCGTAGTGGAATAACCCTCACTTCCA
The DNA here is from genome assembly GCF_040938575.1 of Ambystoma mexicanum. Classification (NCBI taxonomy): domain Eukaryota; kingdom Metazoa; phylum Chordata; class Amphibia; order Caudata; family Ambystomatidae; genus Ambystoma; species Ambystoma mexicanum. Next base: position 1,009,490,633 of record NC_090928.1, on the reverse strand, counting down.
CTGGCCCAATGAGGTGGTGTTTTGCACTCCCCTTGCTGTGAAAGTAAAGGGCTTGCGATATTGGGTCAACCTCTCCAACGTCCGCAGGGCACCTCGAGACAGCATGCCGATGCTTCAGTTATCATAGAGGAGTGACAGTAGTACCTGTGCCCTATCTACTTCAACGGCCTATGTAGGCACCGTAAAGGGTACAGTACCACACTCTTCCAATGGGCTAAAGCTCAGCTGACAACTTTCTCTCTTTCATTCTCTCTGTAATGGTACGTCTTGTATGTCTCTATTTTGTAGTTCTGTGCATTCTGCTTCCATTTCAGGAGATAAAAAGATGAACGTCACCAATATAAATAACTGTTTGTTAAATAGGGCTCCAAAGTGTAGATGCCCAATTATTAATACATGGGCCTATGCCTATTCCTGTGTCATGATTGTTATTGAAGGTTTATGTATGATATTGATGATCTTCCTGCAGGATTTATTGGGGAAAGTCTGTTATATGGGGAGGTCATATAAAGGGGGGAATGGGACTGTATTTTTAAATGGGACAGCACATATAAATGCTAACAATATTAGTGGATTTACGCATATTAGTAGCAAACTGAATGTTAACAATAATAATGGAAATACATATAAGAGTAGCGATAGTGTTGATACACAGTATTGGTGATGAGTATAGCAGGAACAACACAACAGCGAGCGTGCATGTGCAATTGGCAATGAGGGCAATAGTAACAAATGTGCTTCCAGCAATTTGAGGACTGTTTATTAATTCAAAACAATATGATGACATTTTCGATAGCAATATTAAAACTGACACCCCTGAGAGTGTGTACAGAAGAATGAAAAGGGAAATACCTAAGAAGTATGATATGTATCACGGGCTGGGTTTGGATGCGATTGAGCATATATTGCACCCCGATTTTACCAACAGCAGGTATACTGACATGATTGGCGTAGGAAGAAACATTGTGAATGGGAGCTTTTATGTGTGTTCCCTCATTCAACACTCATCAGGGGCTCACAATGTGTTAGTATCACAAGCAGTCCCAATTATAGAGGCCCAATGCCTAGTTCATCTGGCGCTATGCAGAATAAAAGGAATATTCCAGGCACACAGCGTGCAACTGCAACTGGTGGCTCCAGATCTTGTGAAGTGCAACGATAATCCAAAAAACATCAAGTGTGTTGAGCTACCCTATTTGAGGGCAGCATTTTTTTTGTTTTAGTAATTTACTTCTTACAGCGTGTTATATCCATTGTATTTTACTCATTTGTGCATTGCTTGTGAATCGCTTTACTCTGCGCTGAGACTTACAGTATTTCAGCTCATTTGGAGTGGTCTTACCTTTAGAACTACAGATCCCATCAGAATCTGTAGTTATAACACCAATTTCTTATCACGTCAGGTGCGTAAGCGCCAGTGTGTAGGGGCCTGTTTGTTCCAGTTAATTGCCGGGTGTGCCAGTGTGCGCACTTCCCTGTACTTATTCTGCCTTAAGAGGTACAGGTACTGTAATCTTTTCCCTACTATTGCACTCACTTTAAACTGTTCCTCCACTTGAGTAAATTTAGTATCCTCCATACATATGAGGAGAAAGTCAAGGCTAGCATCGCTGTGTAATGAGTAGCTTGAAGTAGCTTGCTCACCGGTACGTCCACGTCCTGTGGTCCCCAATGCTCTTATCACACCCTTGGAAGTTCTTCCCCTGGCCCCAGTGAAGCTCGCAGGCCTCCGCCCCACAGTGGACATAATTCCAGTCCAACCGACTGGAGCTAATACGCAAAATACTGCACAATTCACCAAGCACGAGTCAGATTCACCTCAGGCTGATATCTTGCCCACACCCATCCACACAGGGTTAGTGTCATCTCGGAGGGGTGTGCAAGTTGGGCCGACCTTACGGTCTCTTGAACACCCGCTCCTGATGCAAACATGGGGCTGAGACTCTAGATCTGCTGGTGTCCTCAAATTTTGACATTTTAGCACTAACAGAATCTTGGTTAGACGAAACAATACCAACAGAAGTGCTCTTGGCTACTTCCCTAGATCACTTACTTTTGTGGGCAGATCGCCAGTCGGGCAGGGGTGGGGGCGTCACACTCTTTCTAAACAAAACCTTACAGTCTCATGAGCCTTTAGAATACTGTGAAAGCTTAGTTGTTAAATTTAAAATGTCAGACAATACTGCCTTTGTTTGAGGAGCAATTTTTAAATCTCTTAAACCCACCCAGCAAGCCACAGTCCCCTATTCTTGTTATGGGAGATTTTAATTTATGGCATGACGATTTAACAGACACCACTACCAGATCTCTCGTGGATGCTTATACCTCCATTGGCTATGCGCAAGTAGTGGAGTTCCCTACACATATCATGGGCCACACAATGGACTGGCTTGTGGTTCACCAGCTTTCCCTGACTTCTCTAGTCATTACACCTTGCATATGGTCGGATCATCACTTGTTTTCGTTTGACATCGTCTCCCCAGCTCTCCCAGCCAAAGGGAACTCTCACCCCGGAGAGAAATCAAGATGCGTAACCTGAAGGCTCTTGAGCCAGAAAAGTTTGCACCACTTCTGTTGGACACGTTAGGTTCTCTTGAGGAATTTGAAAGTGCGGATGACAGTGCTAACCACATTGCTAAATCTCTTATTGATGTTACCAACTTGCCCTTAAAGAGCAGCAGCATTAAATCTGAAGGTATAAACAAAACTTGGTTCAATAAGGTTGAAAAAAGAAGAAAAAAGCCAGTCTTCAGCTGATTCCGGCGCTACTCAATTTGTGCTTAAGGTTTATAGGTAGAAGCAGCAGGTTATCTGTCTGATGTCCTCAGACTGTAGAGGAAAAATATGTAGAGAATAAATGAATCAGACCTACTGTTAACTTGCACTTTCTCTTTCCAGTGTTCCGACAAAAAAGTGATGTTTTTACAATAAAGAATTTCACTTTAAAGTATGATTTGACTGGTTTATTTTAGCCCCATGATTGATTTAATTGAATTAAAGTCATTAAATAGCATTAGAGTTCATTTCTCTTCATATTTGACTTCCAGTAAACAGGTATTTCACTTCATTGAATTTAACTCATTCAATTATACTTGTATTGTTTTTTCAAATTTTAAACTTCTTCCGCCTGAACCTGATATGTGTTTCCCCGCAACAGGTGTAGCGGTTCCTCAGGGGTATATCGGCTAATACATGTACATTTATCCAAAAGAAATATTCTTCCTCTTATGTTATCTTAGGTACACATATCCAAACACATTGGCTTCCTGGTGAGAAAGACAGGTGAAGAAAAAAATATAAAAATATTTTGTGACTGAATGAACATTAGTTACAACTTACTTAATGTTTTCCGTTGTTTGTTGCCAAGCAATTATTTGCAGTTATGCCTCAAGTTATTTTTTCCACATTTAGTGAATTGGTGTCCCTAAAGAAAGGATTAATGGACCGGTATCAGTAACCTTATGGTCTGTAAGAGGATTCAATTCAGCACTACAGCCAAGTTAACGCCTAGTCTAGAATACTGAATGAAAACCCTTATTGATATATCTTTAGGTCCAGTTCATGCGTTCTGGATGACTACCCTTGTATAACACCCCTCTCTTGGAATCCCCCTGACCCCACTGAGCCAAGAAGTAATTCTGTTTTGCAAGTTTAAAAGGTTTATTTGATAAATTAAAATATATATCACACTTTTTAATAAATTAATAATTGAATATCACACTTAATCTGATATGGTAAATATTAACAACGGAGAATCTGGCACTAGCACACTTCTTTAATCACTAATGAGTTGACATGAAATGGATAAGGTAGCACACTGGTAAATAGGAACAAAAGTATAATGTGGTAGAGGATGCTTTATGTAAGCTCAGGTGGATGCAATATTCAATGAATGCAGTACAGAAAATACTCAATAGGATTTCAACCAAACAATGTAATCACTTTTCTCTGGCTATTCACTCCCCCCTTGATGCAAGGCAAGGAAATGGAAGGAAAACACACAGTTCTCAGAAATGCAATCAACTGTAATTCAGTTCAATCCAGCAAGATTAGACAACAGAAAACAGATAGGAGTTTTGAAATCACAGGCCCAAATTGCTTTGATATGTGCTGGCAATGAATTAAAAAAAATATGCTAAACGCTTTTAATTCCCTTACAGAGGTTCAGGGTGAGTGGTATCTAGTTAATATTAGTCCAGGCTCACACTAGCAATGATGCAGGGATAGTTAGCAGGTTAAACGAATTTCTGGCAAATGAAATCAGGCAGCAGCAGTTTTTTTACATGTGAAGAAATTGCAAATCGCGGCAAAATTCGCGGATGCGCCGAGCGCTATTACAAAGGAACCGCAAGGACTATCTCTACCGTTTTGGGGTCCTAGGAAAGCCTGGGATCTCAGCTTCCAAATGAAAGTTATTGCAAGTCTCTAGCCCAAACGGTTGCGGAGATATGAGTAATTTAGTAAAGGTCGTTTTTGGTTTTGTAAATTTTAAACGCACACTTTTTCAAAATGACAAATTTTACTAGAAATGACAGGTGACAGATAGGAGGCAGTTCTACTTAGGTTAAATAGATTGAATTAGATGAATTTAAACTAAGAGATGTGTTCTGAGTTTTGCTAAGTACTCACAAGAGATTTTGAACAGGAAAGCGACTTGGTCACGATCTTCAGTCTGGTCAGGTCTTTCCGGATTCTGCTCACAGCGCCTGGTCTGGTCTCGGCTAGGCACAGCACTGCTTTCTCTCTGGTCTGGTCTCTGCTAGGCACAGCACTGCTTTCTCTCTGGTCTGGTCTCTGCTAGGCACAGCACTGCTTTCTCTCTGGTCTGGTCTCTGCTCTGGATAGATTGAAGTCTCTAGTTTGGCTTTCTGGAGTTTGATGGAGGTAAGTATGGATTTTTCCGGCAGGGCTTCCAGCGGCAGATGAAATTGAATGTCTCTATGTGTCCTGACTCTCTGCTTTTATCTGTTTCTTGAGAATGGGTGTGTGTGTTGCATCACTAGACTTGCCCCTCTCATTCGTCATTGGTCAGGCTTCCATTCCTCCACTTGATTGGCAAACTGAACTGTGAGTCAGATTGATGTCATTTTATGATCTCTTGAAACAACCTCCCTTATCATCTGTGCACCCAAATATATATATGATCAAAATCCATACTTCAGAGTTACACAGTTGTTTGAAATTACATATACATGGTGTGGCTGAATTTAGCCATGTCTATGTCCAAATCTGCTCATTCTCGGAGCTTGCATTCAAAGAGTGTACATAATTGACTTTTTAACTGCTTTTTCAATTTCCGACATGGACCCAACTTTACATACATGTGTGCAGGGGGTAGGGACATTAACTGATGAAGTTTCAGATTTTTAACATGCACACATTTAGAGTAATATCCACTTTTCCGCTAAAACCCCCCTGAACATACCACCGGTTCCTACCACGTCTTAAACTGTGGGCAGAAAAATCACAAGAATTATGGTATCATTTATAAAATTTTCACATGTCCGCACTATGAATTATCCCCCTTTTTATAAAACCATATCCTTGCTGCAGGGGTGTGTCTTTTCAGGTCACATGGTACAGAAACCAGTCTTTCCAGTTTCTGCCAAGCCAGCTTGCTTCTCACAGGCAGTGCCCCTCCCAGCTTCTCCAGGAGGAAGCCACTTTTTACGACGTCTGTAATAAAAACCTTTGCCTGAGTGGAGAGGGCTTTGTTCACTCTCTGGCAGAGCACAGGAAATTCAATTATCAGATAGATGGCATATCCTTAATGTGGGCAGCAAAAGGAACATTGGCCTGGGAACATAGTTGTGACTCAAGTTTCACTCCTGATGGGATCCGTTGCTAGGCAAAATCAAGTTCCTTAAGCCAGACCTTCAGCTAACTTTTTGTTGCTTTTAAAACAACTTGTAATTTTACACATGCAGCTAGAATGCTGATTCTAAGTGCAAAACTATGACATTTCAACAGTTACAAAGGCATGTGACACCAAACATAGGTCACTCATTTAATTTAACATTTTCGATTTTGGTGGTTTTAAATCCAGTTGCAGTTAGGCTTAAGCTGCTGACTCCATAGCATTTTTGTTATAAGCATTGTTTTTGGGCTCTTCATTTCCCAGATTTTGTAGGCACACAAAACTCCATTCTACCAAATGTCTGCTGGTGTTCAGTGAATATTTTGCACATATTGCAATGTTTGAAATAGGCACTTTGGCTTGCCTTCAGAGAAACACAGGGTGGTTTTAAAACGCCGGCTTTTGGATAGTGGTGAGTACTGGTACTGCACCCATTTTTGGGATTTAAGAAATGAATTCCCAACAATTCTAGGTTGCATTTGGCAATCAGCATTGCCATTCCCAATGGTTTCAGACTACTGTGTGGGTAGTCCAATGGTGGTTTTAGGCAGTGTCCTTCTGTGCCCATAACATCGGCAAAAATGGGTGGCAGCCTATTCTTCCTGCATTTCCCTGTGCATTTTCTGGGAAGCTCTGGCCATCATGATGTTTTCATGTCAGTACTGCACAGTTTTGAGGTAGGGCTAGGATGCATGGGTAAATACATCCCACAGGTCAGTGTGGCACGTTATTTGCATTCAGCACATATGCTGTGTTTTGTAGTTTAGTGCGATCGGACATACTGTTAGAACGGCTTACCTTCGATTGTGTTGAATCCGCGTCCGAACGTCTGGTATGATTGCCGGTGACAGTGTTAGTAGCATTGGTGTGTTCACCCGGAAGCATAATAAAGCTTTATTTGAACACATCATGACGCTCATACGCGTCAAGGGTGCCATATTTGATTGGGTTCATTCCTGGGCTCGTTGTAACGATGCGCGTAGTCAAGGAAATGTTCATATATGTGTAAAGTGATATGTTTAATATAAAATGTTCCACAATAGATATATTAATTATAGTATATATAAACATATTTATGTCGGCTCGAAATGTAGATGCTATATTGCGAATGTGGTTTACTAATATCCATCTGCCATATTGGAAAGGAAATAATGTCGTTAGGCATTCTGTTAAGGTAGTTCATTATTTATTCACGATAAAAATGTGTTTATCGCACAAATCGATTAAAATAAGGAAAATTATTTAGTACGAGTAGGAGCGTGTTAGTTTTATATTCGTGTTTAGTTGTGTCCATTTCATTTGGTCTATCTGATTTAGATACTTGTCTCCACATTCTGTCATGAAGGTCCTATAGTATACAAACCAGTGTGATGCAAATTTGAGGCTAAAGAATATAAAAATTACAAGATTCATTTTATAAGGAGACTGTCCAAAATATATAGGTGTATAGATGTAGAAGAGATCCTCTAAATCAAATCCAACCATTCAACTTTAAGGTATACTTATGTATTCACTTACACATTATTTAAGACCTATAGAGGTAAAGAGAAACACATGTATGCAGAACACATAAAAATGACGTTATGTATGTCCAGCGAGAAAGTGCAACTTTAGAACCACTCAGTGTGTGTCCATTTTAAGTCAGTTGTTTTTTTACTTGTTACAGAAAATGGTGAAGTTCTTGATCTAGATTTAATCCAGTAAAAATAGTGTCCATAGACCAAATCCAGAAAGCTTCTCTCCTGCGTAATAAGCTTTCCAGATTTCCTCCTCTTTTTGGTAACTAAATTTTTTCTATGCCATGACATTTTATTTTTGTTAGGTCGGAATACGAGTGGTGTTCATGGAAATGCAATGCCAGTGGGGATTTCATGTCTTTGTTTTTGATTGCTCTCAAATGTTCACCTAGTCTAATTTTCAACTTCCTTATCATACTGCCAATGTAGATTTTGTTGCACAGGCAGGTAATGGCATATACAACAAATTGGCTATTGCAATTAATGTGTTGGCCAATTTTAATCTTCCTTCCATTTGGTTGTAAAAATTCTTTCTTGGCATTGTCCATATGTAGACACATCTGGCAATTATTACATGTGTAGTTCCCTTGAGTTGGTGATTTTAGCCAGCATTCTTTATTTGCCGGATGCACCTGTTTGTGTTTTTCATATTCTTGATTGTCAAAAAATGATGGGCTAATCATTCTCTTTAGATTAATGCAGTTCCGAAACACTATGTTGGGTTTTTTGTCCAAAAAGTTTGGTAAATCAGTATCTGTAGAGAGGATATTCCAATTTCTCTGTAAAGTTTTTCGTATGACTAAGTTATTTGTGCTAAACATAGTTATGAATCTCACTCTGTCTGGTTCTGGTTTGTCTTTAGGTTTAACTTGCAGTAATGATGGTCATGGTCTACTTGCTGTCTTGCGAACTATTTCTTTTAGGTGTTTGGGACTATATCCATGATTTTAACATTTTTTGAAAGTCACTTCTTAATGTTTTGAAAATTCCATTTCTGTAGTGCAGTTTCTTTTAATCCGAAGAAATTCTCTGAACGGGATGTTCTGGATGACATGCTGAGGATGATTACTGGTGGCGTGTAATATACTATTGACCGCAGTACTTTTTGTAAAGAGAGTACTATGAATGGTATAGTCATGTATATAGAGGTGCAGATCTAAAAAGTCAATGGCTTTTTGATTGTATGTGAGGGTGAATTGTAGATTGTAGTCATTGTTGTTCAAAAAGGAGTAGTATTGTTTTAGTTGTTGTTCAGTTCCATTCCATATTAAGATGATATTATCGATATATCTTCCCCAGAAAGCAATTCTATTGTGAGTTGTGAAATCTGGATGCTGCCATGCGGATTGACTTTCGAAGTAGCCCATATATAGATTTGCATATGATGGGGTGAATCTTGTGCCCGTAGCCGTTCCGTGCACTTGTTTAAACAGTTTATTTCCAAAGAAGAAAATGTTATTATTCAAAGTGAAATGAATCATTTCCAGGATCATCAAGTTTTGATCTTGAAGTGATATTGATCTAGTGTTCAGATAGTGGCTAGCTGTCATGATTCCTTTGGTGTGGATGATGCTAGTATATAATGCTTTGACGTCTAGGGTGACAAACCAAAAGTTATCCTCCCAATAGATGTCTTCAAATTGTTGTTAATCATGCGTAGTATTTTTAATAAATGAGCTCAAACCGGAGGCAAGGGGTTGTAAAAAATGATCTATGTATTCTGAGATTCTCTCTGTAAGAGAGCCAATGCTGTTGATAATAAGTCTACAATGAGGTATGGTGATGAAAGGCTTGTGTATCTTTGGCAAAAAATAAATTGTGGGAAGTATTGGATGTGAGATGTTCATATAGTCATATTCTTCATCTGATATTAGACCTTGTTCATTCCAGTGTTTACTCATAATTTTCCAGTCTGCTAATAGGTTCTTGATAGGGTTTGTTGTCAAATCTTGGTAACACTGTGTGTCACTCAGGTGATTTTTTGCAATTGGTATATAGTCTTCAGTTTTTAATAGGACTATATTTCCTCCTTTATTAGCAGTCCTTACAGTAGTATCATAGTCATCTTTAAGTTTTTTGATAGCTTTTCTTTGGTCACTTGTGAAATTGTGTTTTAATTTAGGTTTCTGATTGATTAGGTGAAGTTTTCTCAAATCTCCTTGAACTGCTTTCTGAAAACGTTCTATTGCATTGTCCGTTGGTAGGATTGGAGTAAATGTTGAGCTGGATTTCAATCTCGTATGTTTGCTAGTCCTAAATCAATCTCTTGTTCCTGTGCAAATGATGTTATTGTGTATTGATCCTCTTCTTCCGCTAAGTTTAGTAGATTAATAGTATCTTCCACATGTTTTACTGACAGAGCTGAACATGCAGTTTCTGTAGTCTGTGTTTTCTTTTTATGCATATGAAGGAAACATTTCTGGAGCTTTAATTTCCTACAAAAGCGATGTAAATCAATAATTGTCTCAAAGTAGTTATATGTTCTTGTTGGACAAAAGGATAGGCCTTTATTAAGTGCAGAGATTAGAGCTGGCGGTATCGTTTGGTTTGTGAGATTGATTACTAAGTTTTCCTCTTCTGTTGGTTCATTGATCTTGTTTTTACGCCATTGTCTCTGTTTGATTCGTTTTCTCTGTTTTTGGCCATTGCCTCTGTGTCCCCTCTTTGTCTTAGAGTATTTGTTGTCATGGTAGAACCCCATTTCGGGTTTTGTCTTAGGTTGGAACATGTTTTTTTGAAATGTCTGTACTCTTCTAAAAAAGAAGAGGATTGATTTGGGTTCTAAGGATTGTCTATGTCTTGACTTGCTGCTGTGATGGATCCCGGTTCAATAAGGTCATTATCTCCATTAGACAGCAGAAATGCGCTGCGCAGTGCGGCTGGCACAAAAATCAATCTGCTCTCATGTTGGCCACATATACAACTCTTTTTGAACAATACAAGGAGGCCATTATTAAAGCCAAGTCTGATTGTTACAATAATAGAATTCAGAACGCAAAGTCTGACTTTAAGGAATTGTTTTCAATATTAAATGAGTTTAAAAGCAAACCTTCTCCTGTACCTACTCCAGTAAAAGACAAGCATAAGTGTCAGGCCATTCATGATATCTTTGCCAAAAAGGTTACTATGCGTCAATCCCACACCTTACAGATCAAGGACTCGTGTTCATCACATGAGATAGCAGCTATAACTCACAAACCAGTGGTTCCCCTACAGTCTCCACCTTGTATCTTTGATTTTACTCCCTGTTCCCAATCATTTGTGTCATACACCATCGCTGCCATAAAGCCTACCTCTTGTCATAGCGATGCCTGTTTATTGAATGTCATGAAACCCTAAGCCTGTGGGTCACACAATTCATCAACTGTTCTTTCACTGAAGGCAGAGTCCCCCTCTTTTTAAAAGAAGCTTTGTTAACCCCCTTACTAAAAAGGGAATCTCTGGACCCCTTTTTCCCTGATAACTACCGGCCAATTACAAATGTGCTGTTTTTATTAAAGGTTTTGGACAAAGTGGCTCACTTGCAACTTCAGAATTATGTAGAGACCCATAATATCCTTCTCCCCTGTCAATCTTGGTTCAGGAAGTGCTTCGGCACTGAGTACGGCTATGCTGATCTCAAGGCCAATCTACTTGAGAATAAGGACCAGGGACTCCTATGAGCTCTGATGCTGTTGGACTTGTCTTTGGCATTTGATCTTGTAGATCACAATCTCTTAGCCAAAAGACTTCAATCGGTTGCAGGCTGTTCACCTAAAGCGGTTCTCTGGATCTCCACATTTTTGGGCCCCAGAACTGCACGAGTTAGTGTGGGCAATGCTTCTTCTGCCCCTGCCCTTATCGTCTATGGCATCCCGCAGGGATCTTGCATCGCGCCACTAATTGATCCCCTTTCTGCTTTTCCTTCTCAGCCTAGGAGTGTTGGTGGCTAACTATGCCGACGATACGCAAGTTGTCATCACACTTTGAGGCCTATACTTTGTGGACTCAGTAACCTTGACCACTATTTACAGTTCCATCCATGTATGGATGGCGGTAAACTCATTGGTACTAAATGAAAGCAAAACAGAACTTCTTATTGTTGCCCCAATCCACAAGTTGAGATCTTTGCCAGAAGAGTATGCTTAGTTCATAATCATGGACACTCCTATTGTGGTACAAAAAAAAGTAAAAACACTTAGAGTGATTCTTGATGCTGAACTCTCGATGCAACATCATGTGGCTGCTGTCAGAGCTGCTTGTGGTTTGATAAACAAACTGCTACATAACATATAACCTTTTCTTACTCAAGAGAACATGGCGACCATAGCTGCAGATCTTGTGAACACTCGGCTGTATTACTGTAATAGCTTACGTGCTGGGTGTGCCGTTTCTGTTATAACTATGCTCCAAGTCACTCAGAATGGTGCAGTGTGGGCCGTTACTGGCCTTGCCAGACATTCTCACATTACATCGGCTAGAAGGGTGTTACACTGGCTAACAATGAAACACTGTATCATCCACAAAATTCTTACACTGACCCACAAATGTGTGGTCAATGTCGCCCCGGAATATCTTAAGGCGAGTATTCAGCTATACGCCCCAAGTCGCTCACTCAGATCACAACAACATCGGAGATTAATCCAACCTAGGTTCAAGGAGGCTACTGCAGGAGAATGCAGCTTTTACTTTCAAGACCCCCATGCCTGGAAAGGCCTCCCATCCAGTATCAGACTGACTGATACACTGCTAAAGTTTGAAAAGGATTTGAAAACTTACCTTTTCAATATCTCACCTGATTAGTACACTTTGCTTCCTTTGGTCTGCCTCCTCGATTCCTGATTTTGGTTTTGGCTTTCCCCTGAATTCTGACTGTAGTTTATTGGTCAGTACTGTCCGTTTTTTTTTGTTGTTGTTTGCACGTACTGAGGCCTGTGGGTTTGTTGCACGATGGACTAAATGTTTTAAACAAATAAATAAATAAATAAATAAATAAATGGTGAAAGGGTGTAGATATGTCAATAACAAATGGCAGGACACCACACTACCTTGCCTGGCAAAAGGACTGGTAAAATAAGACAAGGAAGTGATACCGTAGTTAGACAATTTCTGTGTACAGATATGGACAAACCATATCACAATGCTGACGTGGATTGCAACATAAAAGCATATGAACTTTGTTTCTGCAGTAAGGGCACAGTCTTTGTCAGCTCGAACAAATGTTGTAATACGACTCACCTGATTCCAGACACAAAGAAGGGAATGGCAGCCCTGATGGATTACTACTGGGTCTGTGGCCAACAAGCATACTTGCACCTCCCACCATCATGGAGCGGCTATTGTTCGCTAGTCACTCTGCACTCAGCGCTAATAGTAATCCCAGTAGAATGCCTGAAGGGGGAGCACTGTCTGCCAAGGAGCCAATTGGTCCCCAATCCCGTCCCGGGAGGATAGCTCAGCGGCAGCGTGCGCGTCTTGGAAGCAAGACGACACGGAGCAACAACAGGTTCGATCCCCGGGTCCGTGCTTAGAAACCTTTGGGTGTTTAAGCGCGTTATAAATACTTAACTAAGAAAAAAAAAACACACAATTACGCAAGACAATTCCTGTAACAGCGCCTCGATGCCTGCGGGCTGTGTGAGCGCTTTATAAATGTGAAATAAATAAATAAATAAAATAAATAAATACTCAGAAAAGAAGAAAATAACGTATTGCCCACACAAGAGCTTTGCATCCTGCCAGGGAAAGAACAGTTCCAACAACAAAAGAGGACAAAAAGATTGAATAACATATCCAAAGACTCTTCCGCATTGCTTGCTGAAATACCAGAGGAGTATCAACTCTTCAGCTCAGCAGAGTTCTTTTTTTCATCTCTAATATTGCCGGGAGGGCAGGCCGCAGAAAACACCAAATGGTTGCAGATCGTGTGCTGGGAGCTGGTCCAGCTCGATAATGACACAGAGAACGGGTTCAACATGATGAACGTTGAGCTGCGGGCATTAAGAATTATGACAATGCAAAACCGCTACGTGCTGGACATGTTAACAGCAATGAAAGGTGGGGTTTGCAAAAGGTTTGGTGATGCCTACTGCACATTTGTGCCTTCAGAAGATGCAGAGAATGTGTTGCAATAACACATCATTACAGCCGCCCATGATCTGGGTGTTCACATGATGGAGGGAGGAGTACAGGAGAGTCTTCTGAACCTTCTATTTGCCACTGGAAGAGCAGGTGCTGAAGATCAGGATACTGGTGCAGCAGGGTACAGGTGGCATGGAGTTTATGAAAGGGGAATCAGATCAGCAGATTGCCATTCCAGTGATGGAATTACCCATATTACTGTGATACATTTTCCTCCCTGGCCCCTTACAACCACATGTCAATCCCCTATCCCTCCAGGCCCTTCTCCCACTGCTCAGACTCTCAATATAGGGAGCCCACAACTTTCGAGACCGGCAAATTTTGTCGGACCGAGGAACAGACATCAAAGGTAAACTCTATCCGAGTTTAAGGTATGCATACATTGCACCACATTCTGTGGACACAGGCCACCCATCGGGCACTATAGAACACAGCTATGGCTATGTAATTCCGGTCTAGAAGCTCACGTAGCCGTCCACACTGAAAATTTCTGACATACAGCGACAACCTATGAAAAATTCTGGCACTAGCACTCCATCCTAAACAACCAACAGCAGTCGCCACAGGCCTGACCTCCGGGATGCTTACTGGGGCATAGCCAGCCCACCTAAGACCAAACCTTGCAAAATGCACACAGTCGTGGACTTCGGTCCCCAAGGGCGTTCCAATCACAAAGCACATTGAGGCCATACAAATGGGGAAAGGGTGCTATATAAATGACGAATACAATACAATTCTTTTTCATTTATTTTTATTTACTTTACACATTTTACAATACGTTGCAACAGATAATTAAACCATAAACAACTAACACAATAAATGAAAAGAAAATAATATGCATCACACAAAGTACAAGTCAGTTCTGACCGCCACTACAACCCCAAGAATGTATACCAATTTCAAGAAAACCTGACCAAACCTCAAATCTAGGGCGTCTACACCCTTGACAAAAGGCAACCTGTCACAGTTGGGGTCAACTGTTACAATAGTCCAAAGAAACAGATATCTTGAGAAACTCAAGACTTTGGAATTATTTGCAACAAATACAACATCATACAAGATAGTGTCCAACATTTTAGATTTAAATTAGCCTGAGAGTTGGCGAACCACATTTTAATGTAAGCATATATTTGTGTTGGCAATACTTCTTAATGGTTTCAGAGAAAATTAAGTACATTGTTTCGTTTTGAAAAATTATTCACCTTTTGATTTCAGGGGAAGGTGGTTTTGAGGCAGCCATATTTCTGTAATGTATATTGTTTGATTTCTTGTGTGAACACATTCATTTCAATTGGTGTACCTACATATGGTATGGCATCTGAGCATATTGTCTAAAAATTGTCATTCTTGTTTGAGTGAGTACAAACTGTATTCATATATATCCATCTTAGATATAAAAGTAAACAACACAGTAAATAGAAAATACATAAACATACAAAACTAATAAATATAAAAAACATATAGACAAAGGTACTCTAGAATACATTCCCCTACATATCTATTTACTTTTTATGGTTAATATTGGTCTGGGGAGTATCACTGCTTTAATCTGCCAAGCAACTAATGCAAAAGAGGCCAGGGTTTATATAACAAATGTATCACTTGATGATAGTAATCCATAGAAATTTTTCCTATGGCATCATGCCAAAATATGATATGATATGATATGGCATTTGTAACGCGCCTATGCACAAGTGTTTCAAGGTGCGACGAGGCAAGGAAGGGGGAACAGAGGGAGAACTGAGTCAACTAGCTTACTAGGCCAAGTCATATTGAAATCACACAAGTGCAGGGGAGAGGGAGGGGAAAAGTGCCAGGGGAAGGGGGCGCAGTGCTGTACATGGGATCAAAATAATAACAAGAAGTGCGGCCAGCAGGTGACAGGTGCAAGGGTAAGTGCAGACAGCAGGTGTCCAAAAGTGCAGGTAGTGGGACTGCAATATTACAGATACAGACGCAAGTGCAAGAGTTGCCGGGAGGCAGTGCGGGTGTGAGGGAAACAGCATGTAGGATGGGTATAAACATGTTCTTCCTCAGAGAGGCATAGACAATGTAATACCAAAATAAACATAGCAGAGTTTCCCGTAGACAACATACTAAAATAGCACTGAATTCAAAGAATTTGCAAGAAAACCGTGTGCTGCATAGGATTTGGTCCCAAACCTGGAAGCTGTCGGAGGCAGCACTTGCATGGTGCAGCTTGATGGCTTGGATGTCTGTAGGGTTCTTTCTCTAACCCCCCACCGCCAGGGAGTGCCATGTGTTCTGCGCTTGAACTGCTGTGCGGAGCACAATGTTCTGCTAGAGCTGCAGGGCCAGCAATGTTGATGTATATTGACCTGGGTGGAGAGTAGCGGTCCTGCATGGGGTGACCTTGTTGTTGCTTTTTAGAGAGCTCCAGGGAGAGTTGATAGGTAAGCTTTTTTCCTAGGTGTGTTGCCCATGAAGCGTAGCCACGAGATGAGCCTGTGGTATAAACGCTCTGCCCCAACCTTCGTTTTGCTTACCCCAAACTCCTTCACCTTACTAGTATGTTTGGGCATTATGCTGTTTCTGCTTCTCCTGACTTTATTGTAGTGTAGTTGGCTTTGGGGACGTTGACCATGCCAGGTGTATAGAGGCTGGATTTTGGCATCAAAATATACCATGCGAGAGATGTCTGTTTTAAAGTAGGGCACCTCAGATGAGACCCCAATTCCTAATGGGAATCAGCTGATTGAGGTTCTGGCCGTATTTGCGCATAGAAGAAGGCAACTCCAGGAGACAAAAACATGTCCTACCAATGATGAGGATGTGTAACTAATAATAGTGGTTCAGGTAAAAGAGTGAGACCTTAGCCACACACCGGATGGGGACACTAGTATGAATGTAGCCCCATTGTAGCCTATGCCTCTACAATCCAGTATAGAAAAAGGGGAGAAAGCCGTTCTGAAGTCCCTTCTGCAATTCTCTGTGGAATCAGTGAGGATAAGTACTGAATGATCTGTCAATATGGAACCTACCAGTCCTACCCAATGGCACTTAATTAAAGGCAAAATAATTTGATGACTTTCATTTTTATGATTTCGGGATATGGCTGGAATTACTGGATAAAACTGCACTACAAGGTGTTATGATAGATAATGTGTGTAAAACAGAACCACGCCTGTATGTTGATATGATAAATTAGAGCTGCCTAACTTCTCAGCAGGAGAATGGTAATTTGACTTGTATGCAAAACAGAGGGGGGGTCTGGGAAACTCTCTACCATCACGAACACAGCCCATTCACTTGTTCTTGGGTGCATGGCCCCTGGGAGAGTCTCAACCAAGTCTTTAGCTCACTGTTCTTTTCACAGAGAAGAAATGTCACAGCATATTAGTCGTTGTTCTGCCTAGTGGCAGTTCAGCACCGAAATGCTAGGCAATTCTCCTCTGAACAAGAGTACCACAGCAACCCCATACACGTGTTTCAGCCTAGTTGGGCATCATCAGTGACATCAAGCTGTGCCTCTCTAAAAGCAGTGAGCAAGAGGTCCACGCCTGGATTCCCCTGGTAACTTAGGGAGGGACCCAAAGTTACTTGGTATGCAAAACAGAGGGGGTCTGGGAATCTCTCTACCAGCACTAATTTGACTTGTATAGTCAATAATCAATCCCAGAGAGCCAACCCACCTAAGCATATTTTAGATTTTGCGGATAACATTTGTCAGACGCTGGATGCTTTGAATATGGCTAAACCTTTGAAGGCTGAAAATGTTAATCAGCAGTCCCGCTGCCCCATAGCTCCAGCTACACTTGCTGTAGCTAAGGGGCAAATTCAATCACTGACTGCTGGTCTGCCGGCAGTCATAGCTGAGGAGCCAAGATTGGCATCATTATGTGGTGACCAATGGGGTGACTTCAAAATGAAACCAAGTCCTGCTAATAGTCTACAAACAAAACCACAGATGCCCCTGATTGCTGGTAAGCTCAGAAGAGAAACTGTTCTGGATCAAAGACATTTTATTATCGCTAATGTCATGACACCAGTACGGTTTGATCCCAAGGAAGCCTTTAGAAACAAATTCATGGCCTGGATTTGGACCAGGGATTGTAAGAATTTGGGATTTCTAGATCCTGCAGAGGGTTAAGATTGATCAATGGTGCACACAGGCCAACAGGAACTGCATACTTGTTGACTGTGTTCGCAGTAACCTTCCACCTTTTTTAGCTAAATGTAAAAATCTTATTAAAATGCCATCTGATTTGAAACTGGTTGTGGACTGTGTTAGTGCCAGGGTTCCTTGCCCTATGTATATGTATATAGGGAGGATAAGGGGAGCTATGAGAGAGCATGTTAGAGGTGGGGGCCAGAGGAGTAAGGAACCATTAGGCCAGTCGGACCTGGATCAGGGGAGACTACGCAAGCCGAGCGCCTCAACCAGGATAGAGACACAAACTAACCAACCCTACTAACAAATTTCCCTTTCCACATACACCTCTCAAACTCCAAACCAAACACAACCAAAACCTACAGCACAACAAACCGCACAAACTTCACTACATTGCAACAACAAAACAAAAACACACAGTCTTGCACAACAGTACACGACGACTACCGGCCGCAAATACCCCAGGCCCAGCCAACGGACCCACCAGGCTAAGGCCGCCAACAGCACATCACTGCTCTCTTGCGCTTTTCCTGCTTCACCCCACTAACTCAACCTCCCCTCCTCTTTCAGAGCCGCCAGAGCACCAGGGGACCACTCCGGTGGTGATAGTGCGCGGTACAAATGTCCTTTAACATTCACATTAACATATAGATGACTGCATTGCCATGTGATTTCTCTTTGGGCATGTACGGATACCTAGTGAAGGCTTAGTAGTGCCCGGTGTAATTCATTGTTCTGTGTTAATGTTATTTGTTACTGTTTTGTATTATTGTCATGTATTTGTTCTTTTCTTTTTTTTTTGTTAGCGCCCTGATGCCCCCGGCCTAGTATGGCGCTAAATTAAATTAATAAAAAAATAAATATTGGCAAAAAACAATTCTGTCATACCTTGCCTTCTTTGTTAACTAGATCAGAGTTGGGCCAGTGAGAGATTGTTGAACCCTTTCCTTGTGAAAACAATTCCAAGGTCATCTGTTGGTCCCTTTGCTGGAGAGAGTTGAATACAGTTCTTAATTGCAGTGGAACACAGACACTAAAGTCCCTTCTATCTGCCACGGCTTCCAACATTTGGGGATTCATTAGACATTTTATGTTGTGTGGAATGGTTCCACTGCATTGAAACCATGCATTGAAGCCCAAAGCTAATGTATTATTTCTGCCATAACGTAGTATATAACATATTATTGCACTATTCAGCAGCAGTTTAGTAATTCCTGTGTGATCACTGCTCCAAATATCTATCCATAAGTGTAAGGGCTACAACTTCAAAATGACTTATGTAGGTTAAGGTCTTAATAGAGATCCATAACATTCAGCAAATTATGTAACTTTTCAACTTTTGGACCTGTGAATAGTTCATAAAACCCCATCTTTCCCTTCTGCTGCACCCATTTGGTTTGTAGATCACCAGTATATGATTTATTCGCTGGCTATGTACATGTCTGTGAACCTAAAAATGGGCCCTCTGCTTTCAGTCATCTCAGCAACTTGCTAGCAGAGATGGTCATTCCAATTTAATCTGTCATTGAATCTGTTTCCGAAGTCATCAAACCTTAGGCATTGGGATTAAACAAAGGTGATTATGTGATGGTTCTATGTGTTTTGGTTGATTGTTTTACTTATGTGCACTTTACTTGTGGACTATTCTTCAATGTGCTTTTGCATGATTTTAATTTTTAATTAGAGGTTATCACTAAACACTTTTCAATCCCACTGTCCAACCCACTCTCCAACCACCCTCCACCCAGAACCTACCTCAATTTCCTCCACACACACACAGCATTATGCCCAAAAAGAGCACAAATAAAGGGCACACGAGTAAAACATCCTCGACAATAACACGTGTTACCTACAGAATATCACATTTGTTTTTCTATGTATGGATGGTTGTGTGAAGATGCAAAGTAAACTGGATATTTTATGTTAAATGAAAATGTTAATGACACAAAAGTGGTTAGGCCGCATTGTATTCATTTCATTGTAGTAGGAAGTTATTGGTATTCTTTTAAACGAGGCTAGCCCAGCATTGCAAAATATGGGACCCCTGCATTTTCAAGGCATAATATTTTATATGAAACAAAATATTGTTATTAAAACCGTCTGTTTTTGGGCCCATAATTGGGGAGTCAGTTATGTGGTTGGGGGGCGGGGGTGTTTATATAGGGCATACTTCTCTGTAATAAAAATTACAATTATAAAACTGAATGTGCATTCCTTAGACTTCAAGGCCTAAGAATGACTACTGTTTCTCCCTTGCACCCTTCCCACCTTGAAGCACTTTGAAGCACTTCACTTGTGTATAAGTGTTGTACAAATCAACAATTACAATTAGATGTATTTCATTTCACACTATAGGTAAACACTACATCCCAGACCAAATATAAGGATAGAGCAGAAATTCAAAATATTCAACTGCCCCTTTTATAAAGACATGTTCTATTCTTGGCACTTTGAAGCGGGTGCATTTGAAGTAACACATATGTACTCTGTGTGTGATACTGCAGCTCATTGACAATGTGAACATGCATGTCCAGATGTCAGCACTGCATATTGTTGTAATCTGCCACTTATGCACAACCTGTCCATGCACATATATGCAACTGGATGGATTAACAGAGGGTATACATCCATTAGCAGCCAGTTTGCATATGCAAAAGATTTGAGGCTGGCGGAATGACAATGTGCAGGCAATAAAGTAGTCAAACGTCAAACACAACTACAAAAACATGTAAATCAAGCTGATTAAAAAATAAAAAGCGACTCACTTGCTTGGTTTCACCCTGGTCACAATGTGCCCTACTTCCTTCTTGGTCTAAATCATATTTGGGAGAATGGCAAATCTACAGGTGCAAACACATTGTCGCAACACCATGTTCCTTATTGTTTTTCTTTTTCATTTGTCAACTTCACAAGTTAATGCTTCTCCCAGGGACCTCGTCAATAGGGTTTGCTATTTGTTTTTTTTTTTTTTTTTTAAATATCTTTTGGCACATGCAATCTGTATTGGTGTAAGTCTATTCATGCTGGTTGTAAGGGATTCTTTGATATTAACATGAACTTTCTATGCGGCTGCACATGCAACGTGTGGCCACCATACTGTCCATGTTGAAAATGATAGTTTTCTTTTATCTAGGCCATCATATTAATCTTGGGATTGTTTCACTGAACAGCAAAATCCTCATACAAAAATGCCGCACATATTCTCTTGTCTGTCTTATCTGGTGGCTTTAGGTGTGTAGCGTATGATAAATATTATTAAAACAAAGTGTTATAATTGTACAACCCCATGACAAAGAAAAAGGGTGCCACGAGACCTTGGTGATGAGCACTGTCAAAGCCAACAGTGTGGGCTTTGTGTAGCCTTGGGGTAGTCATTTGTCAGGCATTTTCATACATTTTTGAATTTGAGTTTAACCCTTTGATGCAAGGGGTTTTAATATAACGAGCCATCCAATGATAAAAGAGCAATGGAGGATCACAGAACGCTGACATCCAAACTTTATAATATTGCTATAATAACAAACGAATGCCGCGAAGGGTCGCTTATGGTTCTAACAAATCAGATATGCTGTGCCAAAGTAAATGTTGATTTGCACATGTGATTTATATTTGCTGTTTTCATGTGTTAGGGCCTAAGTACAAAAAGTGATGGAACAAGATTGCCTGGTACACGCTGATAATTACTTATATAAAGTGCGCAACTGGAAAGCGTGTTGTGGTTTTTATTTTGTCTGGAGCCTGTCCTTTTTGCATTGGAAATGAATGAGCCTAATTGGCAGATAAGTACAGTATGCCTGATGGTGCATAGCTAAAAGGCCCAAAATAAAAACAAAATGAGCAAGAAGGAAGAGTCAGGCTGTTTCTTCATACAATACCTATACTACCGGGCCGTAATTCGGTACACAGATGGAACATGGTGTGATTGCCCGGGCATAAAACAGAAGTAGCTGACACGTGGCTATCAACCTGTACACAAGCCAAAGCTTTTGGCTTGATCAATACATGTTTTTAATCAGGACTTGAGTGGAAGGGACACATATAAAACAAGTGACTGAAGGCGCACTTTGTATTGCACCAGTAGTATTTTTACGGCTGCAATTAAGCCATTCAGTTTCATCAGACTACTTCGCAATTTCACTGGCAGTCAAGTTCTTGATATTACGGCTTGAGAAATCTCTCAAAGAGATCCCAGGAGGATGCATTTTGGGTGAGGAGTGGCAGGTAGTGGGCAGAGGTAAATAGTTGTATTGCATTGTATTGTATTTTATTTATATAGCGCACCGAGCCCTGAGGCAACTGGGCACATTTCTTCGGTACATGTAAGGTGCATATTTACAATTACAGGCATAGTACATAACATAATTTACAAGCATATATTAACAGGTAATACAGATAGTACACACAGTTTGCAGGCATAGATAGTACACAGCAATAAATATATACAGTATACAGAATTAAAAAACAGAGTATTTATAGGTTTGGAGATTGGTGATGAGGTGGGTTATTGGGATTAGCAAAAAGAAGCGACATGGCAATACAGTAAATGGGTGGTAAAAAATCAAACAACATCCGCAGGCTCTGTGCCCCTCCTCACAAAGTCACCCCCCTACAAGATGTCCTCCCATGCCATAGTATTGGCTTATAGGTGGCACATGAGCGCCACTTAAAAGACCAAACTAAAAAAAGAACATGGGAGAGGGAGGAGGACAGTGTGTATATGTGATCAGCCAAAGTGACTGCCAAAGTGTAGCTTTATTTTGTGTAATTAAATTAGTCAAAATTCCATCGTCTGGGAAGGTTGAAAAGGTGAGGTATTAATCAGCTTACATGCTCTCAATACATTTGAATTTGATCGCTGTCTGCTGTTTTAATTGAAACCCATTATTTCATCCCTTTTTTTTAATTCTGATGCCGTGCATTATTCTTATTACTTTGCACCGCACCACGTTGCACTGTGCAGATGATAACACCTGCCATTATGTAACACAGCTGACGATATTGGGTCAGGACAGATGTGTTAATCCATCTGGACGACACGCTATCAATTGTGATGATGAGAAATCGGATGACATTGCATGCTTTTTGTGGCACAGATGTGTAAATACATATCAGCCTTTCTGCAAAGATCACAGAAGGACAGTTTTCCAGCAATGCCTTAGAACGTAGTGGGGATTGGGTAATTGAAACTGTATTTTGCTGTAGTGGGTCATTCTGTTTGTTAATATTGTTTTTTCGTTTGCTTAATAGATTATTTGATCATGTGCCTTCCTGGGATCGGGTTAGGGTTGAGTCTAACTTCTTTCAGTGAAGTGTAATCAGTGGAGTCCACTCCTCGGCTCCACAGCACAACCCTGGTGCATTTAGTATGTTATATTCTTGCTGAGGACTGCGCGAGGCAGCGATAATGCTCGATTTGATTGACTGACATGGCATTCCAACGAGAACATGCTGGTGTGGCAATCAATCTGCGGTCATGGGCTGGTTTGGGCCCATTAGCCGGTAAGATAGTCATTTGTCTCGGGATGATAGCTCAGGGGCAATGTGCTGTAAGCGATATTCAATCAACACTACAGCTAAGTCAATGCCTAGTCTGGGATGCTGAGGAAAACCCTTATTGATGTATTTTTATATCCAGTTCAGTACTCTGGATGACAACCCTTGTATAACACCCCCCTCTTAGAATCCCCCAACCCCACTGAGCCAAGAAGTAGGTTTGTTTTGCAAATTTAAAAGGTTTATTTGGACAATTCAACAATATATATCTATCACACTTTATAAATAAATTGATAACTGATATCACACTTCAGAATATGACCGTGATCAACAATGGATAATGTTACAGGGGTACACTGATCTGGTTACTTAGGAGTAGTGTAGAGGATGAGGTAGCTGAAATGCTTGATGGTTTCAAGGAAATGCAAGGTGGAATACAATGCAGTACAGAAATAACTTGTTATGATTTTAGCAAAAGGTAATATGATCACTTTTTCTTTTGACAATTCACTCCCCCCCTATGCAATACAAGAAATGGAAGGAGAGCACACAGTCTTCAAGAATCCCATCAAATCACACTTTATAATGCAATACACGGTTCCAGTTCCCCCAGCAAGCTTAGAGAAAACAGGGATGAGTTTTCAACACAGGCAAATTACTTTAATGTGGTTTGCAAGGAAGTGAAAAGGTGCTAAAATTGCTTTTAATTCCCTCTAGAGGTTCAGGGTGAGTGAGAGTTGCTTGTTGGTATTAGTTCAGGCTCACTTTAGCAATGCCCTATGAGTTATTACCAGGTTGCAAATGGATTTTAACAAAGAGAAGCAACAAGCTGCTGATTTCTACAGATGAAGAAATCGGGCCAAATCGCAAATCGCGGTAAATTTCACGAGTGCGTGTCTCGCGATTGCGGGAAAAGTATAGGGAGTAGGAAGTCGGTTCTAGGTTTGTTGGAAAGCCTAGATTCTAAGCTTTCAGAGGTTCAAGAGATACGGACGATTTAATAAAGGTAGATTTTCGGATTTAAAGTAAAACTCAAAATGACAGGTGACAGCTTGCAGCTGCAGAATTGACAGGTGACAGTTGTGCAGCTTTAAAAATGACAGATGACACGATTTCTAGGAGGCTGTTCTAATTAGGTCAAAATAGCTTGAATTAGATTATTTTAACTAAGAGATTGGGTTCTGCACAGTTCTGGCGGTACTCACAATATCAATTTGAAATAGGCCTCGTCACGGTCTGGTCAGGTTGGACGGGACTTCCGGCGGGTGGTTCTGAAGTCCTGGCTATCTGGGTCAGCTCTGCTCTCTGGGTCTGTCAAGCACCGGATCTGCTCACAACGGTCTGGTTTGTGGTTCTCTCAGGTTCCGGATACACACTGCTTTCTGGATACTGCTACAGGTTCTTGCAAAAATTCTTGGCAAAATTCAAACAGCTCGCCCGGCTGTTGAATAGTTTGGTTGGTTTTGAGGCCTGCTGAAGAGGATTCAGCTGGTGGATTCAGGCCTCTCTGCTACAAATTCTGGAGTTAATTTCTGCTACAGGTTCTGGAGATTGATGGATTTGAAGTCTGGATCTCTGGATGTGAAGTCGTCGGTCAGCATGCTCCGCAGCAAATGGAATTGACTGTCTCTACCTGTCCCAGCAGTCTCTTTTTATGTGTTTTGAAAATGGGTGTGTGCCTGGGCCTAGCTAAGCCTGCCCCTCTCACTTATCATTGGCCAAGCTTTCCTCTCTCCCTTGATTGGGGGGAAGAAATGGAGTGTTAGAGTGATGCTGTAGGTTTTATGGTCAGAGGAACCTCCCCTTGTCAAATTGCACACAAATCTATTTCTGATCCAAATACATATTTATCTATGTACCATTTCTCTCATATTATAGGTCCAGTTAACATATTTTCTGTAGCACCAAACCATCCGATCCCTGTCTTTGTACAATGTCGTGTCCACTGATGACAGAATTCTCCCCTTTTCATCCAGATAATGACCTCTAAACCTTTCCAGATTTTACACAAATGTGCACCAGGGATATGGGTTTCAGATGATAAAGTGTCAGATTTTTAACATGCAGACATTTGGAGTAAGACCCTATTTTACGCTAGCAACCCCCCAGAAAACACCACAGGGTCCTAACACCTCTTAAAACGCGCACAGAAAAATCACAAAAATAATGATATTACTTATATAATTCTGACAAGTCCGCACTATGAGTTATCTATCTTTTTAAAATTATGCTCTGGTCAAAAAGGGGTGTGGCATCCCACATCACATGGTGGAATAACTGGTTTATCCACTTCCCCCAAGCCAGCTTGTTCACAGAGGCACAGCTGCCCCCCAGTTTCTCCCAAGAGGAAGCTATTTTACGACGCCACCAATATAACATTTGCCTGAGTCGAGGAAGTTGCATTGTTCTGTCCCTTCCAGTTCCCAGGTCCCCTCCCTTAATTCAATCAGAGAGGTGTCAACTCCTTTTGGCAAGGGTCAGCAGGATGCAGCTAGGCCTGGGAAGAGTGGCTGTTGATCCAGTTTCAACTCCTGTCGGGGGTAGTTGTCAGGCAGAATCCAGTTTCATTAAGCCAGGTTTCAGCTAAATGTCACTTTTTGTTCCCAGTTTTCTACATTCAAATCAAACTGACAATTTTTACCTATACATTAAATAATTACTTCCTTCAAGTAATTTCAGAATATAGTTTTACATTGTATCCACCTCTTAGCAAGTCTTTCCTTGGCCTGGTTTTGTTTCATTTGTTCATTTTTACACAAAAGTCTGGTGGTTTTAAAACGCCGGCTTTCTGATAGTGGTGAGTACCGGTATTGCAACCATTTCTGGGATTAAGAAAATGAATTCCCCACAGTTCTGAGTTGCTTTTTGGCAATCAGCATTGCCATTCCCAATGGTTTCAGGCTACTGTGTGTGTAGCCCAATAGTGGTTTTAGGCGGTGCCCTCCTGTGCTCACAACATAGGCAAAAATGGGTGGCAGCCTATTCTTCATGTTTTCCCTGTAAACTCTCTGGGGAGTTCTGGCCATCATGATGTTTTCCATGCCGGTACTGCACAGTTTTATGGTAGGGCTTGGATGCATGGGTAAAAACATCCCACAGTGCTCACCTTGGAAGCAAGGCGACACGGAGCAATACAGGTTCGATCCCCATGTCCGCGCTTAGAAACCTCTGGGTATTAAGCACGTCATAAATAACCTATCATTTATATGATATCTGGTTGGGAGCTTGCTGCTACCGTCTGTGAATTAGAGATTCTGGTTGCACGTTGGAGTCTGGGCAGGGCCAACTCAGCCTTTCATCCATCCGAGGTCGATGAGCGATGTTCAACTTCGGCTGGGTGATAATTGTATGTAAATATATTCTCTGTAAAGCACTTTGGCGAAAAGGCTATTCTGCACATCTGCTCTGATAACTGGGGCCAGACTGCATAAACTTTGCAACGGTGCAAAAACACCGTTGCACAGTATTAGCACTAGGGCAAAATGTCCCTATTTTTTTTATTTTTTTAAACTGGGACTTATTAGAAAACCATTGCATCCGGACAAGGGTAGTTTGTCATGGTATAAGCACCAAGGAATAATTGAACAAGTGCAACAAGTATATATTTTCGCACCAGGGCAAAGTGTGCCCTATGGCTAATACCATTCTGTATTAACCCTAGGGCAAACTGTGCCCTCGTGCAAAAATGCATTGGAAATGTATCATTTTTGCACTAGGACAATTTTTGCTCAGGTGCTTATGCCAGGGCAAACCACACTTGTAATGGTGCAATTGTTTTCTAATACGTCCCAGTGTTTTTAGAAATGGAGCCACATTTGCCCTTCTGCTAATACCGTGCAACTGTCCACTTGCACCGGTGCTAGGTGTCTGTAATCTGGCCCTTGTTGTTTATATATTTTGCCTATCTGATACTTGTTGTTACTGTTCAAATACTACGTTGAATAGCAGTATTTTGCCTCCATTCTGGGGCAGTTTATTTGCGTTTCATACTTTGTATAATCAATCTCCTCCTGAGTTGTATGCATGCAACGCATAATGCATTGCTCCCATGTCTGCAAATTTGAATATAGGAATGTCATTTTTTAAGAAATTCTGAAACACACATTGTAACGCTGCACTCGTCCTTGCATTTGAAGCTTTTTCCGGTGCAAAACGATTTCAGAATGTCTTTAATACATTTTTAAAATGATTGGATTATCTCATCAAAATATTGTAAAACATCTCTTTAAATACAGTCTGTTCTATGAAGTACCATTTTAGCATGCCCCATTTTTCATTGTGCATCCGGTAAGATATCTCAGTAGGTTGAGCACTTGCTGCTTGACATCTGTGTGTGATCGGCAATTCAGAAGTTCAAATTCAATACGGCCAACCCATCCTTTCATGAGGTTGTTAAATGAGTACCAATTTCTGTTGAGTAATTATAATAATTGAATTATAAACATGTTGTATGTAAAGAGATTTAGCAAAAGCGCTATATAATTAACATATTATTTTTATCCTGTTGATGGACATGTAGCTTGCAAGTACTTTCTCTCTTACTGTGAAGTCGCAAAATATTTATGTTGGAGATAGTTCCAGAAATCCTTAACGAAGTCTACACCACTATAATCTTTCACTGAACTCCTGATGTGATCAGACATTTAGTCGACGATTGGCAGAGATTTGGGAAATAAAACCGATTACGGGCCTGATTCACAAAGCGTTTTCCTATCGGATTGCGCCATTATATAGTCTGTGAATAAGGTCCTTAGACTCCCAGGTTTAAATACAAATCAAGCATATATTTTGCAACTCTGCATGCCAATCGTTTGGGAATTAATTACATCCATCGTCTAAACAAGTCAGGACAAGGGGAGCTCCTTATTTAATCAGAAGATAAGAAATGAGAAAAATCTAACATTTGGCTCTTCTTCATTTTGTGCTATACTTATGCATACATATGAGTCAATTTTATTAAATTGTATCAGTGTGCCCAACCACTACAGGAATTGCATCTATATTTATCACAGGGCCAGCTGTAGTGGCTCTCTAGTTATGGTTAAGTTGCTCAACTCATACAAAGAGCACTTTCTGGGCAACATATAACTTCGTCTCCCCTGGACGAATCCTCACAAAATTTTGCAAACTAAGTATATGTCCCCCTCGGTATGGTTCTGCAAAGTTTGGTGTGGTTTTGTCAAGGGGGGGGGGCAAAGTCATAGGGGGATTCCAAAATGTGTGGAAATCCTCGTGGATGCAATGGAATGCTCACAGCCCATACCGCTGGACGGATTTTCACCAAATTTATGCCAGCAGCGGCAGCTTGGTCCCAAAAGTGTTCTTTTTGTAAATTTAGTGTAAATCCATCCAGTAGTGTGTGTTTTTTTTTAATGGGCAAAAAGTAGGTAAAAGAAGTTAGTGATATCGGGGTTTGGTCCACAGACTCGCTTCCCTGTCGGTCCACAGACGGGTCTCTGATTGGTCCAGAGGGTGACCTGAGGTCTGCCGACATCGAACACACCCGCTGATTGGATGGTGAAAACCGTGAGGTGTGGCAATTTTTGGAATCGCCTGCCATGTTGGATCCGTTGACACTGGTTGGTGTCCACGGACAGCGCAGTGGGCGAAAAGTCTGGAAAACACATTTTGGGTTATTTGGTGGTGGAAATATTGGCTGGGAAGGCAGTAGGAGTAAAATAAAAGATGATATTGGGCTATTTTTGTAGGTTGTAAAATGCTGGGCAGCTATCATAACTGTCCACGGACACTGTGGTTGTTCGCAGACAGTGCCATGAAAGGACAGCTTGTGAAAGACGTTTGGGGTTATTTGATGGCTTGAAGAGGGCGTAGAAATGGTAGGGAAGTGGAAAAAAGGTAATGTGGAGCTGTTTTCATAGGTGAAAAAATGCTTTCGAAATGCAGCTTAGTCTGCAATCAATTTTGTTGTCCGTGGACATAATTTCAATTGCAGGGGGTCAGGATGAGTTTTATCAGTTGACGCTGTATGGTACGTATTTGTTATATAGTTAATTGTATTGTAGTGTTTGAGCCAGTGGCCAGATTCTGGGGACATGGCATCAGCTCATGGCACCAATTCTATGACCACTGGCCACAACCACCACAGTGGTAATATGCATATACTAATTATAGGTTATGTAGTAGGTGCATGGTCAGAAACCCTGTATTAGTAATACGTGTATAGTAATTATAGGTAATGTACTGGAAGTACAAAGTGTTTGTAATATGGAGGAATTATGTAATTGAACTGTATATGGTAATTATGATTGTAGTACAATAGTTGATAGTGCTCATAGAATATGTATTTGATTATAATAACTATGGTTACTTAGTTTTATAGATGTATGATGCTAGAATCTCTGCTATATTTTTTGTGGGGAAAAAACTACAATTTGTTAAGCAGGATAGTTTAAAAGCTGTAGTTGTATACAATTATACATATACATTGTTTAGACCCTCATTAACAGTACATTCAAAGTACTTATGTTTGGTACAACATTAGTGTATGCCACATTGCTGTTGTCTTGACATTAAATAATTATTGGGTCAATGGGAAAAAGAATCTACACTGGATAAAAAAAATACAGTAATATGAGTGTAAGGGTGATAGTATATTTGTTTGAAGTATGTTGTGATTATGGGAATGCTTGAAGTAGTTATATACCTGTTGGCATATTCTAACTACATTAGAGGTTAGAAGATGTTTTGTCAAATAAGAAGAATTGAGATGGCATATTTGAAGTGTTTTGGAATGAGCCTATCAAAGTATGTTGGAGAATGCCATGAGCATAAAGTCACCCAAAAAAGCACGCTTTATGGTAGAAAGATAACCTGTTGGTATTCAGATGAAATTCAACACCTTAAATTAATCAAGAATAAGGCTTTTAATTGTTGGAAGGTGTCCAACCCTGAAGATAACAAATCAAAATATCTTGCAGCCCCAAAAACACATAAAGATGCCATCTCTTCGCTAAAGAAATTGGCTTTTGATCCTAGGATCAAAAATGCCAACTCAGGCACTAAATCATTGTTTAGAATGTTGAGGGTACTTGAGGATCCACTTTCACCACACCTATGATTAACAGAGCTAAAAACTGGTATAACGCTATTCAAGAGGGTCTGTTTAATAAAATAGAAAAGATCCAGGCTGATACTCAGGCAAAACGGGATATACATGGCAAGGTGATCCGCCATGATTCCCCCCCAGAGTTGCATTTGAACTTCCCTCCATTTCAGTTTCATTCTGTGACAGACGATGAAATGTTAGTCATGGTGAAACAGCTGAAACACTCCTTTTGTAAAGGTGATGTGTGTCCATTGAGGGTTTGTGAAAGAGTGTGCCGATCAATTGATACCACTAATCACCAAATTTGTGAACTCTTCAGTTAAGGAGTGCTTTGTACACCTATGCATCAAACAGACTTGGATTTTACCATTATTAAAGAAATCATCTCTTGACCCAAAAGTGCCCACCAATTATCGGGACATTTTGAACGTACCTTTTTTGCTTAAAATCTTGGACCAAATGGCTTATAAGCATGTCTAAGCATACTTGGAGGAAAAACAGATCCTGAATCAAAAACAGTCAGGTTTCCGGAGGGATCACAGCATGGAATCGGCTCTGTTAGATCTTAAGGCGAACATGCTGGAGATTTTCGAAAGAGGAGGAATGTCCCTCTTCATGCTCTTTGATCTCTCTGCAGTGTTCCACCTAGTCAGTCATCCCTTCCTAGTATCAAAGCTCATTCACACGTCCCACTTCTTGCGAACTATGATTAAATGGGTTCAGTCCTTCCTTTCCCAACAAACAGCAGGTGTCTTTGATTATAATCACAAAGCAGACAACTTTGAGATCTCTTATTGAGTCCTGCAGGCCTTGTGACTGTCTACAGCACTCTTTAACTTGTTTATTGCACCACTATTTGAGCGGCTTTGTGACAAGGGCGTGAGAAATACAAATTACGCAGATGATGCACAATGCCTTATCCCCTTGTCTGGGAATTATATGAAGGATACTGAGATGATCAACATGGTTTACTCCATAATACAAACTTGGATGATGGAAAATGATTTGGCACTCAATGATGGGAAAACTGAGATCATGACGGATGATGGAAAATGATTTGGCACTCAATGATGGGAAAACTGAGATCATGACGGAAGGTACGGCTACCAGTCTGAGAAAGCTGGGGTTGGAGTACAACGAGTTTCACATAACTGGATGTGCTATTCCAACTCTCCCCAAGGTGAAGCCCCTGGGGGTGGTGTTCGACTAGGAACTTAGCATGCGAGCTCATGTGAGCTACCTGGTGTCTTCCACCTCTTATATTAAACTGATCACACTTAAGGCCCTTCATGTTTAAGGAGAATCATGCAACAATGGCAAGGGCAATTGTTGAGGCAAATTAGATTATGGCTACAGTTTGCTGCATGGAATAAGCAAGGGAGAGATGATGCATCTCAAAATTATCCAAAACAATGCGGTGAGAGTGGTTGAAGGATTTGGAAAGTATGATCATGTTGTGTAGGCCAGGAAAGCACTGCACTGGCTTCCTATAGTTAGTAGGGTATCTTTTTGACCTTCTCTGCATAATGCATAAATGCTCTTATGAAATCAGTCCAGCATATCTTTCAAACCGGATTACCTGGCTTCTGGCACGAAGAACCTTGAGGTGCAATAACTTGGGCCTCCTACGCACTCCATGAGCAAAGCTGGAGATGATGTCTCAAGGTTCCTTCAGTTATTCAGCGCCCTGAAGCTGGAACAATCTCCCTCTGGACCTAAGAATCTGTAAATCCCTAGATGGTTTGAAGATCGGATTAAAAACAATGCTCTTCTGCTGATTGTGCTGAAGGTTTAACTAACGTTTTGATCCCTGATTGTGTTATCTGTTTGTCTGTCTTGTTGGCGCCATTATGCCTCTGGGCCTGTGATTGGCACATTACAAATAAATATAAATAAATAAAGTGTCTTTGTCTAGTTGAGCTTCAATGTCTTTCTCTTGTTGACGTTCAT
This sequence comes from Ambystoma mexicanum, assembly GCF_040938575.1. Lineage (NCBI taxonomy): Eukaryota > Metazoa > Chordata > Amphibia > Caudata > Ambystomatidae > Ambystoma > Ambystoma mexicanum. The sequence goes on along the minus strand of NC_090928.1, from coordinate 1,009,458,498 downwards.
TGCATGAGTTTGTATTGTTTGAAATTGTCATTTGTTCTACTGCTTTCATTTGCTTTGAATGCAGCTTCAAATGAGTCATAGTCAACAAATAATTCATGTTATTTTTCTCCCGGATTAAAAAAGTTGGAGTAGGGCCATGCAATAGAATTCTTTATGTTGTGGAGATTTGAATTATAACTTTATATGATTAATTAGACAAGGTTTGGTGACTGTCACTAGGTTCCTTCACAAGTTGAGACTGAATATTTGCCAGTTTCGTCATTTGGTGTGACATTGTTTTTGTAGGTGCAGTTTTGAGCAATTTCGTACAAACACGTTTTCCAAATCAGTACTTTGTTTTGGATAGTATGTGTCGATTACATTGTTTTTAAAATGCCTGGCTTTTGGGATCATTTGTGGTAATGTTTTCTATCTCTTGGCAGGATTGTAGTACTATTTTTTGGGATGAAGCAAGTCCAAGGTTCAGTCAGACAATGTGTTCAGATTTGCCATACAAGGTCTGCAGCTTTATAGCACCCGCATTACCTATGGGAGAGCATTTTTATACCAAAGCTGTACAATGTTTTTGATAGTGTTTTGTCAGATGATATGTCATTTAAGAGGTCATTTAGCTCTGTTTTCTCTGATTTGGTGGGATAGGGTGTGACATATTTTGCAACTGCAGTGTAATTATCTGCAATGTATGTTATGTCAATGTTTGCGTTCCACAAGGGGGTCACGTTTCCATTGTAGTCATTGATGTTCTTGGATGCTTTGTCCTATTTAATGTTGTATGTATTTTCAGGGTATTTGCCTTTCCCACTGTGTCTAAAAGAAGACATCAAGTTATTTACTTGTCCTTTTTTGCAAACTTGTCTAGGGAAGCCAAAGCGACATTTGGTTTAATATTTGCCTACGTTTTTATATCTACGTCAGCAGTATTTACCACACTTATGTTTTTGTAAGCGTATGACTTGTGTATGTAGGTCACTATCTGTGGTTTCTGAAGGGATGTCTCAGGTAATGTATTATTAAAAAAGTGGTGTCACTATCATGGCCACATGAAGGAGCATATTTTATACACAAAAGCATTTGGATGTTTGGTGCTCCTCTGGATTGATGTTTTCTTCTCCAAAATAAGTGTTGTACTTCTCAGAGCGGAGGGGTAGTTTTATTGCAGATAAAGTGCAGCATGGCAAAGAAACAATGGTGAAAGTAACTTGATACATTGACAGAGTGAAGAGAACAGAGTTCTCCTGGTGTTTTTATATCTATTCCATCTTTATTTTGGTTTGCAGTGCGTAAGAAGTCCAGCAAGTCATCCCAAGCATAATCTGCACAATTTAAAAGTAACAAAGCTTGTGGGCGGGCCTAGGTTTGTTAGCATGAAACATACATCAGTGTGATGTCTGAACCAGTATTCCTTTGTACCATGCATGTTTGCCAAGAGATTTGTGATACTTGACTGCAAAACTTCATTTTTGTCTTTTATTTTTTAAGTAGTTGGGTGGAGGATTTCTTTAAGAAGTTAGAGCCTATGTTTAATGTGTGTGCAACTCGATAACATAGAGTTGATAGTTCACTTTCGAAGAGGAGGTGAAAAATATATTGAACATTTTGTCTGAATGTGGGCTCTTAAGAATACATTCTTAATGAGCGATATTCTGATGCACTAATTTACTCAGACCTTTCATCATATCTTCCTCCTTTTCCTGTAGGAAAGAGTAGAGGAAAAGAATGTGTTTCTACACTTTGTATTCCCATATGCTAATTGGTGATCCTTTGGCTTGATACATTTGATATGTTTCTAATGCATCATCAATGGTGTCTTTGGAGTGTAGTGGGTGAATTGTCTACTGGTCTATAATATAGGCTGTAGTAACAGGATGTACATGTTCAAATTGGCCAGTTGCTGGTGAGTCTTGAAAAATGTGGGTGGTTTCTCTTAAGTTTTTCTCAACGTTTTTATCTTTGTAGTATTCATTGGTTCTTTTTGCTATTCTAGAACTTGTCTATCTTAATTTTTGTCGACTAGCTGTTGCCAAATTTGTGTGTCGTTTGGTGGCACACCATTAACTAGTACAATCAAAGATTGATCTATTGTCTGTTGTACTGCTAGAGTTTGTACATTTTCGTTCAGATCTAATGGCAAATATACTATGTATTTTTAAATATAGAAGAGGAACCCCTGGTTGCACTTGTGGAGTTAATAACTAAGTGCTGTCTTTATCTGGTTCTGGGTAGTGTGATCTATGTTAAACAGTGAGAAAGAGACTGTTTTGACAGTACAGGTTACTGTAATGGTTCAGAAATCACTCTACAGTATACATAAAATAAATGTTCATATTTCATACAAAGAAAATAAATTGATATCGTGATACATACACGCGTTTAAAAAAAAAGTTTTCCAAGGCACTTAATACTACAATGTGTTTACAACATTCAGCGAAGGTCAAACAGGTGTGGAGTAACATAAATGTGATTACTTCACAGCAATCTCTGCTTAGTGTTCTAAATAATAAATAAAGAAGATTATGGTCTCGACATGTTTCTGTTCAATTAACATTACAGATGAACATTCTTCAGGAGTTAAGTCACCCAATATGTATCAATTTGCTGTGGTAATGACAAAGTTTCAGATCTCGAAATTCGTGTGAGTACTCTCGTTAACGAGAGTAACCTTAGCGTTACCATAGCTGTTGAATTTCTCAGGTTTTTCAGTTTTACTTGTAACCATAAAGTACCTTTAACAAAGTTGTTTCACTGAATTTCATGGGTTTTTGTTAGTGCAACTTAAACAAAATGTCCCTCCTTTAACAGTATATGGCCCCCTCAGAATTATTTATTGAAGTTTGGTGTGGTTTTGTCTAGGGGGAAAGTTTAAAGCAGTCCGAAATTGTCTGGAAGTCTTCATAGATGCAATGGAAAATAATGTTTGCTCGCGCCCCAGCACCAACAACTGGATAGATTTTCACCAAATGTGCACCAGGAGGCTTGGTCCCGAGAGTGTGCTTTTGTAAATGTGGTGAAAATCCATCCAGGCATTTTCTTTTTATTGCCCAAAAGTAGGATTCTGGGTCTGGTCCGCAGACTCACTTCCTGATTCGGCATCTGCGGATGCCTCTGAACCAATCAAAGAGCAGCGTCACATTCACGCACATCATACATACCCACTGATTGGTCAGTTAAAACTGTGAGGTGCATCAAAACCTTTGAAACAGACTCCATGTTGGATTCCAGAACAGCGTCCGTAGACCGCAGACATTATGGTAAAAACATATGAAAAACACAACATTGCTCTTTTCAAACAAATGTAACTATCTCTGGGGAGGTGTGGGGGGTGATGAGGATGGGATATGGCCATAAAAAGCCATACATTGGGTGCTTTTTCTTCTACGAAGTCCGCAAATATCTCAGAAGTTTGTGGACCTTGCTGTGATGTTCCCGAAAATTTCAGATGCTCTGGGACATCCATGCAGATTTGTGCATTACAGGGTCGGTGAAAAACAGTTTTTGGATGGCTTGTAACTTTTGCGCTGCTCAATGGTTTTTTACAAAATCATTTTAGACTTGACACTGAATATTTTAAAGGCTTATACGTTTGGTGCCGTTTAACAAATCTACACAGCAGTGTGCAAAAACATTTTAGACCCAGATTTGAATGTTTATTAAATGTTTGGTGGGATTTTGTCAAGAGGGGGCAACATTAAAGGGAGGTCTCAACATTTTTAGATGGCTTATAACTGTGTCGCCATTTGACGAATATGCACAAACGTTTTCAGAAAGATTACAGACCCAACTTTGAATGTTTGTGCACAGTCTGAATGGATTTTGTCAAGTGGGGGCTAAGTTATGTGACTATTTGTGTATGTACATTTTGACATTTTTCAAAAATTAAAACATGGACAAATTGGCATGCAAACCCATGCAGCGAGCCTTGGCATTGACCCAAAAGCATGGTTTTTCAAACGTGTCCGTTTTTTTTTTTTCTAGTGTCATAATGTAGGTACACCACATTGTGATATAACTTTGGTGACTGAGGTACAGCCTGTGGCCATGGGCAGTGGCCATATCTGCCCATAGGCCATGACTTGGGCAATATGTCTACCTGTCATGACCACCAGGGATCGGAAATGGGTTTAAAATGTGTATGGCCACCAGGGATCGGCTTTGTGGTAAGGTTTTCCGAAATCAGCATGGGTTTAAATAGGAACAGAAATGTCTTTCCTGGCTATAGCTCAAAGTGCTGGACAGGATTGCAGGAAAACATTCACGAGGAGCATTAGCAAGGACCTCAAAGCCCAGTTTTGCAAATCTGTCTTGTTTTTCTAAATTTTTTCTAAGGTGTCAAAATGTAAGTAGAATGACAATGAAATGTAAGTCATCAATGATATTTGTGATGTCATCTTTGATGTCCTGGGTGTTAATCTTAGCAGTGCCCTGTGGTGGCATGAGTTATGGTTGCTTAGCTTACCCCAACTGGCAAATTTCTTGGAGGTTTCAGTTTTACTTGTAACCAAAACGTCCCTTTAACAAAAAATGTTCTCTGAATTTAATAGGTTTTTATTATATATATTTATAAAAGAAAAAGAACAGCAGGAATGACAAAAGGAGAATCCCAAATACTACATTATACTGTGTCGTTAAAAAGTACAACAATTTACCAAATGACTGACTAGCATACATTTTAATTTGTGTTGGTATCCATATACTTAATTCAGCATTCCATGTGTGTCAAATGGGATCATGTTTTTCATGTTACTTATCTGCTAAACATCTGCTTTGTACTTTTAAGTGGGGCCTCAATTCATGTGAATTATCACTGGCAACATTTCGATAACAATTAGAATTTTTACTTTAAAAATAGCTTTTTTCTGAAAAACATTGCAGTTTTAAGCAATACCCATAACACTGCCTATATTTGTATTCCGTATATATAATTTGACAAGGAGCTGTGAGTCAAAAACACATGGTACTTGGACTTTGCTTTTTTTATATCAATAATCACCTTTTCGGGAGGATAAATAAATGCCTAACAGCGCAGAACCCAAGGTAACGCAAGATTCCAGTGCCATCACCAGCCTTCAAAGCCTTCCTTATGGATGATTATTGATATTAGCAGCCTGAGTCAAACACACAAGGTGCTAAGAGCAATGAATTAGACAGAAGTAACTAGCTGCCATGGAATTGAAAGTTGGTGCTCAGTATGGAGTCACTCTTCCATTTTTATGCCATCCACTTTAGAAGGTGAGGCATGGCACAGCATTATATCAGAGTTGTAGTGGGTGAGGTGCAGTGACAACAGAGAGTCGCTACTTGTGCGAAAGGATTTATTAACTATATATATATTATTATTATGAGATAATCTTACAAAAAGATAAGGACCACCAACCACCAGCTCATCAGGATCTGTTATCATTCAAACCCGCATTTGGATTTGTGACGATGTCATGTCACACAGTATCCACGAGCCTGGACATCTCATGTGCTGGTGTCACGTTAACTCATAGGGATACTGCACATCTCCCTTCCTTTACTTTCTTCTGAACAAAATATATCTTCCTTTAAAGTTCTTCACACACATTATACTCCCATACAAAGTCCTTCATGTGATGAGTTCTGTGTCTGACTCTTCCTCATCTTGACACGTGTGACTTATCTGAGTTAATTTTTGGCAAGGAAAAGTTGGAAATTCCTTTATCTTTCACAACTCTCTTTACACTTCTCACACTTTCTCCTTCATCTCTCACTACTCTCCATACCCTCTCCTCACTGTTTTCTGCACTTCCACCACCTTGTGTATTCCTTTCATCCTGGGTGGCACCATTATCAGGTGTTTTTATACTTTGTGGTTTTCCCACACACACTCTTTCCATATTCCAAACTCTTCCATCTTTCACTTTTACTGCATGCCCAAAAACTTACCATTTCCACAGGTTTTGACCGCTTACATAACCCATCCCTTAGAACAGGAGGAACTTTGAACCTCACCAATCCACCCAGAGTACGGGTTGCCACTCTCTTGCTGCTAGGTAGCGATTTGTCATGGGCTTGTTTGTTTCTGAATTGAGAGTTTCTAATATTCCCATATGCAGAACTGAGATCTTTTTTTACTGAGATATTCTTTTCCATCCATGGCAGTGTCAATTTGGTGTTCACTTTTCATCCTCTACTTAACTCAAATGGGGATAATCCTGTTGTGCAATGTGGAGTAAAACGGTGGGAAATAATCTTTTTTGACTGCCTCCTCCCGCTTTAATCCATTTGACCAAGCCCATTGAATGGCATCTTTGAGTACCTTGTTAAACCGCTCAACTACTCCATTCATCTGAGGGTGGTAAATGGCACTCCTTTTATGCTCAATAGAGTTTCTCACACAAAAGTTTTGCATTTCTTTAGAGCGAAACTGAACACCATTGTCAGTTAGAATACTTTTCGGAAATCCTTCTCTCTCACAAATTTCAGATAAGAATTCAGTAACCGTTAATGCAGTTATACACAGTCTTATCAACACCTCTACCCACCTAGTTAGTAGATCAATAACCACTAAGCAGAACTGTTGTTTGCCGTCACTATAAATTGGTCCTACAATATCCATGCCTATTTCATCCAAGACCTTCCCTGGAATTTGTGTCATCACCATGGGATACTTTGCACTCATGCACACTCTATCACTTTCATTACAAAGGATACCATTTCAAATGAATCTCTCAATTTGTAGATCACATCCTGGCCACCAAAAATCATCATGTATCCTTTGTTTAGTCTTCACTATCCCTTAATGACCTTCATGGCTTAATTCAATAAGCCTTTGACGTAATCCTACAGGCGGAATGATTCTGTCGCCTCTCATGAATGTGTCATTTTCTACATTTAGTTTATCTGAAACTCTCCAGTAGTCTATGAGACCAAGTTCTTCATATCTTGCTTTCTTCAAAAAACACTGACTTTGGATTAATTGTTTCAACCGAACAATTAAAATATCTTGTTCTTCTGCTTCCTCCCATTCTTTCTCTGATATTGACATGGTTTCTATGTTTAGAACAACCTCTGAATTAGTCTAATTTCCGTCATCAGTTTCAGAGATGTTGGTGAGACGTGACAGTCAGCGGCAAGGTTTTTTACTCCTGGCACATAGTGTACTGTGCAGTTGTATTCTTGTAAGAGTATTACCCATCTTCTCATTCAATTAGAAACCTTATCTAATCCTTTACTCGTAAAGACATGAACTAGTGGCTTATGGTTAGTGTGGAATTCTACCTCCAAACCCCAAATGAAACTTTTGAACTTCTCTGCTGCCCATTTGATAGCTAGGGTCTCTTTTTCTATGGCAGAATAGGATTTCTTGGCAACTTTTAACAATCTTGAGGTGAAAGCAATCAGAATTCCCTTCCCATCAACCTCCTGAGTGACAACTGCTCCTAAACCTAAGTTACTGGTGTCAGTAGTTATTATAGTTTTTCTATCACTCCTAAAATTCTTTAATGCTGGTGCTTTGCTTAGTGCCAATTTGATGAACTCAAATTCTTCTTCACTCGGTGTTCCATTCAAATATCTTTTTTAAAAGTTCATGTAGTGGGACAGTGTGGATGGCGAAATCACGTATGAATTTGGAATAGTACTCTGCCATCCCGATGAAAGTCCACACTTCTTCTGTAGACTTCGGAGTAGGCATATTCCTTATGGCGTCAGCTAATTGCTTTTTTGGTGGTATTCCTTCAGCTGAAATCGTATGACCAAGATATTCAATCTCAGAGTTGTTTATGTTACATTTTTCTCTGCTCAGGGTCATGCCGGTTCATACAGTTTGTTACAAACATATTGTTGCCTTTCGTTGTGTGTTTGTTGGTCAATGGCATGCACTAACATGTCGTCTTGAAAGCAAATCACACCCTGATCTCCTTCAAAGAGTTTATGCATAATCCTTTGAAAAATGGATGCAGCAGAGACTAATCCAAAAGGTAGTCTCTTGTATTGGTATTACCCATCAGGTGTGATGAAAGCTGTCATCTTCCTGTAATCCTTAGGTAATTTCATTTGATGGTATGCTGAAGTCAGATCAAGAGTAGAGAAATATTTTGACGGACCTATTGTAGAGACAATCTCTTGAATATTCGGAAGTGGCTGTCTGTCGGGAACAGCACATTTGTTATGTCCACACACATCCTCAGTTTTCCAGTTTTCTTCCTGAGGACGACTAACGGTGAAACCCACTCACTAGCATCTATACTCTCTATGATCCCTTGATCCTCTAAGGTTTTAATTTCTTTCCTTACTTCATCTCTCATGGATAATGGAATGGTGCATCATTTTTGAACTACAGCAACATGACATGTGCAAACCACATTCAATTTTGCTGGCAGCACCTTAAAATTAGAGTTATGTGGATAGCAATCATTTAAAAACAGGGAGAATAAAAGACGGGCCAGTGGGAATCCCTGTCTGACACCCCTATCTGTACTAATATATCCAGAATATGTATTCAGCCCCGCTCAATGGATCGCAATTAATGTATTGCTATAAAACATCTGTTTTATCTTCACTTCATCCACGGGGACACCTATCTTAATCAGCTTCTGCCATAGTACATTTCTATCAATGGAGTCAAATGCTGTGGATAAGCCTAGGAAAGCTACTTATACTTTATTGCCTCTGACCTTCACATACTATTCATTGATAGTTTGGAATAAAAAGCAGCGTCCCAAGGCTGCAAAGCCTTTCCTGAACCCCCTTTGAATTTCCGTTAATTTATTATCCTCCATTGCCCAGGTCAAAAGCCAAGCTGCGATACATCCTGTAAATATTTTACTTGAGATATCTAACATGGAGTCTGTGCGATAACAGTGTGGGTCCGCCATCTTACCTTTTTCAAAGATTGGTATTATTAAACTCCTGTTCCATTAAGATTCGGCATTTTCTTAACATTTATGTAAAGTTAAATACCATTGTTAACATAGATACCAACCGTTGTGAAAACAATTGAAACACTTGTGTATAGGCGCGTTATAAATGCCATATCATATCATATCATATCATATCATGCAAAGATTTCTGGTCGTATCCCATCAGGGCCTGCAGCTTTACCTGTTTTTAGTTGAGAAATATATGCCTTAATTTACTCCCCACCAAAAACGAAGTTCTCCACATGTTCTGGTACTATATCTTGTCTGCCTGATTTATGTATTTCTGGATTGCTTAATAAACTATAATAATGTGGAACCCAACTATCCGGGATATTAGATCCAAAATCCCCACCCCGTTTTTCTCCAAATCCAACTGAGACTAATCTTGAGAAGACTTTGACAATCTGTTCTTCAACTATCCTATGCAGTTGTATGTATGATGTCAGTGCACAATGTAGGTGGGACTGGGGTGAGGGAGGAATTTCAACTTTTTGACATCTGATCATTTAAGAATAAACAGAAGAAGAACACAACATAATCTACAACAGAGTGATGGATTTGAATGGTATGTTTTCACTGTGGAGACATTTTTTAATAACTTTAAGAGATGACTAAGGGCCTAATTCACAGAGCGTTTTACAATGGGGTGTTGCCATTATAAAACACTTCTGTGAATTAGGCCCTAGATAGTACTATATATATATATATATTACACGGCCACGGTAGTGGCCATGTAGTTATGGTTAAGTTGCTGTTTCCATAGGAAGATCACTTATTGGGCGGCTTATAACTACGCTCCCCCTGGACGAATCCTCACCAAACTTTGCAAAAAAAAGTATATGGCCCACTCTGAATTATTTTGCAAAGTTTGGTGAGGATTGGTCCAGGGGCGGGCAAAGTTGTAGGGGGGTCCCTAAACCTCTTTTTTTCCCATAGACTGAATGGGGAAAATATTTTGCGCTTTGCTACAGTTCAAACCTTTGGACGGATTTTCACCAAATTTGTGGCAGTAGCAGAGGTTTGGTCCCGAAACCGTGCCTTTGTAAATTTGTTGAAAATCCGTCCAGTATTTTTTTTTAAACAATCAAAAAGTAGTGGTCATGTCCACCTGGGACTGGCTTTGTGGTAAAGTTATTCGTAATTAGGATAGATTTGAAAGGGAAGAAAAATGTTAATATGGTTAGAGGAATTTATTTTTCCCTTTTGGAGGCTACCATGGAAAGTGAAGATTAGCCCTGTATGGAACATGCACTTTCCCTTTCCATGGTGGCCATCTTGGAAAATGATTTTATTCCCGGTATAGGACGAAAAAGCCTATTGTTTAGTAGCATGGGTTACCGCTTTGGAAACCTAGGCTGCTAATCGCGTCCATCCCCCATTTTAGGGGCTGAAATGGGGGTTAATGGTCCAGTGACCTTGTTATCCACCCTCGCTTCACTTGGGCTGATGACTTGGGCTACTGGGCCGTTATCCACCGTTCCAGTCCCTGGAACGGCGCATGAACGCTACAATATTCACATTACTATAACACAAAATGCAAATGGAAATGTTGGAAAATATTATTGCGTCTATGTATTTTACTCAGAAATACAAAGTAGATGGAGTCTATGCTGTTTTTTTTAGTTCTACTTTTTAACTCTGAAAGGTGGATCCTAAAGCAACATTTATTTTGTTTTTGGATGGATTTTTTTTGGGCAGAAGTGGTAAGAACGAAAGGTGGGGACGGAAATGAGGGAAGAGGCACAAAACACTAATTAGGAGGGGCAGATGGAAAAGGGGGAAATGTTGTGCATGTGTAATTTCTAAGGTGGGGGGCAGTAGGGTGGCCAAGTCTCCCGGATTTCTTGGGATTGTCTCGCAATTAGGGACTCCGTCCCGCGGTTTCCAGAGTGACTGTGCGGGACGTAGGTTGTCCTGACTTGCGTCGGACAACCTGCCTCCAGCTCAGCCACTCTCCAAACTGAAGTGGCCATCTGCTCAGCATGGCGCAGGCGTCTGCTGCTTTCTTTCTCTGGGCGCCTCTGCAGCCCTGGCTCCTTTTGAGCCTACAGGTCGAGCTGTAACGCTCGGACAGCTGCCTTAATGCAAATGGTAATGCTTTGTTCCTGGGGTTGTGCTGGTCATGTTTGCAGTTAAAAAAACGTGACCATCACCTCCCCAGGACAAACCATGTGTATTTAAATTAAGCCAGGAATTAAGAGCCATTAAAAAAAAAAATTCAAAGAGGCGGGCCAAACGTAAATGAAGTGATGTCATCACCACCTTGTGGCCAAATGTTCCGCGACTGACTATCAAAGAGTTGGCAACCCTTGGGGCACTGTTTCTCATGCTCCTTGATTACAGCAGTGGTGGTGTCTCTTGGGGAGGAGGGATTGCGTTAGCTGATGTCATTTTAACGTAAATAGCCATTTTGCCAAAAGTATGTACTGTGTACTAGATTTGTAATGGATGAGTACGAATAGATGTTGGAGCTGTGCAAGGGAAATGTCGAAGTTGCAAGTTCCTACATCAGTAGAATATGTAGTTCCAAACTGTCCAAATGTTATTGTGAAGTGCGTATGGGTTCTCAGACATGTCATCATGCTGTGCGCCAGCATATGGTCATGTGGCATTCTCCGGAAGGTGTGCAATGAAGTCAGATGTTCGTAGACATGGTTAAGTTGCGCTAATTAAAACCTATGAAAATCAGTAAAAATGTTTGTTAAAGGGACGTTATGGTGCGCTACTAAAAACCTATGAAATTCAGTAAAAATAACGTTGTTAAAGGGACATTATGGTTAAGTTGTGCTACTAAAAACCTATGAAATTCAGTAAAAAAAACTCTGTTAAAGGGATGTTATGGTTCAAAGTAAAACCGAAAATCCCCTGAAATTCGCTATTTGTGGTAAGCTAAGCAACCACTGTGCATTGCTAAGACTAACACCCAGGACATCAAAGATGACATCACAAATGTCATTGATGACATCACTGATCATAATCATGTGGACCTTTCTATTTACTGCATGCTTACTGCATGTGGTAACAGTAATTCTATTTGGTGTTGTTACAAGAGGTGATAACAACAAATGTGTAATTAATTCCAAAATGTTGAGTGAGAACTGTTTCCGGTGATCAACAACAGATGTGCCACGTTTGCAATATAACGGCTCTTATTAAAAAAGGTAATGATACAAAAAAATCCCATATCAAAAAAACCCTCACCCAAATGTTTAATGTGACTGCTTTTTTAAGGCCACCTGTTGGAATAATGCAGTGCACACATTTCATCTGGCCACTATTTTCAGTGGGGCCACTGATATCAACAGAGATGGTGAGCACCACATAAAAATTATGCTAACAGACAACATGGGTTATGTGTGTGAGTTTGGTTAGTAGTGCTGATGTGTGACATTGAGGGTAAACAAAATGGGGCATTGATATGGGGGCTTAGCATAGCATAGCATAGTGTAGTATAGGGTGTTAACAACCTTAACATTACTAACTTCTAACACCACTAACAATGAATAATTATAATCCTACTGACATTAATTAGGCTGGAGTCAGAGCAGGTTTGTTTAGGCGACAGACTGTGCTGCAGGCTGTAAGTGCATTAATAGACACTGCAATGTTGGCTTAGGAAATAAATACAAACATTGAAAGCTGAACATCATCTGAACAGCAATGTGCCTTGAGGTGGCAGAATATGTGTTTGAAAGAACAATTTCATTGCTCAAGTTGGTTCAAGCCAGGAAGAAGAGGATGTCAAGTTGCACATGTCATCTGGGCTCAGTGAAATAGTGAACAGCATTGCTGTCCAAAGGTCACTTGAAAAAGCCAGAAACGGCTAGAAAGATAACAGAAGATTGGCCAAAAAGTGGGCAGTGGTTGACCATAGGCATCCCATGACGACATGAGAGAATTCATGAACATGGGTGGTAAAACAATAAAGAATGTCTATGAAAATATAGGCAGTGGGGAGGAAGGAAAGAGAGCTTAGAAATGAGGAAAGGGGTGAGAAGAAGACTGGCCACAGAAGAAGCGAGGATAGTGAAAAGAGAGGAAGAAAAATACATTTTAAGGAGATCGGATTGGGTGCTGACTGAGCTGCGCTGCGCAGGGCTGCGAGCTGTATTTACTGCAGAGGAGGGAGACAGGTGTGAGAGAGAGAATTTTCTGTAATCATGGAGGCAGCTGTTTGTGGGAGAGGGAGAGTGTCCATGAGACAAAGTAGTGTCCATCCGGCAGACAGATTCATCATTCGCCTAGGATATGGGCCAGGGGGGTGCAGGGTGGTGGAGAGGAGTGCAGGCCTCATTTGTAGCAGAGTCGTGGTTGGGTGTGCCCTTTTCCCCCCTCTCCCAAATGCACATCTCCTCTGCTTTTCACACTCGAATTTATTGTGCCTGTCGCTTAACCACATTTCACTATTAAAAACTCTTATAACATAACAGGGATGCCCATCAACATGACAACTAGGGATAAAGGGCTTTGCTTGCTATTTCTCTATCAGGAATACATGTTGTTAAGGATAACCTTAAGCGGAGGTCCATTATTCCTATAGTGAATGCCAATGATGTATCACAGTTGTAACTCATTTTAATAATGACGAAGGCCATAAGAGTATGTTTTCCAATAGTGCGTTCACTTTCTCTCATGCAAACATCACTGGTTGAATCTAGTATGCTTTGTTTTGCCAGAAGGAAGCAAATGACATCAGTGCCTTTGGAAAATATTATCTATAACTTTACATATCCAACCATGGTCTTTGCTGTTGTACATCAAGAGATGTATTAAAGCATGGCACTTGTCCTAATGGATCTATAATAAATGGTGCAGCCTTGAGTCATGTTACTGTGTTTAAAGTCATAGCACGAGATACGAAAACGAAATACAAACATGTGTTAGCATCTGAACTCTGAAGAGTAGCTACCAATGGTTTTACCACAAGTGTCTTGGGGTTGGCATGGGACTTTGGGGCTCTGAGAGCATCCGGGTGTGCAATGGAGGAGAGAGAGTTTGGCAGGGGAAGGAACTAGGTGACATTGGTCTACTGAGGATGAGACCTTGGGTCGCTGAAGTTGTGGTGATTTGTCGGCTTGCTGCAGTCAGAGTACTAATGGTGGGTCGTGTTCTTTGAAATACTGAAGGGCGTGCACAGAGCAAGGTTTCTGAATGTGAGTGGGGAGCTTGGGGATGCTGCAGAATGCATGGAAGCATCAGGGTGCTGAAGCAGATGGCTGTGATGTGGTTATAAAGGAAGGTGTAGCATCAGGGTACTAAAGGTTGGTGGTAACATATTGAAGGTGATGGAACCTCCACAGTGACTATGGCTAGTGGGAACATCAAGATGCTAAATATCACAACTGAATTGGGGTTCTTTTGAAGGGTCGTGGTGTTTGCTTAAGATGGGAGTACCTGGGTGCCTTACAGAATGTTGATGTGCACCTGTTTTCTGATGTTATGTTTTGTTATGGGTGCTTATAAAGCACCGGCAGCCCGCGGGCATCAGGGTGCTGATAACAAACAACATGTAATGGTCACATTTGGAATTAACGTCGGTCTCATTGGGTTTGCTAAGCATTAAAGTTTACTTGAAGAGGCAAGTCTTCAAGCTCCTCCTAAATGTTTGATAGTTCTTTTCTAACCATAGTTTAGATGGTCATTTGTTCCACTGTTGCGCTGCACAAACAATGAAGGATCTGCCAATGCCTGCTTTGAGCTTGTATCTTGGCACATTTAGCAGTCCTTTATCCGCTGAGCGAAGTTGTCTTGAGGGGCTATATCTAGTCAATTGTTTCTTGAAGTATAGCGGGGCCTCTCCGAAGATACACCTGTGAATGATTGTCATTGACTTGAAGTTCACTATGTCTTCAACTCTTAGCCAATGCAATGATTTCCTTGCCTCTGTCGTGTGCTCCCAACCTTTTAGTTTCTTCACTAGATGAACCGTGTCATTTTCCATGACTTGACACCTGGCAATGTCTTTTTATGTTGCTCCCAACAACAATGCACTTCCATAGTCTAGTCTGTTTAGTACTATTACTCTAGCTATAGTTGCAGAATTCTCTTCGCTCAGATAGGGTCTAATGGCTTTAATGAGGCATGTATTGTATGATTTTTTTTTGTGTAAATAGTTGACCTGAGCCTCTGAGCTGACCTGGGCATCTACCATCATCCCGGGGTCTTAACCTTACACGAGACCTGGATTTTGGCCTCTTTGATAGAGAAGAAATTATACTCCTCTCCCAGTTTGACACTGGCTGCGCTGGTTCCAAAGATCAAGAGCGCTGTCTTTGTGTTATTTAGGCACATCCATTTTTGCTGCATCCACTGGTCTATTATGTGGTAGATCTCTGCTATTTTTGCACTATCTCTTGTGTGATCACCCTCTAGTTTTAATACCAGTTGCGTATAGTCAGTGTAATTTGTGAAAAAGACGCAGACGTCCTCCAACAGATCACAGAGACTTCTCATATATATGTTGAACAACAATGGAGATAGGCTAGCTCCCTGTGGTACACTGAAAATAATTGAGATAGCCTCGGAAAACATTTCCCCCAGTGTACTCTGGCTTGATGCTCTGAAACAAAGGATACGAGCCAGTCCAAGGCAATCCGGGAGCATCCCGCTATTTCTTTTGCACTTTTACTAGGAGCTGGTGATCTACCAGGTCGAAGGCTGCGCTAAGATCACAGTTTTGCCTCTGTCCACTAACTCTAGCATATGGCTTTGCAGGTTTAACATGGCTGTTTTCGTACTATGGACGACCCTGAAGCCAGATTGTTGTTGATGGAGTACTACCTGCTCCTCTATATGTTTCTGTAATTGGATCGTAGATATTTTTTCCAAAATTCTAAGGACAAAGTTAGTATTATGTAAGAGGATTCAATTCAACACTACAGCTAAATCAATGCCTAGTCTGGGATACTGAATGGAAACCCTTATTGATATACCTTTGTGTCCAGTTCATGCATTCTGGATGACTACCCCTATATAACACCCCTCTCTTGGATTCCCCCTGACCCCACTGAGCCACGAAGTAGTTCTGTTTTGCAAGTTAAAACGGTTTATTTGATAATTTAAACAATATATATATATATTACACTTTATAATAAATTAATAATTGAATATAACACTTAATCTGAGCAGTAATCAATAATGGATAGTCCAGCACTAGCACACTTCTTTATAATCAATGATGAGTCGTTATAGGATGGATAAGATAGCAACAATACTTTTATGGTTTCAAATGGATGCAAGGTGGAATGAAAATGCAGTACAGAAAAAAACTTGATAGGATTTCAGCAAAAGACAATGTAATCACTTTCTTGGACAATTCACCCCCCCCTTAATGCAATGTAAGGAGATGAATAGAATGGGACTCAGTTCTTAGGAATGCAATCAAATAGAGTTCAGTTCAATTCCCCCCCAGCAGCTTATACAACAGATAGGAGTTTTGAAACACAGGCAAAATGCTTTGAATATGGTGACAATGCAGTGAGAAATATGCTGAAAATGGTTTTAATTCCCTTTAGGAGGTTCAAGGTGAGTGAAATATACTTGGGATGAGTTTAGGCTCACTTTAGCAAGGATCTAGGAGTAACTAGCAGGTTAAATGAATTTTTGGCAAAGGAAAGCAATGAAGCTGCTGTTTTCACACGTGGCTGGATTTTTAACCAAATTGCAAATCGCGGTAAAATTCGCGAGTGCGAGACTCGTGATTATGGCAAAAGTATGAGTCCTAGGCTTGTTGAAAAGCTGAGATTCTAAGCTTTCAGAGGAAAGTTAAACCAAGTTCCTAGCCCAAACGGTTCCAGAGATACGGACGATTAAATAAAGGTAGTTTTTCGGATTTGAATTTTTAAAAGTTCAAAGCGACAGGTTACAGCTTGCAGCTAGAAAATGACAAGTGACAGCTTTGCAAATGACAGGTGACAGTTAGGAGGCAGTTCTGGTTAGATTAAAATAGATTGAATTATATTATTTTAACTAAGAGATTGGTTCTGCACAGTTCTGCTAGGTACTCACAATATAATTTTAAAAGGAATGGGCCTCGCCACGGATCTGGTCAACAGGTTTTCTTCACTCGCCACAGACGGTTTCTGCGCACATCGTCTGGGTCAGCTCTACTCTGCTGGTCTGGTCTGGGTCTCTGGTTCTGATCAGGTCTGTGGGTCCGGATACAGCGGTCTCCGGTTCAGCTGGTCTCTCTCTGGATACAACACTGCTCTCTGGCAAATGGCAAGAGTTCTTGCAAAGAATTCAAACAGCTCGCCTGGCTGTGAATAGTGGCAATGATTTGAGGCCTGCTAAAGAGGGATTTAGCTTGTAGTTGACCTCTCTGCTACAAATTCTGAAGTAAAGTCTTCGTCTCTGAAGGTGGATAGATTGAAGTCTCTATGTTGGCTCTCTGGAGGTTGATGGAGGTAAAGTATGGATTTTCCCGGCAGAGCGTCCTGCAGCAGGTGGAATAGAATGTCCCTATCTGTCCTGACTGTCTGCTTTTATGTGTTTTGAAAGTGGGTGGAGAGGCTAGCTTTCTAGGCCCTACTCCTCTCCACTTGTCATTGGCCACTTCCTCCTCTTCCCCTTGATTGGGGGAATGAAATGAAGTGTCATCATGATGAGGTCTGTTTATGATACAGAGAACCCACCCCTGTCAACTTGACACCCAAATCTATATCTGATCCAAATACATACTTCCCCGATAGACAGTTGTTTGGCATTGCATACACACATCATGCATTTACTGATGGTAGCCCCTGTTCCAATTCTGTCGTTTCTAGGAGCTTGGGTTCAAAAATGGCAACATATTTCACTTTTTGTTCGAGTTACCAATATTAGATTTGTCCCTGCATTTACACAAATGTTCGCAAAGCATGTGGGCATTAGGTGGTGGAGTGTCAGATTTTTAACATACATACATTTAGAGTAATATCCTCTTTTCCGCTAAAACCCCCCTGAACATACCACCGGGTCCTAACACGTCTTCAAATGTGCACAGAAAAATCACAAGAATAATGATATCACTTATAAAAGTCCGCTCTATGAATGATCCATCTTTTTAGATTTATGTTCTGGCCCCAAAGGGGTGTGGTTTCCCAGGTCACATGGTGTAGAAACCAGTTTATCCAGTTTCTGCCAAGCTCAGAGACCCTGCCCCTCCCAGCTTCTGCCAAGAGGAAGCTATTTTACGGTCCCCCTAATAAACCATCTGCCTGGGCCCTGGAAGGCCCATTGTTCACGAGGAAGCCATTTATTTATGGCCTCCCCCCAATAAACACTCTGCCTGGGCCCAGGACAGGCCTTTGTTCAACTCTCTGTAGCTGCTCCACCCCTAATCTAATCAGAGAGGTGACAACTCCTTTTGGCAAGAGGAAGAGTGGCTGAGCAGGTTTTAACTCATGTGGGGGTAGATGTCAGGCAGAATTCAGTTCCTTAAGCCAGGCCCCAGCTAATGTCACTTCTAGTTACCCAGTTTTCTGCATTCAAATAAACTAACAATGTTTACACATGCAGCTAGAATGCTCATTCTAAGTTCAAAACGATGACATTTCAACAGTGACAAACTATGTGACACTCAAAAGTAGGTCACTCAGTTAATTTAAACATTTTCGATTTTTGGTAGTTTTAAATCCAGTTTCAGTTAGGCTGCTGCAGACCTGCAGAGCTCAGCCAGTCTTGTTATGAACATTCAAGTCACTTCAGAATATAACTTTACATTGTATCCACCTCTCAGTAAGTCTTTCTTTGGCCTGCTTTGGGTTCATTTATTCAGTTTTACACAAAGGTCTGGTGGTTTTAAAACGCTGGCTTTCTGATAGTGGTGAGTACTGGTAATGCAACCATTTTGGGGATTTAGGAAAATGAATTCCCCACAGTTCTAGGTTGCTTTTGGCAATCAGCATTGCCATTCCCAATGGTTTCAGGCTACTGTGTGGGTAGTCCAATGGTGGTTTTAGGCAGTGCCCTTCTGTGCCCATAACATCGGCAAAAATGGGTGGCAGCCTATTCTTCATTCATTTCCCTGGGCATTTTCTGGGAAGCTCTGGCTATCATGATGTTTTCAATGCCAGTACTGCACAGTTTTTGTGGTAGGGCTCGGATGGATGGGTAAAAACATCTCACAATAAGTAATGGGATGTAGATTATCTGGGTCCTTGAGGTCAAAACCAACCTTTTTAACCAAAGGTGTAATTGTGACATTTTTAATTGTCTTTGGTACTGAACCTTCTTTAAAAGATGCATTCATTATTTTAACCAAAACAGGTGCGAATATTTCATTATTTTCTAGTATAATTTTTGAAGGAAGTATATTTTCGGCACATGATTTTGGTCTCATTTTGTTTAGTACCACCAGCAGTTCTGCTTCTGAGACTGATGTGAAATTAAAGGAATCACTTACCCCCTGATTAAAACAGTCTTTTTCTGGCATGACTTCTGCCGATTTTTCTCTGGCTTTGACTATATTGTCTCTTGCCTTTTGCGTTTTTGCTGTGAAGGCATTTTGGAAACTATCACAGTCTTCCTTAGATGGTGAAAAGGGCAGACTAAGGACGTTTGGTTTTTCAAATATTTTGCTTGTAGCATTTGATGCTGCTGCTATTTCTTTATTGTAATGATTAGCCTTAGTTTCTCCAATGCTTTCCCTATGTTTTTTATTGGCTTGACTCCAGTTGTCTTTATTTCCTTGGAGCGATTTTGATGGTGGGTTGAGGAGACTCAAAGAGTTGGAGATGGTATGGAGCATCCAGGGGATGTGGCATGCCAAGGGATAAACAGAGGAAGAAGACTTGAGACATTTGTCTTTCAAACACTCATGTATTTGTGATGCACACATAGGATTGAGCTAGACCAATAGGGTGTATGGGTGAAGCTCTAAAAACCCACAGTAAAATTGAATACAACAGTGCAGAGGGTCTAGGAGAACACAATTCAGTTATGCTGATATTAATTCCTAGTCTAAACTTGGATCCTGGTCTGAGTCCATGCTCCCTACTCTTACTAGTCTAAAACACTATGCACTCATGGTTGTATAGCCCTAAATGATTCATAAAAAGTTCTTCTGTGATTCACAAAACATTACTCAGAGTTCCTTTGGGGCCTTGGTCACTTTTTAGCTGCTGCTGGGGCAGACATCTGCCCACCTGGGACGTGGTTGCTTGTCTGTCATATGACAGTGTTTTATTGCCTGTCTGTCCAGGGTTGGTATTCAGGCTGCAGTCATGGTTGTCTTGCCTCCCAGCCCAGTGCAGTGTTCTAATTTAGTGTTAGTGACTGGCTCTCATCAATCATAAGGCCAACACAGGCGGCGGCTTCTCTGTAAGCATCCCTTCTCAGAATATCAGGGGCCCCTCCTTTTGTGGATCTTCATTGAACCTTCTTGGCTCAGCTTCTCAGAATAATAGTGTGATTTAGTTTTCTTGGTAAACTTGCCTCCCACCAGAGCCAGGACTATGGCTCCCAGGTAGTCTATATCTTCCCTTCACTGTATCTCTCTCTCTGTCACCCTGTTTTTTTCATCTCACTGAGTCATTAAGTGGCAGTTATTTTATTGTCTGTTCCCTGGTCAACATGACTCTTCAGTTGTTTATCAATTGTACCAGAGCTGCACCCCATCTCCAGTCCCATTCGTCTCACCACCTGCTTCTGAGAACCCCATTAGCCAAATGTGTTTTTTAGTACAGGGACGTTTGAAGATCCTAATGTGCATTGCTTTTCTGTCTTGAATATCCAGTGATACTTTAAAGGGAATTCTGAAACTATAGAACGCAAGGGGACCTGTATGTTTCTCTGAGGGGAGTTGTATTCAGGGTGACCGTGCATCAGCGATTGGGTTCACCCTAAAACCTGATCAAATGATGCACGCACCTAGTTCAAGCTTGTGGCCTAATTTAGTGGCTTAGGAAATTGTGCAAATAGGTGAATTTCAATATTGACTGTGGCAGATGAAAAGCATTTATTTTACTGGGCAGTTATAACAGTGCTGCACCATATTAATAAAAAACAATAAGGTTAAGAGATCTGGCATGATGCCAAGGGGAACACTAATACCACAAGCAAAACTGAACTCAATGATGTATTAACTGCCCTGTCCCGGCAGGGGCTACAAAGAGCATGTTATATTTGATGTTGTGGGCTTGTTGGTTGTGTGAGGCAACAGAGCACAATGGAATTAGCTGTGTGCAAATTCCTCTTTCAGAGAACAAGAAGGGTTGTAGGAAGCGGCTATGATATGATATAATATGGCATTTATAACGCACCGGTACACAAGTGTTTCTAGGCATGACATGACAAGGAGGGGGAAACAAAGGGAGGACAAAACAACAAGCTTACAAGGCCGTGTGTCATTCAGATCATGCAAGCGAATTGAGGGGTGGGGAAGTGCAAAATGGTAGTGGGGATGGAGAAGTGCAGGTAACAGATGGCAGCCAGCGGGTGGTTAATTGTCAGTAATCACAGAGTCCATCCAGCGGGTGGCTCATAAGTACAGAGAGAGCGGACTGTAGGGTTACAGATACAGACCACAAGTGATGGGGGGCAAGAGGCAGTGCGAGGTGCAACTGGAAGTCAGGAACCTGGGCCAAAATTCAGAGGGTGCACAGGTGACCAGTGCGTGGAACAGATGGTTCATAAGCAGGGGAGAGGAAGAGAGAAAGCAGAAGCAAAGAGGAAGGTCTTGAGTTGCTTCCGGAACCAAAGATTGTGCTGCTCAAGTTTGAGAGAGGCAGGGAGACTGTTCCAGAAGGAGGCCCAGCCGAAGAAAGAGATATGATTGTGTTTGCATTGTCACACTAAAGGGACATTAATGCGGTCCGGAGTTAGGGCTTTGTTCGAAACAACCTTACCCTTTTATAGAGCTATCTAGCCCAGGCTCCTATTTTATTTATTTACTTTCATTTATTTTTTGGCATTTATTTCAGTGCACAAAACCTTGAGGTATCTAGGCGCTAGTTACAGAAGTGTATGGTACATTGGTCAAGTGCAAGATATTGCATATGGTTACATATGTATGTTGTAATGGGTACATAAACAGGCAAAGTGTCACCTCTTGTTGCGGGGGCTACATCTGGAAGCATAGTAGTTAAAGTGGAGTGGTTACACAGACATGCAAAGCCTCTTCTCTTGTTGTGGTTGCTACATCTGGCAGCATAGTAGTCAAAGTGGGGTGGTTACACAGACATGCAAAGGCTAAAACGGGATACATCTGGCAGCATAGTAGTCAAAGTGGAGTGGTTACACAGATGGATACAGCCTCACCTCTTGTTGCAGGGGGCTACTACTGGCAGGATAGTAGTCAAAGTGGGGTGGTTACACAGACATGCAAAGCCTCTTCTCTTGTTGCGGGGGCTACATCTGGCAGCATAGTAGTCAAAGTGGGGTGGTTACACAGACATGCAAAGGCTAAAACGGGATACATCTGGCAGCATAGTAGTCAAAGTGGAGTGGTTACACAGACGGGCACAGCCTCACCTCTTGTTGCAGGGGGCTACTACTGGCAGCATAGTAGTCAAAGTGGAGTGGTTACACAGACATGCACAGCCTCATCACATGGTACAATGGGATACATCTGGTAGCATAGGGAGTCAAATGCCCTTCATTAGTCCAGGAAAGAGGCTAAAGTGTGTAGGGCATATCTGAGTTCATATTCCGCAAGGTACGCTACAAGCAGCACAACAGAAGATAAAGATTTATGGAATGCAGAAGTGTGATTTTCAACCGTTATAAGGAAGCGATCAGCTTGGCAGTAGATTAGAATGCGCCTATAAATGCTAATCGGGCAGATATGAGGAGGCGAGTTAAGTCCGTTAACAAAAGCAGCAGAGAGTGGGAACCCTTGTGCGATGTTAGCAGGGGTTAGAATTAATCGGGAGGAGAGAGTGGCCGCCATCGCAGGTGCAGCGCGGAAGACCTGTGAGAACTGCTGAGGCAGGGCTGGTAAAATGTCAATGGGCGGTTCTGGCAAGACAGGAAGTTCTGGTGGGAAGGTGGTGAGGCTGAGCACTAGAGGCTGAGCACATAGGAGATGAAAACACGTTCTACTTTACACATTTCACAACCTAACACCACCTTAAAGGTTTACAGTCTTTAAATCACACTAATCAGCTGCTTTCTTTCGCTCAGTCTCTGTATGTACATAGTACTGGTTCACCCATAAACTGTGCAACTGCCTTCTGCCACGCTTTAGTTTATTCCCGGCTTCAGTTATCTTTAAATCGTGGCCTTTATAGTATAAAGGTATTCACGCAGCAGCCCAGGCAGTTGCGTCACAAGATGTAGGTGCTGCACTTAAGTGTTTTTTGTATCTGTGCTGGGATTTGGAGCGTGCGGCCGTCTAGGGTCTCAAGGCACTGACAGAAAGAAGCGAGGAGTGGACGCGGGAGCCTAATTGGCCGAGAGGTAGTTGACCGAGAGGTAGTGACATTCGTAACGGCGCACATACTGCAACTCAAAGCACTGCATTACTGTTAAAAGACCACACCTCAAACACTGGCTGATCTGCTGCTCTCGAGCTAGGTCTGTGCTTTAAACAGTAAATGAAAATAAAATAAACAAAATTAAATTACCACTGCTGTTGTAGGGTATGATATCTTTGCCTGCAATTACCTACTTCTTCTTAAAATAACAATACACCTGTTAGGGCCCAGTTGTGATTTTTTGCTTGGGAGGAAGTGGTACCAACACAAGTTTGTTTAGAGCGTGCAGAGGGTGTGTGGGGTCATATAAAGTCAACCTAAAAACATCAGACAGGGAGAATTTCTCTAGCTGGATGCCTTTGTGTCTGAGGCGTGCATAGGTTGTGTTTCAGATGGATTTACTGAAATGCACAGTTTCACTTTACATTGTAACCACCTTTGCTACAATCTGGTTGGCCAATGACGCTTCCGCTTCTACTATAACATTTCAATAAAGAAAGCATATGTACGTGCTCAGGTGCAGTTTATTTGTACTTTTTTGGTTAATTTCTAATTTCACGCCAATTTGCAGATTCAAGGGTGGCTTGACCCTTAGATTTGTGAAGTTGCAGTTCAGACCATAATTTGAAGCACTACTAGAAAAGCAGTAGTATGTGGCCAGTAAGATATCCGATGCATTTTCGAATCCATGTTAATTGTTATGTGTCTTCTTTTCTTACAGGCCCTCAGCACTTCAGAGATATGCCTTTGGCTCCTTACACCATACATTCCTACCACATTGAGACCAGCAACGTGCATGGCACCACGCAGAGTGCCTCTGTGACTTTCAGAACAATGTCTGGCACCCCAACTGGGAACATCCATTTAACACCCATTAGCCCTGCTGGACCACGTTCTTCTTCATTTCACTGGACAACCCCATCCAATGAGTCTGGACCGATAGAGCATTACATACTAGCATGCACGTCTTCGGCGTGGACAGGACCGCGCGTGCTGTATGACGGTATCGAGACCTCAACCACTGTGAGTAGCCTGTCTCCTTTCCTCGAGTATAATTGCTCGGTCCAGGCCTGCACCGGCGGGGGTTGCTTGGAGAGCCTTCCTGTGACAGTAGTGACAGCCCAAGCTGCCCCCGAAGATCAAAGCCCTCCCGTCATACAAGCCATCAGCTCCACCAATCTCCTCCTCGCGTGGTCTCCTCCTGCCAAGCCAAATGGTAAGATTTTATGCTATTTATGTCGCTTTAGACCAATAATTAAAAAGCAATTTATTTTTACATCAAATACTGCTGACACTATCCTGGGCAGAGGGTCAAGTGCATTTCTTTTCATCTAGTCAAAAAATTCAATAAATGCAAATCAGCTTGAAAGATATGCTGGCGTATCCCTGCTCTTCTGACATCTGCTGTGACAAGACTCATGTTTTATGTGGACATTACTCCTCTTGCATATTCCTCTCGACTGTTAAAAGGACATTTCGATACGGTACACACATCAAGTGTATGGCATGATCTATGCGAAAACTGACAAAAAGCTAAATAAAAGATGTTGAATAACTCAGGGGATTATTAAGAGAGTTGGCCATGCTCATTATGCACATAACTAATTATGTGAATGCATTCTCAGTATTAATTATGGTATGTCCCAATGATACAAGGCAAGACCGGCTGATTACACCACGCTCCAAATTAGCCGCGCACTTTATCATCACAAGCTGCGGAATCACAAAACACTAAGATCCATCAGTCTGAGATGCCTGACAGTGAGAAAGACTTGTTCGGGGATCTTCGTAAATTGTAGAGCTTTTTTTTTCTAAATCATTTAAAACTCTCGCTTGATCAAGCTGCATAGTGCTGTGAATAGGGAAGCGGCAAATGAGTCATGTTGAAATTTAATTCAAACACAGAACAACTGTGATTTTCTAAGTGGGATTGCTTTAAATTGCTAATTTTTTGTGCTTGTGTTTTGCCCTCATGTGTATAGTCCCTTGAGCGGTAAATGTGGTGTAAAGTATATGTATAGGTTTACATGTGCTTTTAGGCCTCATTTACCTCAGCTGGGGAGTTTTCCATTTTTGAAAAGGTCTGTGAATAAATGCATTTTCACCAGTATTTGTTTTGCAAATGTGTAATATATATGTTTGTAGGATATTTCATTTGAGTCAAGTCACACATGCCGCAAGGCCACCTAGTAGCCATCGCAGGAAGTTCACTTCCAGGGCAGAGCATCAGCAACACGGTATTGTGGGAATGCAAATTAGCCCCAATGGAAGCCTTTTGCTCCTGCAGGAAATTGTCTTTGTCTTACAGGGCAGTGCTACTTTATACATAGTTTTATCAACCCAAGACAATAGAAAAAGAGCACTGCCCTGTAAGGCAAATACAGTTTCCTGCCTGGAGCAAAAGGCTTGCAGATGGGCTGATTGTCATACCCACAATGCCTTGATGATGAGGTTCCATATTGGAGGTGCACTTCTAAGAGCTGACTACTAGGTGGCAGTGTGGTATGTGTGCCTGGACTCAAATGAATTATCCTACTTTCACATGTCAGCCTTTTTCATGTCAGCCTTTTTAAACCCACCATAACTTTATTTGTGTTGTGTGCGTATGTGGGTGTGTGTAAGATATATACATATATATGTGTTTAGGGACTAATGCCCGCACATCTGAAAGAGGTCATCATCCTAAAGCAGATCACTAGAGCTTTAAGATCAGATGAGTCGAATCTTCTTACTATCCCCCGCTTTAAGACCAAGACGTCTAGGAATGCTGCCTTCGCATCTGCAGCTCTCCAGGCATGGAACACTCTAATGCCTCCATGAGAATTATTGCATCCACCAAGGTCTTCAAGAAAAAGTTGAAAACATTTCTCTTTTCTTAATTCCTTCTCTTGCTTCAAAAAGTATTTTCTTTCCTTGGAGACTCCGTCATGGCCCGCATTTCGATCCTCATGCCTTTTGTATGCTTTTTGTGCAGTTTGATGTATCTTTGTTAAGCGCCCTTAAGCCTTCGGGTACCTGGCACGCTGTATAAATCCCGAAACATAAACATAAATATATATATATATATATATATATATATATATATATATATATATATATATATATATATATATATATATATATATAATAAAAACAGTTGTGCAATGCCAAATTAATAGATACAAAAATCTAGGGAAGAATTGGTACTTTATCCGGATAAAGGTCTTTGAGGTGTCTGTGGGCTAACGTAGAGACTCCATCCATCTGTACAGTCCAGCCATTCGCATATATCCATGGATTGCACACACCCATTAAAAATAAACAGATATTATGGAGGACAGTAAACAGAAAATGCCTTATCACATTGAGCTGTAGTCAAGTGAAAGAGCAAAAGGTAAACTGCACTTGCAAAGATACAGAGGTCTCCTGCTGTAAGTGTGGGGGTGGGGCTGGGAAATGGGGGTGGCGATCAAATAAAAGAGCTTAGGCCCCTGTTTCCTGTGGCTGTTTGAGCATTAAGAGCTCAGGAGCCCAGCAATCATAAAACATGATGGGGGGAGAGAGACGAATGGGAAAGGATATTTTCTGCAAAAAAAGCAGCCATTTCCACTTCATGGGGAAAGGGACAAAGAAAATGCTATGGGCCTCATTAGGACCCAGGCGGAGTGGGTTTCCGCCAGCGCTAATCGCGGCGGACCCGTCCGCCGTACTACGAGTTCCCTTAGCGCCATGGAGGTTTTCTCCGCCTGGTTTTACCAGGCGGAGAAAACCATGGCGCTACGGGACCTCGTTGTTAATTACGCCACCGTATTTTACGGTGGCGTAATTAACTCCTTCCCCACTCCCATTATACCCTATGGGGCAAGAATGGGAATGGGGAAGGGCAGAATGGGGATTGGGGATTTACCGCTCCGCCGAGGTCGGAATGGGGCGGTAAATCCGCCAACCCCCATGGCGCTATCGACGGCTTTCCGCCGTGCTTCGCGGTGCATTTAGCACCGCGAAATCCGCCTGGGTCCTAATGAGGCCCTATGTCACATGTTAAAATGGAGGGATCTCCTAAGGCTATGTGGAGAACAGGGGTGAACATTGAGCAAGGAAAAGGAATGCAATGCAATGGGAAGGTGTCCTTATGGTATAAGCCAGACTCCTTCTTTCATCCATGATTTTCCCATTTTGTTTCCTTTCTTTTTCTCTTTCATGTTTGTGTGCAATCTTTTCCCTATGCTACACCTATTATATTGTTGTATTATCCCCCTTATCATTCCTTTCATGCTTAAACTGAAAGGTAAGAAACATGAGTTGTTGATTAGTTGTTGATTAGTACTGGTAGGATATCGCCGATACCCGTGTGCCAGTATGGTTCTATGCGCTTTGTGGTGATGATGCAAGTCAGTATTATATGTGGAGAATAGAATTCAAGCGCTAACAATTTCTTGTACTGTGAGGATGGGTTAGTTGCTGGCTTGAGTGGAGGATGTCAAAGAGTTAAAGGGGCGTATTTGTCAGTTCTAGGTTCAGTCTGATGTGTTATTAGCAGACATAAAGTTGCAGTGTGCTATGTGATGTGTCTTTGTGTGTCTTTGTGTGTCTTTGTGTGTGCATGTGTGTTTAGTGTAAGGATATAGGCGATGGTGAGGTAAGTCATTTACATTATGGGCAAAGGGATTTGCCATTAGTTAGGGCTCCTGTTATGGAGTTCAGCACTAGAATTTTAAAAGAGCTGTTTAAAAAGTGTCTGTCTGTTCTGGAGCTTTGAGTAGCCCTTTTAATCATGTTGTTCTTTATTGAATGTAGCACCAGGATTCACTTTAAAGCAAGTGCAACTAACATACAACAAACTGAGACTGACCTCCCAAGTTGGGCGTGCATGGAATCTGTTGTTGAAACGAACGTGCATGAGTCCAGACTCAGTTCTGTCCTGGTTTATGATGTGTTGTGTTCCTGTATTTTCTTGCAGAATATATATTTGTGTCTTGGATGCATATTTGTTGTAAAATGTATTGATCTGCTTGCCTTTCAATTGATTATCCATTTGTCAGATTGGTTTTGGTCAGTTCTGGAAAAAGCAGTTGGTTGAGTGTGACCCAGCTTGCTGTGATATGCGTAAGTGGGCAAAACTTATGAAGTGTTCAAGCAATTATTTGTACACGCATCTGTTAAATAGTGAGTGGGGTGCAAACTCTCTAAAAGTGTCACTGTACTGGACACTGAAATTGAAGAATCAGTAACAGTACCAAGGCTAGATAGCATTGGACAGGTCTAAAGACACCTGCTAATGTTTCAGAGAAAATAAAATGATGACATTACAATAGTTGTTTTGAGAATGTATAGCAGCATTCACAGTGACAAAAAAAAAAAAAAACATTTCACTATGATTGAATGACTTTAGGTCTTTAGGGCATGCAGCCCTCACCAATGACATTCTAGCCTTGGTCCTGTTCCCATTAAGTCTTAAAGGGTGCCTTTCAGATACACTGGTTATGGGCCTGTGAGTAGCCAGGTTTGAGAGATTTTCTGAAGACTATGTTGTCTTCCTCTGTGCACATATCCCTCAGAATTGAATTCTAGTGCTTGATAGACAGGTATGAAAAGGCTGAAATATTCATTTAAAGGTTGGCACTGTTACTAAAGCTGAATTGCTAGATCAAAGCACTTTGGTTTCATTGTAGAGGATACCTTTCATTGTGGCAGATTCTAGGCCCTGCCATGGAAGTCATTGCAGGCAATACATACGTTTTGAATACTATCCTAGGTGTGATTGGAAGACAGTGGGGTGTCTGGAGGGCTGGTGTGATGTGTTGCCAAATTTGCAGTCTCATAAACAGTATAGCCGCAACATGTTGGGCTCCTCGAAATCTCTTTTGTAAGTGTTATGTGAGACCCACATAGATACTATTGGTGTAGTGTAGTCTAGATAGCACTAGGTGCAATTACATGCCATGTCATGACTACCAACTGTCTCACTGCAGTTTGACTCTGGATAACACTGCTGTCTCGTGTTGAACTGTTCAAAAATGTAAGTCCTCTTTCTCATGGCTTCCAATGCCATCGATAGACTCCCCTATCACATTCCCGTCTGACCTCTTTGCTCTCTAACCCAAGGCTGGCAAACTTTGGGTTCTGTTTGATTGCCATCTATGACTGCAACACATTTTCCCTATTACTGGCTCTGCTGCTTATATTGACCTCCTCAACATTCAGAAAATGTGTCAACCTCTTATTAACCACTCTACAAAAACTTGCATCTCCATCCTTGTACTAAGCAAATGTGTTTACTTCTCAAGCCTCCTCCTTGGCCTTCCACTCTAGTCCTTCCTCCTTCTAGACAAGCTCTACAAGTGTGCTACCCACACTCTGTACAACCTACCCATATCATCCTCACTTCTACTAGTGACAACAAGCTGGTTGTCTCTCCATGCATAATTGCTCCCCTTTTTGAAGTTCCTTCTCCTAGTCTACAAAGCTTTCAGTGGCCTTGCTCCTCAGTACCTATCTGATTATATCCCTGTTTACTCACCATCTCTTTCCCTCTGAACTCAACCTTACAATCCTACACCCCCATTCCTCCTTTCATGCCTGCTCTTTCTTCATATTCTCCCTCTTCCACTGAACCAGTTGAGACACTATGGGCCTCATTACACGGTAGGCGGTAAATCATGGTGCTATTAGAACCATGGTTGCCGCCGGTACCATACCGGTACCACCATGGAGGAAAGGGGAATTACCACCCCATTCTAAGGTTGGCGGGCGGTAATTCCCCCTTTCTCCATGGCCCTTCCCCATTCCCATTTTTGCCCCATAGGGCATAATGGGAATGGGGATGGAGCTAATTACGGTACTGCACATTGCGGTACCGTAATTAGCACCAAGGTCCCTTTGCGGGTCCCAAATTTAACGGCTGGTCTACACCAGCTGTTAAGGTCAGGTCCCGCGAAGGGACCTCGTAGTAAGGCGGTAAGGGTTAATGGTCATCGGTACCCTTACCGGTGACCGTTAAACCTTACCGCCTTCTGTGTAATGAGGCCCTATAAGTGCTGTAAGGATTATTTGTGGCATTTCTCTGAAGGATATGGATTTGCAAATACAACTGGTCTGATCCATTTAAATAAATGTTGTGAACAATTGGTGGCAATTGGAAGAAAAGATTGATTGCTACATTTGCATAGCAATTTACCCCAGTTGTGTTTTGAATTTTAATCGACCAGAGAGCTTCTCCCCTGTATTCTTTGATGGGCCTGCAGTTGTTTTTTCACACGAGCCATTTCACACTTTGTTTTCTGATGCACATGTTGTTCTATTCAGACTAGAGAGTTTTGTGGTTGTATGACGTGATGAGTAGTAGTAGTTCTTTCCTTTTTCAGCGGTGTGGCTTGAAGATCTGCTATGGGTTCTGTTTGTATTAGTTTGCTAAACACAGGGTATATAGGTAGGTGGGGGGTGTATAGTGCAAATAGCCTGTTGTATTCTAGGATGCAAGGAATGTCAGTGTTGACTTTGTTTGCATCAATGTGAACTAGAAATAGACCATTGGGTGTACAGAGATGTGGAAGTGCTACGTAACTCATACTTTCTTTGAAGACTGTGCTGCCAATGTCAATCAATGCGTGATCTAGGATTAGACCTTGCGATTTGTGAATAGTGACAGCATATGCAAGAGATATCGAAAATTGTTCTCTGCGTACATACATGCCTTTGAAAAGAAGAAAATGTGCTATTATGCGGCTTATTTTCTTAACTTCTACAAGTTTTTCAAAGTGTATGTTGACAAACTGAATGTTGTTCTCATGTGGATAAGGTTGGAAGCCAACAACTGTACCAATTGCTGCATTGACTAAACCTTGGTCAACGTCAAGGTTATGTGGTAGGATTACTCAGCAGTTTAGGCACAGAGTTAATACTTTTTCTAATCCAGCTGTGTTTGACATACATTTTTCTAAGCTATTTAGTCGTGTTGTTGCTTGTTGACACATAGGGAGTGTCATGCCATGCACCTCTAGTTTGTCTGTGGAGCTGATATTGTAACGCTCACCTGATTCCCACAGAGACGCTGACCCGAACTGGACTGCTACCGTTTCTTCTATCGTGAGGCGCACAGCCCGGAAGATGCTCTGGACGGGGCCTCCGAATTTGGATTGCCTGGCTTGTAGAGTAAGTTTTCTGCAGGTGGAAGAAAAGGGATTGATTACCAGCTGGGGTGGATATGTGTTCCCACCAATCTCCCGTTTCTCACTCTTCTTGACCCCCAACTTGGTTTCTGCGAGCTCTCACCTTAGGCATTGTAAAGATGAGCTCTCCATCCTGCTTCAGGTGCAGGGGTGCGTAGAATCCAGTTACGTCACTAGATGGGAAATAGTTGCGGACACTGTGTCCTTCGTCTCTCCTACGGTAGCCGTAAGTATGAGTGTCTTTTCTCCACAGGAGCCGGGGCCCAGAAACCTAAAGCTGGTAAGTCTCTTGGTGAGTATTTGTTCTCCGTGCTTAGTTAGTGCTCACCATGTATTCCTCTTATGCAGGTGCTGGGATGTAGCTGGCGTCGTAGCCGCGGTGGAGGAAGGTAAGTGAAAGAAAAGCAACTTCTTACTTCTAATGATTGTCTTTTTCTGCTTACAGGTGCCGAGATGCTGCCGGCGACAAAGCCGCTGTCGCGCGTGATGAGGCACGTACGTAAGTGGAAGAAATGTGGCCGCTTTAGAGCGGGCACCTCTAATGACTGTCTTTTTCTGTTTTTCAGGTGCCGAGATGCTGCCGGCGTCGTGGCCGCGGTGGAGTTCGGCGAGGACACGGATGGGTAAGGCAAGGCGGCGCGGCTGCGAGCGTTTGAGAGCGCTACTAATCTTGTACCTTTCCTTTGCAGGATCGTCAGAGGTAGGATTGCTGAGGCCGGATTCCGGTAAGTCATTTCTAATGCTCGCCTTCTCTTTTCTTGTCTGTTTGCAGGTGTTCCGGGTGCTGGTGGGCGTGTCAGGAGCCAGGATGCAGGAGCCGACTCGGTGAGCGTCCTGCTGCTGATGCAGAATAACGCGAAGCACGTTTATTCCATCGGGCGTGGTTTAAATAGCAGAGAAGTGCTTCAGTGTGTGTTCTTCCACCGGCCCCACCCAGGTAAGAAAAGAGTTCCTGAATAGAGGAAATAGTTCCTCCCAGCCCTGATGGCTGGGGACTTCAGCCAGACTGGATTGTTCTGGGTAAGTATGCAGCATGGTCTGCCTCAGGTAAGTCCACCCAAGCATTATTACACAGTTTATCAATATGAGCCCGGCGCCTATGGCCCCGGGACTGAAGTCCTTTATGAGCCTGGCGCCAAAGGCGCCAGGACACGGTCCAAAGGGCCCCTGTAGGGGTCTGCTGGGTCCGGAGATGTGGAAGAAGGGTCTGCTTCCGGGGGCGCTGGGCCAGTCCTGGCTCCTCGGGAGTAGTGCTCATGACAGCACCCCCCCTCAAGGCCCCTCCCAAAATTGTCTTCCCCGGGGGTTTTGGTTTATGCGGAAAGGTTTGGTGAAATTTCTTGATTAGACGAGGAGCATGGACGTGGTCATGGGGTTCCCATGACCTCTCTTGAGGCCCGTAACCCTTCCAGTCAATCAGGTAGAACAGCTTTGATCTGATGATCTTAGAGTCCAAAATGTTTTTAATCTCGAATTCAGGTTTTCCATTCACTTGAATTGGTTCTGGAGGTTTGGTTAGTCTGGTTCCAGATTGCATGGGTTTCAAAAGCGATACGTGAAAAACAGGATGTATTCGCATATGAGCTGGCAATCCTAGTTTAACGGCCACTGGGTTTATTATGGCTGTAACTGGATATGGCCCCAGATATTTGGGATTAAAAGTGTGAGGTCCTTTGAGTGATAAGTGTTTGGTGGACAACCAGACCTGGTCCCCAATCTGGTATTGAGGGGCCTCGCTTCGGTGTTGATCTGCTCCTCTCTTGTACCTTTCTTTAGCTTGTTGTAAATGTGCAGCAGCTTCTTTGAAGGCTTTGGTAATAGCAGTGTGTAACTGATCCACGGCGGGTGTTCCAAGATCTTGAGGTGGATCGAGGTTGGAAGTTCGAGGATGAATTCCATACAAAGTGTAGAAGGGGCTTTGCCTGGTTCCAGAGTGAACGGAATTATTGTATGCATACTCAGCTATCCAAAGGATGTCCTTCCAGTTGCTCTCTGACTGTTGTAGCATGCATCGTAAATATTGTCCGAGAGTCTGGTTAGTTCTTTCAGTTTGACCATCGGTCAGGGGGTGATGGATGGTTGAGAGTCTTACATCGATTTGAGCCAATTGACAGCAACTACGCCAAAAATGGGAAATAAACTGGCTTCCTCTATCTGAGATTAGTACCGATGGGAATCCGTGTAACCGGACAATGTTTTCAAGGAATTCTCTGGCTAGTACCGAAGCTGAGGGTAAGCCTTTTAATGGAATGAAGTGGGCCATCTTGGAAAACAAATCCACAATAACGAGAATAGTGTTGTACCCGGAGCAGGAGGGTAAGTCTGTGATAAAATCCATAGAAAGGGTGTGCCAGGGAGACGGTGGAATGTCTAATGGTTGGAGAAGACCAGCCGGTCTTTTCTTTTGACCCTTTTTTTGAGCGCACACACCAAAGGACATCACAAATTCTTTTATGTCTTTTCTCCACGAAGGCCACCAGAATTATCTTCTCACTTTCTCTTCTGTTTTGGCAATGCCAGGGTGGCCCTCTATCAATGAATCGTGATAGCAGGAGATTACTTGCCTTTGCAAATCGGCGTGTGGTAGGAATAATCGTCCTCGGAAATAAGGCAAGTCATTGTTTAAAGTGAAATCCATTCCTTTTTGTAGCCAGTTCTGCAAGTCTGTTGGGTTCAGAAATTGTTTAACTTTTGCCTCAATGTCCTCGATGGATTGTGAAGAAATCAGGCCCAAGATCCATTGTTCAGGAATTATTGGTACAGGCTCTGGGTTGACAATGGTGTCTCCCATTCCAATCCGGGAAAGAGCATCTGCTTTGCCATTTTTGCTGCCGGGGCGGTAAGTGATCATAAAGTCAAATTCGGCAAAGAACAGGGCCCAGCGGAGCTGTCGAGAGGATTGAGCCTTGGCGGTTTTCAGATACTGTAAATTCCGATGATCGGTGATCACCGTGATGGTGTGCCTGGCCCCAAGGAGATAATGACGCCAGGCCTTAAAGGCGGATTTAATAGCTAACAGTTCCTTGTCTGTGATGGCGTAGTTAACCTCAGGCGCCGAGAATTTTCGAGACCAGAATGCCACGGGATGTTATTGGTTAGTCTCTGGGTCTCTTTGTGAGAGGACCGCTCCCATTGCTAAGCTGGATGCGTCGGTTTCGACGATATAAGGGAGATCTGGGCGTGGGTGCTTCATTATTGGTGCAGAAGTAAACTTGGCTTTTAGCTCTTGGAAGGCTTGTTCAGCTTCTTCAGACCACTCAAAACGTTTATTCTTTCTTAAGAGAGCCGTGATGGGTTGTACCACTCGTGAAAACTCTGGAATGAATCTGCGATAAAAATTGGCAAAGCCTAACATGCTCTCATCGCCTTTTACAGAAGTAGGTGATGGCCATTTGAGAATAGCGTCCACCTTTCGCGAGTCCATGTGGACGCCTTTGGGTGTCAGGATAAAACCCAGAAATTCGACTTCAGTGGCATGGAAAACACATTTTTCAAGTTTGGCAAATAGCTTGTGTTGGCGAAGTTTTTCAAGTACTGTTCTAACATGATTTCGGTGATCTGCTTCCGAAGAGGAGTAAACAAGAATGTCATCTATGTAGACGACAACACAGACGTCAATGAGCTCCCTGAGGACATCATTCATAAAATATTGGAAGGCGGCCGGTGCATTACATAGTCCGAAAGGCATCACTTGGTATTCAAATAACCCATATTTAGTGCGAAACGCCGTCTTCCATTCATCGCCTTCCTTGATCCGTACCAAGTGATAAGCCCCCCGTAGGTCTAGTTTTGTATATATGCAAGCATCCTTCACCTGGTCAAGGAGTTCCGGGATCAGAGGTAAAGGGTATCTGTTTTTTACCGTTATCTGATTCATAGCGCGGTACTCTATACAGGTTCTCAGGTCACCTTATTTTTTTGGCACGAAGAACAGAGCCGAGGATGCAGGGGACTTCGATGGACGAATAAAACCATTGGCCAAGTACTGGTCCAGGTACTGTCACAGGTGAAGGTTCTCGGGCTCGGTAAGGGCGTAGATCCTGCTGCAAGGAGGAGTTGCACCGGGTAATAGATCTATCTGTCAATCGTATGACCTGTGGGGCGGTAAGATGTTAGCCTGTTCCTTTTGGAAAAAATCTTGAAACTCTCTATACTCTAGCGGTAATTGCAAACTGTCGGCCGTTACTG
The DNA here is from genome assembly GCF_040938575.1 of Ambystoma mexicanum. Taxonomy (NCBI): domain Eukaryota; kingdom Metazoa; phylum Chordata; class Amphibia; order Caudata; family Ambystomatidae; genus Ambystoma; species Ambystoma mexicanum. The sequence continues at coordinate 1,009,422,885 of NC_090928.1, read as the reverse complement.
ACGCTAGGCCAATGACTGATCGTAGATAGCAGGTTTGTGCACACTCTGGGAACGTTATCGTCATTGCTCGCCAATCAATCTGAGGATTGTGTTTTTCCAACCAAGGGATTCCCAGAATTATTTGAAATTGCGGAGCCTTGATCATGTCGAACACTATTACCTCCCGATGCCCGTCTTGGCCTAGTAATGTCACTTCAGTAGTGGTATGGGTTACCGGCCCGGAGGCGATCTCAGTCTCATCCGCAGTGGTGATGACATCTTTAACAGCTTTTGGGCAAAGAGGTAGGTTCATCCTGGAAGCCAACTCGCGGTCCACGTAATTTCCTATAGCTCCACTGTCCACGTATGCCTTAATTGCATGCAATCTTTCTGGCTGCTTTGGATTTACGAGGACCATTGGCATAATGAAGTGCAAGGTCAAAGAACTGGTTTTTAAGCTCGGCAAGCGGACCTCTACGCTTGTCGGCAAGTTCGTTTCCTGGCTCAGACTTTTCGGAATTCTTGTCGGAAGCTCCTACGGTCTTCTTAGGTGGTTTTACAGGGCAGTCTCGAAGGAAATGTCCCGAGTTCCCACAATAAAGACACAGTTGCATTTGCCGTCTTCTGTCACGCTCTTTCTGGGTTAAGGGGCCCTTTACAACCCCAATCTGCATAGGTTCAGTGCCATCGACACTTTTGGAGTTGCTCTGAGTCTTAGTGAAGATTCGGGTTTCAAACCTGGATCGATCCGCCTTCCTGTTTTGAAGCCTGTGATCTAATTGGACCACCAAATCAATATAATCCGAACAGTCCTGAGGTGGATTTACGACCTGGGCCAGGACGTCTTTGACTTCGCCGCGTAGACCTCGGTGAAATAGCGTGATTTTTTTCTCCTTGGGCAATCCAGTTTCCACAACTAACCTATTGAAGGATGCAATGTAGGCTAAGAGATCCTGGTTGCCCTGTCGTAGGGAAAGGAGTTCATTGTCCAGGGCCTGCCCCTGGGAATGCCTTGCAAAAAGTCTTTCCATACTCGTCTGGAAGGCTTGGAAATTCCGAAGGATTGGATCATCTTGTGTAACCAGTGGAAGTGACCAATCGGCGGCACTGCCGCTAAGATACGAAAGTACAAATGCTACCTTGGTCTGGTCATTCGGGAAGGCAGCAGGCCTGCAGAGAAAGTGCAATCGGCATTGATTTATGAACACTGCAAATCTTTTAGGGTCTCCAGCAAAACGTTCAGGTGGTGCCAGTGGCACATTTCCAGGTAGGTTGATTTGAACGGGATTGGTTGAAGTAACTGGGGTAAAATTCCCCCCTGGATTGGGCAGAGGGGTTTGCCCCGCTTGGCCCTGTAATAACTGTCTGGCAAGGTCGTCAGTTCGTTCCTTTGACACTATTAACTCTCTCCTGAGGGCGTTCGTCTCCTGGCGAGCAGCATGAACTTCAGCCCTTAATTCCCCCAGTAGCTGGGCCAGTTGATCTATATCAGAAGTTTCCATAGCGCCTGGGTAGGAGATTATTGGTAGGCTTCGCGTTCTGTAACGCTCACCTGATTCCCACAGAGACGCTGACCTGGACTGCTACCGTTTCTTCTATCATGAGGCGCAGGGCCCGGAAGATGCTCTGGACGGGGCCTCCGAATTTGGATTGCCTGGCTTGTAGAGTAAGTTTTCTGCAGGTGGAAGAAAAGGGATTGATTACCAGCTGGGGTGGATATGTATTCCCACCAATCTCCCGTTTCTCACTCTTCTTGACCCCCAACTTGGTTTCTGCGAGCTCTCACCTTAGGTATTGTAAAGATGAGCTCTCCATCCTGCTTCAGGTGCAGGGGTGCGTAGAATCCAGTTACGTCACTGGATGGGAAATAGTTGCGGACACTGTGTCCTTCGTCTCTCCTACGGTAGCCGTAAGTATGAGTGTCTTTTCTCCACAGGAGCCGGGGCCCAGAAACCTAAAGCTGGTAAGTCTCTTGGTGAGTATTTGTTCTCCGTGCTTAGTTAGTGCTCACCATGTATTCCTCTTATGCAGGTGCTGGGATGTAGCTGGCATCGTAGCGGCGGTGGAGGAAGGTAAGTGAAAGAAAAGCGACTGCTTACTTCTAATGATTGTCTTTTTCTGCTTACAGGTGCCGAGATGCTGCCGGCGACACAGCCGCTGTCGCGCGTGATGAGGCACGTAAGTAAGTGGAAGAAATGTGGCCGCTTTAGAGCGGGCACCTCTAATGACTGTCTTTTTCTGTTTTTCAGGTGCCGAGATGCTGCCGGTGTCGTGGCCGCGGTGGAGTTCGGTGAGGCCACGGATGGGTAAGGCAAGGCGGCGCTACTGCGAGCGTTTGAGAGCGCTGCTAATCTTGTACCTTTCCTTTGCAGGATCGTCGGAGGTAGGATTGCTGAGGCCGGATTCCGGTAAGTAATTTCTAATGCTCGCCTTCTCTTTTCTTGTCTGTTTGCAGGTGTTCCGGGTGCTGGCGGGCGTGTCAGGAGCCAGGATGCAGGAGCCAACTCAGTGAGCGTCCTGCTGCTGATGCAGAATAATGCAAAGCACGTGTATTCCATCGGGCGTGGTTTAAATAGCACAGAAGTGCTTCAGGTGTGTGTTCTTCCACCGGCCCCACCCAGGTAAGAAAAGAGTTCCTGAATAGAGGAAATAGTTCCTCCCAGCCCTGATGGCTGGGGACTTCAGCCAGACTGGATTGTTCTGGGTAAGTATGCAGCATGGTCTGCCTCAGGTAAGTCCACCCAAGCATTATTACACAGTTTATCAATATGAGCCCGGCGCCTACGGCGCCGGGACTGAAGTCCTTTATGAGCCTGGCGCCAAAGACGCCAGGACATGGTCCAAAGGGCCCCTGTAGGGGTCTGCTGGGTCCGGAGATGTTGAAGAAGGGTCTGCTTCCGGGGGCGATGGGCCAGTCCTGGCTCCTCGGGAGTAGTGCTCATGACAGATATGCTCTATGGGTTGGATTTTGTTTTTCAACATTGTATTGTTGTATTGACCACAGCTTGCAAGGGCTGGGATTAAGGATATGCATTTTATATTTTGTTGAGTTAATGGTTCCATGACATCAGAGGCAGATTTGTTTTGCCCATATAGCTCATGGATAAGTCTAGTTTTTAAGATGGATTTTGTATCTTTAGCAAGTAGACCAGTTCTAATGCTTTTTAAAATGTTAGCATAGTTGAGTTGAGATCTACAGACTAACGTTTTGAGTTAGTTCTCTTTAGCAAAAATGTTGCCAGATATGAACATTTCCATGTTGCAGGGCCTATAGATAGTTGAAATCAGAAACCACAACATTTTTTTCAGTATTGTGCTTGTGGACCTACCTCTTGGCAGCTGTGCACCCCACTCCTGGGACTGCTCTGCCCCAGGACTTAGGCAGTGATCTCTGACTTTGGTACTCCTTGGCACTTCCTTCCAGGGCTCCATTTAGCAGTTACTCATCCGTACTCCCCCTTCTATTCATGCACTTCTCTCAATGCACAATGCATATGTGCATTTACAGCAGCACTGTGTACAATTATTTTGTATAAATAAGGGACATGTAGATGGAAAATATTTCTCAAACATTGTTAAGTGGCAGTTGGTGTGTGGTAGTTTAATATGTTAACAGGGTTACATGTAGATTTTTGGGAAGTGTTTGCTGGATGGATGTGTGAGTGTTTAAAAGCAGGCAATGAGGAAGAGTTACAAACATAAATGTAAAAAGGGTAGAAGGGGCTGTGCTCTTTGATGTTGTGCATGTGCCATTTGGATCTTTAATTATGCATGAACTGGAAATAGGACAGCAGAGATCACAGATAGTTATGAAGGTGCATAGATTATCATCCTTATTGTATGCTACAGAAAAGTATGTGTGACAGAAAATTGTTGCGTTTTTTTTCTCCTTTTTCTCTACACATGTCCATTATTTTCATTAGCATAGTACAAAATGGTAATGGAAATGTTGGAGAAAATTATTGAGTCTAACTACTGTATTCAAAAATGTAAAGTAGATGGTATCTGTAAGATTTTTTGTTCTATTTTTTAACTGAGAGGTGGCTCCAAAAGAAACCTTTTTTGGGGTGTTTTTTGATTTTGTATTTTGTTTTTTGATTTTTCTTGCAGGAGAGGCCAGGAAGTAAAGTGGGTAAGGAAAATGAGGGATGGGGAACCAATGCCATATATGGAGGGGCAGGTGGACAGGGGAAGATGTTGGGTGTGCCTTAAATCTAAGGTAAGGGGCAGTGTTTCTCATGCTCCTTGATTTCAGCCCCAAAGGCAAAAGTAAAACCGAAAAACCCCAGAAATTCACCAGTTATGGTGAGCTAAGCAATCATAACTCAAACTACTACCATGCACTTCTAAGACTAGCACCCAGGACATCAAAGATGACATCACTAATGGCATTGATGACATCACTGATGTTATCACATGTGCAATTGATATTGATGAAACGTCTCTACAAGGGGTTGTGTTTATAATTTTGCTAACAAGATGTCAGGAGTGATTAGGAGACCTATTCTGAACTACTTAATGTATTAAAGAATGTACTCATGTAAACAAAACAGTATATTGGAGTGTTGTTGTTAACAGAGTAACCTAATCATACACACACATAGACAATGGCTGCAGCATGAACCATAGAAGTACAACATTTCTAATCAATCTGATAATTTTGGATATTAAAATAATGAATATTAAATAATGAACCTTATCAGAGTTGTGAATAATGTTAAACATGGAATTAATAGCTAATAATTCAAGACGTACTACATACTTGTGTTAGTACAAACAATACATATGCAGACCAACAATGCATATGAGACACCTATAGGGAAACTAAAGTAAGGAAGAACGAAACTACATCACCAGAAAATGTCAATAACATTAAGTTCATCAATGAAGTATACAAATTAATTGTGTGTTTGAGGCCTGCTTATCTCTCCATATATGTGCACCATGAGCTGAGACCAAACCCTAATGAAAGTACTGCAAGAACATACAAGATGGTTAATGCTAGATATATAACACATTTTCAATGTTTAAATTCTGACTTTCAGTGATCAAAACCGCCTGACATAGGTATGTTAAAAAAAAAAGAAGTGGCCCAGTTATTTGATGTCATCTGTGATGTTATCAATGACATTTTCGATGTAATTTTTGATGTCGTGGGTGTTAGTCTTAGTAGTGCACGGTCGTGGCACGAGTTATGGTTGCTTAGCTTACAATAACTGGCAAATATCTGAGGTTTTTTGGTTTTACTTGTATAACCATAATGTCCCTTTAACAGAGTTTTTTCACTGAATTTCATGGGATTTTACCAGTGCATGCTAATTTCCTACAACTTACTAATATAATATTTCCCCAGTATAGGAAAATGTATGTCCAATTGACAAAGTGCCACCTTAAAACAACCATTTATCACCTTCTAGCATAATTTGTAACACATCTGTGTACACTTTTTACAACTTTTTCCACTGTTTCAGCATCCATCGAGGTTCTTAAACGTCTGATGCCATCGCAAACTTTCCGGACAGTGTCAGGTGAACACCCGCATGCATGGCGTAATGACGTGTTCGCTAACGTGTCCGCACTTTGTGAATGGGTCCGTGTTTCATGGACAGTTCTGAACTGAATTGTCAGCTGATCTAGGAAGTTTGAAGCTCAAAATGTACCCTTCAACATCTCCTACACCTATTCTTACTCATTATCCATTAACAATCTAGCACAGAGCAAACTTGGAAGAATATTAGCAAAACTGCTATTTATCTTAAAAATGGTGTTAGCTATTGCCATCTCTCCTCCCCAAGAGCCACCTCCACCAACTGGAGGACCAGCACAACAAAACAACTGCAGTACTTCAAAAGATGATGAAGAGGGCAAAGAAGATGAGTTAGAGGAAATGCCTACCTCTAGCACCCAGTGAGAATCATGGGTGTGGCAGTTCTTTACCACTGTTGGGAATGTACCAAAGGCTTAAGCTACGAAAGTGAAATGCACTGAGTGCAACGTTGTACTCAGTCACAGACTACCTGGACAGAACTCCTATGGTACAACCTCCATGCGAGCCACACCAAACCCAACAACCACAATGCTTTCAGAAAGTTTGTTTCTTTCTCAGCAAGTACTAGTGTGTCTTCCTCCACCTCATCTTGCTCAACCAATACTGTAACCACACAGCCTACTTCTGTGGGACACAAAATCTCACCAGCTACCTTGCAAGAGATAAAAGAGTATGTGGATCCATATCTTTTGAAGACAACAGTACTGTGTATGTACTGCCACATACCACTCTGCAGGGGGAGACATTTCAAAGTGCTTTTGAAACTGTAATCAAGGAGCATGAGAAACACTGCTCCATATCTTAGATGTAACACACCCGCAACATCTTCCTCTGTCCACCAGCCCCTCCGTATTACTACTTGGTGCCTCTTCCCTCATTTCCCTCCCCATCTTACTTTCTCAACTCTCCTGCAAAAAAAAAAAAAAAGCTTCCTTTAGGAACCAACTTTCACAGTTAAAAAATAGAACTACAAAAAACAATCGTATAGACTCCATCTACTTTACATTTCTCAGTAAAGTAAATTGACTCAATAAGATTTTCCAAAATTTCCATTAGCATTTTTTGTTATGCTAATGGGAATAATATTATCCCTCATTCCATTGGCTGGAACGGGGGATAACAGCCAAGCACCCCATATTATCAGCCCATGCAAAGTGGGGGATGAATGCCATTTGCACCCCGGGTTGCTAAAGCAGTAACCCAGAGTGCTAAAAAAAAGGATTTTCCTTCCTACAGCGAGACGCGCACAGTATACCTCTGTAGGAAGGAAAATGACCACCATGGAAAGGGAAGGCAGAGCTCCATACGGAGGGCCTCTTCCCTTTCCATGGCAGCCTGCGGGAGGCAAAGAGAAGGAGCGAATGCAGCGGTAGTACCCGCCACTGGTAAAATAAAGTAAGTAGGGAGGTTTAACTTTAATTCCACCCCCCCCCCACCCTTTCCAGGCCCTCTTGCAGCCACCAAATAATCCCAAATGTGTTTTTCAGACTTTTTGCTCACTGTGCTGTCTGCAGTCGGCAGCGGCTGTCAGCGGGTCCAACATGCCGACCGTTTCAAAATATCTGATGCAGATAACGTTTTTCACTATCCATTCAATGGGGGCGTATGATGTGTGCAGATGTCACGTCGCTCTCTAATTTTCCCAGATGTATCTGTGGACTCTGATTCGGGAAATTAGTCTGGGGACCGGATCCAGATATCGCACATATTTTCAGACCTACTTTTTGCCCATTTTCAAAAAATTACTAGACAGATTTACACCAAATTTGCGAAAAGCACGCTTGTGGGACCAAGGTGCCACTGCTGGCACACATTTGGTGAAAATCCATTGGGCGGTTTGGGTTGTAGGCGCAAGCAAAACATTTTTTCCATTGCGTTGAAGAGGATTCCCATACATTTTAGGACCCCGCCTATAACTATGCCTCCCCTGGATGAAACCACACAAAACTTTGCAAAACCATTCAATGGGGGCCATATAGATGCATTTCAAAGTTCAGTGAGGATCTCGTCCAGGAAAATAATGTAATGTAATGCTGGATACATATAATTTTGAGGAATGAGGGAATTGTGTTTTGACCCAGCACTCATTTCCAGCACTGCCCACACAAAGAGAGCATCAGCATTCATGCAAAGATGATTATTATAACTAATGTAAGGAAGTCCCAATAGTGTGAAGTCGACATGCCAATTTCTGTATGAGAAACAACTAAGCACCATTCATGCTTTACAGTGTACTCCAATGACAACTGAAGCAGCTTCTCTATTTAGTGCATGCCTGCAAGTCTCACTCTTAATCATAACAGAGCTTTAGTTCCATTCATCCCTAGAACTCCCCAACCAAACAAAGCCTCCACATGTGAAATGTAGAAATAGTGCACACAGATTGAAATGCAGGGGTGTTTTGTTTCAGCATAACAGAGTGAAATTCTCATAGAACACAATTGTATGCGTTCAGTGCCCTGCTCCTTTTCAAACTCTCCAAGCAGCCTCTAATTTTTTCTTCAACTTTTCTTGCACTATTTTCAACCCAACTGTCACTACACTTTCAGTGATAGGGAGGGAAGAGGAAGAAAGCACGAGAGAAAATAAACATAGGCCAAGAGAGAATAAAAAAGATATATGGAGGTGGAAAATAGATTTTATAAAGTTGATTGAAGAGTTATAGGGATGCGAGAGAGAGTCTTTGACTGAGAGACTGACTAGAGCGAGGCATGCGTGACTAGGGACAAAAGCCTAGACGGTTAGAGGTTGGGATGCACTAGTGACTAGGAAGAGTGTCTATGGATGAGGTCCAGGCGTGAGAATTTGGAACTAGAATGTGAGTCTAGCATGATAATGAGGAATGGGATGCGACTATGTACTTTAGACTATGGTGATGTAGGAGGGACTAGGATGAGGGACTAGGAAGGATTTGGCATAGGAAAGGGCGAGAGAAGGAAGAGAATTGGAGGAGGATGAGGGACTAGGCTAACGATTATGGACTAGTAACAGATTTTGGGACTAGCAATAGGAGGAGGACAAGCCACTAGGAAAGTGAATAGGATGACAGTTAGAGTGAGGGCTCAGATGAGGGACTAGGACTGGGAAAAGTCTGACTGGGGGAGAGTTACCTGGAATAGAGTGAGCGACAATGACTAGGCTAAGTATCAATGACTACGATTATTGACTAAAATGAGGGAATACGAATCGTGACTTGGGTGAGAGACTCGGATGGGAGCAGAGGAAGAGGGACTATGGCCAGGAGAAGGAAATTGGAACAGGATTAGGGACTAGGGCCAGGATGTGTGACTGCATCCATGTCTCGGATTCGATAAATTACAAGGCTCTACAGTTTTCTTTGGTTTAGTCGTGTCTCTGCTGAGACATGCTAGCTGAAGATAGCCTGGGGAGCAGCAGAACACAGAAAATAATCTGTGATGCAGCTGATGACTAGGATGAGAGATTAGCACTAAGAGGCGGGACTAAGAATTGGATGAGAGGCTGCGACTCAGACTCCATAATCAACCGGGCTCTTTTTTTTAAACAGATTATTTAAAATGTTCTAGAACTACAAAACATTAAAATAATAAAATACATGTTACAGTGTTATATTGGGTCAATCATTCAGGATAAATAGTATGATATCAAGTGCAGTTGCATTAACTCATTTAGCATAAGGGTTATGTGCATCTGTCTAAGGTGAGACAAACAGGCAGAAGAAAGCACGATGAGTAGCAAGGCGCAGATTCATGCACCATGTGATGCCGCCAGATAGGCCAACCAAATATTCTGCTCTCAGACCTTTTCCATCCTCTCTCTGTTGTGTAGCCTTGTATTTGCTTCAAGGTGGTGCTGAAGTGCAACAATGGGCCTCATTACGAGTGCAGTGGCAAGGGGTTAACGGCACCAGTAAGGATGCCGGTGCTGTTATCCCCCTACCACCGCATTCTGAGGTTCCTTAGCAGGTCCCGCTAAGGCCGGCTGGTTTTACCAGCCGCCCTTAGCGGGAGCCACTAAGGGACCAAGGAGCTAATATTAAGGGGGCTTGAATGGGAATGGGGAATGGTTTTCAGAATGGGGACTTACCAGGTCCTCCAAGGTTGCAATGGCCCGGTAAGTCCCCATTCCGACTACCCGGCCCGGACACGATTTTGGAGGCCACCAGCACCATGGCTCCCTCCAAAGTCGTAATGACCCCCAATGTGTGCCAAAACCAACCAGTTTAATGGGAATATAAAATGATCATGTTGTGTATTTCAAGGGTCAGCCTACACTATATCTAGCTCTGTTTTTTATCAGTCACTACCAAACGGCGTTTTGACACAGTATGGACAGTAGCTCAATTGCCGAGGGTCGCAGGCCCTGATGTTTCCTTTTAGTAAGCAAACTGCACTATTTTATTGATCATAGTTCAATGTATTTAACATGTGTACATCAGGAATTAGAGTTGCAATTCTTTCAAAAATATGTCTTCATTGTGCATCTATTTAATTCCCTCTTCTTACAAGAATGAGCTTAACTGATGTGAGGTAAATTCACTCCAAGGGCCTAATTCACAAAACGCACTGTGGATAAGGGCCTTAGGTCACAAAGCAGGTGTGATGTTACTGGTGGTAATTCATAGCACTGAGGACATGATGAAACAATAAACATGCGAGTGACATTTAAAAACAAAAGTAGTTCACTTAGTCATATCAAACAGAAACTGCATATCTTACATTCCCTGGGAAACGCAAATGAGAGCTGTCATGAACATCAGCAAATAGTCCCGTTAAAAATAGAAATTATCATGTAATAGTGTACATTGCAAACTACATTACCGATTAGTGCTCTAGTTTGTATTGAAATCCACATAAATGTACTAACCATAGAAGCAGGGTTGGTCCTTCAGACTTTCAAACTTTTGAACCACCAGGATATGTGATTTAATCTCGCAGAAGGATTTCCAACTTCAACAAAAATGTAGTTTTCACTAAACTATCATCCATCGATTACAATGCAGGGGGCACATTTCAGTGGTAGCATGGTAAGGGCCATGCAGAAAGGCCACACTCAATATTGGGAGGACCTTAATCCCTCTTTCTTTGACCCATGTCTGTATTGTTTTGTCTGACCCTGAAACGGCTGTCTCTGTAACCCAGTGATGTGCACTCCACTCATAAAAATGGATGTTTTTTTCCAATAAGTTATTTAAATGCCAGTATTTCATTGTGATTATACACAAACAACATTTTGATTACTGTGCGAATAGCTCATGGGATACAGGTTTTCCTGTGACAAGAGAGAAGCCTGCACTTCACAAGTAAATATCATGTCAAGGCTGATTAAACCTTTCTTTGAATTGTCGTCAATCAGTTGAGTGAGGTCGGTAATAATACCACCTGTTTATTAATAAAGCAATATGCCCCGAGCGGCGGGGGCATTACCGACTCAGGAAATGACCCGGTCCTTTACAAGGGCCTTAACGAAGGCCCCGGGCATTACCAGAGTCAGTAATGCCCCCGCCGCGAGGGGCATATAGCTATTAGTACCCCGGCCTGCAGCGGAAAAAAAAAAAAGATGACAAAGTCATCAAACGGAGTCCGTTTTCCCTTTCCATGGCGGCCCTCGGGAGTGGACGCGCTGGAAACAGAAGTTTCCAGCGGAAGGGCAGAAGAGAGGGGAGGGCGGAAGAGAGGGGAAGGGAAAAAATGAAAGAAAAAAAAACGTACCTGCCTCCCCGGCAGGGGACGATGGCGCGGAGCGGGGATGGCCCCGCTCCAAGTCTCCACACTGCTGGAGGCTGCCATCGACGCAGGAGCAAGAAGGTAAGTAGGGTGGGGAGGGCAGGGAGGAGGGAAGGAACGGAAAGAAAAGAAAAGAAAAGAAAAAAAAAGCTTACCTGATTCCCCGGCGGGGGGCGAAGGCAGTCTCTCAGCCGTGGGGTGGCTTGGAGCAGGGATGGCCCTGCTTTGAGCCTCCTCATTGGCTAAGGGGCTGCCTCCTCCCTGCCGAGGACAAGGCGGCTGGAATCCCGGCCAAGAATCAAAGGATTCTCGGCCGGGTAAGGACCCGGCAAGATCCAATCAGAATGCATGTTGCATTCTGCTTGACTCTTGCCGGGTACTAATATAGCTTATTAGTGAGAAGAATCTGGAATGAAGACCTTTATCGAATCGTGGATTCATTTATTCTTTTTGACACTTATATAGCGCACTTATATATGAATATGCATAGTGCTTAAGATCCGTAGGTAACATATAATGAAGGGTAAAGCAACGCAAAAATGCCATGTCAGGTCAAGTGGGTTACATGTCATAGACCAGGCACGTGGGTGGAGCAGGCTGCAAGGTGAAATCTGATAGGTTACACAGCATAGACTAGTCATATGGACAGTGCAGGCTGAAAGGTCAAATCAATTAGGTTACATAGCATAGACTAGGCATGTGGGCAGCGCGGGCTGCAAGGTCAAATCAGGTAGGTTACTTAGCATAGACTATGCATGTGGGGCAGCACCGGGCTACCAGGTAGTGAGCAAGGAACTAGATTGATAGTCCTGGGTACACAATTTGGAAAGCTTTGCCTCATGTTACGGGGGGCTACATCAAACATGTATTTACAAGTAGGCAAAGAGCATGGTTGATTGTCCAGGGTACACAATTTAGAAAGCCTTGCCTCATATTGCGGGGGTGGTACATCAAACATGGATTACAAATAGGCAAAGAGCAAAATTAATTGTCCAGGGCACACAATATGGAAAACCTGACCTCATATTGCGGGGGGCACATCAAAACAGAGACGTGCAGATAGGTGAGAGTAACATATGTGCGACAGGAATTGAACAGGGGTGGGGGATGGGAGCTGGCGGGTAGGATGTTGCCAAGCTAATAAGACAGGATGCAGAAGGCATTGTCACAATCCTGTTGCGGGCCTGTGTTGGCAGGTCAATAGGGAGGGGGGATCCCCCTCTAGTACAATAGGGAGGCAGTGGACAGGGATGCTGGCTGGGTGGCTGGCATGAACATGTTGATGGGCATGACCCTGTTGCAACCCGTGAGTAAGGGCTGACTGCAGAGAGGGCACCGCCCAGCACGAGCCAAGAAACATTAAGCACGTGCAAGCCCGGCACATGCAGTGAATTACCTGGCACATGCAAGAAGCCAATGCCCCTGCACATCTAGCTCTGAGAGGGTGTGGCTCAGGGCTATAAAGCTGGCTGCACCCCACACCGCACCCTGTGCTTAGCATTTTGTCTGCTCCTTACAAGAGTAGTGTTCTGCTTACCTGCTTACCGCTCCTATGTTCAGCATCTTCTACAATGAGCTTCTTGGCCTGTAGCATCTTTCAGTATCCTGTTGATACCCTTCATATCTTCAGTATCCTGGTCTTCCATCCTGCTCCGTGGCCTTTAACATCCTGTCTGCCACAGTTCCACTGCGGTCCCTGGTTATTCCTTGCATCTCCGTTCAGACTCTGATCCTGTCTTCCGTCGCTGAGGCCAACCCTGCTTCTTGTACCCAGTGCCCTGTAAGAAGGCAACCAACAGGTTGAGCATCTGAATCCATTCTGCTTTCTCTCACACCTTAGACCTCCTCCTGAGAACTCGAGAACTCACCTGTGTTTTGAGGCTCAATCCTCCTATCTTGGTACTTCGTCACTGATTCGATGCTGTGTGCTCTGTTCTTGGCTTAGGAGAAGAATATGAGATCGTTAGTCGGACCCACTTCAGGAGAACCATCTCACTTCAGTGCCAGCCCCCCTGTGATTGGCAAAGAGACTTACCTGTTCGGCACCATGCCCATCACGCCATGGCGATCACAGCGACACTTACCTGTTCGGCATTCCCTGCTCACAAATCTTCGATGAATAACCTGGGGAACAACCATCTCAGAAGCCGAAGTCATCATTAGAGAATCACAGGTGAGACGCGCACATGCGCTCGAACCAACCTCATTCCTTTAGGGGATAGAAGGGAGGTGGAGAACCCTGGTTGTTATCCTACAGTAGATTTACCCTGTGTTGCCCTTAGGTGGACCCGACAGTCCCCCCAGAACATTACTACCAGAAGTCCTGAACACACCCAGGCCCCTCCCAACCTCACGGTCTCATGGGGGTTTTCCTTCCCTCCGGCCTGTGGGGGAAGGTGTGGCTGGGATATATGACCGGGCGAAGGGAACCAGTGCGGGGGCCACACTGCAGTACAGTCCGGACCAGGCACTCCTGCAGGGCACCAGAGGTAAGCATGAGAGGAATAGACCATGGAAGAAGGCTAGACGGGTTATGGCATGCTTAAGTGCTAGTGGTTATATGGTGGGCGAGCCATCTCCCATTGGGGTCTGAATCCAAGAGGTGGTAGTGCAGTTGGCTTGGAAGGCGGGTCTGAGTAAAGATCAGGCAACGATCGGTGCCAGGCACACAATTGTGAAGCGGATCAGGCTGGTAAGGGAGGGGGTTCTCAACACGTTTTACCTTGGAAGTGCTGCTTGTAGGCAGGTCAGGGTAGCACTTAGGTGGAAACCAGTAGATATATGGGATGCACGGTAGCAGCATTGAGGGTAGAATTGAAAAGGGGCACCAGGCGTCCTGCATGCCCTGGCACAGCACCAGACAGGCAAAGAGCCTTAGTGAGGGCCTTAGGTAGAGGAGCCGGCATCACCTGTCGGCTATGGGCATCCGGTATTGAAGTAGCCCAGTCAATTCAGAGGCAAGGAGGCGGTCTTCGGGCCTCCGTTGTCTGGGCAGCCTCATCTGAGGCAGCCCGGCGGCCATGATGGAAAGGCCACACAAGGTTGCTGAAGGAGGAGCTCACAGGCTCTGTAGTACATCAAACAGCCTCCTCTGAGGTGGCAGGGGGACAGAGACAGTGGAAAGAATGACTAAGCATCCCATAAAAGAGGGCCTCGGGAGAGGGGCTGCCATTGTCTGCTGGGTATGGGCATCCACTGTTGAAGTAGCCCAGCCAATCCAGAGGCAAGGAGGCGGTCTTCGGGCCTCTGTGGTCCGAGTAGCATCATCTGAGGCAACCTGGTGACCATGAAGGAAAGGCCACATCGAGTTGCTGAAGAAGGAGCTCGAGCTCACAGGCTCTTTAGTGCAGCAAACAGCCTCCTCTGAGGTGGCGGGGAACAGAGACAGTGGGACAAATGAACAAGTTGCCCAGAAAAGAGGGCCTTGGGAGAGGGGCCGGCATCACCTGCCCGCTATGGGCATCCAGTGTTGATGTAGCCCAGCCAATCCAGAGGCAAGGAGGTGGTTTTCGAGCCTCTGTGGTCCAGGCAGCAACATTTGAAGCGACCCGGCAGCCATGATGGAAAGGCCATGCCCGGTTGCTGAAGAAGGAGCTCACTGGCTCTGTAGCGCAGCAAACAGATTCCTCTGAGGTGAAGGGAGGACATGGGATTTGACATTAATATTATTAAACATATGCATGTTGTACTATATTTCTGAAGCATATATCTCCATATCTCACCTACTTTGGATTTATGACTACCATATATAGAAACCAAACTATTCTAACTATCAGACTTACCTGTTCCAGACACGAATATGGAAAACGAAGTATTGAGTCAACATCATCCATCGTGGATTCTGTTTATGAATGTGAGGATGTGGGTGATCCATTACGGCAAAAAACTCACTAAAGCGCAATGGTCTACTGTACAAGAAAGATGCTGAGATGTAGTGTGTGGGGGGCAGTGAGGGGTGTTATTGTCTTGTTGCTTTCAGGTCCGGATTTGACGAGCAGGTTGATGTTACCAGGACGGTTGTTCCAGAGCATTTCAGCATATGTTATTGGCTTGCTTTCTGTTTTCTGGTATTTAATAAAAAAAAAATTAAAAACGCGATATGCCAATCAGAGATGAAACATTAGCCACCAATAAATCTTAGATTTATTTTTTATTTAGTATACCTCCCCCTTTACATTTTTACTATTACATTCAGAATGATCTTTGTTCAATCTTTTGTGGAGGGCCCACAGTAGAAATAATAGCTTGAAAATGTCAACACTCAATTCTGTCAAAAGAATAATGATCTTAGTCATTTTTTATTCTTGTTTGTGTCTGGGGCTAATTACTGAGGAAATCAGTTCAAATGTATTCTGCAGCATACAATTTTCTCACCTTGAGAATTTGCAGTTATTTTTTTTTTTTTACAGTGGTTTCATTGGCATTGCAATTATAAGAAATGAGGAACAATACAACTGGGGGCAAACTGTATATTTTATGGATATATTACATTCAGAATTTGCATACTAATACAATCCACGTGGGTGACAGGCCCATTCTAGCAGCGTTTTCTTCAATCATTTGCAGATTAGGGTTCATTTTCTATATATGGTTCATTACATTCTGAAAATAATGAGAACTGGCGAAGGTGTTTTCTCGTGGTCAGAGAAAGGTCTGGAAGGGAACTGGACCGTTCACGTTTGTATCCATAACTACTATGGATCGTACCAAAGCACACCGCGTTTGAGGTACATGTAGCATGCGTCAAGTGACATGCTCGCCCCTTACTGGAGAGTAGCACCAAACGTGTTACTGAAGTACAAACAGCGGGGCCCAAATAATGCAATCAAACTGATGGAAGCACCTGTGCAGGAGAGGTCCTTCCTTATGAATCACAGTGTACAAAACAGTACAAACAGCGGGGCCCAAATAATGCAATCAAACTGATTGAAGCACCGGTGCAGGAGAGGCCCTTCCTTATGCTCGACTACTTAAACGCTGGAGGTATTGCATGCACTAGAGACTGCGTTTATTGCCGAGTCTAATACTTAGCGTTATAATGCATGGCCATTTGCAACATTTGCGTAAAAAAGCATATACACAGTGCTCTCACTGCAGTCTAGTTGTAGCATGACTACTTAACTTCCACGCGATAAGTACATACATCAATTTATTTTTCTAGTATAACATTGGTGGACCAATGTATAGTTTACCTATAATTGCAATGCACAAACATTATATGAAATGAAATAAATCACAATAATAAAACAAATAAAAAAGCATTCCAATCACCAGAATACCACCAAACGTGTAATAATGCGTAAGTGTTACCAAGACTAGTTGTGCCACAAGGCCATTGTGACACTTGCTAATAGCATAACACACATGAGCAATGGAAGCATCTGTGTGTTCCAGATGTGCATATGATATGATATGATACCCCTACAGCGATGACAACGGGAGGGCTGGAGCCCTGCCCCCCATCACCCGATCCACAGCTGCACCTGAGAGAAGCATGCAGCTACGCCACCCCGATCACCACGAAGGTATTTTATCCTTCTAGTTCCCGTGAGCACCTCACCTCCTCTCCTGCCTGCCCCCCATGCTAAAGCTGTCATATGCAAGCAGCATCAGCAGAATTCAATTTCTTCAGCGTGAAATGAAACAAGCATGGTGAGCGCTCTTAAAATGGCCGCCTTATATTGTTTCATTGGTTGCTAGGGTAGCCCTAACAGCTGATCTTCGAGCGCCACACGTGCTGATTGGCCCTGCAGGACTACATCCACTTGCCACCAGGACTGGAAGGCGAGAGCCGGCCCACCCACTCAAGGCCCAACACGTAATGCTGGAGCCTGTCTCTGCCTTTACTCCATTCCCCTGCAGCGATGACATCGGGAGGGCTGGAGCCCTGATCCTCATCACCTGATCCACACCTGCACCAGAGAGAAGCATGCAGCTACACCGCCCCAATCACCACAAAGGTATTTTATCCTTCTAGTGCCCGTGAGCCCCTCACCTCCTCTCCTGCCTGCCCCCACATGCTAACGCTGTGTTATTCAAGCAGCATCAGCAGAATTCCATTTCTTCAGCGTGAAACGAAACAAGCATGGTGAGCGCTCTTAAGATGGCTGCCGCCTTATATTATTTCATTGGTTGCTAGGGAAGCCCTAACAGATGATCTTCGAGTGCCACATGCGATGATTGGCCCTGCAGTCCTACAACCACTGGCCAGCAGGATCGGAAGGTGAAAGCCGGCTCACCCACTCAAGGCCCAACAAGTAAGGCTGGAGCCTGTCTCTGCCTTTACTCCATTCCCCTGCAGCGATGACATCGGGAGGGCTGGAGCCATGTCCCTCATCACTCGATCCACAGCTGCACCTGAGAGAAGCATGCAGCTACGCCGCCCTGATCACCACGAAGGTATTTTATCCTTCTAGTGGCCGTGAACACATCACCTCCTCTCCTGCCTGCAGGTCTGTCTATGGTGTTGGGTCCTCGCTCTGCAGTTATTTGTAGCCGCCAATGCAATTTTCTGTGGGCTTGCGCAGTGTGGCCTGCGCAGCGTCATCTGCTATTGTGAGAGTTGGGCATCCCTTATTTGTGCATCTTCCCGAATGTGGTGCAGTGTGTGTGGCTGTTTGGCAGTTTGTTGATTGCTACTTGTTAGCTTTTCCCAGTCCGTGTGCTCAGACTGGATTTGCTGATGGGCCAGAGCGCGGGCTGTTAGTGGTGCGGCCTGGACCACTTGGGAGGCGTGATGCCTGGGTTCATGTGTCCCCATGTATGGCCGTTGGCGCGGGT
Source organism: Ambystoma mexicanum (assembly GCF_040938575.1). Classification (NCBI taxonomy): domain Eukaryota; kingdom Metazoa; phylum Chordata; class Amphibia; order Caudata; family Ambystomatidae; genus Ambystoma; species Ambystoma mexicanum. The sequence continues at coordinate 1,009,404,873 of NC_090928.1, read as the reverse complement.
TGCTGTGGCAGTGGGGTGGCTCGTGGGGCGGGGCCACATAATTATTTTCTGTCTTGCTTGCACAGCCTTTTCCGGCTTGGCTCTATGGGTGGGTCGGAGCGTTGGATGCTACGGCCGTGTGGGGGCTGCATGCTTTTCAGGCGAGTGGCAAGGGTCGCATGGTTTTTACCATTGTCCGTATCCCAGTCTTGCAATGTGGCAGGCAGAGTGGCCTTAAATCCACTTATTAGTGGTCTATCCCTCACTTCCTCGCTCTTTCTGGTGACAGTGGGTGTGGTCTACTCTTGCATTGTCCTTTCATTTACCAGGGCGTTGTGGGGTATGGTGGTGTCTGCCTCTGCACTGCCAGGTGCTCTTTCACTAGTCCTGCCGGTGAGATGCTGTTTGCTCTGTTGTACTGGCAGCTTTACTACGTTGCTTAATGGCACCCTGTTGAGCTGTCCCCTGTTGTCCCTCGTTATGTGTATTGTGGAATCTTATATGTTTCGTATTGCCTTGCAAGGTGGTGGTATTTTTTTGTTAGTTCTTGTAAAGTCCTGCAGACGGTTGTTGTAGCACAAGCGTCTTTTATTGCCTATACTGTCTCACTGTGGGAGGGGGTACCGGGCATCCCTCCACATCTGCAGCCTGCTACTGGGTGCCTGTCACTGCCGACTCCTCCTCTACAGTGGGGTCGCGCTCTGCTGGGTGCTCCCTGGTCTGCACTCTCTGGGCTCACCAAGCTAGCTGCTACCTGCTGCAAACTTCTTTCTTCTCCGCACTCGCTGGGCACTGCTCAACCAGGCTGGTACCTACTGATGGGCTAGGCTCTTCAGCCACCCCTCAACCTTGTAGCTGGCTCCGTTCTTCAGCTCCGTCGTTCTCCGCACCTGATTGCAGAACATATTGGCCGCATATTTAAAACTTAGGTAGTCGTAATAGTTCACTTGTTCACCATGCTGATTACCTATTAGGCATTTTTTTTAAATCAGGTGTGCTCTTCTCATCTCTGTGAATTTAGTCCTTCCTGTATTAATCTCAAGCCCACTACATGCAGAGAAGTCTTAAAATGAGTTTAACTCACTAGCATGTCACAAATGTATTAAATTATAAAACCATTGAGATTGTAACATTCTCATTATTTCCTGGCAGCAATAGTCTTATCACAAGTGAGCTGTGACATCACATCTCACTTGTAGTGATGCTTGGTTCCAAATACCCGCATGCAATAGGGAGCGATGGCGTAACTTGGACTGCCACTTCGGTCAGTAGTATGAGTCAGTGGGTTGTCCTGTGTTGGAGAAGAAAAGCATTTCACCTTAAACTGTGCAAAAATTCCCTCACCAAAGCTATTTTCTTCCCCCCGACTCATGGACCAGGCACTGAAAGTGTCTCTATGCCCGACCCCAAGACTTATTGTGGATAAGTGTGGCATAAACGAGTTGTGTGCAGTAGCGTTGTGGTCCCCTGCACACTCCCCATGCAGAACTGGATTATTTAACAGTAATTCGAAATTAATTATCATCCAGGGCAAGAGTGCCACTTGAACATGCATCTATTTTCAAAGAGGCCTTGGGATATGGACCTCCCTAGTTTCTGTGTACTTAACCCGTTCTTACAAAGTATTAGCGTAAAAATAAAAAACTTAAACCGCATAACATTTTTATATAGAACTTCGTGCCAGATTCCTCATGCTTGTAATTACCAGAATATAGTTTCATTTATTGAAGTACTAAGGGGCCGATTCATGGAAATGTGTGCAAAAATCCTGCATGGGTCGCACGCCTAAAGGACACTGCGCGAGCCGCAGAATAAAAAATACGCACACCATGTATTCATGGAATTCATTGCTCAAAGTAACCGTCATCGCAAGTTGCAGCCGGAACGCACCCAAAACACCCACACGCAAAGCAGAAACAGCCAGGACAGCTACTGTTGCACTCTCCCCCGGGCACCAATACATGCACCCTCAACACAGTGCTTGGGGTACCCCGCAAGCCGGTCTGCATCTCAGAGATCCTGAGCGGCGTCCCCCGTAACTGCATTGGGCACCCCAACAACATGCATATGAAAAATTGTAACTCAGTAATTATTCAGGAAATCTGTGTGCGAACCCCCCATAAACCGTTCCTGCACCCTACTAACCTGCATTACATCGGAACCCCGGTTGAGTACGCGCAACCCGAAATCTGACATGCAACTCCACATCCGTGCTGTAAATAGTATGTGCAAGTTTACTTGTGCTTGCCTTCGGGTGGCGGATCGTATGAAGGACTTGCGTGGCCATTTCGCGGCCGAGAGGTTGCGCGATCGAATTCATGAATATGGGCCTCATTACACGGTAGGCGGTAGGGACTTAACCTTACCGGTAATGGAATACCGTTAACGTTAAATCCCCATCCAAATGATGACGTGGCTCACCACTATTTGAGGCACCGCTAAGTACGGTGCCACTAATAGTGGCCAGTCCGCGGGCGCGCGACCCTCGAGTCCGTAATTTACGCCATGCCGCTATTAGCACATCATCACAAGCCAGGCGGACGTGCCAATAGCGGCATGGAAAAGCACCCAAAACCCCTTACCGCCATGGCGCTAATACCGCCATCGCGAACCACCCGTTAAGAGAACTGAGCAGTGTTCCCACCTGCCACAGGTGGACACAATCAGCACAGGTGGCGGCAATGGAGACTCAGGCAGCACAAAAGGAGCACACCACACCCCTTCCCACACCAAGATGGTTCCAATACTAGCAGCATTACATGGGCTGGAGGGCATGATCGCAGCACAGCAGCAGCAGCAGGCAGCACAGAAGAGACGCAGGAAGAAGAGGAGGGCAAGACAGGCACAGCAAGCACCACCACAGCACCTAATCATACCACAGAGGCACCCACCAATCCCCAGGATCAGAGCCAATCCATTTAACCTAACCCCGGAGCAGATACACACCCTGTACCGTCTGGACCAGGATACCATAACCAGCATTGTAGACATGATACACAACGACATTGTGAGCCTCATAGACATCCGAACTGCCATCCCCCCTCTACTCAAGGTGGTGACTGTGCTCCACTTCCTGGCCACAGGCACTTACCAGCATACGGTGGGGCAGATACATGGCATCTCACAACCAGTATTCTTGCGCATGCTGACCCAGGTACTCAATGCCCTCCTGAAGCATGCACCTGAACACATATTCATGCCACGGACTGCCCAGAAGCTTGCAAACAGCAAAGTTGGCTTCTATGCACTGGCAGGCATCCCAAGTTGCATCGGGGCAATCGACTGTACCCATGTGGAATTGGTGGTCCCACATCACAATGAAGTATTGTACCGAAACAGGAAGCAATTCCACTCCATCAATGTCCAAATGGTATGTGACGCCAACAAGATAATCACTCATTGCTGTGCCCGATTTCCGGGATCAACCCATGATTCCATGGTCCTGAGGAACTCAACTATCCCACGCTACATGGAGCGACAAGCTGGACAACGTTCGTGACTACTTGGTGAGTAGCAGGGCAAGCACATGGCAGTGTGATTGGGGGGGAGAGATACATACTCCGATTGGGGGTAGCTTGTTGTCTGTTGGACAAATGCACGTACAGATGTACGCCAACATCCTTCTGGGTAGGCCCAAAACGTACTACAGATGAATGGACATGCAAGTGTGAGCTACATAACATAGATGACAATCCAGGTCTAGAAAAATCAAACATCCATCCACATCCACATTTCACAACATTCCACACCTCAAAATACACAAATCTCATACATGCCACCAACATAGTCCTACAAAATGAGCGCAGCACAACAGCAATAATGCATTGTGGCCTTTAATGCATGCGAAGGGATCACCCCTAGCCATAGCATTACACCACGCACTTATAGCACAACTCAAGTGATGCCTCTCGGCATGGCAACATCAATGTTGGAATGGCAGTACACCAGCAGTGTGATACCAAATCTGCTTAGGACCAAGGAACCCCTAACACACGGCTTCAGTCAGGACATGTCCATTACTGTTGTAAGCATTAACGGGGCATGTGTACTTGCAGGGTCGCCCTTACCTTTGCACATTCCAGTCACACAGACAGTCTGCATGTATGCTGTTAATTGTGCACTTCAATCACAATGCAAATTAAAAAAGCCTGAAATGAACTGGCCGCACTTGTGCTGAACAGTAACAGGTCCCCATTTGTCCCCCCATACAGGTGATGCTGGCTATCCCCTGAAGAGGTGGCTCCTTACCCCTGTACGGAACACACAGAACAGGCACAAAGAGGGCTACAATCGTGCACATACCCGTACCCGTGTCGTGATAGAGTAGACATTTGGCCTTTTGAAGACACGGTTTAGGTGCATAAGCAGGTCGGTGGCGCTCTCCTGTACGGCCATGAGAAGGTGGCCAAGATCACCATGGCATGTGCCATGCTGCACAATATGTGTATCAGACAGAATGTGCCACTTCCCCCTGACATTGAAATGGACGCACCTGATGAGGATGATGATGGTGATGAGGACGGAGGTGAAGGGGATGCAGGACATGCAAGAGGGGATGGTCAAGAGGGAAGTGCTGTGAGACATCTGATCAACCAAATATTCTGAGTAACGTGGTTTTTTACTGTCACATGGATATGGGTATGAATGCACTGGTGTGTGTTTGGAAGCACGCAATGAACCCTGTCGCCAATAAAGTACACAAACACAATGAAGATGTCCAAGCCTGTGTTTTGATCAGACACCAGTGTATTAAGTAACGGAAAGATGAAAAAGTGCATGTCCCCAAACATCCCACCACCCTTCCACCCACCCCCCACAACAGACCCATAACACCCTTCCACCCACCCCCCACAACAGACCCATAACACCCTTCCACCCACCCCCCACAACAGACCCATAACATCCTTTCCCCCACCCCCCACAACATTCCTCATGTGTCTGCCACTATGTTTGCGTCGGGCCATGCACGCAGAAGCTTCGCCATAAACTCCCTATTGGCCATTGTCTGCGCCAGCATTTGGAGGCTGGCTAGACATGCGCCTGGTGATGCGTGTGGAGCGGCGGAGGGGGCTTGTCTGCGTTGAACCGGCGGATGGCGACGTGGCTGACTGTCCTGGTGGTGTGAAGTGGCGGTCCATTGTGTCTGCTATTCGAGTGAGGTCCTCCCTGAGTCTGCCTATCTCCTCACACAGCCTGTCTGTACAGGCCTCCATCCTCTCCCTGGAGTGCCTTGCCGTCTCCACAATCTCCTCCCTGAGATGGGCAGCCTCCTCCACATGCTGGCCAACCAGCACAGTTAGTTCCTGTTGACACTGGCTGATGGTGGCCAGGTCGAGGGCAGTGCTGGGTGCTGGTGGAGTGACTGCTGTGCCTTCAAATGCATCCATGTCAGCAGGTGTAGCCACCATGGGGGACATTGAGCCTAGAATGTTGTACTCGCTAGTGGCATCAGACCAGGTGTCTGGAGTGGTGATGGCTCTGGGGTTTCAGGGGGGGTTGGGGTGTGCATCTCCATTGTGACATCTGTTGTGTCCTCAACATCAGATAGTGGGGCAGTGGCTGCTGCCTCTCCTGCGGAGCTTGGCACAGCTGATGGTGGGCCCTCCGTGGCTGGGATTGGTGGTGTGGGTTCACCTCCGGTGGTGGGGCTATAGTTAGTGGTGTGGCTACTTCTTTTCTGGCAGTGGCACTCCTACGATGCTTGACACTCATCATGTGGAACCTTCCCCCCTTGCCCCTTGATGTCGTGGGGGTGTCCACAGAGTCCTGTGCCCTTGGTCTCTTACTTGCAGGGGGTGCCTGGGATGCATTTCCGGCATCCTCACCATCTGTATGTGAGCCTGTCAGGGACAAGAAGGGGGATGGCATTGGTTACGTTTCGATTTACTTTATGCAGAATACATCAATAATGCAGTTGTGGCCATTGGGACTTCATTGTTGGGGATGCAGGTGATGTGTCAGTTCAGTGCCTCATCCATGCATGGTTGTGTTTGGCACTTGTCTCTGGTGATGTGTGCATGTGTGTGTGTTTGGGTCTGACACTAACATAGGCAGGGTTGGATGCATGTGTGGATGTTTGTCCATCCATGAGATGGTTCTGGGCTCACATTTGGGGGGACCAGTACATTCACATAGCAACCTGTCATGTGTACACTCACCTCCATCTGAAGTGGTTGCCACGCCATGCTCCATAGTGCCGACACCCTCAATGCATTCCACTCTGATTAGGTTCACACAGGTCTTCTCCCATTCCTTTCGTTTGATGGGTGAACCGGATCCACCTGCAGTGGCTATTCTGTGGTTTTCGGCAAGGATGCTCCTCACCCGCAGTCTGAGGTCGTCCCACCTTTTCCTGCACTCACGCACATTGCGGGTGGTGGTGCCCACTGCACTAACTTTCACTGCAACTTCATCCCAGATGGCCTTTTTTTTTATAAGTGTTTCCCGCCGCATGTCGTTGGCAAAGACAACGGCGGCATTGTCAGCCAGGGTCTGGGTCAGCATGATCAGCTCCTCTGATGTAAATTTTTCTTTGCGCTGCCTGTCGGTGCTTTTTTTCAATGCCTTGGCCATGTCGGGCGTGTCCCTGATGATTTGCAACTGCAACCTACTCCAAACAGGTCCAGGGGCCAGAGGATGGTAATGGATTGTGTTTTTAAAGATGGCCGCCGTGCTCTTTCCCGTTCCTGTGCAATGACGCTATATCCGGTTTCGCAATTTAACGGTCGCTATTTGCATGCAGCGTGAGGGCGGAGGTGCTATCTGCACTTTCGTTGAGGGCGGTAAGTGACTTTTTGGGGTCTTTAGCGGCATGGCGGTAGGGTCATTAACGGCATGGTGCTATGCTTGTGTCCGCGTACTCGTAATGGTATGCTATTAGCGCCCTCTTGCGAGGGCGGACACGTTAAGAGCACCATGCTGGTAATTGGATATTTTTACCGCACAACGTGTAATGAGGCCCATATGTCTTGTGCCATGCAATTGTAGGCGTGCGAGGGACTGCCTGCAGGCCGTCCCTCTGAATGCCAATTTTTTAGCAAGTTCTTCCCCATTTTTGGTGTTCCGCCCCTTAGCAGCCCTCTGTGCAAGCCATGCCTATGCTCTATGTGTAGTCTCGCCCAAGGACCTCGGCGATTCATAGAGATGTGCCAAGCCTGCACGAACTCCACACAAGTCCAGGAAAAGTGGCGCACATTCGACATTCGATTCCATGAATCGATGAATGGGTATTTGCGCGCAGAATGGCACGCAAGTACCCTATTTCCTGCTCAAATAATAACATGGCTCTAAGTGTATTTGGTATTACTGAGTATTACACATGCTCATTCAACAATGTTAATGTTACAGGTATGTGTAGCGTGCATCGTCACCAACTGAATTGGAGGCGCTCAGGAGGATCTGCAAACAAGAAGACAGGGGGGGATAAACGGGTGAAGAGGGAGTAGGAAAGTGAGAAAAGTGATGTCCTGTTGGCAGCTTCAGTTCGGTTTTCACTGTGCGCAATCACAGTGTGGTGTGACTATAAGCTTCTTAGAATACAGAATATTTACGTTGTTTATGTATTTTGTAGACTCAGAGGTACTTGCCATATACTTAGATTAGTCCAGAGACCTAGACAGTCAGATTTGAAAAAAAACTAAATTATGCATGAATCATCAGACTCAAAATGCTAAAATTATGCACATTACGTAAATAAAGACTATGGTATCAATATGTTGCCATGTTATTAACATCCACACTTATATGCCGTCTCTACCCGGTTGCTCTGTGGATTTGCACACTAAAAATAATCAACAGCAACAAACAAAAATGTTAAATGTTCAATTTAGTGTGAACATCTATTAAGTTGATGGCCACTGTTAGAGGGTTGTGATTACGTCATCTTGCAACTTTGAACTGAAATTCAACTGTTTACTTTTTGATTCTGACTACTTGTTTGTGCATATTTTGACTGTCCTACAGGAATAATTATTCGATATGAAGTCTACATGAGAGGAGTCTTGCAAACAGATGGCCAGCATGTTCCTTCAGAGAGACGGGTTTTCCAAGGTAGCGGATGGTACAGCCCATATCCAGTTGCAGAATCGGCTAATGAAAATGCATTAACTCCCCCGCCAACTAGCACAAACCTAACAAATTTGGAGCCTTACAAGCAGTATGAATTCCGCCTTCTAGTGGTCAACATGGCAGGCAGCGCATTTTCTGATTGGGTGACTGCAAGAACCGCAGAAGCAGGTAACACAACTATGGATTATCATTGTTTCAAAATTGGACATGTGTATCAGACAAACAGAGCAAAGTTTTGCAGGTATGTTTTTTTTTTTGTCGGCACAGGTGACCAGGGAAACAGGAGAAGAAATGAGCCAGAAGTCAGGAGGTCGGTTTATGGTTTACTGGTAACCTGGTCCCAACATAAGAGCCGCACCCTCCTCTGACGAAGCAGCCATCTCTCTGGAAGTTCCCCCAGCAGCATCTCACACAGAGGCATTCAAAGGATGCCTCTGCATGACCCGCTGTACGAGGGATGCAGCAGACAGTCACAACCCTTCACAGGACAGGCTTATGACTGGAACATTCCTGTACACACCTTCCCCCCTAATTAAACAAACTCAACACATGGGTCTCATTACGAGTATGGAGGTAGCCATGCCGGTATAAGCGGGTGCCGGCATTTAGCGGGTACCGGGTCTGGGTTCCTTGAATGGGGAAATACCGGGCCATTCAGACCTTGGAGGGCCCGGTATTTCCCCATTCAAGGAACCTGGACCCGGTACATCCCCATTCCCATTTAAGCCCCAATAGGGCTCAATGGAAATGGGGAGGATGCTAACAACAGGCCCGTTAATGATGGGCCCGTTGTTAGCATCCTGGTCTGCTCGCGGGACTGGCTAAGGGCGTCTGGTTTTACCAGGCGTCCTTAGCCAGACCTGCTAGCAGACCTCGTAATGAGGCGGGAAGGGGGTTAACAGCGCCAGCAGCTCTACCGGTGCCGTTAACCCCATACCGCCTGGGTTGTAATGAGGCCCAGAGTCTTTGAACTTGATAGGCAGTTACTGGACCCATGCACCACCTTCCTCTTGTCCGATCTTCGGCTCATCACTTCCTTGCAGGTCGTCCTCAACCTGCCCTTCTGATGATCCTTCCCCAGAACCTTTCCTCAACACTTCTCCCTCCGCACAATCTACACTCTGACCTCCTACATTATCACTCTCAAGTGAGTCGTCATCATTACTCCTCTCACTTTCCACCTGAGATCCCACATCAACAACTCCACTCGTACTACTCCCACTATCAACAGGCAACTCTTGAAGGACTTCCTTGGCCACTACTCCTCTAGACTGACACTCCATTTCATGACGTTTCACCAATTGACTTACACTCCATTTTATGTTATCCTCCAATACCACAACTGTACCTAGGACCCTGCAAATCTTCCTAGAAGACAAATATGAGGCATCTGCACCCCTCACCCTCAGTTCCTCACCCTGACAAAAATCGGTAGCCACAAATGGTGTCATTAAGACCCTATTCCTACTATCATACAACCACTTATACCATTCAATGCAGGGACCAAAGGTTTGTGATCAGTTTTTAAAATGAAAGGCACATCCCACAAAAAGAATCTGAAGTGGATGACCTTCCAAAAACATGCCAGGGCTTCTCTCTCCACTGTAGAATAGTTTCTTTCTGAACCCTGCAAGGCCCTGGAAGCAAACACTATTACACATTAGTACCTGGCACGCGCGGCGCAACGGGAAAACAGCATGGTGATTGGTTCATTTGCGAGCCATACCACACGGTATTCCCTTTTACGCCGTGCGTGCCGCTACTCTGTTCCCGGCAAGGGGCATGGTAGCCCCTCAGCCAATGAGGAAGCTCGAAACGGGGCAATCCCCGCTCCGAGCCTCCCCATGGCTGGAGGCTTCACTAGTCCCCCACGGGGACTCAGGTAAGAATTTTTTTTGTTTTTGTTTCCCCTTTCCTCCTCACTTCCCCCACCCCACTTACCTTCTATCCCGCAGTCTCCGGCGGGGGACGATGGAAACCTCCAGCCATGTGGAGACTCTGAGCGGGGCCATCCCCGATCCAAGCCTCCGCACGGCTGGAGGCTTTCATCGTCCCCCGCCGGAGACCGCGGTACGTTTAAAAAAAAAAAAATGTTCTTCCTTCCCCACCCCATTTACCTGTTTTTTTTTTTCTTTTCTCCCTGTGCGCCCGCTCCCGATGGCCGCCATGGAAAGGGAAAACGGACTACGTTTTCCATTTCCTGGCGGCCATTTTTTAGTACTTTTTTTTTTCTTTTTGTCAGAACAGAAAAAAAAGCAATTAGTACCCCGGTCTAACGGGCCAAGGTACTAATGGCAATAAGCCCCTTGACTGTGGGCCAATACTGCCCATGGTAATGCCACGGTGCTTGTAACTACGGCCCGGGGGCATTACCTGGGGTGGTATTGGCCCGCAGTCTCGTGGCTTATTGCTACATTACCTGCCCTCCCAAACCTGAATAAGAGCAGCCCCAAGGCACTGGCATCTGTCATCAGAATTGTTTTACAAAACAGATTAAACATGCTGAGGGTGGGGGCACTCGTAATACTGCTTTTGATGCATGAAAATTCCTCCTGGCAGTCCGTGCTCCATACAAACTTGGCATTTTGCTTTAAAGGTTCACTCACAGGGGCACAAATGGTTACAAACCTTTTTACTAATTTCCAATAATACTAAGCTAATCCTAAAAACACTTCAATGTGTCCTTGTTCTGAGGAACTGGTGCCTTCAACACTGCCTTCACCAAATCAATCTTGGGCCTGATGCCATGCCAATCAATGACATGCCCCAGGTATGACACTTCCGTCATGTTGAACCTACACTTTTCTTTGTTGTCGTTGAGATGCCATAGACATGGAAAAGGGACTTTGTCCCTTTTCCGTATGGCGGAGGTCATCTTTTTTCATTTTTTTTCTTTTTTACTCGGGAGATTGGCTGTGCAAGCAAATCTCCAAAGGAAAAATAATAAAAGCCATTCACACCCCAGATGAACCCCAGGGTTTGAATGGCTTTCATACCCACTCAAGAGGGCTGGCATGGCCAGTAACGGCCCACAGCCTGTGCTGAGGCTCTCGCTTCACTAGCCTGCTTTAGCTTGGGCTTGCTGGCAGGCCATTTACCAGCCATGTCCGCCCTCCTGTGCGGGCATGAAAGCCACAGTAATTTATGGAAAGGAGTCAAAATCTGAAATCCGAACAAGTGATTGGGGAGGTAGGGGATGGATTTTGTAATGATCTGTAAATTTAACCACAGAGATAATACATTGTTGAGGAGTGATTGCTACCAATGGGAACACCAACCTCACAAGCCATGAGGAATTAGTTCTAAAGGAAATAGTGTTCCACTTCATCAGGCTTGTCTAGATGTCCTACAGCAGGAGCATGCAATCGGCAGCTCTCCAACATTTTTGAACAATGGATACCATGATCCCTCACCATTGACTATGCAAACTATGGCTGATGTTGGGATGCACATCCAGTGTTAAGAACGACACAAAAGGTATAGGCTTTAAAAAAACCTATCAGCCTGAACCATTGCAGGAAAATATTGAGGGTTTTACACGAGAAGGAGCACATATTGTGTTAGTTCAGTTAGACACACATAAGATACTAACATATAGCCACACGGAAAGAGTTACACATGTGCAACTGTTAGGGTTGCCGAAGTTATAGCTAGGTTAGCATTATAGGCCCTGTGTCTGATTGATTACAGTAGTGGCCAGCGTAATGTGTGCAAGAGGAGTCGATGGAGGTGGAAGATGGAGTCAGAAAACTGCTGTGGTAACAGCGAGGTCAGTGTGTTAGCAGGACAGGAGTAACGCTATGGTGATAGTGGAGGCACAAGAATATTACTAACATATTAGAACAAAGGCCCAGCTGAGGAGCCTTGACAAATCCCCTTTTCCATTCCCCAGGAGAGAATCCGAGTCAGAGGCACCCGAGGTGCAACAGATAACTGTTAAATGTATCTAGCGGCAGGGCCTGAACGTGGTGGGAATGGAATGTGAGTGGGTAGGTTTGAACCCTCTGTAGGACGAATTCATGAGAACAGGGCATAAGGATCTGTGATGCCATGATGCTAAGCAAAGATTTAAAAGCTCTGCCCGTCCCCAGAGTTATCATCCCATATGAATTACACCAAGATACACAACTAGACCAAATAAATCCCTGAAAGTCAGATCCAAAAGCGTTTCTCCAGTCACGCCATTACTGGACACCTGGAGTCTGATAGAGATAAGGAGGGAGTTGTGTCTGTAAAGTCTTGTGATTTGAGATAGGAGGCACAGAGATGATGCCAGTACATTAATTACAAGCTTGGGGAGTCAACTTGTGTGTGCCACTGCATCTGGTATAGTGAGAGGGCCTATTGTCTTATAAAAGCGGAGTTAGCCATACCAGTTTACTTCAGGCACATCTGAAAAGGAGGGGTTCAAATCACGTGCCAATCTCAAATTATCCATACACCATTATATTTGAGAAACCAAAGACATACCTGGATCCGGCAGTGATGATGTAGAGGGACTACGTGTTAGTGGAGTGGGTTTAGATAGTGTATGGCCAATTGGTCCAGGGACCATAGGGGGGCATTAACATATTCCATATATAGTAGCCAATGAGCATGGTGGGATAACATTGTGACCTATATAAACAAATTTGGTATTTTCCCACTATATAACCTGTAAATCCGTGCGATGTGATGAGTTCCATGTCAGTTCAGTTCTACGGGACTGTCTGAGACCTTTTGCATGTAACAAACATTGTTTTTCCTTGCAACGAGGTGCAGTGCTTATTTGGCCTTCCTGGAATGTTTTGTTGGGTTATTTTTGGGTTGCTTTCCTCTCAAGTTGGTGACCCAAATATGATCTCAGACTCTCTGTGAGGTTGGGGGTGTCCCATCCACGCATTCTGGGGTATGACGCCTATCTGCAGTGATCAGTCCCTGTGCACAACTTGAAGAGGTTCACAGATGCTCTATTGTCATAAGGCCTGCCTGATCTTTGAAGCGGGGTGCTGCTCACAGATTGTGCAAGCCATTGACGAGACCCCTTATTGGAGGAGCTTAGAAGAATGCATAGTTGTAAGTGCACCTTTGTAGGAGAAAACATTAAGGGGAGAGTGCATATGTGTGGATTGATTTGTTGGTGAATGGATGGAGTATGAAAAGCCACATAGTAATATATATTGGTTGCACATAAGGTGAAATCAAAGCATATATCATAATGAAAAAGACAAAGAGAGAGTAAACTGGAACTGCCCTGGTTGTGGAGGAAAGGCAGCACTGCAGAATTAAATAAAAGGTGAGGTCCATCATATGAAGGAACTGGGATCCATCCGCTCAGCTAAACGGACTGTAAGTAGGTAAATACCCTCATCCTGAGGCAAGGGGATAGAGGAAGGTCTACACCATTTGTAAATAAATTTGATTTTGTTCTGTTGGCCCTTCATATAGTGGGTCCGGTATTCTTTCACCTGGTATGAGGGGATGAAAGGATATTTAAGGTGATTTTTGGACATGTTGTGATGTGGAGTGGTGATTGTTGGGGTGTGTGAGAAGTTGTGAGGGGTATTAAGTGTGTGGTGGGTGGGGCTAAAAGGACATGGATGGAAATATGGTGAGTGGGGGCAGTGATGGGTGGGGGTGAGGAGATCGGCCTGCTGGATATGTGTTTGAAAAGAAAAGGATTGTTATGAGTTTGAGCTAGACATAATAACAAGTTCTCTCACCCCACTTGAATATATGCGTACCACGCTCCCGCTTCATATGAAAAAAATCATGAAATACCACAAAGAGTGGGTTGCTGACGCAAGGGGGGTGGGTTGTACAAGCCATGGCCTAAAGAAGGAATTGATAACAAAGATGTCCCGGGCCACATGTACACATATTTTACAGCGAAGTATAAAGGAAAGAAGTTGAGAAATAGGAAAGGAGTTTTGGAATTGTGGAATATGGTAGATGATTTGGAAGACATCCCCGAGGAACCTCAAAGGGGAGATTTTGTTATGCAAGCACCCTGCATCACTCCCGCACCTAATGGAGCCCCAAGTCCAGTGAAGCTCTGACAACCCCCACAGCACCGCCGTCCTGACAGGGGTGATATCCTATTCAAGCAGCCTCAGGCTACACTACCCCCTGAGTGTGTGTCCCGTGCAGCACCATGACAGAGGGCCCCTGCCACTTTTGAAAATGTCCTGCAGCCCCCAGTAGCAGATGCTACACGCACCCCACTAGTTATGGAAAATGAGAACAGGGCACCTAGAGACCTCGAAACAGCACTACACAGGACAGTGGCAGAGCTAAAGAGAGTAAAACTAGAAAGGGAGCATGTTTGAAGAGCACCATTATGCACTGATGAATGTAGTGCGGGTGACATCCTATTTAGGATTAATAGCACCACGATTAGGAACGTGCATGTCGAAAAAGATGATGGGGTTATAACAATGACAAGTATGGAGAGGGATTTCCATGGGCGGGCATCCTAGACTGTGAGTCAGTAAGCTCAGACGTTAATGTAGGAGCAGCAGAGGAGGAGGAGTGGGGCTCAAATGATGAGCAATGAGAGGAGAGGCCATCTAGAGAAACGGTGAGGGAAGAAAGCTTGTGGAGTCTTAGGTTGAGGGCATGACCAGGTTGCATGGCAGTGTTCAAGGGGAAGAGAGGGTGGAAAACTAACGAGGGATTGAAGGTATGGACTGCCAAACAGGCAGCGTATCCCGATATACCGCACACACATTTGATGAAAGAGGATGAAGATCCAGCACAATATAGATTAAAGATTCAGGAAATGTGGAGGGCTGTTACAGGGGAACATGTGATAAGACTATAGCAATATTTTGTCACATGTTGAAGAAAGGGCTCCCAAAGGATGTGCAGAAAGATTTAGACAAGGTAGTGGGAACTTAGGCGAAGAGTTGGGCAGAGATAGAGGCAATCTTTGTACACCATTGTAGAAGAAAGCAAGAGAGGGAAAAGGAAGTGGTGGATAATGCACAGAAGGCTGAAGCGAATTTGGTACAGAAAAAACTGGTAAAGTTGAGTATTGAGGGGTCATTTATTACAGGGCAACCAGTGGGGCAGATGGACCTGTGGACAGTCCCCAGGGAATAAAGAATGGTGTTGGAGTGGAAAGGAGGGGATGAAAGATATCTGGATAATAGAGGTTACCAGGGTGGAAATTAGGGTGGCTTCCAGGGAGCTTTTCAGGGTAACTGGTAAGATGGCTCAGAGGGGTTAAACGCTCATTGTTGTTATCTGGCTTTGATCTGCAGGTTGCAGGTTTGAATCCTGACAAAGCCAACACAGTCTTTCCTCCTTTTGAGATTGATAAATGAGTACCAATTTCGATTGGGTAATTCTAGCAACGTATGTAAATATGTCCTATGTAAAGCACTTCAGATTAAAGTGCTGTATAAAACACAAACTATTATTATAAGTTATTCTCAAGGAATAGGGATATTCCATAGAGGTAGAGGAGGATTTGGCGTACAGTTATGTGAATGGACCCGGCTCAACCACTGAGCAGGATATCGAATGGGCAGTTGTTTGAGGATGCTGACAATGATGGTGAAATGATCCTGGAGGTTTGTATCCCATGTCAAATTATGATTCAGCATAGGAATTTCCCATGTCCTATACTTATTGCTAAATGCGGCCCTGCACACTTATAGGAGGATTTGCTACAGGTCCCAAGCGCTTTATGGAAGGACAGCCCCCATGATTTAGGGCTTTTGATAAGCATAGAAGCAGTACACATGAAACTAAAGCAAGGCACAGTGTTGCCCAGAGTGTGGTGGTATCCATTGCCAAGGGAGGCAGATGAGAGGATACATGCAACAATTAGGGCGTTTTGGGAATAGGGCATTATACTACCATCAGAGTCCTCATGTAACACAGCTATATACCCTTTCAAAAAAGCAAAGGGTTCAAGTTGGAGGATGATGCAGGATTTGCGCCCCTTGATTAATATTGTTGAAGTTCCCAGTTATACCAAACCCTGCCACATTTCTTTGTAGTGTACATACTGAGGCCCCAACACTTCACTGTTATTGATTTAAATAATGCATTTTCTCTGTACCATTGCACCCTGATTCTCAATGTCTTACCGCATTTACCTATCATGAGTAAAGGCTCAAACACACTACACTTCCTCAAGGGTACTATGAGTGCCCCAGTATTTTTAACATACTGCTGCATATGGATTTAGGCAATATACAAGTAGCCTGTATGGTTATTCAGCATGTTGATGACCTCTTAGTGTTTAGCACAACAGAAGACTTACATAGAACAGATTCAGTAACATTGCTTATATTACTTGCAGACAAAGGTCATGAGGTAGAACAAATAATATAATCTGAAGGAAAAAAGTAACACCAAAGAGAGTATCCACAGTACAGAACACACCTCAGCCCACGAAAAAGAAGGACATTCAGCAATTCTTGGGTTTGTTTAACTTTTGTAGAGCATGAAATCTGACTATTTCAGTTACACAAAACCTCTATAACAAGAACTCAAGGACACACTGAAAAGGAAAGGATCCCTCATACAGACAGGAGAAATTATAAGCTGTTTCCAAGAACTCAAAAAGGCTTTAACTCATTCACCAGTATTGGCCACTGCTGATTACACTAAGGAATTGTATTTGTTTTCACATTCCAAAAGGTAAGCCATGACTGCCGTGTTGACTCAGCAGACAATTCTAGGTAACAAATCCCTACCACACTACAGTGGCATGTTAGATTCAGTGATGCAGGGTCAGTTCTCTTGTCAACAGGCACTGGCAGCTGCAGCCTTTGACATAAAATAATCTGCAACAATTTCCATGGGTTGTTCAGATACTCTATATGTAAAGCACACAGTGTTTGAAATTCTACAAAGGTCCAAATTCACTTTGACTACCCAAAGGGCCTCTGCATGTGAAGTGAGGTTATTAAACACATCCATTCACATTGTGCAGTGCTGCACAGTGCACCCGGCTACATTCATTGCAATACCATTTGAGAAAGTTGAGGAAGTACACGATTGTCTCACATATG
Source organism: Ambystoma mexicanum (assembly GCF_040938575.1). Taxonomy (NCBI): domain Eukaryota; kingdom Metazoa; phylum Chordata; class Amphibia; order Caudata; family Ambystomatidae; genus Ambystoma; species Ambystoma mexicanum. The sequence goes on along the minus strand of NC_090928.1, from coordinate 1,009,387,819 downwards.
AAAGCCCAGAAGATTATTTAATAAAAGCAAGGCAAGATCCACTTGTGGAAGGGGAGGTCCTTTTCATTCATGGGTCGTCAATGATTGCTCAAGAGACTTGCCAGAGTAGTGCACCTTGTAGATGGGGAATATGAGGTTGTACTTCAAAAAAAGGTTACCAAGACATTATCCAGCCCATGCAGCAGAACTGGTTGCATTAAATAAAGCATTGGAGGCATCACAAAGATGATGATTATAGTGACTATATACTTAGATTCTGCTTACATGACCACCACAGTGCATTCAAGGCTTTCTAGATGGAAAAGTACGGGTTTTCAGAGGTCAGACAGCACACCCATCTAGCTTGCGGCATTGTTGGAGAGATCAATTCATGCTTTGTTCTGTCTCACATTAGTGTCGGTGGTTAAATGCACTGACCACACCCGAAATTCACCCGGTTTCTCTTGGGAACAATGCAGCAGATAAGGCTGCCACATAAGCAGCATGTCACAGGGACCCAGACATCACTGCATATCAAGAGGTAGTGAACCACCAATTGCTGTTAGTAATAACTTACACTGCAATACCGCTTACCCAAATAATTGAGTTACAAATACAGGCGCCCCAGGATGAGACGTACCTTTGGATCAAACAAGGTTGTTCACAGTCACCGACCAACCTGAGTTGAAGGAAAAACATTACAGGTAAGGTAGCAATACCACAGGAGTTGCTCATGGTTGCTTTTAAGCAGCTGCACTACCGAGCACATGTTTCCAAGCATCATATCGCAGATGACACCCAGGAGGACTGGTTTGTCACCAACCTGCAAGAATCTTTTAACACATATGTGGCCACTTGCACTACATGTCACCTTTCAATACTGTCCAGATGCTAAAGATTCTGAGTGGCACATTGCCTCGTCCCTCTGGACCATTCCGGGAGCTTCATATTGACTATGTGGACATGGTGTACAGGTGCAGTGAATATCATTATATTATTGTTGTAGTGTGCCAATTGTCCCATTGGGTTGAGGCTGGTTCCTGTGCACAACTTGATGTAAACGGTATTTCCTCAATGGGGCTGTGTGAGGTCCTAAGATCTCCTAACAGGACTCCTCCTTCTTGGACACTTTAACATCTACCTGGATGCTTCCTGTCCTTTCTTTGGACTCTTTCAGGACCTCTATGACTCTCACTCTTTCTATTCTCCCCTCCAGCCAAACTCACTCTGCAGGGCAAACCCTGGATGTTCTGGTCTCTTCAGACCTTCCCCTCTCTTTCCTCTCTCTCCACTTCTCTCTAATGGAGTGATCACTTTCTCCTTTCCTCCCATCTCACCCTCTCTACACCTCAGGCCAAGCCAACTCCAGCACTGCCACTGTACCTTCTCGTTTATCCGACCTATGAAGCGTGTGTCATTTGAGGCTTCTGCGGCCACTTTCTCATCCCCCTCCTCCTCTGGCTGACTCACATCCTGACACAGCCCTTTCTGTGCTCCACTCTGCTATCTCTAATACTCTCGATGTTCTTGCCCCTCTCATGAGTATCCGCTTTAAGCCCAAAGCCAAGTGCAACTCCTGGTATGACTCAGACCTTGTCACCCTTAAACGCAAGTGCAGGGTGGCTGAGAGGAAATGGTGTGCTTCCTGTGCATCCTTAATGCCAGTAAGACAGAGATTCTCCTCATCAGCACACCTGCTCCCTTCTTTCCTATCACTGGCCTCCCTTGGCCCTCTTCCTGTTCCCACCTTTGAGGCTAAGAACCTTGGGGTCATCTTCGACTCTCCACTCTCCTTTTATCCTCACATCTCTGACGTCTCTAAGAAGTCACACTACCAACTGCACCTCCTGAGAGGTATTCTTCCTTTCCTCTCCTTCCCCCACAAGTTCACTGTCTCTAGATCTCTGGTTCTCTCTAGGCTGGACTACTGCAACCACCTCTTTCTAAATCTGCCTGCTTTTACTCTTCACCCTCTGCAAATCATGCAGAACTGGACTGCAAGACTTGTCCTTGGCTCTCCAGCACTGAAATATCTGCACCGTCTCCCAGTGGCTTCAAGGATTAAGTTCAAGACCCTCTGAATTGTTCACAAGGCCTTCTGGGCCTGGGGCCTAAATAACTTCAACTCTCTCTTGGTAAATATCTTCGTACTCAAGCTTTTCTCTCCTCTGTCTCCAACTCCCTCAGGGTCAGTCGCTTCTCCAAGCAACAAGTTGGTGGTAGATCTCTTTCTTCGGCTGGGGCCTCCCTCTGGAACAGCCTCCCTGCCTCTCTGAAATATTTAGGAGAACCATCTCTGGTTTCGGAAGCACCTCAGTACTTTCCTCTTTGCTTCTGCCTTCTCCCTTCCACTCCCCTGCTGAATTCCTTGCTGAAACGGAAACTGCACTGGTCACCTGACTATCCTCTGATCTAGGGCGAGGTCCCTCCCCGCCAGCTGCACACCTGCACTGCCCCCCTGTCAACCCTTGCACTTGGGTCTGTATCTGTGACCCTACATTCCCCCTGCCTGCACTTTGGACAACTGTATTCACTTTCCCTTGCAATTGCCACCTGCTGGCTGCATCTTTTAGTGTTTGAGCCCATGTACTGCACTGCCCCTCCTGTTCCCCCTCGTACGTTTCCTCACCCCTCTCCCCTGCACTTGCATAATCTCACCTGGCCTATTAAGATCGTTGTCTCTTTCTTCCCTTTGTCCACTCTCCCTTGCCTCATTGTTCCTTAATACACTTGTGTATTGCTGCATTATAAATGCCATTGTAGAGGAGGTCCCAAGCACGACTCACAATCAAAGCGCCCATTTTGAAGTACCAGGAACTTTCACGCCGAGGTACGTGACGTATGACGAACAAATAAACCAGCAGACAGCAGCAGTGGGGCTATGCCTGGTACTGATGAGACCGACAGCACCTATTGAAGTACTGACACCAAAGAAAACATGGACAGTAAAGGACCCTTTGAGGAAACCATATCAACAAATAAAACTGAATGAAGATCGTCTGAGTACAGTCCCTGAAGAGGACAAGAAAGTCTTAAAAGAAGATGAATAGTGACGTCATAAGAACTCGGACTGACTCTCAGATAAAGAAAACGATGACCTGTGAATGACGAAAAGAGACGAAACACCATGGATTATCGACATCCTGAGTTGTAGTTAAAAGGACGATGTCAAGTATAAGAAGCTTATGCCATAAGAGCGATTAAAAATATGCTACCAGTTTACACGTGTACATATGCTTGTAAATGCAAGAAAGCGGAGGAAGAAATCATGCGGCTTGCTATGCTTAGTAGAAACTTATAGTGCGGCATACACCACATACACATATCTACCTCAAAGGAGCACTTTATATGATCTATATGTCCACTTTGCAAAACGGCAGAACCAACCGCAAGTTACTAGAGGCCCCAGGAACGAAGGCCCTCAAACACAGGAATCGAAAGCCAAAGACAGAAACGAAACTCAGATGCATGAGACCCATGCAAAGAAAACAAGGTCATTTTAGCTGACACAGGCTGATACAATTTATGACGCCAAGAGCGGAGCATCCTGTTCAAAGGAGTCGAGATAAGCAGCAGAAGGCATTTGGTGGTCAGAAAGCTAAAATCAAATACACAAATTACATGGAGACAGAGACGATCTCACAGTGCCTAAAACACGTGACCTCCCAAGCAAGAAAGTTGGGGCCTTCACACCTAAGTGCAGCCATGAGCCATCCAGAGATATCCGAGTTCTCCCAGACAGAGAGGCAGCACCGAGGCCTATAAATTAGAAATTAATTGACACATGGCTAGTGGGTCAGTGATGGATGGTGGTACTGGTTGGTGGGAGGCAAGGGAAGCTGACGGGCACCCTGCACTTGGCTGACGATTCTGCATGCTGCTAAGAAAAGTGGAAAAGTACAAGGTGACGTGGCATCAACCCAATCACAATGTGCCAAGTAATCTAGGATCCTATAGTCTGTAGAACCAATGAGAAGTCGTACTTTTTGTGATGTTTACAGTAGCCATTTTGAAGGAAGGTCTTAGTTGCCCCACCTGACATTGTCTATCGAATCCCCTCTCCCTGTTACCGTATACAGATATAGTACCTATAGTAAAGTTACCTTCCTATAACCAACAGAATTGCATGCAACATTTTTAGCGTTTCACGTCAGCGATGAGGATTTTTCAGTATAAAGGATATGATTTTTGTGAAATTCATCGGAGTTGAAGCGAGAAGGAAGATCGAGCAGTCGCTGATGTTAATAACACCCCGTTTTTTGTACTTGTCATTGAACTGACTCCCTTTGCCAAACCATTGAGTTGTCATTATTGATTTGATGCTTGAGTACTAATCTGCATCCTCATCCATCTCATGGGTGCTGCTCGTCCATCTTAAAGTGCTGTTTGGGAAAACCCCAGTCCTATGGGTCAGCTGGGGTCCCTCCTGCACACTTGTTAGCATTGATTGATAGTCATCAATTATCGATTAGATAAGACACCCATTGACCATTGACATAAAGTAACTCTAGGTCCTCGGCAATATCACAAGTCCTTTGCCATCCAGCAAAGTAAACCGTGAAGCTCCCCGTTTATAGTGGTTAGAGTAAAGAGCAAAACCTGCAGGTGAAGGCATGAAGGGACTTGTACTTTCCCCTACAAACCCCTTCCCACTTCTACGAGCAACTGAGCGGGCGAACGGCAGGAAAGGCGGTGATCCTGAACATCCAGAGAGGAAACATGCTAATGGTGAGTGAAAATGACTAAATACTTTGGCAAAAGTGCATGCCTTAGAACAAGTAAGGGAAGGTAACGGAGGGAAGAGGAAGAAAAGAAAACAAAATACAGTTAGAAGTAGAGTAGAATGTAGATATATATGGGGAAGGAAATAGAGACTCAAGGGGTGACTACGTAGTGCTTAAGAATACTGGGGAGGACACCCGAGAAGAGGGGGATACCAGGAGGATACCTGAGAAAAGAGGGGAATACCAGGGAGGACACCCGAGAAGAGAAAGGATACGGCCAAATTCCTACGCTTAATATAGCGGTTAGAAGAAGCCTGCATCCATAGTCCTGAATAAAATGGGAATAAATAGGAGACCACTGCAGTTTAAGATGCTGTGAAAGGGATGGGCAAATTTGTACAAATTGGAAAATTACAGTGTTAATGTGACATTTTTGGTCACGTTTTAAAAGTACTCAGAACTCTGTGCTATGTTCAGGGACATAACTGCAGAATTTGTAGTTTTGTAGCAATTGTATTGATGCCAGAAACATGAAACTTCAAATGATTATGCCCAGATATCATGCGCACATATGTGTAAAATTGTGGACCCATCTGACATTGGGTACCAGACCAAAAGTGTGAAAAATTGCCAAATCTAGATCCAAGCTCTCACCGTGACGGGGCTTGGATGAATACTTGCTCCACAAAATATGGGATAGAGATATGCTTTTGCTCTCAAGTTTGTAAATTTGTAAATATGTCTTTTATGAAAAGTAGATTTTATGTGCAGAACAAAGGGGAGGGTTTCCCTGGATCATAAATCACATCATCATGATGACACTCTGTTTTCTTCTCGAATCAAGCGAGAGGAAATACCCTAACTAATAGAATACCTAGGGGTGTGCCCAGTAGAATTCAGCATACCCACCACTTTAGGAAATACATAAATAGAGACCACTTCGGACCTAGAAGGACACACACACAGTCACCCACCAACCGATTGTTGACGGAGCACTTTGCAAGAGAAATCCATATTCCAGACTCCAGACTCCAGAACTCGGAAAGCAAAAAGGCCCATTTCCAAAGCTGAACCATTCTCAGCTTGGTCTTTAAAAATCCTGAAACCAGATTTTATCCCAGATCTCTAAGGGGAACCCAAGAAGAGCCTGGCTGTGCTGTGCTGCTTTCTAGCTAAGAATTCTTGCCAGAATCCAAAGATCCAACCCAGTAGAGTCGAGCTGTGACCAGATAGCTGCAAACCAGAACCCGTCAGATCCAGTCCAGTCCCACCGTGCAGTGTCCAGAGTGCCTTGCTGATTGCAGAACCAGAGCTCCTTGAGTCCAGTCCGGTGTGCTAGCAGAATTCCTGTCCAGAAAGATCCCTGACCAGATCCCTGACGGGTCCATTCCAACCATTGGTAGTGAGTATCCATAGCATTGGATTGCCACTAGCATATGTATTATCCATAAGTCATTCTATCCAAACCCATTCTCTTACATCTACAACAACATTGTTAGAATCTTTTTGTCTTGCCTGAACTCTTTCTCTTACCCTATAGTCCTTTGTAATAGTAGTGTTAAAATCATCTTTGCGCTGATATATTTTTTGAAGAAAGTGGAGCGTCTCGGCAGGCCAAATAAACCAGTGATATCCTGTGCTGGTGGCTGCGCTGTCATGTAGTTTGAATCTTCATAGTCTCCCCTAGTGTAAAGAAACCTTTTAAAAAAGCACATTCTTGTTTTGCTATTTTGAGTCTTTCTGAAAAAAAACTGCCTCCACAAACACCTTTATAACTTCCTCACTTTGTATGCTAGAAACAAAATGTAAGTGTCTATTTGAAGGTAATATCCTCAGCTTTCCAACAAACTGAAATCCTCATAGTTTATCCGCAATCACGCTTACCACACACAGAAATGTTTACCGCAAATTCTTCGTTTGGCTCAAATCTATCACGTGTGAAGTAGCTTTTCTTTGCATCCAACCTCAGAATTAAGTTTTGAACCTGCTAGTTACTCAATAATCTTTGCTAGTGTTTATCTGAAACCATACAAAGCGGCTCCCACTAGTATTGAAACAATTTAAGTGAATTAAATCCATTTTCAGTGTTTTTACCATTCATTCAAAGCCACATTCAAAACCATTTTTGACAAGTTTGAAATAATTCCTGTTTCTCTCTCTGTGTTTGCTGGGGTAAAATTGGGATTGATACTATTTTGATGAATTCTGTACTCCTGAAACCTGTTTTCTCTCCTTCCAGGATACCAAAATGCTGGACACTCTACTGCAGAGCCAGAAAAAGCAGGAACAGCAAATACATTTTAACAGGGCATGCGCAGAGCAGGTAGTCACCCTGCAAAGCCACCTAGACAAAGAAAAAGAAGAGAATAATAAACTAATTCTGAAAGACCTTGACACCCAGACAGAATTTGATGAGGAGCGCCAGAAAGCTGGTGCACTCCAAAGACAGAGGGACGACCTGGCTGCACAGCGTCATGATCTTGTTCAGGAAAGGGGCACCTTAGGCCAGGAGGTCAGTTATTTAAAAGAGAAGATAGAAGAAAATCACCTGGCCCTTCAGGGACTGGGTGACCTCCAAAAAGACCATTAAAAACTGTTAGAGCACACCAGGAGGGTGGAAGATGCTCTAGCAAGTAAGGACCAGGCCAGTATGGACAGGACTCAGGAGGTAACCCTCCTGCAGCAGAAACTGGCCCAGTACTCTAAAACGACACAGGAAGCACCTAGAGACAATGAGGCTTTCTGTGAGAAAAATGACAGGCTCCACAGACAGGTAGCTATTCAAGAGCAATTGATAGAAACTAGCAAGGCCTTGATAGAGGAACAGAAAGCTCAGGTTCTTGCATGGCAACAGGGAGCAGGGGCTGAGAGAGATGAGGTCTGCTGGGAAAGGGAAACCCCTGAGCATAACCTCAGAAACCCTAGTATCAGAGGCCTTCATCTCTTCCAATCCCTGGACTCTGCCAACCCCATGTCCACTGACGCACATGAGCCAAGGGCCACGGGATGGCAGACTTCAATCCAATGAGGAATATGGGGCTCATAAATCAGCACCTCCCTGGAATGGATGGGCGGGTATATGGGTATGGGTTCCCAAGTGCGGTACAATTTAGTGGGGAACTCCATGAGAGTAGGCTCACTAAGGGCATCCTGAAAACCTCTGCCCAGCTAGGACAGTGGGGGGGGTAGTCATCAAATCCTGGGAGCAAGGAGGAATCAGAACACTCCTCTGAGCACCCCAGGACACAAGAAACTAGGCCCCCACATTCTCCCAGCCATTCCCAGGCTTGCAGAATCCGTGAGAGCCTAGAAGATCAGACAGGCACCTCTGGTAGCAGTGCCTCTGAGTCAGAGGAGTGGGCCAGGGTTACCCGAACCAAAAAGTCCAATAAGGTAAAAAGGGCCTTGCTCAAGGATCCCCTAAAACAAATCAAAGTGATAAGGAGCATCATCACGTCCTATCATAAGAACGCGAAATATTCAATTTGGGAGCACCTAGAGCTCTTTGAACAGATGAAGGAAACTTTCCATTTGAAGGACAGCCAAAGCTGTATTCAATATGTGAAATGGACCTTCTCTCCCGAGTACTCCAGCTTCTTTGCAGGGCTGGAGGACCAAAATCATTCTAGATGGTCCACCTATAGGGCAGCCATCTTGAAGCATTTTTCTGTGCACAGAAATCCTCAGGAGGCTTGCATGGCAACCTAACTTGCAATGTGGGGAAGATCAGACCCCACAAGAATTTGTTCAAGAATTAAAGTGTGCCTTTGCGCAGACCAACAGAAGGGTGCGCACTGACAGCAAAGAGTTTGTGAATACTTTCTTCCACGCTCTCCCCAAGTACATCATGACCCAGCTAACGAGAGACTTCCATGAGAAAAGATTTCTAGACTGGGTCATTGAACAAGCCACACGCATTTATGAGGTGCAAAAGCCAGTGGAAAACACAAATAATCCAAAAAGCTCCGAACCAACCAACACCCCTGCTGCTGCTAAGGTGGCAGAGGTGAAAGTTGCCACCATTTTAGATTTGGAGATGGGGGGGCTAAAAACCTGCCTGCACAGAATCAAAAGCAACCCCAAGCCAAGAAGGCCCTCGGGCCAGTCACAAACAAGGAGCCAGGGAGGCAATCCCCCAAATGGGCACCCTAACTCCCTTGAATACATCAGCCCCCTCTACAAGGGGAATAGACCCATCCTGGGTTATGTGTGGACTCCTCCAGCCCAAGGGGGGATCCAACCTAACAGCAGCTAACCCAGGGAACTTCCCTCCTCACTTACCCCAGGTGGGCAGTAATCCCCCAAATACTGGACAGAATTTCTTCCCAATGTACCCGCAAAACTTTCAACCCCAAAACAATCCATCCTTCTTTCCCCACTTTCCTGAGCCCAGACAGCCTAATCCGGGAGAGGGGAGGCCAAGGGTGGAGGGATACTCACATTTTCCAAACCCGGGGTATTTTGGGAGAATGGATAGCTACCCTTCCCGGGATCAGCCGAGGGGAGACATGAGAACCCTGTATCAGCCTGAGCGGGTGTCACAACTAGAGCGGCAGATCCAAAACATGGCACAGGATCTGGGTCACATGCTGAGGGCTCAACAGAACCTAAAGATGAGCATGGCGGAGCAGAATGCCTCAAACCCAGGACCTGGTGCTCCAGAGCAATGACGGGGGAAGAACCCTGACAACTCACCGGTTCCCAGGGAGGAGGCACAAGGGGAAGGGGGGTGTAAAGCCTTGGAGGAAGCTTCCTTCCCCACTTGTAAAAAGCCCCTGGAAACCTAGGAACCGGAACCAAAATCTCCGGCCCCTGATGGTCTGCAACACAAGGAGCAGAGGGGGGGTAGGAGAAATAAAGAGCCCAAAAAGACCCATTTTGAGGAGGAGGTACAAGTCTTCCAGTTTGAAGGAGAGGGATCCTCAGAGGATCCTGGAAAAGGATCTTCTCCTTCAGAGATGGGGGAACTCCTCCCAAACAAAAATGGGTCCCAAAGGATCCAAATCCAGACTGGGTAGATGTGGGGACTGAGTTAGCACTGCCCATCATCCAAACCCAGAACCAACAGCATGAAAATCCCCTGGTTCAAACCCATCCTGGTGACTGCCTCCAAAAAGGGGACGTGGGGGTGGCCCAGGACCAGAACCAGGGGAACCCAAAACTTCAGGCATATCTAGCTGTCACCTTTTTCTTTCAGATTTCCAAGACTCCAAACAGAATTCTGACCCACCAGTTGTCCAAAAATGTACATTATCTGTGCCCCCTTGAGGAGAATGAGGGAAGATTCTATGCCCCGGTCCAGATACAGGGGCAGTGTACAATTTTGGCACTGGTTGACACTGGATCCCAATGTACCCTTCTGTCAAAAAGGGCCCTTGATTAACTGAATTTGGGAAGGGGGATAAATACCAAATTCCTCTCACCACTCTTCCTGGACAATTTCAGAACTTCGGCCGAAAGGAAATTCCCGTTGAGGGGACTGCAGATTTGGATATTAAAATTGGGTGACACAAGGTGAAGCACCCAGTCATAGTTGTAACTAAAGAGGGCACCCCTTGTTTACTAGGGAATGACATCCTGCGTAGGTTGTCACCCCTCATAGATTGTGTAAACAAGGTCCTCTGGACCCAGACTAGCCGACAAATAAAATTAAAACAGAGTATCAACCATGTTAGTTTGAACGGCACATGCCACATGGTTGAACAAAAACCTGACCAAATAGAATATTTCACTTCCCGAATAACCAAATCCCAGACGTGACAGTAATAGCAGTAGGACAACAAACTGGTGATGGTGAGTCCTCTCTATTTCTGAAAATCAACCTTCCTTCCAGTCTAAGGTGGCATTCCACACTGGAAGGAAACACTCTGAAATTCTTTACCAATTCACAATCAGAAATTCCCACTCCTATAGTCCAGAAAGATGAGAAATCAGCTCAAAGCCTGGCAGATATTCCGAAAATCGGAGAGCAGTTGTTCATCTCAATTCAGTTAAATGAAGGGAAGGACTCAGTTCTCGCCCGAGTGTGTGTGAACAACGGTAAGAGATTCATCAACGAAGCCATGTTCCGCAAACTCCCAAAAGATGCAGCCATTCCCACATTTAAACTGATAGACAAATGGGAAATGGACCTGGAAACACCCAATTCCAAACATCTCCTGCCAAGCAGGTGTATTCTCAAAATCTCCATAGGTACCAAGAGCATAGTCCATAATTGTTGAGTCGTGCGAGACGTCACTGCCGTCTTTTACTCAGGCAGTGACATTCTCAATCACTTTGCCATTAGTTTGGACCTAGTAAACTTCAAAGCTTGGTCCCGATTAGCAGATAATGCCATGGGCTTTGATGATCCAGAGAAAGCATTTAGGTCAGCTCAACTGCTGCCTTATGCAGTTGAAATTCAGATTGGAGAGGAAGTCACCATCCCATAACGGACCCAACAATTCTCTCTGGAAGTGAAATTTAAAAGAGGACATAAATTGAAAAACCCTGATGCCTATATGCATCTTAATGCTTACTTCCAGCAGAAAGGGTTGGGGTAAACCCAATACCACTAGTCAACATAGAACATTACACCATTCCAATAGAGATGGATAACAGCGACTTAAAGAGTATCACTCTAGCCGCAGGCACCATTATTGGATTGGCGGTTGATGACTGACATTTATCCATGTATTTAGGCAATGAACTGTTAGGACCAATCCCCAAGGACTGTTTTGACAGTGGACCCAGACTAGCCATAATTATGGTGATGACAACACAACACCAGACAGGATCTTTACCCGGCATGGGGGGGATTTCCTGGTGTACACTTCCTGCCCATATGGTAAGGAAGATGTGACTTGTGACTTCCGGAGGGATGAGGTGATTTTCCAAGTCCGCGAGGACTGCCTTCCCCATCTGAAGCCACCAGTCCAAATCAGAACTTTGACCAGGGACTTCTCCACCCAGCTGGAGGAGGCTACTGAGATTGCAAAACCGGATGTCTTTCCGGGCTTCATGCATATGGTTGAAGAGAGAGTCAACCTAGCTGTTGCCTGTGAGACTCTGGAGCAAAGGCAAAACTTGAAACAAGTTTTCTTGGATTTTCAAGATCTCTTTGCGGTGGACTCATATGACTGTGGTAGCACCGACATCCACACAACAATTCCCACGGACCCTGGCATGACTCCAGTGTTTGTGAAGCAATATCGCTTGCCTCTCGCATCAACGGAGTCCCTTACTGAAATAATTAAGATCCTTGAGTCCCGTGGGATAGTCAGTCCATTCCGCAGCACCTTCAGTAATCCGGTACTGGGGATTTTGAAGCCAAACGGCCAGTGGAGACTCTGCGCCGACCTTAGGGAGCTCAACAAAAGGGTCCATACTTCCCGATGGCCTCTCCCCTACATAGACCAAGGGCTGGCCCAGATTCAGGGTCAAGGGTATTCACTGCCATTGACCTGACCAATGGGTACTGGACTGTACCTGTAGAGAAAGAAACGAGGATCCAAAGGTAGGAGCCCTCCCGTCCCCTGCACTCTCTTCAAAATCCATCAACTGATGGTTCATCAATGTCAAATATGTTAAATATTGTTATTCCAGTGTATTTGAATTACATAAATAATGAGAAGAATCAATTATTTGTTTTGTAAGAAAAAACCAAAGAAGTTTTAATTTGTAGTCAAAATAGGTTCACACTTAGATTTTGAACCGAAAAAAGCAAGGATAGCTGTCAGCAAAATTATAAGCAACGGTAGTCCATGTATACAATTGAGTGGTGGCTGACGCGTTTTGGGATGAATATCGGTTCTTCTTGAGCCAAGCAGGTTTAAACTGAAAACATAAATAAATGGAAACTATTTCAGTCCTATCAACTTCAATCCTGTCGAATTCACATACATATAATTGCTCTTTCCAAGTTTGTTAAGTTCTTACATAGCATCAACAAATAGATAAACATAAGTCAATCTTACATTCTAGTGTGAAGTTCCAAAGACTATAAAGGATGCTAATCCAGTGTCCCCTGATTATGGGAGCCTATACCGTGGCCAGTGTGCATCGTTGTGCTCATTACATGCCCCAAGAGTGGAAAATTCCAATTTTAAGTGTGCTTTCAAAAAAAAATAATAAAAACAATATCATCCATTATTTCTAATAGGAATACCTTGAGTATGAAGTGGATGAGAACGGTGTCATCCCCGAGAAAAGTTGAAAATGGTGTGTTCCAAATCTTCACACACCAGTTTGAATAAAACCTCCTATCCTGAATGCGGAATGCCTAAAATACATAATAAGTGTGGCAATGACCCACGTGGTCAAAATACCTGGAATGTGATACATATTAGCAAATTGCAAAAATGCCTTTTAAAATTAGAAGCTAATCATATGATTCTGCATAGGGCATCAATAAGTATGTACACATGCCAGGGTACAAGAGGTACAAAGACAAAATCAAAATATACTTTTACTTGAGATGAATAATTTATGGCAAGTAATAACGGCTTACCTCCCAGGTCAGAAGATCTAGAGGTATGAAAAGGATTTATCCTTCGTCCTTTACGGATGACCTGAAGTGCCAGGCACTGTTGGCACAGAAAGAAATATGGTACTCTGTAGGAGGAACAAATGGAGAAAATATGCCGAGTAAGCTATGTTGCTAACGGTGACTCTTGAGCTATGCTCGCATTCAATTCCAGAGTGATTCTTCGCTCCTGCTTACCTTAGTGATGTGAATCGAACGATCCACATTAACATGCAAAGAGGAGCTTGTTAGTTCCGTGCATGAATTCCCGATGCCGCGCGGCTTTCGAACAGATGTGAGCGGACCTTGTCCGTCCGGCATCGGGTTTACACGTCTCCCTAGCAACCCTCTCAGTGCTCAGCAGGCCCTCTTGGCTCAATACACGGTAAACAACATAGACAACGGACTATTACAGATCCTTCAGTGTAAATGGCTTAACTAAGTGGTGGATATGCGAGTGCCATCTTAGAATGTCCGTGATACTAATTATTAAACAAGCATCTCACTGCAGAAATATATAAAAACTATCACCAGGCGTCAATGAATATGTAAAAATAACGTGGAGAAAATGAACAGCAAGGCTGTGTCACCGTGTATATGATATCTACTAGGAGCTGGTAAGTAACTGGACTCGGGTTATAGGTATTAAATTACTTAGTTTCACATGCATGAGCAACATACCTTGGCCACAGTAGAGATCCCATAAACAGAGTAACATCTATATTGTATGTTCACAGAAAATACATCGGTTGAAAATGCAGAATAATCATAGGTACACCATTATAGACAGTGGGCCGGTTAACAAATCCCGGACTATTAATAACTTAACAATTGTTCCACTGAGAGAAACATTAAGTTACATCCAATTTATCCCCTATAGTGCCATAACTCTATTTCTAAGAGTTTGATTACCCCAATGAGGAGCTGGAAAATAGACTATGGATAGAGAATAAGTATATGTCAACTATTAAGGGATCAGAGAAAGCACCTCAGAGAAAACTCCTCATTCAGACCATGTGGTTTAGCGTGTCAAGTAGGTGTATCCAAAACTTTTCTGTGGGAGGACATTCCTCACTCCTTTTCAAAAATATACTTTTCTGTGCTTTAAGAATAAACAAAACTGTCTGTTCCCGCCCCCAAAGTTCCTGGTGGCTCAAGATCAATCCCCGCCTCTTTCCTCTGGCAGGGGCATCAGGCTGACTATAAGAATCCACTTTTTTAAAATTTTTCTTTGATTAAAATAAACTTATAATTTCAAAACAGGCAAACTAAACTCTAATTCCAGTTTTTCAAACATAGAGATTAAATAGTCACTTAATTCCAACCATTTGATTTTAACTGCACAAGTTTAAGCTTCTAATACATTTTAAATGACAGCTGTCATACAGGCAGCCGGTGGTACTGCGCCCATTTTTGACAGATTTTTACAGACAAGCACACTTTTCAATGTGGATATTTCTGGTGATAGATCCTGCTTTTCCTGACATTGTGTGTTTATGTGGATTCCTTAAATAAAGTGACAGGTAATACCCAGCAAGGATGTTCGATATTTTCTGATGTTTTGAATCATTATTTTGTCATTTAGCAACCAAGGAAAAAAGAAGGATTTCAGAGCACTTCTCGTTTTCTTTGCAATAAAGCAAACCTTTCATGTAGTTCCTATTTTCACTCTGTGGGCAGCCCAGTGACAGATTTGAGCAGTGTGGTCTCCTGTTCCACCACTGACATAGGCAAAGTAGATTGGCAGCCAACTTTCTGGTTTCACAGCCCAATTTTCCTAGGTTTAGCGCGCATAGGGCTTTTTGCGGCCATTTTGCTGGTTCTGGTGCCACCAGCACACAGCAATGTCGCAGGGCAGAGCCTAGTGGGAAAATACACCTGCTTCTCCCATCAGTGATGGATCAACCGGTTCTCCTCGCCGATTCCTGATGAGAGTATGGAGCGATACCCCGGGCCCCTTGGATCTTTCCTTCCGGTCCCTGGGTGGTTCTCCTTGGTTTTAGTCTCTGTGGTTTCCAATTCTAGGATGACAAAGCAAAGCATATTTGTAGACATTTCCCCACCACTATTCATGTAGTGGGGCAGATACATACATTTTGACATATAAGGACCATTTTTTATATTTGCAATTTATTGATTATACAGATGGATTAATTTTTATAGTTGGAATTCTAAGGAGCTGGAGTGACCCCCTCTGGGGTTCTAGAAGAATCCTCTAGTTGCTGCAGAGTGTGCCTAGGTTGGCACCACTTCAGTTGGTTGATATGGACCCACTTATCGTCCCACTCTGCCAAACTGCCTTTGGGGAAACGGATTTTGTAGGTGACTGGTGAGATTTTGTCTTCAATTTCAAAAGGACCCCTCCAGCTAGGCAAAAATGTGCACTGTTTGCCTGGTTCCTTTGGAAATTGTATAAGTAGACCCGGTCTCCTACATGGTATTCTTTTCTAGTAGTCTTTAAGTCATAGTAGGTCTTCATACTGTCTGCATATCTTTCTAGATTTCGCTGAGTATAGGCAAAGCATGTTGAATGTGTTTTCTCAGATTTTCAACATACTCATGAGTTGTGGAGGCATTGATCAATGTCTGGTCTTGGGTTCTGTAGAGCAGATGCTGGGGAAGCACCATCCTGCGTCCAGTCATCAGCTCAAACGGTGACATTTTTGTTGCAGATGAAGGGGTAGATCTGCTGGCCATCAGGACAAGAGGTAGTCGGATATCCCAACTTGGCCCAAAATCTGCCACAAACTTTTTTAATATGCTCACAATTGTCTTGTTGTATCTCTCCACTGAACCACTAGAGGTGTGCCGGTAGGCAATGTGTAGTTTCCTTTTGACCCCAAGTATCTCCCACATCTTTGTCATTACTTTGCTAGTGAAGTGGCTACCTCGGTCTGACTCGATCCTTTGGGGTAGTCCAAAACACGAGAAGATGTGGTTGATCATCAGAGCAGCTGCTGTTTCTGCCTTGCAATTTGGGGCTGGGAGACATTCCACCCACTTAGTTAACAATCATGTCACGGTCAACATGTACTTGTTCCCCCTAGAGGAGCGAATCACGGGCCTGATAAAATCGACTTGTAAATCTGACCCCAAGGCAGTGTCATCCCTCTCTTTTGGAGAGGCGCACAGTGTGTGAGGGATGTTGGCTGAAATTATGCACACACAAGACACCCCTTCAAGTATTGGTCGAGGTCCTGCCCCATGTGTGGCCAGCATGCAACCTTTCTTAAGATTTCAAGTGTTGTATGAAATCCCTAATGACTGGCTGTGGCCGCATCATGGCCGTGACTTAACATCAGGCTTCGGAATGAGATAGAGACCACCCACTGATCATGGCCAGCTAGGGATCTCCTTACCAACAAACCATCTTGGATTCTGATAATTTTTTGGACATTTCATCAACACTCTGAGGTCCTCTTTCCCTATGTAATCGGTTCTCAGGGTCCTCAATGTGTTGATAAAACTTTACAATTATTGGATCCCCTTTTTGAGCCTTAATCAAATCAGCATCTGGGGTCTCCTTACTCCATTGTGCAGTTGAGAGTTCATTGTGAGCATTTTTCTGGGACCTAGTGATAAAAGTGACCTGGATTTCCCCCAACAGGGACTCAATCTCAAGTAGATCCCCTTGGATGGCTCCGGTTTTGGCCAGCAGATCAGCTAGGTCATTTCCAGTTTTGTCTGGTCCCTCTACTTTAGAATGACCCTTGATCTTTTTCCAGTAGATGGTCATCCCATTCGAGGTGACCAGATCATCAATATTCTGGATTAATTTCCCAAATCTGTGATTATGACCAGTTTGAGGAGCTGGTGTTGGATAGCAGTGAGGATGGCTTGATGCACAGCCATGAACTCTGCCACTTGACTACTTCGGGGATCAATCTTGTACCCACCAGAGGGTTCTGGGGCATCCTTCACCCATACATTACGTGTGCCGTCCACAAGTTCTTTTTCCCCGTTGTTGTCAACATGGTAGGAGCATCCATCCACATAGACAGTGGGCATTCCCTCACATTGGTCTTCTTCAAAGACTTTGTGTGGGGAATTAAGGTATGCCTCCATGTTGCTATTAATTTTAAGACTTTCGTCCTCGATACAGTTTTCTCTAGCACAATCATGCAAGTCAGCCAGACCTTGCGCGATGGGACTCTTCTTGTTTTGGCCATATCTGACCTCCACAGAAAAGCCTTGCATTGACAGAATCCAGGAAGTAATTTGTAAAAATTGGAAAATTACAGTATTGTTAATGTGACATTTTTTGGTCACGTTTTAAAAGTACTCAGAACTCTGTGCTATGTTCAGGGACATAACTGCAGAATTTGTGGTTTTGTAGCAATTGTATTAATGCCACAAACATGAAACTTCATATGATTATGTCCAGATATCATGTGCACATATGTGTACAATTGTGGACAAATCTGACATTGGGTACCGGACCAAAAGTGCACAAAATGGCCAAATCTAGACCCAAGCTCTCACCGCGACAGGGCTCGGATGAATACTTGCTCCACAAAATATGGGATAGACATATGCTTTTGCTCTCAAGTTTGTAAATTTGTTAATATGTCTTGTATGAAAAGTAGATTTTATCTGCAGAAACAAAGGGGATGGTTTCCCTGGATCATAAAACACATTGTCATGATGACACTCTGTTTTCTTCTCAAATCAAAGGAGAGGAAAAACCCTAACCAATAGAATACCTAGGGGTGTGCCTAGTAGAATTCAGCATACCCATCCCTTTAGCAAATACATAAATAGAGACCGCTTAGGACCTAGAAGGACACACACACATTCACCCACCAACCGACTCCCGGCAGAGCACTTTGCAAGAGAAATCCATATTCCAGTCTCCAGAGTCCAGAACTCTGAAAGCAAAAAGGCCCATTTCCAAAGCTGAACCATTCTCAGCTTGGCCTTTAAAAATCCTGAAACCAGATATTACCCCAGATCTCTAAGGGGAACCCAAGAACAGCCTGGCTGTGCTGTGCTGCTTTCTAGCTAAGAATGCTTGCCAGAATCCAAAGATCCAACCCAGTAGAGCTGAGCTGTGACCAGATAGCTGCGAACCAGAACCCGTCAGATCCAGTCCAGTCCCACTGTGCGGTGTCCAGAGTGCCTTGCTGATTGCAGAACCAGAGCGCCTTGAGTCCAGTCTGGTGTGCTAGCAGAATTCCTGTCCAGATCCCTGACAGGTCCATTCCAAACATTGATAGTGACTATCAATAGCATAGGATTGTCACTAACATATGTATTATCCATAAGTAATCTTATCCAAACCCATTCTCTTACATCCAGAACTGCATTGTTAGAATCTTTTTGTCTTGCATGAACTCTTTCTCTTACCCTATAGTCCTTTGTAATAGTAGTGTTAAAATGATCTTTGCGCTGATATATTTTCTGAAGAAAGGCGAGCGTCTCGGCAGGTCAAATCATCCAGTGATATCCTGGGCTGGTGGTTGCGCTGTCGTGTTGTTTGCATCTTCATAGTCTCCCCTAGTGTAAAAAAACCTTTTAAAAAAGCACATTCTTGTTTTGCTATGTTGACTCTTTCTGAAAAAACAACCTTCACAAAAACCTTCATAACTTCCTGACCGTGTATGCTAGAAACGAAATTCATAGTTTATCCGCAATTGCGCTTACCACGCGTGGAAAAGTTTGCCGCAAATTTTTCATTTGGCTCAAATCTATCACGTGTGAAATAGCTTTTCTTTGCATCTGACCTCAGAATTAAGTTTTCAACCTGCTAGTTACTCAATAATCATTGCTAGTGTTTATCTGAAACTATACAAAGTGGCACCCACTAGTATTGAAACAATTTTAGTGAATTAAATCCATTTTCAGTGTTTTTACCATTCATTCAAAGCCACATTCAAAACCATTTTTGACAAGTTTGCAATCATTCCTGTTTCTCTCTGTGTGTTTGCTGGGGGGAAATTGGGATTGATATTATTTTGATGAATTCTGTATTCCTGAAACCTGTTTTCTCTCCTTACATCTCTTAATATTTCATATTGCTCAGATTGAGTAGTGTGCAGGGGGAAAGAGTAATCACATTGCATTTTGATTGAACCCACACAAAAGTATTATCTATGTGCTGCATTATTTTTCCTATCATTACTCTGTGTGATTAAAGAGATTTAGTGTGACATCACCCCATTGGTGATCATTGTATAACCATTAAAATAGTGTGATATATGTATTGTGAAATACATAAAATAAACATTTTTAACTTTGCAAATCAGCCTGCTTCCTTGTTCAGTGAGACCAGGGGAGATTCAAAGAGAGGGGCGTGATATAAGGGTACATCATTCAGAAATAAAAGAATTTATAGACATAAATAAATAATTAAGGGTTTCAATTGTGCATCCCACGCTAGGCATTGACGTAGGTGAAGTGCTGGGTTGAAATCACTTACAGGATGTGATGATGAAAGATGACAGTGGTGCACAGTGATCGCCATTGAAGAAGTGTACAGGCTGACTGATGTCACAGATGACGATTTGTTTGACGAACAGACACTGAGGAAATAACAGTTGAAGTTAACCTCACTTTTTGGGTGAAGATGATCAAAAGAGAAGTGCCCCAGTAAATGATGTTGGTACAGAACAGTCCTGAATATTTTGAGGTCGATATGGCGCAGGTGCCTGTCTCAGTGTGGACCTCAGGCCCCTATGACGTAGGTCTATTGAAAGGAGTAGGGGAATACAAAATTAAACTGAAGCCGGGAGCTATTTTACCAAAAGCACAACAGTATCCCATGTCTAGGGAGACAGATGAGGGAATTTTCAAGACAATTTCGGCTATGATGGAACAGGGCATCTTAGTGACATCAGAGTCATCATGCAATACCACAGTTTATCCTGTCAAGAAATCGAAGGGAGGGTCTTGGAGGCTAATTCAAGATCTATGCCTGATAAATGATATTGTAGAGGCCGAGTTCCCTTTAGTCCCGAACCCGGCCACAATGTTATGTAATATACCTGTTGAGGCAAAATATTCGACGGTGATTATCTTGAAAAATGCATTTTTCTCAATACCATTGCACCGAGACTCACAAGATCTGACGTAATTTACCTTCAGACATATGTGTCTGAAAAGCACAAGGTTACCCCAGAGGTACTGTGAGTTTCCCTCAATTTTCATTAGAGTCCTACAGATGGATTTAAGCAATATCGCATTAGAGAGTGTTGTCTTGCAATATGTAGATGACATCTTAATTTGCAGAACCACAGAAGAAAAGTGCAGACACGATTCTATTCAGCTATTGACTATACTGGCTGAGAAGGGATATAAAGTGGACAAAGAAAAGTTACAATATTGTCAGCAAGATGTTTTGCATATAGGCCAGCTGATCTCACACAAGGGGAAAAGAGTTACCCCGGAAAGGGCTGAAGCCATACTGAACACAGCTAAGCCACACACAATAAAACAGATGCAGAGCTTTCTAGGTCTTTGCAATTATGTCACAGCGTGGGTCTTTGACTACAGCTCAGATGCCAAGCCATTTTTATAGGCCCTAAAGAAAGCACAGGTGATGAAAGAAAAAATTGTGTGGTCCGTGACCGTGGACAAAGGGTTTACTGAGCTCAAGAAAGCCATTTCCATGGCACCAGTTTTAGGGATTCCTATCTATGTAGAGGAATTCTACCTGTTCTCACACACGAATGGCAGCGTCATGATGGCAGTACTCACACAGAGAACCACATTGGGGTACAAGCCCAGGCATACTACAGTGGGAATTTGGACCCAGTGATGAGAGGCCCCTTCCCGTGTGAACAGACTTTAGCTGTTGCAGCGTTTGCCATAGACAATTGTGATGGGATGCTCAATGATGTTGTACATCGAGCATGCGCTATTTGCCATTCTAGAGAAGTCTAAGGGCATGTTGACATCTCAGAGAGCTTCTGCTTATGAAGTGATCATAATATCGAATCCGTCGATTAAGATCGTTCGATGCAAGATAGTGAACCCAGCTATGTTTGTAGCAGAGCCAGTCACTGAAAGAGAGCCAATACATGACTGCTCGAACTATAAAGAATTTTATGATGAGATTCCCGGAGTGAAAGAAATGCATTGGCAGGAGGAGAAATTGTCTTCACTGACGGTTTGATCAAAATGATGGGCAAAGATATACAGGCGCCGCTGTGACGAAGGACACGGCAAATGGAGATTTCGAGTGCTCCTTAGTGCACGATTACCATCTCACTATTCAGCACAGACTGCAGAGTTATTGGTGTTGATACTTGCGATTGAGAATCACGCAGACCAGGAAGTGATGGTGTAAAATGATTCCGCCTATGTGACATCAACAGTGCACGTAGGCCTAGCGCGCTGGAAGAGGAGGGGCTACCTCCGAGCGGACGGCACGCCAGTGCAGCACGCACCCTTATTGGACAGGCTCATCAAGGCACTACAGCTCCCAGAGGGCATAGCGGTTGTAAAAATTAAAGAAAATGAACCTGAGAGCTATAATAACATGGGGCAAACCCAATTAATAGAACTCCAAGGGAAGGCACCACAGGAAGAGAAGAATCTCTGGAAGTGGTGAGGGTGTTCTTTAAACCCCTCCGAAAGCTGGTGGTGACAAGACAGCACTCGTAAACCAATAATGCATATCGTCCTGTTAAAATTAGCACTGGAGCAGTTACAATACCCAGCACACATGACAAAAGAGAATCTTGCGGCAACGCTCGCTGAAGACTGGTTTATACCTAATTTAGCATAGCACGTTGCATTTTTTATGATGAACTGTGTGATCTGCCAGCAGTTCACAGCTGGGCACACACTAAAAGTAATTAGAGGAGTCATCCCAAGGCCCAATGGACCTTTTCAGCACTTGCATGTCCATTACGTCGATATGATTTAAGTATGTACGGGTACAGGTATCTAATTGTTGTGGTGTGTCCATTCTCTAGATGGATAGAAGCAGGTCCATGTGAGAGGAGCATTTCCCAGGTGGGGAGTATGTGAAGTCATGAGATCAGATAATGGGGCTCACTTTGTCAACAAAGTTTTTGAACAGATTAGATTGTTGCTTGGTATAAAGCACAATTTCTCATCGGTGTATCATCCACAAGGTAATGGAATCTGTGAGAAGCTCAACGGCTTATTAAAGGAAAGGATAGCCAAAGTTGAAGCTTACTCTAAAGAAAGGATGGCTGCACTGCCTTCTACTTCCGCTGCACGAAATAGCGACAGGAAGAAGGATGCGCACTCCCCTGACACCCCGAGGCAGAGCTAGGTGTGATGGTCTACCGCCAAGTGAAATCTTAGGGTCTGAAATGCAAAATTACTTGACCTGCATGACATCTTGTCTTACTGTAATTGCAGGCCAGCTGCAGCGATGACGGAAATGGTGCAGGGCAGCACAGAGCACAGAAGGAGATGCTACTGCAGGCACAGCTCCGAGTCTGTGTTCCTTCAATCTTCCCTGGAGACACCGTCCTGGTGAGGAATCACACAAGGAAAAAGTAGGATGATCCAAGGTTCAACAGACCGTTCACAGTTGACTATGTCACTTCATGTGCAGTCAACCTACAAGGAAGAAGAGCTTGGATCTTCCTGGGTGATATCAAGCCATACGTCTGAGAAATACCCCTGCCTGCACCCTACCGCAAAGATACTACAGACAACGGGAAAGAACCACAGCACATGCAGACGAGATCCATGATGAGGAAGAAGGATGCATGACCGGCAACAAGGCAAAGACAAAGAACTTTTGTGCAAATGTGTGGCTTAACAATGGACATTCCTATGAGCAAAAAGAGAAGAGGATAAGGACATTAAAAAAATACAGACACTCTGTGCATCCTAGTTGCAGGGTGAAGAAGAGAAGTATATGTGCAAGCCACAACATAGGTTATTGACTTTGAACTTTAGACTGAGGCACACTGAAGTCTTGATAAGAAAATAATATATCAAATCCCAATCACAGACACACGAGTTGGAAGAAAATACAGTATCCAGACTTGTTCAAGACAGGAACATTGTTTGGACTCACAAATAGAGTCCCACAGTCACGACATCACTAAAAATGTTTTCAACTACTTTCCCCTAGTCTTGAGGTCACACCCATCAATAGTGGGAAGGCTCACTAGCATCCCTGAATTTCTGCAAGATCCTGAAAACATCAAGATAATAAGAAGGCTGCTCACTGTGATCGCCAAGCATTTCTTCAAAACCTCAGCAACACAGAGAGGAAAAAACAAAGGTCCCAAGTGGAAGAAGAAGTAAATACAATCATCAAAGTGGTATTTTTACATCTAATTGAAGAGCACCCAAACTTTGTTGGAAGACACACTGATGTATTAACATTTCTTCAAGATCCTGCAAACACAGAACGCTTGAGCATAATCTTGAACAGCATCATCTTCCAGGTCACTCTCCACATCAACCTAGATTGTAGAAAATATTCACAGTGAGTACCAAACTGTTCCAGAGTTCAGCAAAGGCTAGGCAAATGTCCCTGTCACCAGATTATAGCAGATTGGTGAACAATGTCTTCTTTCGCCTAATTGAGGAGTTTCCAGAACTTGTAGGGAGACCTGCCGGTGTTGACGTCCTCACGTTCATCAGAGACCCATCAAAATCTACCCAGCAAATCATGCTCCTGCATGGTATTGTAGTGCAAATTAAGCTCTCCAATCTCCAGCAGAGTTTCCGGAAGAAACTTTGAAGCTTCCCACCGAGGGACAGATCGAGAAAGCGTTGCCAGAGACCTCACTCTTGTTACACCGACAAGGACGTGACATGTCGTGTGGGATGAAGCAAATAAGAGGCATCAACTGGGAACTCGTGTACTTTGAACATGCACACTAAACAGACGTGTTGACTGCATTATTCGATTTTGACATTTCCTCATATGTAGAAAAAGAGAACTGTATCCAGAGATAACAGACAATCCAGTGTGCAGGCAAGAGGGACAATTGTTTCCATATATGCATCCTGCAAGTGGAACTAGAAGTATCCAGACATAATATTGCCTAAAATTGTATTAAAGCATTAGCCTTTTTCTCTAAAATGTTCCAGATGAGAAATCAAAATAGCAATCATGTTTTCCCCCAGGAGGAGAGATGCCCTTATTTTTCAAAAGTAAATGTTGCAGTCTAACCTATAAGGATATCATGTACGTATGCATTATATTCATCATTGTTTTATTGTCACTGATCATTAGAACTGCATTTTGTATTGGTAGACAAAGTGTTCAGAGACAAAGTGTTCAGAGTTCACCTAACAATTCACACATGAAGTCCACAAAGGCACCCAGACCTTATGTAGTCATTCCAGTCTCTAGAAGATCTGACAATGGAGTGAGTGAACTTGAAATGGATGTGCGTAGCAATGACACACACATAGTTGCAGTAACAAGCACATTAACAATCCTGAGACAGGGTCGGCAAAATGTGAGTTAAAACAGGTTACTTACAACCACACGCATAGAAACGACGAGTGCACATACACCATATCTTATTTCAATAGCTACAGAACCACAGACCGAAGAAGGGGAGAATTTAGAGCAAGCAACTGTGAAAAGCTACCCCACAAGTGAAGAAAAAATACAAAAGGGAAAAGCTGAACTTTTGAAAAGACAAAAAGAGCTGAAGAACGAACCAACAGGCACAGCATTGACAAACACACCTGATCCAATCAAGAGAACAAGCACAAGTCCCACAAAACTACCACGTGCAGAGATAGTGGCAGAATCAATTTGGCCATTCATAACCAGAGCCAGGGAAAGAGAGGAGATCAGGAAAAGAATTGCAAAACCTTCGCCTACCTCACTGGTACAGATGAAGAGGCCTGAACCATGGATGGAAGTGCCTGTGAATTCCCCAGTGAGAAGAAGCTACATGGATGTTATTAAAGATGTGATGATGGCAAACTACATGAAAACATTGAGGCTCAAGAGAAGCATACAAGGAGATGACTGTGAACTAAACGATTACCTGGACAGCACAGCACATTTGGGAAATAACATACGTACCAACACATGAAAGAAGTTGGAAGACGGAGCTCAGAGGGGCGATGTTTTGTTTGCGCACTCCAACCCTACAGCATGGGGAAGTCAAAGATCTTTGTAGCCATAGAAATTGACATCCATATAGCACACTGTTTATCACATGTGCCAATGTGCAGACAAGAGGTCAATTTATAGGAAGTGATGCTTTCCTTAAATGGGCAACTGAAAAGACAGATCCAGATGTAGATGATACATACAAGATATAAAGACAAGAAACAAGGCCCATACGAGAAATCATGTGATCAGATATGAGAAGCCGGGAGTGAAAGGAGCTGGCATTAGATGGGAAGTGAATAAAAAACTTGATGTCAAAGGAAAATCTGCAGAAGAGACCAGAAAATAGAAGAACAGAGGCCAAATGCAAATATGGGTAACAGTGCTTTCACCAGACAGATGGGAGAAAGTAGTAGTGACCTGCAGAGCATGGATGGCCACCGGAGCCTGCAAAGAAGCAATCAAAAATACGCAGAAGATATGCAAGCCATTATGGCCGAAACTTGCAAAACTATTGACATGGGTCGAAGACAGAGGAGGACCCCTACAGATAGTGCCATTGGAGAATTGAAACTGTGCAGGAATGGTACACGGTACTGCAGTGACCATGGATCATTATTGGGCATGTGGATCCAAAGCATATATCACACTGCCGAAAAACTGGGGAGGTATATGCACATTAGTAAATGTCCATGTTACAGTGCTGGCGATTCCAAAAAGTGATTTTAATGCTGACAGTTTCCCGAAAGCAAATGCTCACCTGAGAAAGAAGGGATCTGTAGAAGTAAGAAACAGAATGAAAAGAGACAATTATTTCTCTGCCAAATCAATAGAAGCTTTTGACTCAATTCTATATGAACACAGGCTGTTCAGTCAGACCTCATCAGTGTTCACGACAATTTTTATGCCGAGAACCCAAGTTGGAGCAAATACTAAATGGTTACAGATAACCAGATGGGAATTACTACAGACAATCAATACAACCATAAAGGGATTCAACGCGATCAAGGAAGAATTAAGGGCGATTCGATTAATGACTCTTCAGAACCGATATGTCCTTGACATGATCACAGCCATGGATGGAGGAGTTTGTGCAAAAATCAGAGAATCATGTTGCACATGTATACCTTCTCATTATGAAGAAAACAGAACTCTAACAGAAGCCATAGGTATGCTGATGAAACTACAGAATCAAATGATTGATGAAACTGATGAAGTAGATGATGACAGTTGGTTTGGATCACTGTTTTCATGGGTTCCACAGTGGATGGCAGACACATTCAAATCTTAGAATCCCTGCCAGTGATGACATTGCTTGGATTTTGTGTTATCAAGATAATAATCTCTCAATGCCAGAAAACTGTGAAAAAAGCCGTAGGGATGAAGATCATGATTGATGTCGAGACAGAATGGAAATGCAAAGACCTGACTGATGAAGAAATAAGAGACTTTGTAAAAGCTAGCATTCACACACCAGAAGAAACAAAGTTTAGATGTCCAAGAAGACATCGAAATTATGTGGGGAAATTGATTCATTGCAGCCCAAATGGACAATGTGAACATATGACATGGAACAAAGATGAACACTTGAGAACAGCAGGAAGCTTGAAGGAGTGATAAAAATATGGACCCCAAAGAGACACTTCTTCAGGCTGTCATGTATAGACCCAGACAATGAAATGAAATTGAATGCAGAAGATGCAGAAAAGGTGAATGCCAAGGGAAAAGTGACAGTGGTCGATGAATCTCCCAGAGGGGGGAGTGTAGAGGAGGTCCCAAACATGACCCATACTCAAAGCGCCCATTTTGAAGTGCCAGGAATGTTCACGCCGGGATACGTGACGTACAATGAGCAAATAAGCCAGCAGAGAGCCGCAGTGAGGCTCTGCCGGTATCGATCAGACCGACAGCTCCTACTGAAGTACTGACATCCTAGAAAACATGGACAGTAAAGTGCCCATTGAGGAAACCATATCAACAAATAACATGGAATGAAGATCATCTGAGGACAGTCCCTGAAAAGGCCAAGAAAGTCCTAACAGAAGATGAATGGTGACGTCACAAGAACTCAGACTGACTCTCAGATAAAGAAAACGATGACCTGTGAATGACAAAAAGAGACAAAACACCATGGATAAGCGACATCCTGATTTGAAGTTAAAAGGACGATGTCAAGTATAAGAAGTTTATGCCATATGTGTGATGAAGATATGCAACCAGTTTACACGTGTGCATATGCTTGGAAACTCAAGAAAGCTGAGGAAATAGTGTGGCTTGCTATGCTTAGTAGAAACTTATAGTGCGGCATTCACCACATACACATATCTACCTCAAAGGGAGCACTTTATATGACGTATATGTCAACTTTGCAAAAGGGCAGAACCAACCGCAAGTTACTAAGAGGCCCCAGGAGTGAAGGCCCTCGAACACAGGAATTGAAAGCCAAAGACAGAAACGAAACTCAGATGCATGAGACCCCTGCAAAGAAACCAAGGTCATCTTAGCTGACACAGGCTGATACAATTTATGACGCCAAGAGCAGAGTATCCTGTTCAAAGGAGTCAAAATAAGCATCAGAAGGCATTTGGTGGAAAGAAAGCTAAAATCAAATACACAAATTACATGGAGGCAGAGACGATCTCACAGTGCCTAAAACACGTGACCTGCAAAGCAAGAAGAGTTGGGGCCTTCATACCTACGTGCAGCCTTGAGCCATACACAGATATCTGAGTTCTCCCAGACAGAGAGGCAGCATTGAGGCCTACAAATTAGAAAATAATTGACACATGGCCAGTGGGTCAGTGATGGATGGTGGTACTGGTTGGTGGGAGGCTAGGCGAGCTAATGGGCACCCTGCACCTGGCCGACCATTCTGCATGCTGCTAAGCAAAGTGGAAAAGTACAAGGTGACGTGGTATCACCCAATCACAATATAAGTAATCTAGGATCCTATAGTATGTAGAACCAATGAGATGTCATACTTTAAGTGATGTTTACAGTAGCCATTTTGAAGGAAGTGCTTAGTTGCCCCACCTGACATTGTCTATCCAATCCCCTCTCCCCGTTACCGTATACAGATATAGTACCTATAGTAAAGTCACCTTCCTATAACCAATAGAATTGCATGCAACATTTTTAGCGTTTCACGTCAGCGATGATGAGTTTTTAGTGTAAGCGATATTCAATCAACACTACAGCCAAGTCAATGGCTAGTCTGGGATGCTGAGGAAAACCCTTATTAATGTATTTTTATGTCTAGTTCAGTACTCTGGATGACCACCCTTGTATAACACCCCCTCTTAGAATCCCCCTGACCCCACTGAGCCAAGAAGTAGGTTTGTTTTGCAAATTAAAGCTTTATTTGAGAATTTAAACAATATATATATATATATATCACACTTTATAATAAATTAATATCTGATAGTACACTTAGACATATGATGTTGATCAACAATGGGTAATCTGGCACTAGCACACTTCTTTACAATCAATGAGGAGTTAGTATAGGATGGATAAAGTAGCAAAAATACTTTTATGATTTCAAGGGAAAAGCAATGAGGAATAAAATGCAGTACAGAAATACTTGATATGATTTTCGCAAAAGATAAGATAGTCACTTTTTCTCTGGCAATTCACCCCCCCCCCCCTATGCAATGTAAGAAATGGAAGGAGATGGAAAGAGGAGCACACAGTTCTCAGGAATGCAATCAAATACAATACGAAATTCAGTTCCCCCCCAGCAAACTTAGAGGAAACAGGTAGGAGTTTGAAACACAGACCCAAAATGATTTTTAAATGTGATGGCAATGGATGGGAAAATGTGCCAACTGATTTTAATTTCCTCTAGAGATTCAGAGTGAGTGGGATATGCATGTTGGTATTAGTTGAGGCTCACTTTAGCAATGCTCTATGAGTTATTACCAAGTTGCAACGGATTTTAACAAAAGAAAGAATGGAGCTGCTATTTTGACAAGTGGAGAAATTGAGCCAAAATCGCAAATTGCGGTAAATTTCGCAAGTGTGTAAATCGTGATTGCGGAAAAAGTATAGGAAGGCTTGTTGGAAAGCTTAGATTCTAAGCTTTCAGAGGAAAGTTAAATCTCGTTCCTAGCCCAAACGGTTCCAGAGATATGGACGATTAAATAAAGGTAGGTTTTCGGATTTAAAGTAAAACTCAAAATGACAGGTGACAGCTTGCAGCTTCAGAATTGACAGGTGACAGTTGTGCAGCTTTACAAATGACAGATGACACGATTTCTAGGAGGCAGTTCTACTTAGGTTAAAATAGTTTGGATTAGATTATGTTAACTAAGAGATTGGTTCTGCACAGTTCTGCTAGGTACTGACAATATCAATTTGAAGTAGGCCTCGTCACGGATCTGGTCAACATGTTCGGCTGCGGTTCTGTCTGCTCGGCGGGTCAATCAGGCACCGGCTCTGCTCACAGCGATCTGGGTCAGCTCTGCTCTGCTGATCTAGCCTCTCTGGATTCTGGATGTAACACTGCTTTCTGGGTACTGCTACAGGTTCTTGCAAAAATTCTCGGCAAAACTTCAAACAGCTCGCCCGGCTGTTGAATAGTTTGGTTAGTTTTGAGGCCTGCTGAAGAGGATTCAGCTGGTGGATTCAGGCCTCTCTGCTACAAATTCTGGAGTTAATCTCTGCTACAGGTTCTGGAGATTAATGGATTTGAAGTCTGGATCTCTGGATGTGAAGTTGTCGGTCAGCATGCTCCGCAGCAAATGGAATTGAATGTCTCTACCTGTCCCAGCAGTCTCTTTTTATGTGTTTTGGAAAGTGGGTGTGTGCGTTGGTCATAACTAAACCTGCCCCTCTCACTTATCATTGGCCAATTCCTCCTCTCTCACTGGTTGGGGGAAGGAAATGTGAGTCAGAGTGATGCTGTAGGTTTTATGGTCAGAGGAACTTCCCCTTGTCAGATTGCACACAAATCTATTTCTGACCCAAATACATATTTATCTATGTACCATGTTTCTAATATTATGGGTCCAGTTAACATATTTTCTGTAGCACCAAACCATCCGATCCCTGTCTTTGTACGATGTCGTGTCCACTGATGACAGAATTCTCCCCTTTTCATCCAGATAACGACCTCTAAACCTTTCCAGATTTTACACAAATGTGCACCAGGGATATGGGTTACAGATGATAAAGTGTCAGATTTTTAACATGCATACATTTGGAGTGAGACCCTATTCTCCGCTAGCAACCCCCCAGAATACGCCACAGGGTCCTAACGCCTCTCAAAATGTTCACAGAAAAATCACAAAAATAATGATATTACTTATATGATTCTGACAAGTCCGCACTATGAGTCATCTATCTTTTTAAAATTATGCCCTGGTCAAAAAGGGGTGTGGCTTCCCCCATCACAGGGTGGAATAACTGGTTTATCCACTTCCCCCAAGCCAGCTTGTTCACAGAGGCACAGCTGCCCCCCAGTTTCTCCCAAGAGGAAGCTATTTTATGACGCCCCCAATATAACATTTGCCTGAGTCCAGGACAGGCCTTTGTTCAACTCCCTTTAGTCCCCAGCTGCTCCACCCCTAATCTAATCAGAGAGGTGACAACTCCTTTTGGCAAGGGGAAGAGTGGCTGAGCAGGTTTCAACTCCTGTCGGGGGTAGTTGTCAGGCAGAATCTAGTTTCATTAAGCCAGGTTTCAGCTAAATGTCACTTTTTGTTCCCAGTTTAAATCACTTAAAATTTTTACATATACATTAAATAATTACTTCCTTCAAGTCATTTCAGAATATAGTTTTACATTGTATCCACCTCTTAGCAAGTCTTTCCTTGGTCGGGTTTTGTTTCATTTGTTCAGTTTTACACAAAAGTCTGGTGGTTTTAAAACGCCGGCTTTCTGATAGTGGTGAGTACTGGTAATGCAACCATTTTTGGGATTAAGAAAATTAATTCCCCACAGTTGCCATTTCCAATGGTTTCAGGCTTCTGTGTGTGTAGCCCAATGGTGGTTTTAGGCAGTGCCCTCCTGTGCTCACAACATAGGCAAAAATGGGTGGCAGCCTATTCTTTATGTTTTCCCTGTGCACTCTCTGGGGAATTCTGGCCATCATGATGTTTTCCATGCCAGTACTGCACAGTATTATGGTAGGGCTTGTATGCATGGGTTAAAAACATCCCACAAGCCCCCCCTCTTGCGATGGCCATTCTGTCCCTTCGCTGATGGAACTCGCAAGATCTGGGATGTTCGCCTCCTCTTCTTCCAATTCCATGGATGGCACAGTTCAGCTTCTTTTCCTCCCTCCAGTCGATCAATCAGTTCTCCTTGCTGGTCCTGATGGGAGGATTGGGCGGTACCCCGGGCACCTCGGGTCTCTGCTCCCGGTCGTCCTCCTTGGTCAGTCTCCATGGTTTCATCTCTCCTAGGATGATAAAGCAAAGCGGCAATACCTATTCGTAGACATTTCTTCACCACTATTAATGGTGTGGCGAACATATACATTTTATGAATCAGAAGATATGAACATATATATTTTCTTTTTTAAATTAGGAGACAAGAACATATATATATATGCAAGGATCACAGACTTTTATATGCTATATGTGAAATATTTTAGGGTTGGAACTGAATTACTCTGGAGCGGCCCCCTCTGGGATTCCAGTGGATTCCTCCAGTTGTTGCAGAGTGTGCCTGGGATGGCAACACATTAGCTGATTTATATGTACCCACTTGTCTTCCCCTTCCGCCAGACTGCCTTTGGGGATGCAGATCTTATAGGCAACAGGGGAGATCTTGTCTATAATTTCAAACGGTCCCTTCCATGTAGGCAAGAATTTTCGCTGTTTGGCCTGGTTCCTTCGGAAATTGTATAGATAGACCCGATCACCCACCTTATATTCCTTTAGGGTAGTTTTTAAATCATTGTGGGTCTTCATGCTCTCGGCTGATCTTTCTAGATTCCGCTGAGCATAGGCAAAAGCATGCTGAAGGTGTTTCCTTAAATTCTCCACATACTCATGAGTTGTGGAGGCATTTATCAACGTTTGCTCTTGGGTTCTGTAGAGCAATTGCTGAGGAAGCACCATCTTGCGTCCAGTCATCAACTCAAATGGTGACATTTTAGTTGCAGATGAAGGGGTAGATCTGATGGCCATTAGGACCAGAGGTAATCGGATATCCCAACTTGGCCCAGAATCTGCCACAAACTTTTTTAAGATGCTCACAATGGTTCGGTTATATCTCTCTACTGCTCCAGAAGAAGCTGGCCTGTAAGCAATATGTAGCTACCTTTTGACCCCCAGTATCTCCCACATCTCTGTCATTACTTCACTGGTGAAGTGGCTACCCCTGTCTGACTCAATCCTTTGAGGTAGACCAAAATGGGAAAAGATGTGGTTAATCATCAGGGCAGCTGCTGTTTCTGCCTTGCAGTTTGGGGCTGGGAGACATTCCACCCACTTGGTAAACAAGCATGTAACGGTCAAAATGTACTTGTTTCCTCTAGACGAGCGGATTACAGGGCCTACAAAGTTGATTTGCAAATCTGACCATGGCAATGTCATCCCCCTCTTTTGGAGAGGCGCACAGTGTGTGAGGGATGATAGCTGAAATTGTGCACACACAAGACACCCCTTCAAGTATTGGTCGAGGTCCTGCCCCATGTGTGGCCAGTATGCAACCTCTCTTAAGATTTCCAGTGTTGTGTGAAACCCCCTATGACCAGCGGTGGCCGCATCATGGGCGTGACTTAACATCAGGCTTCGGAATGAGGTAGGAACCACCCACTGATCGTGGCCAGCTTTTGATTTCCTTACCAACAAACTGTCTTGGATTCGGAACATTTTTGGACATTTCATCAACACTCTTAGGTCCTCTTTCCCAATGTAATCGGTATCCGTCAGGGGAAAGTTCTCAATGTGTTGGTAAAACTTACCAATTATTGGATCCCCCTTCTGAGCTGTAATCAAATCAGCATCAGGGGTCTCCTTACTCCATTGTGCAGTTGAAAGATAATTGTGAGCATTCGTCTGGGACCTTGTCA
Organism: Ambystoma mexicanum; assembly: GCF_040938575.1. Lineage (NCBI taxonomy): Eukaryota > Metazoa > Chordata > Amphibia > Caudata > Ambystomatidae > Ambystoma > Ambystoma mexicanum. The sequence goes on along the minus strand of NC_090928.1, from coordinate 1,009,354,574 downwards.
TAGCAGTGACCTGGATTTCCCCCAACAGGGACTCTATTTCTATTAGATCCCCTTGGATGGTCCTGGTTTTGGCCAGCTGATCAGCTAAGTCATTTCCAGTTTTGTCTGGTCCCTCTACTTTGGAATGACCCTTGATCTTTTTCCAGCAGATGGTCATCCCATTCGATGTGACCAGATCATCTATGTTTTGGATTAACTTCCCATGTTTCAGGGGTTTGTTATTAGCACATAACATGCCTCTGGTTTTCCAATTAACCAGGTGCTCCACGAACCCGTTCCATACATAATCCGAATCGGTGATTATGACCAGTTCGTGGAGTTGATGTTGGAAAGCAGTGAGGGTGGCCTGATGCACAGCCATCAACTATGCCACCTGACTACTTCGGGGACCAATTTTGTATCCAGCGGAGGGTTCTGGTGACTCATTCACCCACGCATTCCCTACGCCGGCCACCAGTTCTTTCTCCCATTGTTGTCAACATGGTAAGAGCATCCATCCACATAGACAGTGGGCATTCCCTCACACTTGTCTTCTTCAAAGACTTTGGTTGGGGAATTAAGGTATACCTCCATGTTGTCCTTGATTTTTAGACTTTCGTCCTCGAGACAGTTTTCTCTGGCACAATCATGCAAGTCAGCCAGAACTTGCGCGAGGGGACTCTTCTTGTTATGGCCATATCTGACCTCCACAGGAAAGCCTTGCATTGACAGAATCCAGGAAGTAATTCGGGAATTACTCAGATTTCCGGCCCGGATTCTGTCACTTTGGAGATATTGCAGAGGCTGGTGTGGAGTCTCCACTATGATGTGTTCCCCCTGGATAAATGGGCGGTAATTCTTCAATGCCCACACCGTTGCCAGGAGTGCCTTCTCACAATCGTTGAATTTTTCTTCCCCAGAGGATAAAGTTTTGCTCGCATAGGAGATTACTTTATTGACCTTGTCATGCTTTTGGTATAATACTGCCGTCAAGCACATATTAGAGAACCCCGTCTCCAGGAAGAACTCCTTGTTTCTGACAGGGTAAGCTAGGCAAGGCGCTTGTGAGAGGCTTCTTTTGAGTTGTCTTACCGCCTCGGATTGTTCTGGACCCCATTCCCACTTGACCCCCCCCTTCAAGAGATGAATCAGGGGTCTAGTGATCTATGCGTAGCCTTCAATGAACTTTCTGCTGTAATTAGTCAGTCCAAGGAGGCTCCTTAGTTCCCGCAGAGTTGTGGGGTCTTTCAGTTTCTGGAGTGCTTCCACTTTCTTTTCTTGGGGACAGAGACCCTGAGGAGTAATCTCATGCCCCAAGAAATTAACACGGGTTCTACACCACTGTGCTTTCTGGAAGGAAAGTTTTGCTCCCGCGGCCCTCAACTGTGTCAGAACATAACGGATCTCCGCTATGTGTTCTTCCACAGATGAACTTTTGATGAGGACATCATCTACATAAGCCAGGTTACCCCTCGCACCCGGGTCGGGCATGGCCTTATGTAGGAAAATGTTGAATTAAATGCCGGAGTTGAGGTATCCGAAGGGAGTCCGGGTCCATGTGTACTTCTGGCCCCCAAAGGTAAAAGCCAGTTTGTATTGGTCCTCCCTACTGACAGGTACGGTCCAGTATCCATTGGTCAGGTCTATTGCTGTGAATACCTGTGACCCCTGAATCTGGGCCAGCCCTTGGTCAATGTAGGGCAGAGGCCATCGGGAAGTATGGACCCATTTGTTGAGCTCCCTAAGGTCGGCGCAGAGTCTTCACTGGCCGTTTGGCTTCAATATTCCCAGCACCGGATTATTGAAAGTGCTGTGGACTGGACGGATTATTCCCCGGGACTCAAGGTTCTTAATTATTTCAGTAAGGGACTCCATGGATGCGAGAGGCAAGCGATATTGCTTCACAAACACTGGAGTCATTCCAGGGTCCGTGGGAATTGTTGTGGTATGGATGTCGGTGCGACCACAGTCATATGAGTCTACCGCAAAGAGATCTTGGAAATCCAAGAAAACTTGTTTCAACTTTTGCTTCTGTTCCAGAGTCACACAGGCATCAGCAAGGTTGACTCTCTCTTCCACCATCTGCCTGAAACCTGGAAAGACTTCTGGTTTGGCTATCTCAGCGGCCTCCACCGGCTGGGTGGAGAAGTCCCTGGTCAGAGTGCTGATTTGGACTGGAGGCTTCAGGTGGGAAAGGCAGCCCTCATGGACCTGGAAAATCGCCTCATCTCTCCTGAAGTCACAAGTCACATCTTCCTTACCATAAGGGCAAGAAGTGTACACCAGGAAGTTCCCCCCATTACGGGTGAAAATCCTGTATGGTGTTGTATTGTCCTCACTGTCACTGTCAAAACAGTCCTTGGGGATTGGTCCTAAAAGTTCATTTCCTAAATCAATGGAGAAATGTCGGTCATCAACCGCCATTCCAATAATGGTGCCTGCGGCTAGAGTAATACTCTTTAGGTCGCTGTTATCCACCTCTATTGGAATGGTGTCATGTTCTATGTTGACTAATGGAGTTGGGTTTACCCCCAACCCTTGCTGTTGGAGAGAAGCATTTAGATGTATGTAAGCATCAGGGTTTTTCAATTTCTGTCCTCTGTTAACGTTCACTTCCAGGGAGAATTGTCGGGTCCTTTCTGGGATGGTGACTTCCTCTTTAATCTGAATTTCAACTGCATAAGGTAGCAATTCAGCTGACCTAAATGCTTTTTCTGGATCATCAAAACCCATGGGATTATCCGCTAATCGGGACCAAGCTTTGAAGTTTATTAGGTCCAAACTAATGGCGAAGCGATTGAGAATGTCACTGCCTGAGTAAAAGGCGGCAGTGACATCTCGCACGAGCCAACAATTATGGACTATGCTCTTGTTGCCAATGGAGATTTTGAGCATACACCTGCCTGGCAGGAGATGTTTGGAATTAGGTGCTTCCAGGTCCATTTCCCATTTGTCCATCAGTTTGAATGTGGGAATGGCTGGATCTTTTGGGAGTTGGCGGAACATGGCTTCGCTGATGAAGCTCTTACCGTTGTTCACACACACTCGAGCGAGAACAGAGTCCTTCCCATCATTTAACTGAGCAGGGATGAACAACTGATCTCCAATTTGATGAATATCAGCCAGGCTCTGAGCTGATTTCACATCTTTCTGGACTATAGGAGTGGGAGTGTCTGATTGTGGATTGGTGAAGAATTTCAGAGTGTTTCCTTCCAGTGTGGAATACCACCTTAAACTGGAAGTAAGGTTGATTTTCAGAAATAGAGAGGACCCCCCATCACCAGTCTGTTGTCCTACTGCTATTACTGTCATGTCTGGAGTTTGGTTGTTCTGGAAGTGAAATTCTACTTGGTCAGATTTGTGTTCAGCCATGTGGCAGGTGCCGTTTAAACTAACATGGTTGACACTCTGTTTTAATTTTATTGGTCGGCTAGTCTGGGTCCAGAGGACCTTGTTTACACAATCTATTAGGGGTGACAACCTTCTCAGGAGGTTGTTCCCTAGTAAACAAGGGGTGCCCTCTGTAGTCACTACTATGACCGGGTGTTTCATCTTGTGTCTCCCAATTTTGATGTCCAAATCTACAGTCACCTCGACAGGAATTTCCTTCCCGTCAAAGTTCTGCAGTTGTCCAGGAAGAGAGGTGAGAGAAATACGGTAATTCTCCCCCCTTCCTGCATTTAGTTCCTCCAAGGCCCTTTTGGACAGAAGGGTAGCTTGGGATCCAGTGTCCACCAGTGCCAAAATTGTACCCTGCCCCTGTACTTGTACCGGGGCATAATATCTTCCCTCCTTCTCCTCAAGGGGGCACAGATAATGCCATTTTTGGACAACTCGTTGGCTAACTTTCTGGTTTTGGACATGGCGAGAGAAGAGATTTGGGCAGAATTCTGTGGAGAGACTTGGGAATCTGAAAGAAAAAGTTGGCAACTGGAGATCAGAGCCATTGTGGGTTCCCCTGGTTCCGGTTCTGGGCCGCCCTGCCCTTTTTGGAGGCAGTCATCAGGATGGGTTTGACCCTTGGGATTTTGGTATTGTCGGTTCTGGGATGAGATGATGGGTGGCGGTAGCTCAGTCTCCACATCTCCCCAGGGAATTTCTCACATTTCCGGCCCGGATTCTGTCACTTTGGAGATATTGCAGAGGCTGGTGTGGAGTCTCCACTATGATGTGTTCCCCCTGGATAAATGGGCGGTAATTCTTCAATGCCCACACCGTTGCCAGGAGTGCCTTCTCACAATCGTTGAATTTTTCGTCCACAGAGGATAAAGTTTTGCTCGCATAGGAGATTACTTTATTGACCTTGTCATGCTTTTGCCATAATATTGCCGTCAAGCACGTATTAGAGAACCCCGTCTCCAGGAAGAACTCCTTGTTTCTGACAGGGTAAGCTAGGCAAGGCGCTTGTGAGAGGCTTCTTTTGAGTTGTCTTACCGCCTCGGATTGTTCTGGACCCCATTCCCACTTGACCCCCCCTTCAAGAGATGAATCAGGGGTCTAGTGATCTCTGCGTAGCCTTCAATGAACTTTCTGCTGTAATTAGTCAGTCCAAGGAGGCTCCTTAGTTCCCGCAGAGTTGTGGGGTCTTTCAGTTTCTGGAGTGCTTCCACTTTCTTTTCTTGGGGACAGAAACCCTGAGGAGTAATCTCATGCCCCAAGAAATTAACACGGGTTCTACACCACTGTGCTTTCTGGAAGGAAAGTTTTGCTCCGGCGGCCCTCAACTCTGTCAGAACATAACGGATCTCCGCTATGTGTTCTTCCACAGATGAACTTTTGATGAGGACATCATCTACATAAGCCAGGTTACCCCTCGCACCCAGGTCGGGCATGGCCTTATGTAGGAAAATGTTGAATTCATTGCCGGAGTTGAGGTATCCGAAGGGAGTCCGGGTCCATGTGTACTGCTGGCCCCCAAAGGTAAAAGCCAGTTTGTATTGGTCCTCCCTACTGACAGGTACGGTCCAGTATCCATTGGTCAGGTCTATTGCTGTGAATACCTGTGACCCCTGAATCTGGGCCAGCCCTTGGTCAATGTAGGGCAGAGGCCATCGGGAAGTATGGACCCATTTGTTGAGCTCCCTAAGGTCGGCGCAGAGTCTTCACTGGCCGTTTGGCTTCAATATTCCCAGCACCGGATTATTGAAAGTGCTGTGGACTGGACGGATTATTCCCCGGGACTCAAGGTTCTTAATTATTTCAGTAAGGGACTCCATGGATGCGAGAGGCAAGCGATATTGCTTCACAAACACTGGAGTCATTCCAGGGTCCGTGGGAATTGTTGTGGTATGGATGTCGGTGCGACCACAGTCATATGAGTCTACTGCAAAGAGATCTTGGAAATCCAAGAAAACTTGTTTCAACTTTTGCTTCTGTTCCAGAGTCACACAGGCATCAGCAAGGTTGACTCTCTCTTCCACCATCTGCCTGAAACCTGGAAAGACATCTGGTTTGGCTATCTCAGCGGCCTCCTCCGGCTGGGTGGAGAAGTCCCTGGTCAGAGTGCTGATTTGGACTGGAGGCTTCAGGTGGGAAAGGCAGCCCTCATGGACCTGGAAAATCACCTCATCCCTCCTGAAGTCACAAGTCACATCTTCCTTACCATAAGGGCAAGAAGTGTACACCAGGAAGTTCCCCCCATTACGGGTGAAAATCCTGTATGGTGTTGTATTGTCCTCACTGTCACTGTCAAAACAGTCCTTGGGGATTGGTCCTAAAAGTTCATTTCCTAAATCAATGGAGAAATGTCGGTCATCAACCGCCATTCCAATAATGGTGCCTGCGGCTAGAGTAATACTCTTTAGGTTGCTGTTATCCACCTCTATTGGAATGGTGTCATGTTCTATGTTGACTAATGGAGTTGGGTTTACCCCCAACCCTTGCTGTTGGAGAGAAGCATTTAGATGTATGTAAGCATCAGGGTTTTTCAATTTCTGTCCTCTGTTAACGTTCACTTCCAGGGAGAATTGTCGGGTCCTTTCTGGGATGGTGACTTCCTCTTTAATCTGAATTTCAACTGCATAAGGTAGCAATTCAGCTGACCTAAATGCTTTTTCTGGATCATCAAAACCCATGGGATTATCCGCTAATCGGGACCAAGCTTTGAAGTTTATTAGGTCCAAACTAATGGCGAAGCGATTGAGAATGTCACTGCCTGAGTAAAAGGCGGCAGTGACGTCTCGCACGAGCCAACAATTATGGACTATGCTCTTGTTGCCAATGGAGATTGTGAGCATACACCTGCCTGGCAGGAGATGTTTGGAATTAGGTGCTTCCAGGGCCATTTCCCATTTGTCCATCAGTTTGAATGTGGGAATGGCTGGATCTTTTGGGAGTTGGCGGAACATGGCTTCGCTGATGAAGCTCTTACCGTTGTTCACACACACTCGAGCGAGAACAGAGTCCTTCCCATCATTTAACTGAGCAGGGATGAACAACTGATCTCCAATTTGATGAATATCAGCCAGGCTCTGAGCTGATTTCACATCTTTCTGGACTATAGGAGTGGGAGTGTCTGATTGTGGATTGGTGAAGAATTTCAGAGTGTTTCCTTCCAGTGTGGAATACCACCTTAAACTGGAAGTAAGGTTGATTTTCAGAAATAGAGAGGACCCCCCATCACCAGTCTGTTGTCCTACTGCTATTACTGTCATGTCTGGAGTTTGGTTGTTCTGGAAGTGAAATTCTACTTGGTCAGATTTTTGTTCAACCATGTGGCAGGTGCCGTTTAAACTAACATGGTTGACACTCTGTTTTAATTTTATTGGTCGGCTAGTCTGGGTCCAGAGGACCTTGTTTACACAATCTATTAGGGGTGACAACCTTCTCAGGAGGTTGTTCCCTAGTAAACAAGGGGTGCCCTCTGTAGTCACTACTATGACCGGGTGTTTCATCTTGTGTCTCCCAATTTTGATGTCCAAATCTACAGTCACCTCGACAGGAATTTCCTTCCCGTCAAAGTTCTGCAGTTGTCCAGGAAGAGAGGTGAGAGAAATACGGTAATTCTCCCCCCTTCCTGCATTTAGTTCCTCCAAGGCCCTTTTGGACAGAAGGGTAGCTTGGGATCCAGTGTCCACCAGTGCCAAAATTGTACCCTGCCCCTGTACTTGTACCGGGGCATAATATCTTCCCTCCTTCTCCTCAAGGGGGCACAGATAATGCCATTTTTGGACAACTCGTTGGCTAACTTTCTGGTTTTGGACATGGCGAGAGAAGAGATTTGGGCAGAATTCTGTGGAGAGACTTGGGAATCTGAAAGAAAAAGTTGGCAACTGGAGATCAGAGCCATTGTGGGTTCCCCTGGTTCCGGTTCTGGGCCGCCCCGCCCTTTTTGGAGGCAGTCATCAGGATGGGTTTGACCCTTGGGATTTTGGTATTGTCGGTTCTGGGATGAGATGATGGGTGGCGGTAGCTCAGTCTCCACATCTCCCCAGGGAATTTCTCACATTTCCGGCCCGGATTCTGTCACTTTGGAGATATTGCAGAGGCTGGTGTGGAGTCTCCACTATGATGTGTTCCCCCTGGATAAATGGGCGGTAATTCTTCAATGCCCACACCGTTGCCAGGAGTGCCTTCTCACAATCGTTGAATTTTTCGTCCACAGAGGATAAAGTTTTGCTCGCATAGGAGATTACTTTATTGACCTTGTCATGCTTTTGCCATAATATTGCCGTCAAGCACGTATTAGAGAACCCCGTCTCCAGGAAGAACTCCTTGTTTCTGACAGGGTAAGCTAGGCAAGGCGCTTGTGAGAGGCTTCTTTTGAGTTGTCTTACCGCCTCGGATTGTTCTGGACCCCATTCCCACTTGACCCCCCCTTCAAGAGATGAATCAGGGGTCTAGTGATCTCTGCGTAGCCTTCAATGAACTTTCTGCTGTAATTAGTCAGTCCAAGGAGGCTCCTTAGTTCCCGCAGAGTTGTGGGGTCTTTCAGTTTCTGGAGTGCTTCCACTTTCTTTTCTTGGGGACAGAAACCCTGAGGAGTAATCTCATGCCCCAAGAAATTAACACGGGTTCTACACCACTGTGCTTTCTGGAAGGAAAGTTTTGCTCCGGCGGCCCTCAACTGTGTCAGAACATAACGGATCTCCGCTATGTGTTCTTCCACAGATGAACTTTTGATGAGGACATCATCTACATAAGCCAGGTTACCCCTCGCACCCAGGTCGGGCATGGCCTTATGTAGGAAAATGTTGAATTCATTGCCGGAGTTGAGGTATCCGAAGGGAGTCCGGGTCCATGTGTACTGCTGGCCCCCAAAGGTAAAAGCCAGTTTGTATTGGTCCTCCCTACTGACAGGTACGGTCCAGTATCCATTGGTCAGGTCTATTGCTGTGAATACCTGTGACCCCTGAATCTGGGCCAGCCCTTGGTCAATGTAGGGCAGAGGCCATCGGGAAGTATGGACCCGTTTGTTGAGCTCCCTAAGGTCGGCGCAGAGTCTCCACTGGCCGTTTGGCTTCAATATTCCCAGCACCGGATTATTGAAAGTGCTGTGGACTGGACGGATTATTCCCCGGGACTCAAGGTTCTTAATTATTTCAGTAAGGGACTCCATGGATGCGAGAGGCAAGCGATATTGCTTCACAAACACTGGAGTCATTCCAGGGTCCATGGGAATTGTTGTGGTGTGGAAGTCCGTGCAACCACAGTCATATGAGTCTACCGCAAAGAGATCTTGGAAATCCAAGAAAACTTGTTTTAACTTTTGCGTCTGTTCCAGAGTCACACAGGCATCAGCAAGGTTGACTCTCTCTTCCACCATCTGCCTGAAGCCTGGAAAGACTTCTGGTTTGGCTATCTCAGCGGCCTCCTCCAGCTGGGTGGAGAAGTCCCTGGTCAGAGTGCTGATTTGGACTGGAGGCTTCAGGTGGGAAAGGCAGCCCTCATGGACCTGGAAAATCACCTCATCCCTCCTGAAGTCACAAGTCACATCTTCCTTACCGTAAGGGCAAGAAGTGTACACCAGGAACTTCCCCCCATGCCGGGTGAAAATCCTGTCTGGTGTTGTATTGTCCTCACCGTCACTGTCAAAACAGTCATTGGGGATTGGTCCTAACAGTTCATTTCCTAAATCAATGGAGAAATGTCGGTCATCAACCGCCATTCCAATAATGGTGCCTGCGGCTAGAGTAATACTCTTTAAGTCGCTGTTATCCACCTCTATTGGAATGGTGTCATGTTCTATGTTGACTAATGGAGTTGGGTTTACCCCCAAACCTTGCTGTTGGAGAGAAGCATTTAGATGTATGTAAGCATCAGGGTTTTTCAATTTCTGTCCTCTTTTAACTTCCACTTCCAGGGAGAATTGTCGGGTCCTTTCTGGGATGGTGACTTCCTCTTTAATCTGAATTTCAACTGCATAAGGTAGCAATTGAGCTGACCTAAATGCTTTTTCTGGATCATCAAAACCCATGGGATTATCCGCTAATCGGGACCAAGCTTTGAAGTTTATTAGGTCCAAACTAATGGCGAAGCGATTGAGAATGTCACTGCCTGAGTAAAAGGCGGCAGTGACGTCTCGCAAGAGCCAACAATTATGGACTATGCTCTTGTTGCCAATGGAGATTTTGAGCATACACCTGCTTGGCAGGAGATGTTTGGAATTAGGTGCTTCCAGGTCCATTTCCCATTTGTCTATCAGTTTGAATGTGGGAATGGCTGGATCTTTTGGGAGTTGGCGGAACATGGCTTCGCTGATGAAGCTCTTACCGTTGTTCACACACACTCGAGCGAGAACAGAGTCCTTCCCATCATTTAACTGAACAGGGATGAACAACTGATCTCCAATTTGCTGAATATCAGCCAGGCTCTGAGCTGATTTCACATCTTTCTGGACTATAGGAGTGGGAGTGTCTGATTGTGGATTGGTGAAGAATTTCAGAGTGTTTCCTTCCAGTGTGGAATACCACCTTAAACTGGAAGTAAGGTTGATTTTCAGAAATAGAGAGGACCCCCCATCACCAGTTGTCCTACTGCTATTACTGTCACGTCTGGACTTTGGTTGTTCTAGAAGTGAAATTCTACTTGGTCAGATTTATGTTCAACCATGTGGCAGGTGCCGTTTAAACTAACATGGTTGACACTCTGTTTTAATTTTATTGGTCGGCTAGTCTGGGTCCAGAGGACCTTGTTTACACAATCTATTAGGGGTGACAACCTTCTCAGGAGGTCGTTCCCTAGTAAACAGGGGGTGCCCTCTTGAGTCACTACTATGACCGGGTGTTTCACCTTGCGTCGCCCAATTTTGATGTCCAAATCTGCAGTCCCCTCGACAGGAATTTCCTTCCCGTCAAAGTTCTGCAGTTGTCCAGGAAGAGAGGTGAGAGGAATACGGTCATTCTCCCCCCTTCCTGCATTTAGTTCCTCAAAGGCCCTTTTGGACAGAAGGGTAGCTTGGGATCCAGTGTCCACCAGAGCCAAAATTGTACCTTGCCCCTGTACTTGTACCGGGGCATAATATCTTCCCTCCTTCTCCTCAAGGGGGCACAGATAATGCACATTTTTGGACAACTGGTGGGCTAACTTTCTGGTTTTGGACATGGCGAGAGAAGAGATTTGGGCAGAATTCTGTGGAGAGACTTGGGAATCTGAAAGAAAAAGTTGGCAACTGGAGATCAGAGCCATTGTGGGTTCCCCTGGTTCCGGTTCTGGGCTGCCCCGCCCTTTTTGGAGGCAGTCATAAGGATGGGTTTGACCCTTGGGATTTTGGTATTGTCGGTTCTGGGATGAGATGATGGGCGGCGGTAGCTCTTTCTCCACATCTCTCCAGTCTGGATTGGAATCCCTTGGGACCCATTCTTCCTTGGGAGGAGTTCCCCCATCTCTAAAGGAGAAGATCCTTTTCCCAGGATCTTTTGAGGATCCCTCTCCCTCAAATTGGAAGACCTGTACCTCCTCCACAAAGTGGGTCTGTTTGGGTCCTTTGTTTCTCCTACCCCCCCTCTGCTCCTTGGGAGGCGGGCTTTCAGGGGCAGGAGATTTTGTTTCCGGTTCCTGGTTTTCCAGGGGCTGTTTACAAGTTGGGAAGGAAGCTTCCTCCAAGGCTTTACACCCCCTTCCCCTTGTGCCTCCTCCCTCGGAACCGGTGGGTTATCGGGGTGCTGCCCCCGTCATTGTTCTGGAGCACCAGGTCCAGAGTTTGGGGCATTCTGCGGTGGCATGCTCATCTGAGGGTTCTGTTGAGCCCTCAGTATGTGACCCAGATCCCGCGCCATATTTTGGACCTGGCGCTCAAGTTGTGAAACCCGCTCAGGCTGATACGGGGCTCTATTTTCTCCCCTGGGCTGATCCCAGGAAGGGTAGCTATACCTTCTCTGGTAGTAGCCCTGGTTGGGAAGATTTTGGTACCCCTCCACCCTTGGCCTCCACTCTCCCGGATTAGGTTGTCTGGGCTCAGGGAATTGGGGAAAGAAGGATGGATGATTTTGGGGCTGGAAATTGGGTGGATACCTGGGGAAAAAGTTCTGCCCAGGATTTGGAGAATTTCTGCTCTCCTGCGGGAAGTTGGGAGGGAAGTTCCCTGGGTTAGGTGCTTGGCTGGATCCCCCCCTTGGGCTGGAGGAGTCCACACATAACCCAGGATTGGTCGGTTTCACTTGTAGCGGGGACTTACATAGTCAGGGGAGCGGGGGACCCCATTTGTGGGACTACCTCCTCGACTGCCTGTCTGTGACTGGCCCGAGGGCCGTCTGGGCTGTGAATTATTTGGTGCAGACAGGTTTTTAGGCCCCCCCATCACCAAATCTAAAACGGGGGCAACCTTTACCTCTGCCACCTTGGCAGCAGCAGGGGTGTGTTGGTTTTGGGGTTTTTCGGCACATTTTTTTTATTTTCGATGGGCTTCTGCACCTCATAGATCCGGGTAGCCTGTTCAATGACCCAGTCTAAAGATCTTTTCTCATGAAAATCTCTCACGAGCTGGGTCATTATGTATTTGGGTAAGGCATGGAAAAACGTATTGATAAATTCTCTGCTATCTGTGTGCACCCTTCTGGTGGTCTGCGCAAAAGCACGCTTTAATTCTTGCACAAACTCTTGTGGGGCCTGATCTTCCCCACATTGCAAATTGTAGGCTGCCCTGCGAGCCTCTTGAGGATTTCTGTGCACAGAAAAATGTTTCCAGATGGCCGCCCTGTATGTGGACCACCTTGAATGTTTTTGATCCTCCAGCCCTGCAAAGAAACTGGAGTATTCTGGTGAGAAGGTCCACTTTACATATTGAATACAGCTTTGGCTGTCCTTCAAATGGAAAGTCTCCATCATTTGCTCATAGAGCTCCAAGTGTTCCCAAACAGAATACTTGGCGTTCTTATGATAAGGCGTGATGACACTCCTTATTGCCTTTATTTTTTTCAATGGGTCCTTAAGCAAGGCCCTTTTTGCCTTATTGGCCTTTTTGGTTCGGGTAACCCTGGTCCATTCATCCTCCGACTCAGAAGCGCTGCTCCCAGAGGTGCCCGTCTGATCTTCCAGGTTTTCCCGGATTTTGCGAGCCTGGGAATGGCTGGCAGAATGTGGGGACCTGGTCTCCTGTGTCCTGTAATGCTCAGAGGAGTCTTCAGATCCCTCCTTGCTGCCAGGATTTGATGGGTACCCCCCCCCACTGACCTAACTGGGCAGAAGTTTTCAGGATGCCCTTAATGGGCCTACTCTCCTGGAGTTCCCCACTAAATTGCACTGTGCTTGGGTGCCCATACCCGGATGCCCGCCCATCCATTCCTGGGAGGTACTGGCCTATGAGCCCCATACTTCTAGCTGGATAGTAATCTGCCATCCCCGTGGCCCTGGGCTCATGTGCGCGAGGGGACATTAGGGTGGCAGAGTCCAGGGACTGGGAGAGATGAAGGCCTCTGGTACTAGGGCTCCTGAGGTTATGCTCAGGAGTTTCTCTTTCCCAGCGAACCTCATCTCTATCCGCCCCTGTTCTCTGTTGCAATGCAAGAGCCTGTGCTTTCAGTTCCTCAGTTAAGGCCTTACTAGACTCTATCAGTCTCTCCTGCATCGCTACCTGTTGCTCGAGCCTATGATTGTGCTGGCAGAGTGCCTCATTCTCTCTCTGTGCCTCCTGATTGGTCCTGGAGTACTGGGCCAGTCTTTGCTGCAGGAGGGTTACCTCCTGAGCTGTGTCCCTATTGGCCTGCTCCTTTCTTGCCAGAGCATTCTCCACCCTCCTGGTGTGCTCTAACAAGTTCTGGTGTTCTTTTTGGAGGTCACCCAGTCCCTGGAGGGCCAGGTGATTTTCTTCCATTTTCCTTTTTAAGTGGCAGACTTCCTGGCCTAAGGTATCCCTCTCCTGACTAAGAGCCTGCATCTGTGCCGCCAGGTCATCCCTTTGCCTTTGGAAGGCACCAGCTTTCTGGCGCTCCTGGTCAAACTCAGCCTGGGTATCCAGGTCTTTCAAACTCAGTTTATTGCTCTCTGCCTTCTCCCTATCTAGGTGGCTTTGCAGGGTGACTACCTGCTCAGAACATGCCCTATTGAAATCTAATTGTTGCTCCAGCTTTTTCTGGCTCTGCAGTAGGGAGTCCAAACCTTCTTGGTACTCCTTCTGCAAGGCCAGAAATCTGGTATCCTGGTCAGCCTTTTCCTGATGCAGCACATCCATATCCTCCTTTATTTTAGTGATGTACTGTCTGCTGTCCTTTTCTGACTCCTGGCTCCTGGGCAGCCTCTGCTCAGAAGAGTCCAGATCAGATTGGGCCTTCTCTAATGCCATCTGTTGCCTATTTGCCAGATCTTGGCCTTCAGCACATTTGTACTGCATGGCTCCCATATATAGGTACAAATTTGCCGCTATCCTGGCAATCTTATTATGTTCATCTTTGGCTTTAGGGGCCATATAGAGTTCACTCAGGGCCACAGGTAGGGGACCCTGATCTCTCCATATATCTGACCCTGTTTCAGTGTGCTGTTGCGCGATTGCCTGCAACCAGACCGTTTGGTCCTGATGAGTCCACTCACCTCTCACAAATAGCTTATGTAAGAAGTGCTCTCTGGCTATTTTGATGTCTACCAGTGTCGTCATTCTGGAATTTGAGTCCCTTCCTGACTTACAGAAGTTTGTATTTTATTTTGCAAAACAGACCGTTTCCTTAGAGCGTTCCCTTGAGGGATGCTTTCATAGTGTAAAACAGCGTGGTGATCTAACCGGATATGTTTATCTGGTCATTTGGCACACTGTATTAATCTGCACAAGTGGTAATTCTAACCCAGAATATCCCGTCTCCGAGCCCCCAATTTTGTAAGCGATATTCAATCAACACTACAGCCAAGTCAATGCCTAGTCTGGGATGCTGAGGAAAACCCTTAATAATGTATTTTTATGTCTAGTTCAGTACTCTGGATGACCACCCTTGTATAACACCCCCTCTTAGAATCCCCCTGACCCACTGAGCCAAGAAGTAGGTTTGTTTTGCAAATTAAAAGGTTTATTTGACAATTTAAACAATATATATATATCACACTTTATAATAAATTAATATCTGATAGTACACTTAGACATATGATGTTGATCAACAATGGGTAATCTGGCACTAGCACACTTCTTTACAATCAATGAGGAGTTAGTATAGGATGGATAAAGTAGCAAAAATACTTTTATGATTTCAAGGGAAAAGCAATGAGGAATAAAATGCAGTACAGAAATACTTGATATGATTTTAGCAAAAGATAAGATAATCACTTTTTCTCTGGCAATTCACCCCCCTCCCCTATGCAATGTAAAAAATGGAAGGAGATGGAAAGAGGAGCACACAGTTCTCAGGAATGCAATCAAATACAATACGAAATTCAGTTCCCCCCCAGCAAGCTTAGAGGAAACAGGTAGGAGTTTGAAACACAGGCCCAAAATGCTTTTTAAATGTGATGGCAATGGATGGGAAAATGTGCCAACTGATTTTAATTCCCTCTAGAGATTCAGGGTGAGTGGGAGATGCGTGTTGGTATTAGTTCAGGCTCACTTTAGCAATGCTCTATGAGTTATTACCAAGTTGCAACGGATTTTAACAAAAGAAAGAATGGAGCTGCTATTTTGACAAGTGGAGAAATTGAGCCAAAATCGCAAATTGCAGTAAATTTTGCGAGTGCATAAATCATGATTGCGGAACAACTATAAGGAGTAGGCTTGTTGGAAAGCTTAGATTCTAAGCTTCCAGAGGAAAGTTACATCTTGTTCCTAGCCCAAACGGTTCCAGAGATACGGACGATTAAATAAAGGTAGATTTTCGGAATTTAAAGTAAAACTCAAAAGGACAGGTGACAGCTTGCAGCTTCAGAATTGACAGGTGACAGTTTTGCAGCTTTACAAATGACAGATGACACGATTTCTAGGAGGCAGTTCTACTTAGGTTAAAATAGTTTGGATTATATTATTTTAACTAAGAGATTGGTTCTGCAAAGTTCTGCTAGGTACTCACAATATAAATTTGAACCAGTACTCGTCACGGATCTGGTCAACACGTCCGGCTGCGGTTCTGTCTGCTCGGTGGGTCAATCAGGCACCGGCTCTGCTCACAGCGATCTGGGTCAGCTCTGCTCTGCTGGTCTAGCCTCTATGGATTCTGGATGTAACACTGCTTTTTGGGTACTGCTACAGGTTCTTGCAAAAATTCTCGGCAAAACTTCAAACAGCTCGCCCGGCTGTTGAATAGTTTGGTTAGTTTTGAGGCCTGCTGAAGAGGATTCAGCTGGTGGATTCAGGCCTCTCTGCTACAAATTCTGGAGTTAATCTCTGCTACAGGTTCTGGAGATTGATGGATTTGAAGTCTGGATCTCTGGATGTGAAGTCGTCGGTCAGCATGCTCCGCAGCAAATGGAATTGAATGTCTCTACCTGTCCCAGCAGTCTCTTTTTGTGTTTTGGAAAGTGGGTGTGTGCGTTGGTCATAACTAAACCTGCCCCTCTCACTTATCATTGGCCAATTCCTCCTCTCTCCCTTGATTGAGGGAAGGAAATGTGAGTCAGAGTGATGCTGTAGGTTTTATGGTCAGAGGAACTTCCCCTTGTCAGATTGCACACAAATCTATTTCTGACCCAAATACATATTTATCTATGCAGCATTTTTCTAATATTATAGGTCCAGTTAACATATTTTCTGTAGCACCAAACCATCCGATCCCTGTCTTTGTACG
Source organism: Ambystoma mexicanum (assembly GCF_040938575.1). Classification (NCBI taxonomy): domain Eukaryota; kingdom Metazoa; phylum Chordata; class Amphibia; order Caudata; family Ambystomatidae; genus Ambystoma; species Ambystoma mexicanum. The sequence continues at coordinate 1,009,338,465 of NC_090928.1, read as the reverse complement.
ATGTTGTGTCCACTGATGACAGAATTCTCCCCTTTTCATCCAGATAACAACCTCTAAACCTTTCCAGATTTTACACAAATGTGCACCAGGGATATGGGTTACAGATGATAAAGTGTCAGATTTTTAACATGCATACATTTGGAGTGAGACCCTATTTTCCGCTAGCAACCCCCCAGAATACACCACAGGGTCCTAACGCCTCTCAAAATGTTCACAGAAAAATCACAAAAATAATGATATTACTTATATAATTCTGACAAGTCCGCACTATGAGTTATCTATCTTTTTATAATTATGCTCTGGTCAGAAAGGGGTGTGGCTTCCCCTATCACAGGGTGGAATAACTGGTTTATCCACTTCCCCCATGCCAGCTTGTTCACAGAGGCACAGCTGCCCCCCAGTTTCTCCCAAGAGGAAGCTATTTTACGACACCCCCAATATAACATTTGCCTGAGTCCAGGACAGGCCTTTGTTCAACTCCCTGTAGTCCCCAGCTGCTCCACCCCTAATCTAATCAGAGAGGTGACAACTCCTTTTGGCAAGGGGAAGAGTGGCTGAGCAGGTTTCAACTCCTGTCGGGGGTAGTTGTCAGGCAGAATACAGTTTCATTAAGCCAGGTTTCAGCTAAATGTCACTTTTTTGTTCCCAGTTTAAATCGCTTACAATTTTTACATATACATTAAATAATTACTTCCTTCAAGTCATTTCAGAATATAGTTTTACATTGTATCCACCTCTTAGCAAGTCTTTCCTTGGTCTGGTTTTGTTTCATTTGTTCAGTTTTACACAAAAGTCTGGTGGTTTTAAAACGCCGGCTTTCTGATAGTGGTGAGTACTGGTAATGCAACCATTTTTGGGATTAAGAAAATGAATTCCCCACAGTTCTGATTTGCTTTTTTTGGCAATCAGCATTGCCATTCCCAATGGTTTCAGGCTACTGTGTGTGTAGCCCAATGGTGGTTTTAGGCAGTGCCCTCCTGTGCTCACAACATAGGCAAAAATGGGTGGCAGCCTATTCTTCATGTTTTCCCTGTGCACTCTCTGGGGAGTTCTGGCCATCATGATGTTTTCCATGCCAGTACTGCATAGTTTTATGGTAGGGCTTGTATGCATGGGTAAAATCATCCCACATTAGTATGTAGGATATGATTTTTATGAAATTCATCGGAGTTGAAGCGAGAAGGAAGATTGAGCAACCGCTGATGCCCATAACTCCCCGTTTTATGTACTTGTCATTAAACGGACTCCCTTTGCCAAACCATTGAGTTATCATTATTGATTTGATGCTTGATCTGCACCCCTATCCATCTCAGAGGTGCTGCTATTCCATCTTAAAGTGCTGTTTGGGAAAACCCTATTCCTATGGGCCGGCTGGGGTTCCTCCTGCACTTCATATCATCATATCATATCATATCATACCACTTCTTTAATGAGCTTAATGACTAATTTATTGATACTATTTAAGATGGATTGTGCATCTTTAGAAAGAAGACCAGTCTAATGCTTTTTAAAATATTACCATAGGTGAAGTCTGAAGACTAACGCATGTTTTGAGTTAGTTCTCTGTACTGGAAATGTTGCCAGAGATTTCCATGTCCTATGCTGCTAAGCGTATTGTGGCACTGTTAGTGTCCTAAGGTTTTGAAAACAGGTTCACCTATCATTGGTGTTAATTGTAGGAGATCTCCAAAAACAATAACAATTTTCCCCCAAATGTTTCTTCGTCGTCTGTTTTAAGGACTTCTTGCAATCTGAGGTGAATTAAAGCCAACATTAGGTTGGAAACCATGCTTACATCATCTATTAGGAGTATTTTCATTTGTTTCAAAATTCTGCGAACTTCAGTAGCAGCTTCTGCTGATGGTTTGTAGTGCTCTATACTCTAATTTGTTTTGTTGTTCTACTGGAAGGAGCAGTAGTCGTTGTAAAGTTACGCCTCTTTTTTTGTAGTCAGCTAAACCTGTAGGGACAGTTACAACAGCTGAAAGGTTGTTGTTTGTTAGGTTTTTGAGGAATTTGCTGATCATTTTAATTAAGAATGTTTTTCCAGATCCAGCTTCACCACTTACATAGAGGAGCAGAGGTTTATAATGTTCACAGCTACAAGTTTTACTTTCATGCTTCAAACCATGTTCAGTTTCTTGTTCAATCATTTACCTGTGATTTCAGCAATGACAAGTTTTCTTCTGGTTGTTGATATTGATAAATTGTATTTTCTAGTTCAATCATGGCTAGTTATGCCTCATTTAGAATGAGTGGCTCTCCAAGTGGTTCTTGGCTTCCTGTAAGAGAAGGTTGACTGCCCACTGGAGTGTCTTCATCTAGTTGTGCTTGAACGTATTCCTCTTGTTGGTGTTCATTGTCCAACATGTTTTTGTATTTCTTGGAATTTACATTTTGTATACTGCTTTCATTTGCATTGGATGTAGCTTCAAATGAGTCATGGTTACTTAATAAATCCTCTTCTTGTCTCCATGGTTTAAGAAGTTGCAGGAAGAGTTTTAAATGATAATTTTATATGATTAATTAGGCTGGTTCTGGTAAGTTTGACGAGGCTCCCATCACAAGCTGAGACCACATATTTTCCACTTTTTCACCTGGTTTCACATTATTTTTGTAGGAGAAGTTTTGGGCTATGTGGTACAGGCACATGTTTTCCAAAGCAGTACTTCAGTTTGGGTAGTATCTGTCTAATACATAGTTTTTTAAAATGTCCTGTCTGTTGGGATCATTTCTGGCTAATGTTTCTATGTCTTGGTAGGATTTCAGCACTCTTTTTCTGGATGCAGCTGGACCAAGGTTTAGCCAGACTATATGTTCAGATTTGCCATATAAGGCTGTGCCGGTTTTACGGTTTGCAGCTTCGTAGCATCCGCATTCTCAATGGGACAGCATTTTTATGCCAAAGCTGCACAATTTTTGTGACAGTGTTTTGCCAGATGATAAGTCATCCCAGAGGTCTTTTAGCTCTGTTTTCTCAGCTTTGTGACATAGCTTGCAACAGCAGTGGGACTGTCTGCAATATATTGTATATCTATGTTTGCATTCCACAAGAGGGCAATGATTGCATTGTAATTATTGATGTACTTTGAAGCTTCATTTCTTTTAATGCTGTATGTGTTTTTAGGCGACTTGCCTTTCTCAATGTCTCTAAAAGAAGACAACTAGCTGTTTACTTGTCCTTTTGCTGAAACTGGTCTAGGGAAACCAAAGCAGCATTTGGTGTAGTATTTACCTTTGTTTTTATAGCTGCGTCTGCAGTATTTGCCACATTTATGTTTTTCGAAGAGTAACATTTGTGTATGTAGCTCAGTATGTGTGGTTTCTGAAGGGATGTCACAAGATATGTATTTGTGAATAAACTGCAAAATAGTGGCATCATTGTCATGACCAAATCTAGGAGCATCTTTTATCCACAAAAGCATGTGGATGTGTGGTGCTCCTCTGGATTGATATTCTTTTCTCCAAAATAACTGATCCACTTCTCTGAGGGAAGGAATATTTTTTAGTACAGATAGCATGGCAATAAAGTGGTGGTGAAAGAATCTTGATACATTTACAGGATCAAGAGAATAGAATTCTCCTGGTATTTTATGTCTATTCCTTCTTTATATTTGTTTGCTATGCCTAAGACGTCATGCAAGTCATCTCTTGCATATTCTGCACAACTTAAAGTAACAAACCATTTCGGTAGGCCAAGGTTCCTTACATACAACGTACATCGGTGTGACGTCGGAACCAGTATTCTTCTGTACCATGCATGTTTTCCTAGAGATTTGTGATACTTGACTGCAAAACATCAACATTGTCTTTTATCTTTTGAAGCAGTTGGGTAACAGACATGTTTAAAAAATTAGAGCCTGTATTTAATGTGTGTGAAACTCTGTAAAATAGAGTTGCTAGTTCACTTTCAAACAAGAGGTGGAATTTGTATTCTACATTTTATCTGAATCTGGGGTCTTCAGAATACATTTGTAAAGTGCGATATTCAATGCTATTATTTAAGTGGATCTTTCATCATATCTTCCTCCTTTTACTGTAGAAAAGAGTAGAGGAAAGGATTGTGCTTCTACATTTTTCTCCCATATACTGATTGGAGATCCTTTGGCTTGACGCATTTGATATATTTCAATACATAGTATATGGTGTCTTTGGAGTGTAGTGGGGGAATTGTATACTGGTCCAAAATATTGGCTGCAGTAATGCCATCTACATGTTCAACTTTGCCAGTTGGTGATGCATCCTGAATTATTTGGGTGGTTTCTCTCATGTTCTCTTCAATGTTTATATCTTTGTAGTACTCATTGTTTTCTTTTAGATATTGTAGGGCTCTTCTAACTTTGTTTAAGTCTACTAGTTGTTTATAATTTTTTATGTTTGTTGTTGTGCTGGTATACTACTTTGCCACAAATGCCTTTTAATAATACAGAAGGAGGCAATTTGGTTGTTTTGAGTTGGAGGTGTATTATAGCTTGAAATGGGTGTACTGTTTGGATTATAATGCTCTCATACAAATTAAGATGTTGGAGAGGTTTTTGAAGTGGGAATATTTTCAAGTTAATAGTGACAGCTTGTGATGGCATTTAGTTGTTATCAAGCTCTGTATAGCAGTGTGTGCAACGTATTGAGGGGTCTCTTATTTAGTATTTATGTTCTATTATAAGATATAAAGCTAATTGGAACCATTGGGATTCCTCATTGTCCTCTATTTTGTAAGTAATATCTACCATTTTTGTGCTCTTTTTATAAAAAGGTATGCAACAACACACACATACTTGGTTTGGTACTTCAGCAGATGTGCTTTTAAACTTTGCTATTACTTTTTAGTAGGTGTTTGTTAGAAGATTGGTGTTTGTGAGGTGTTCGTTAATGTTCTCTAAAGTTAGTCATCTTCACTTCCAAAATATTTCCTGTGGATGAGTTCTATTTGTTGAAGGAGTTATTTGGCTGTTCCATGTAGGAGAATGTTATTGAAATGTTACAGTTGTAAAGAAGGTGTTTTTGCATAGTACAGTCTCTGCAGAAGATTCTGTATAGTGGAATGGTCTGTTCCTAACATTTTGATGGGGTGGAAGTTGCTTTTGCAAGCAGTTCCCGAAATGCAGGCTAATGAATGTCCTCGCAGTCCAGTGTATTTGCGCACTGGGCAGGAGCCCATGGTTTGCAAAGTTTGTATTCTAATTTTGTCTTTCACTTTTACATACTGATAGAGGAATTATTGTAAAGATTGGAACTATTTTTGGTGTACATTAAACATTGAGCTGCATGGCCATTTGTAGATTTGACGGATTAGTTGGGTGAAAGGAACAGTTCATTTAACGTTTGTTGGGGATGGGTTTTTCAATAAGGATGTTTTGTGCCATAATGTTTTTTTCTACCATTTCATACCCTTGGCCATTGCTATGTATGGCAGTTGAGTTTTACTGTTCTTGATTATAAGCCACTTCATTGAAATATGGCTTTGTGCTGCTTGTGTGAATCCATTCACCTTCATATATGTTTGACAAGGTATCTATGTTGACATTGCACATGTTTATAAGTATTTTTGTAATTTACTGATTAATTATGTTAGTGGTTTCATTTAGTTTAAAATGAATATAAATAGTTTTCTTTTCAGCAGAATTGTGCTATCAATTAGAGCTTCCAGGATTAATCTTCTGCTGTAATTTGTAAGGGTAGAGAGTGATTGCTCAGCGATCCTCATAAGATTGTGAAGTACTCTGTAGTGAAGCATTTTTTGTTTTTTAAAATTACTGTTTGGGAATCCTTCACTGTGGCTATGTTAACATTGTTAGATATAGTGGTAGGGTCATTAGCAAATGTCTTCTTCTTTATATATTTTTTTGTTTTGCTTTTTTCGACGAGGGGCCCTAGTTTTTTTAGTAGTTGCTGGTTTACATTTGTTGACTGATTGTATTAGCAGATTTGGTTTCAATGTTTGCTATAAATTCTGCTAGAGGTGGACGAGTGTTTGGCATGCTTTTATATTAATCGGCTCTATTCTTTCTTTATTTTCTACAGAGTTGGTTTTCAATAGGCATTCTGTTCTGTCTGTTTGAAAGAAAAGGAAAGGGTGGGTTTGAAAGTTGTGGAATATATATTTGTGTATTGTGAATGACTTAGAATATGATGGCAGACATAATAGAGGTCTGTCTGATTGTGAAATGGGTTGATACTTGTGGTTAGGAAGGTTGAAAGAGTAGCTGTGTGTGTAGATGTGTAAAGGGCTTGGGTTAGTGCGTAAGACAGTGGTAGTGGAAATGATCAACTGAGGACATTACGATGTTTTCAGGATAATAGTGGGTGTTATAATAATGGTGTTAAGGTGATCATAGAAAGAGTGTCCATGTTGAGGTGTAGTGAGCAATAGCCAAATAATTGTTGTTTTGAAAGGAATTATGGCGGCTACTATGCGGCTAAACTGTACTGTATGAGTAACAGAAAGAATATGACTGCAGTAATGCGCTTACTTTTTAGGATGTGAGAAGTAGTTACCTTCAGATTGTTGTCTTCCTGGATGTTGTTGTTCACTGTGATTGCAAAAGAAAAAAGTTTGTGGCTATATATAGTAATGGTGAAGTAATGTTAGTGCAGGGAGACATTATTTATGAATGTAGGAGGAGGTGTTAGAAAGAAGGCTTAATCAAATTGCCCATCATTATGAGTATGGTGGTAACCCTGGCAGTGCTGCAGATGGATTGCCACCAGATTCCTAATCTTTTTTGGCACCTGACTTCCTGGTGCCAGCAGGACATCACAAGTCCCCTTGGCCTAGAAAGTCAGGTGCCGGAAACTGTTAGTCCTATAGGACTCTACAGGAATGGGGACACCGGAGCACTTGTTCCATTGGTAATGGGGCTGTTGGTCCCTTGATACACATTCTTATTGGGGCTGAAGCAAGAAAGTGTGACATTTTTATAGAATGCAAAATGGAAACTGCTGAGTGTTTTAAAAGCTGGCCTTTTGGGGAGGCTGTACATGAAAGTTGAAAAATGGCTTTGTGGATTTATAGCAGCAGTGTGTGACTTTTTCATTAAAAAAAAATTGGAAATGGAAAAAATGTGTACAACACTTTTAAGTGGCACTTGTGTGAAAGTATACTATGTTCTCAGTGCATGCATACTTGCCAGTGTGATGCATTCCAATGTGTAATAGAAAAACAGACACGCTAGGGGTCATAAGGAAGCAGTGTGCTTATTGATACCACTAGTTATCAAAACTGTAAGGTTCTGCTGCATTGGAAACCTTCCACTGGTACCCCCTAAACAGCACCAGGACACATGAAACAATAAACTGAGGAATGAAGGTAAGCCCACTGCGCAGTCCCAAAAAAAAAGGAGAAAGGAGTGGTTCAAGAAGTCCAAATTGTAGAACACAATCGTGTGCTTGAGTGCAGTTTATTGTTCATAAACAGTCAAGTTGTTGCTCATAAGCAGCCGACACGTGTTTCCACCGAACTGGTTGTTATCAAGGCTGTGACGTATTAATTGAAAAACAAATGCACAATCACGTCTCAAAGGAAAATTCAAAAAAGCATCATAGCAAAAGAGAATGCAAGGCATCACAACACAAGAAAAACAAAAATAATGTAAGCCAAAGTCATACCAATATGGTGGTTTGATGATACAGGTACGAAGAATGAGAATGATCCATGAATAAGCAAATTGAAAAGTAAGGGAAAAGCCCAATTAGTGAAAGTACAATGGCCGTAAGTAACAGGAAGCTGTTGGGTGGGCCTTAATCAGGTAGGGGACAGTTGTTCACATGCCCCTTGACCACTCCGAAACTGCTCCCCCCTACATAGTGGTGTGTCACAGTACATACACAGAACTGTCACCCTCGAAAGGTAAGGGTCAACAATGTTATGTATGGCCTGTTAGGCTTTCCACTGGGATCCTCTGCCCCACAGGAGTGTCTTGTGTTGTTCGCACCATGCCTGTTCCTCTCTCCAGGCATTCCGGATGGTGGTGGTGGGGGAGCTGCAGTGGCCATAGCAGATACCAATGTGGTCTGCAACAAGCACAGAAAACCCAGCAGGTGCTCTCTCCTGGATAGCCAGATTAAGAATGAGGAGCAGTAATGGGTGGATCCCTTCAGAGGTGCTGTCCACAGATCGCGTGACTGTCCGCAGACTACCGTGCCAGAAATGACGCTTGAAAAGTTATAAAAAATTGCCAGATCAACTAAGGGCTGGTCTACAATCTCTGCAAGGGTAAAGTTTCAGCTTGAAGCACCCTAGGTTGGCCAGAAATGCAGTTTTAAACTGTCTGGGGATACAGACACTCTCCACAAACATTTCCGTTGTGCCATGCGGGTGCTGTCACATCATGACCTCCACTGACGTCTGGGGACATGACAGCTTTCCTACAGATACCTATTGGGCAGAAGACGATGTACGCATGCATGCCACTGTCCGCAGGAAAGGGGCAGAGTCCCTGAACTAATTAAAAGTGTGACTGACACATGTGAGTGGACATTTCCAGACAGGCGTGGTGTCTGTTGGCATAATGCGACCAGGTGCTCATGCGTACCAGTATCCGCAGGACAGGGGCAGAGTCCTGAAATAATTAAAAGTGCGACACATGCAAACGTATATGTATTGACAGGCGCGGCGTCCAGGGGCATAGTGAGATGAGGTGCCCATACGTGCCTGGGTCCGCAGGACAGGGGCAGAGTGCCCAAACTAATTAAAAGTGCAACATGTGCAAGCAGAAAAGTCCGGACAGGCGTGGTGTCGGGGGGAGGGGCTAGTGAGATCAGGTGCGCATGCGTGCCAGTGTCTGCAGGACAGGGGCGGAGTCCCCAAACTAATTAAAAGTGTGACACGTCTGAGCGGACATGTCCAGACAGGAGCAGTGTCTGGGGGCATAGTGAGATCAGGTGTGCATGCGTGTCAGTGTCTGCAGGTCATGGGCGGAGTCCTCGAGCTAATTAAAAGTGGAACATGGGCAAGCGGACATTTCCAGAGAGGCGCTGTGTCTGGGGGCACAGTGGGATGAGGTGTGCATGCGTGCCAGTATCTGCAGGACAGAGGTGGTGTCCCCAAACTCATTTAAAGCATGTCACAACAGAGCGGATGTGCCCAGACAGACACGGTGTATGGGGTCACCTCCATTTTATTTATGGACAGCCCAGACAGTTGCGCAGTCCACAGACACAGAATTGGGCTTTTTAAAAAAAAAGGCTAAAACACAGCACACACACATATTTATTGAAAACAAAAACATATATTCAATTAAGAAATAGATGGGGAATAGGAATGGGAAACATAAATGGGAGAGTTGGGATTTTGTAGACAACGTTCATGATGGGAGGAAGGGATTGAGGTTTCTTCAAAGCGTCTTTCATTTATAGAATTTGATGGGGGTGATTGGTTGGGATAAGGTGAATAGGTACAGGTACAAGTCGGGCATTGTTATCGAACACTGGCACACATGCACATTTTTCACAAATGTCATCAACTGCATAAAATTATTATTTAGTTCATTGATTTTTGCTTATAACTTCATCAGTTCATTCAGTGCATCTGGAGTTAGGGGCTGTCTGTGCACACCTTAAGGTTCCCTCAAATGTAATTCGGGCCTGGTTTTCACATTTCCACTATGTACTATTAAAAAGAAAACCATGTTATAGAGATGTATGAACAAATTACATCACTTGTTCTGCTTTAAAAAATGTATTCTGTACCATTACAGCAGTTTTCTATCGCTAATTTCCTCATTGGGGAAATGTTCCTCCAACCATTCCAGCATTCTTGCCATTTCTGTTCAACGAAAACAATAGTGCTATTTCTTGCAAGTTATGTATACATAATAAATGGCAATTTTACAGAAAGAAATACAGTGTACTTACTATTTTCTAAGAGATTCTTCTGGAATAACTGCCAGGTGTTTGTCAGTGTGTAAGCAAGTTTCCGCTGCAGTGATAAAATTAGGTGTATAGTTAAGCTTTGTGCTTGGTACATTCCATTATATCGTGCACCCCATGAAAACATACTTGTGTTTTTTTAAGTACAGAATTCATACAACTATTTATTTTTGGATGTAGTACATAGATCTCTTATTGTTTCATGTATATGTCTTTGCCCGTTGCAGAATACAACATTGTAAGGTAAACCCAATGCTTTTGGGCAGTATGAATGTTGTCCAAAGTACACAAACATTTGCGCGGTCCATGGACTCTGCGGCTATCACAATGGGGAAGAAGGGGCTCAGTATGATGTAAGGAACGTGCAGAAAAAGTAAGGGTATCCTGGTAAAAATCCACGTAATTCAGTGAAAAAATGTTGTTAAAGTGACGTTATGGTTAAGTTGTACTAATAAATACCTATAGAATTCAGTGGAAAAACCTTGCTAAAGGGATGTTATGGTTACAAGTAAAATCAAAAAAGGCCAGAAATTCTGCAATTATGGAAAGATAAGCAACCATAACCCATGCCACCACTGTGCACTGCTAAGAGTAACACCCTATTGCTGTGGCTCTTCAATATCTATCTTGTCCCTCTGGCTCATATGATCTCCTTCTAGGCTGGAGGACTGCAACAATCTCTTCCTCAACTTCCCCTTTTGTTCCCTACACCCCCTTCAGCTAATCCAGAATAGTGCTGCAAGATTTATCTTTCGGCTGAAACCCAGGAATCGTATCTTTGGAACCCTAACATCTCTAGAATGGCTCCTGGTGGACGCAATAATGACATTGAAGACCTTCTGTATCATCGACGAGGCTTTCTGGGGCCTGGGACCACGTTATTCCCAACTCTCCCTAAATAATCCCCTACTAGAGCCCTCCGCTCCTCTAACTCCAATACTCTGCTTGTCAAACACTTCTCCAAACAGAGAGCGGGGGGCCGGTTTCTCTCTTCGGCTGGTGCCTCTCTTTGGATCAGCTTGCCTGCTCCTCTCAGACTTTATCCGTACTTTCTTAAGTTCTGGAAATTTCTCAAAACTCTGTTTTTCTCGTCATCTTTCACTCTGTCCCTTCCCCGCTAACTCATACCACTGCCCCTGAGATTGGTGGCCTGGTCCCTCATGAACCTCACAGGTTCCATGCCTGTACATAGTCAACACCAGTACTACCCCCGTTCTGCACTGCTCTAGCGGGCCTACCGCCAGTCAACTGTGCACCCTTGGGACGCCTCTGCCCCAGCAATTAGCCAGTGGCCTCAAACCTTGGCATTCCTTGAAACTTCCCTCCCGGGCTCCCATTAGCACTTGCCCATCCCTACCCCCCTTCCATTCATGCTTTTCACAATGCATATGTGCATTTATAGCAGCAGTGTGCAAATTTGTTTGTGTAAGTAAGGGAAATGCAGACACATACGATTTCTAGAACATTGTTAAGTGGCAGTTGGTGTGTGGAAGTTTAATATGTTGATAGGGTTGTATGTAGACTTTTTGTAAGTATTTGGTGGATGGAAGTGTGACTGTTTGAAAGCAGGCAATGAGGGAGTATTACAAACATAAAAGCAACAAGGTTGGAAGAGCTGTCCTGTGTGATGGTGTGCACATGCCATCTGGGACATTTATTGATGCATGGCCTGGATAGGGGCCTGCACAGACTGTGGATATTCATGAAGTTCCATATGATATGATATGGCATTTATAACCCACCTATACACAAGTGTTTCAAGCCTCGATGAGGGAAGAGAGGGGGAAAAGAGGGAAGACAGAGACAACGATCTTACTAGGCCAGGTGACATTGAGATTGCGGGGAAAGGGAAAGTGCGGGGGCAAGGGCAGTCCAGTAATAATGAATATGATAAATAAAACAATAGGTGAAAAGTGCGGCCAGCTTGTGGCAAGTGCACGGGTAAATGCAGACATCAAGTTCTTCAAGAGCTGGTGGGGACTGTAGGGATACAGAAACGGCCCCTAAGTGGAGGGGTTCCCGGGAGGCAGTGCAGCTGGGCAGCTGGCGGGGGAGGGGACCTGGCCCGAGAACAGAGGGTAGCCAGGTGACCAGTGCAGCTTCAGCCAAGAGTTCAGCAGGGGAGAGAGGGAGAGAAAGCAGAAGCAAAGAGGAAGGTCTTGAGGTGCTTCCGGAACCAGCAATGGTTCTCCTCAAGTTTCAGGGAGGCAGGGAGGCTGTTCCAGAGGGAGGCCCCAGCCGAAAAAAAGAGCTACCACCAACTTGTTGCTTGGAGAAGCGGCTGACCCTGAGGGAGTTGGAGGCGGATGAGCAAAGAGCTCAAGAGGGAAGATATTTAGGAAGAGAGGGATTATGGTCCTTATTGTATGCTAGAGAAAAGTATTTGTGACAGAAAATTGTTCCAGTCCCTTTTTTTTTCTCTAGTATACAACTGTCCATTACTTCCATTAGCATAGTACAACATGGTAATGGAAAGGTTGGAGAATCTTACTAACTACTTTATTGAAAATTGTAAAGCAGATGGAATCTATACGATTCATTATTTTTAGTTCTATTTTTTAACTGTGAAAGGTGACTCCAAAGGAACCTTATTTGGGTGTGTTTTTAATTTTGCAATTTTTATCTTGTTTTTTGCAGTAGCAAACCAACCATAGATATGGAGGGGCAGGTGGAGGAAGATGTTGGGCATGCTTTAAATCTAAGAAAGGAGTAGTGATTCTCATGCTCTTTGATCACAGCTTCAAATGCACTTTAAAACTTCTCTCACCTGCAGAGTGGTGTGCTGCAGTATATTCAGAGTACTGTTGTCTTGGAAAGAAATGGATCAACAAGCTCTGTGAGGGCTTGCAAGGTAGCTGGTGGGATCTTCTCCCCACAGGAGTAGCCTGTGTGGTGGCAACAGCGGTTGAGGAAGATTAGGTAGAGGATGACAGACTACTTCTTCTTGGGAAAGAAACAGACTTTCTCAGAGCACCGGGGTTGTATGAGCCAGTGTGGCGGTGCTTGGACGTGATACCTAAAGACTACTGCCCATGTTGTCTGTGAATGAGTATGAGTCCACACTCAATGCATTCAACATGGGTGGCCTGGGCCTTTGGTATACCTTGTACGGTCTTAATGAACTGCCATACCCATGATTCTCTCTGGGTACTGGAGGTAGGCATTTCCTCTATCTCATCTTCCAGGTCCGCTTGATCTTCCTCTGCATCATTCTACCTTTTCCCTTGTCCTGGCCCTCCAGCTGGTGGTAGTGGTGTTGGTGGTGTTGGTTCCTGGGGAGGAGGTATGACCATGGATGATGCCATTTTTGACGTTAAATAGCAGGTGTGCTAATACTCTTCCAAGCAGGTGTTCTCTCCAGGATTGCCGATGAAAAATTAGTAAGAATAGGTCTAGGAGCTGTGCAAGGGTAAACTTTCAGCTTGAAACTTCCTAGATCAGCTAAAAATGCAGTTTCGAAAAGTCTGTGATGCACGGACAGGTTCGCCAAAGCGTCATCACAGCATGTGCAAGTGCACGCTTGTGGTCCCGTGACACTCTCCGGAAAGTCCTCTGTGACGTCAGACTTTCACGGACGTCTCCAAACAAAATAAACAGTGTAATAATTTTTAGAAAGTTAATAAAGTGTTGAGAATGTTTCTAGAAGGTGCACATTGGCACAGTTTTCACTTGAAACTTCTGAGATTGGCTGAAAATGCTGCTATGTTGTGGGTGAGTATGATATATGAAGTTGTAGCAAATGAGGCTATGAACTTCAGTGAGAAAACGTTGATAAAGGGGCATTATGGTTGCAAGTAAACCCCAGAAATGTGCCAGTTATGGTAAACTAAGCAACCAAAACTCGCCCCTAAACCCTGCACTGCCAGTACTAACATCCAGGACATGAAAGATGACATCATAAATGTCATTGATGACATCCCTGATGACTTTACATATGAAATTCATTTTCATAAAAAGTCCCTACAAGGGGTTGTGCTTGCAATGTTGGTAGCAAGATGTCAGGGGTGATCGGGAGACCTCTTATGAACTATTTAATGAATGAAAAAATGTACTCAACTAAACAAAACATTATATTGGAGTGTTGCTGTTACTACAGGACCCTAATAATACATACACATTAGCAATGGGTGCAGTATGCACCATAGAAGTACGGTTTACTGTGATTTTACAGAATTAAAAGTTAGAGGATGAAATGTAAACTAATCATAAATAATGAAAAAATATTAAACGTTTCTTTTTTGAGGAGTTTGAGGGGGTGTCCGCCAAATCTCAATTTCCCCCTGTTTAAAAACCCACCCACCAGATTTAACCCTTTACCCAAGCCCCACATATATTCTTTTAACAAAAATGAGTTCTTTTTTGTTTTTTAGGATTCATTAACATTTCATTTTCTATTTCATATTCGGTATAATCACTGGATACCTAGAAGTACAGTATTTTTTATCTGGTAATATTGGCAAGAAAAATAATAAATGCAAACCTATCAAAATCCTGACTAATGTTTAATTTGGAATTAATAGCTAGCAATAGAAAACTTACTAAACACTTATGTTAGTGCAAACAATGCATATACAGAGCCACAATGCATAGAAATCTGAGGCACAGTTTAAGTTTAATATTTATAATGCGCAATCCATGGACCCGTGGGCATTAGAGCACAGACAAACATAAAAAAGACAGATTAATACAGCATTGACAATCTAGGATAATGCAGGTACAAAGTCAGACAAACATTGGGGTTTTCAACTTTTTCTTGACGGAGTCCAAGGAGCTTTGATGTCTGAGATCCAGAGGTAAGTTGATCCATTCCTTAGGAGCCACAATGTGGAAAACACCTTTTTCCACCTTCACGGTCCTGTATCTAGGAAGCATCAATAGTTCTACATTTTTGGATATAAGGTTTCTCCTACAAACTTTTTCAGTATAAGATCATGAAGGTAACTGGGCATTAGGCCTTGCCTGCATTTGAAAGTGATGACTAATAATCTTTAGAGTAAGCAGGCATCAACGGGGAGACAATGGAGAACTCTCCTTGCAGTTGAGACATGATCTCTTCGAGACAAATCCAAGACCGCTCTCACTGCCCTGTTTTGGATTACCTGCCACATGTTGCAGTCAATTTTAGTGATCCCAACAAGGATGCTGCAGCAGTAATCGATTTTAGATCCAATCATTGCTCTAGCAATTGTCTCTGCTTTAGTCGGACTAATGAGTGGTCTAAGGTGTGCTAAGAGCTTAATGTAATATGCTGATGCAGACACAATACTTCCTACATGAGCTGTCATAGTAAGCTGTTAATAAAAGATCACGGCCAGAGTTTTTAAATTCTTTAGTGGGGTAATCTTAACATTTCCTAGCTGGAAGCTTGCATAAGATGGACCAAGCTTTGTTAGCAGGAGTGCCAACAATCATCAGTTCTGTTTTTACCCTTTTGAGTGTCAAATTGTTCTGCACCATCCAATCCTTGATGCTTGCATATATCCTATTCAGGTTTGCTTCGTCCAGTGCATGTATCCCTTCAAGAAGGACGACACGCTGCGTGTCGTCTGTGTAATTTGTAAACACAATCCCCTCCTGCTCTAAAAGAGCAAAGAAGGGAGACGTGAATACATTATATAGACACCCATAGATGCATGCACCCTGCGGCACACCAAATTTAAATGTAACCAGTGTGACATCTAACACTCTACTTTCCCTGTTTTCCAAAAAAAAGGCTATCCAGCAGGAGGCAGATGTAGAGAAGTTAGCCACTTGTTCCAACCTGGTGACCAGAGTTGAGTGGTCAACCAGGTCGAAAATGGCTGGTAAGTCTAATAACATCAGCATAGAGGGCTTACATATGTCCATCCATTCCAGGAGCCTAGATTTTAGTTCAATCATAGTGGTCTCCGTGCCGTAGCGCTGTCTAAACCAGATTGGTGACAGTTGAAGATAGGGTGTTTATTCAAGTGCTCTACAATTTGCCCATATGCAACAATGTCCAGGATTTAGAGCAGGAACAGTGTGTTGGTGATGGGTCTGTAATTAAGCAGCTCCTCAACAGCCAAACTGGGTTTATTTAGGATCGGACTGCCGCATGCTTTTTTAAAGTCTAACAGTACCCGACCCTCCAAAAGGGATTCATTTACGAACTTACAAATTGCTTCCACCAAGATCGGGGGGGGGCAGGTTTTGGTTATAATGGCTGAAGAAGAGTCACCTCTGCATTTTGTAGCTTTAAGCTTTTCAATTATACCGGATAGCTCACCCTCCGTTCTGCTTGAAAAGCGGAATTGAGGAATTTTTGGACTTCTTACATACAGATCCTTGATGGCCTTGCTGGCAGCAATGTGAGTATTTTCTTTTTTTAGGACTATATCTGACCTAATGCCATTCCGTTTATCTTGCACGGCAGTTTGAATATCTTGACACCACGCAACATCTTTTACAAGGCAGCTTGCATAGGCCGAGCTCGTGAATTCTTGTTCTTTTAAAATATGTTAAAGTTCCTTAGTTTCTGATTGTGCTTTCACAATCCTAATGTTCAAATTGTTTTTCTTAGCCTCGATAATTGCCCGTCTATATGTCTTAGCTGCTTCTTTATAATTTTTTCAGGGCTTCCAGTGAAGAATTTGATTTCCAAAAATGCAGCATTTTCATGGAGGCAGATTTAAGCTTTCTTGGCTGAGGTAAAAACCAGGCTTTAATATCTTTCACTTCCTTCTCCTTTCTGTGTTTTAATGGCGCCAAACAATTGGAAATATTGTCCAGATTACCAAGAAAAGATTTAGAAATATCCTCGTCTAGAGGGGAAAAGGTCATTTATGGGCTCAATAGGGGTTCCATTTTTTCTTGTGTGAGTAATTTTAGGTTTCTACTCATCCCTACTTGCACGCTCCTGGCTTTCATTTTCCTAGTAAAATCAGTCTGTACTTTAAATAATACAAAACAATGGTCCGACCATGGACAGGGGAATACCTGGAGGTCCTTGGTGGTAAAGACAAAACCCAGCAAAGAGTATGCCCCAAACAGTGGGTTGGCACATGAACTATATGCTCAAATTCCAGATCCTTTAGAGCTTGCTCCATATTTGATGCAAGGATATCATCTTTGTATCCTAACCAGTAGTTTAGATAGCCCAATGCTAAAAAGCTAGAGTGGGCTTTAGGATTGATAGCAGATGATTAGAGAGAGCAGACATAAAACCATGATTTATTTAATCTAGTCTATAGATTAAGAATACATTAGTGTTGTTTCTGTATTAAGACCTATTTTCAGGTCAAGAGAATCAGCTCCATTCATAAATAGTGCATTACCTTCCCATATAATTATGGCAGATTTAAAAATCAATGCTACCCCCAAACCCCTATGCCATCCTCTCTATCTTTCCATATCATGTTATATCATTCAGGAATGGCCAAATGAAGAGAGGGACCAGCTGCCATATAACCCCAAGTTCCGGTTATAGCACAAATATCAATGTTGTTATCCTCAATAAAGGTAGCAACGTCTAAAGCATGCTTCACTAGTGATCTAGTGTTAAGAAGCATGCAAGACAGGTTGTAAACTGTAACAAACCTCTAATTTCCTATCAGCAAGTCTGCCCGCCCCTCTTTTATAGTGGGTGGGTGGATATCTAATTGTGTGCTAGGTTCCAGACAAATATCAGTGTCCCATGTTGGGACATCCACAATGCTGGAAATCATGATATTCTCATGTGAGACAACAGTGGAACAACTAGAAGTACAGCGGTTCTCTCCAGGTGGAATACTGGAATGGTTAAAATGAGAGTGCAACAAGTTGTTATTAACCACTAATGGGTTGCCTAGCAACACAGCATCTGGGCTAGCTAGTGTTGAGACTCACCGTGCACTGGGTGACTTTCCTAGGAGTCGGTAAGTTAAAAATATTCCTTGCAGCCTGGATAGCTTCAAGCACTTCTATGATTCCCATTGAGAGGACGCTGAGAAGAAGACGAGGCTTCCTCCCATCCGGTCTTGCGCGGACCGGCACAGACCAGCATATAGGGAAACTCCAATAAAGAGGAAAGGAACAACATCACCAGAAAATGACAACAACATTACATTTGATCATCATGTAGGGAGATGATTTGCGTGTTTGATGCCTCCTTATTGGCCTATGTTTGTGCACCATGAGATGAAGCCAAACCATAAGGAAAGTACTTTAAGAACATATGGGAAGGTTCAAATTCTCAATGTCAGTGTCAGTGAAAAAAAACAGCTGGCCTAGATATGTGATGTCATCAGTGATGTCATCAATGACATTTGTGATGTCCTCTTTCATGCACCTTTGGCTGACTCAAACCCTAACACAGCCCTCTCTAACTTTCATCTCTCTATCTCTAACACTCTGGATGTCCTTGCCCCTGTCATTAGAATCCACTTGAAGCCCAAATCCAAGTGCAACACTTGGTACGATTCCGACCTCACCGCCCTTAAATGCAAGTGTAGGGCAGCGGAGAGGAAGTAGAGGGCATCGGGTGCACCCCCTGTCAAACTGGCCTGCTGCCTGCTCCAAAGGCAGTACAGACTCTCTGTCCTCACTAACAAGCCCGCATCTCTGCGGCATCTAACAACTGGGCCGAACCGTTCAAAATCTGCAAGGAGCTGGCTAATCCTGGTGCAGTCGCTACCTCTCCTGTTACCTCCCAGGCCCTCAGCACGGCCTTGGCCTCTCATGTCACTACTAAAACACAGGACATCCTGTGCACCCTCTCTTCCTCTACCAATCCGGGCCTGTCTGAGGCTCACTCTCTTCCTCCGTTCTCCTCCTTTCCCATGTTCACCCCTGACGATGTTTCTAGAAAAGACTGATCTCTGAAAGTCTCATCAAAGCAAGTTCTCCCCTGCTCATCCATTAGGAACCATTAAGGACCACATCGACACCCTTGCTACAGCCTTGGCCAATTACTGCAATCACTCATTTGCCACTGGAACTTTTTCTTCCCTCTTAAGCACTCTCTTGTACACCCCCTTCGAAAGAAGCCCACAGTGCATCCTTCCTCTCTGGCTAACTATGGCCCAATCTCCATCACTCCTTTCCTGGAAAAACTCTTGGAAAAGCTGGCCATCTCACAGCTTAATCTACATACTGAATCTGTTGGTTGCCTCCATGACCACTAGTCTGGCTTTAGAGCTGCCAGAACACCTGTGAAACTTGTTCTCCAATCTTGACTCTTATCTCCCTTCTGTCCTCATTCTCCTCGAAATATCCTTTG
The DNA here is from genome assembly GCF_040938575.1 of Ambystoma mexicanum. Lineage (NCBI taxonomy): Eukaryota > Metazoa > Chordata > Amphibia > Caudata > Ambystomatidae > Ambystoma > Ambystoma mexicanum. The sequence continues at coordinate 1,009,319,381 of NC_090928.1, read as the reverse complement.
CTTTTGACATGTCAACCATGCCATCCTCCTCAATCGCATCTGCGACAACCTTGGTATTACTGATCAGGCCCTGGCCTGGTTGACCTCCTTTCTCACTGACCGACCCTCTCAGGTTCAATTGGGGTCTTTCCTCTCTTCTATCCCTCTCTCTACTTGTGGTGTTCCCCAGGGATATAACCTCTCTCTGGCCGTCCACTCTGGGCCCGCTTCCTGCTCCTTAATGTGAAGGACTCCACCCTCTCCATCTCTCCTCACATCTCTGACATCTCTAAGAAGTCAAACTATCATCTGCACCTCCTCAGAGGTATTCTTCCTTTTCTCACTTTCCCCCAGAAGTTCACAGTCTCCGGAGCTCTGGTCCTCTCTAGGCTGGACTATTGCAACAGTCTCTTTATAAATCTTCCTGCTTTACTCTTCGACCTTAACTATTTATCCAGGACAGGACTGCAAGACTTGTCCTTGGCCTCAAGCCCAGGGATCGTATCTCTCCAGCTCTGAAATCTCTTCACTTGCTCTCCATGGCTGCAAGGATCAACTTCAAGACCCTCTGCATCGTCCACAAGGTGTTCAGGGGCCTAGGACTGCTCTACCCCCAACTTTCTCTTCCAAAACATCTTCTTTTTTTTTTTTTTTTTTTTTTTATTTTGAAAAGTAAACAATACAAACCAAACTTGCAGCATTATTTACAATAAACTCGTGAATATCAATTAACACTCATTACTGCTTCCCAAATCCCCCCCCCCCTCTCAAGAGCTTATTTGCATTTCCGGTTCTGTATCCGCTGCGTGTGGCTGGGTATCGCTTCCTTCCGAAGCTGCAGGATCCGCTACTGTGCCAAACAGTCCTGTTATTAACATTCTCCAAGCCATCAGGTTGCCTACATCTTCCTCCCCGCAATTGCTACATGCCTCCTGCCACACCACCGTTTCAGCCTCTGCCCATTTTTTCAAGTCCCGCCATCATACCTCTACCCGTGGCTTGTGGCATTGCTTCCAGCCCATGGCTATCCTTCTTCTAGCAAGCACATATGCCAGGTCCCTCAGTTTCCCAATGTGTTTGGTGTTCCGTGGTCTCGGTAACCCTCCCAACAGGCAGGCCCAGGCCGTATCTATGTTGAGCAGGACCCTTTTGTCTGCTAGTTTCCGTGCCACTTCCCCCCAAAAAGCTTCAATCACTGGGCAAGACCAGAACATGTGTGTCATATCAGCGTCTTCCTCATCGCATTTCGGGCATGCTTGTCTTCCTCATTTACAAACTTAGATATTCTCTTCGGGGTCATATAGGCTCTATGCGTTATGTATAACTGTATCTGCTGCAATCTAGCATTTCTGGACACTTTCTTGTGGTATCCTATGGCCCGTTCCCACATTCCATCGGTCAACTGTGCCCCCACTTCCGCTTCCCAGTCCAGCCTCAGATCAGTCAAATCCTTCCCCACCCAGGTCATCACCATCTCATATAGTCTAGAGATCTCGTGCCCTCCCTCCGATATGTCATATATTGTTCCCATTAGAGCGTCTGGTTCTTCCGCCAGTACAGTCTCCGGCCAGGTTTTGCGAATAGTCTGCACTAGCCTAAGATAAGTGACATATTGGCCTCCATGCAAGCCTGTCTCTTCTCCCAGCTCTTCGAATTCTTTAATAGCCCCTTCTTGCCATATGTCTCCTAATGTGGCCAGCCCAACCGATTCCCAATAGGTCCTGATTATCATCCTGAGCTGGTTGTCTCCCCTAGCCAAGGCAACCAGTGGCACCTGTGGGGAACACAGGCACGGGTTCTCCATCAGTTGGCATACTCTGTGCCACATCTTCCACCCAAGCATCAGCATACCCGGGCGTTCGTTCATTTCAAGTCTAGGAACCCAGATGATCTCTTTTAGATAAAACGGGGTGCAGTCCTGCCCAAACAGCCTAGATTCAGGAGTTTCTTCATCTGAGAGCCATTTGGCTACATATTGCAACTGACTGGCTACATAATAGGCCTCAAAGTTCGGCAGCTTAATGCCCCCTCTTTCATGGAAGTTCTGTAGCTTCCATAGCGCCACTCTATTGCGGGTACCGTGCCACAGGATGTCCCTACACATGCTGTTCAGTTTGACAAAAAACTTCCTGGGTATCAGGTATGGTATATTACTGAAGAAATGTAACAGCCTAGGCAGGACCACCATTTTGAGCATCGCCCCCCGCCCCATCATCGCCAGCGGCAGCTTCTCCCAAAACTTCATATTTGTGCGGATTTTCTTCACCGCCACCTCGGTGTTATGCAAGTGTTCCCCCTCCACAGTATGATACACATCTATTCCGAGGTAGCGGAAAGAATCAGCCGCCCAAGGTACGGACAACACTGGCAATCATTCCAGAGGGGCTCCTATGTAGCTCCCCAATGGAAACATGCTCGATTTTTGGGGGTTCACCGCTATGCCGGACAGTTCTGCATACTTTTCCATGACCTCTAGAATATACTGAAGATTTTCCTCCGGGTATTTCAAATACAGTAACAAATCGTCAGCATATGGGGATATTTGGTGTTTCTCTCCCCCTGCTTCAATACCGACCATGTCATATTGTTGTCTGAGGTACACTGCCAGGGGCTCTAGGGCCAGAATATATAACATCGGGGACCAAGGGCACCCTTGTCTGGTGCCTCTACTGAGTTGCCACCTCTCAGATATCACCGATCCTGTGCGTCCTCTGGCCAGTGGTTCACTGTACAACAATTTCGCCCACCTAACATAACCCGGCCCCATCCCGTATTCTTCCAGGGCCGCCAGCAACCATGGCCACCTCACTGAATCAAAAGCCATGACTGCATCTAGGGACACCACCGCCATTTCCCCATCGCTTCTGTTCCCCTCTTCAATCACCCGGTGGAGTCGCCTGTGGTTGTGGGTTATATTTCTATTGGGGACATAGCCTGTCTGATCCGGGTGTATCAGTTTACTGATGACCCTCCGTAGCCTATTAACCAGGACCGCCGTCAAGATCTTACTGTCCTGGTTCAACATTGACAACGGCCTATAGGAGCCGCAGCAATGCCCTGGCTTGTTGGGCTTGGGTAGCGGCACGATTAGTGCTTCTCTGAGCGTATCCGGTAGCCGACCCTTCTCAAAAGACTCATTAAACATCTCTAGCATAGGGGGGAGTACTTCTGCTTTATATGTTTTGTAAAACTCGCCCGGGAATCCATCCGTACCCGGGGTCTTGCAGGTGGGCAGCTGTTTTACCACCTCCTCTAATTCCTCCAGGGTAATTGGTGCGTCTAGTTCCTCCCTTTCTTCATCACTAATCTTAGGTAATTCCATGTCTTTTAGTGTTTCTCTAATCTCCTCCTGATTGTCCCCTCCTCTGTCCTCATATAATGTTCTATAATAGTCCAAGGATGCCTCGTTGACTCCTTCCTGGGTGTCAACCACCTCCCCGTCCTCTCTAGTTGTTGTCCTAATCGGGGGCCTGGGGGTTTCGCTCTTATATAACCACGCCAACAAGCGGCCAGTTTTATCCCCACCTGCATGTTGCCTCTCGACATACTTTTTGTAGTTAAGGTTGCAGAGCCTTTCCCAAAGCTCCGCGCACCTCTGCTGCAACTAGAGTACAGGTTCTGCGTCCCCTCCTGCCCTGTCGCTTTCGCGCTCCAGTTTCTTTTCCACTTCCTCTAGTTCTGTTAGGACCCCACCCTGCAGGCCTTTTGACTTAGCAATAGCAGCACCCCGCAACACAACCTTAAAGTCCTCCCAGAGTGTACACGCTGAATCTACGCTGCCTGTGTTCACCTCAAAGTACTGTGAGATCGCATCCCTGATGTCTTCCCTGAAGACTGGGTCTCTGAGCGCCTCCGCCCGGAAGCGCCACGTCAGTATCCGCGCCCTGGGGCGACAGTGCTGCCAGGTCAGCATCAGGGGCGAGTGGTCCGACAGGACCCTCGCTCTATTTTCTATTTGGGTGGTCTCTATCATCACATCTGGCGTGGCAAAGAAATAATCCAGCCTCGTGTGCAGGTGCTGCGGAGCTGAGTAGTGAGAGTACTGTGCTTCATTAGGGTGTTTCAGTCTCCAAACATCCGCCAGCCCAAAGTCCTCTAGTAATATCTGTAATACCCTGGCCGCCGGGGTGGGCCGATCAATCTTCCCATCAGATCTGTCTGCTTTTGGGTCGAGCACACAGTTAAAGTCCCCTCCCCAAATAACCGCTCCCCCCACACACGCGCCCAGATGAGTACATAGGGTTCTAAAATACATAGCAGTGTTTTGGTTGGGGGCATATGTATTTATAATGCACACCTCTCTATTCTCTACCAAGGCCTTCAATATGACCAACCTGCCCTCCGTGTCCACCACCTCTTGTGTGAGTTGGAGCGGAACGTGCGGTGCCACCCAGACCAGCACTCCCCTAGCGTAGGCCGAGTACGGAGAGCCCACTACAGTGCCTCTCCACTTCTTCCCCACCAGTTCCAATTTTTGCTGGGTCAGATGTGTTTCCTGCAACAGCGCAATATCAATCCTCTGTCTTTTTAGGTACATCATGACTTTGTTCCTTTTTAAGTAGCTGTTAAGTCCCTTGACATTCCATGTTACGATCTTAAGGTCTCCCATGGCTCATGAGTGTCTTCCTGCCTCCCATGTAGCGACTCCCCTTTGCCCACGTGATACAGATACATCCCTCCTTTTTTACCTGTAGCTTCTCGTACCAGCTCAAACTCCCCATAACTATGTACACAACAAAACCCCAACTTCCCTCCCCTCCCCTCCCCTCACCCATCCCTTCCCCAACATCACACACCCCAACTGCTGCCCAGCTCCATCCTCGGAGCTCAGGCACCCCCACATCTAGCCCTGCAGGACCCGAACGATGCACAGGGCTCAGTAGGGTGAAGTCGCCCTAATGGCCAGTTAACTAAAACTGTTGTGGGGTAGAGAGAACCGCTCCGTAAGGCTCCCGTTAAGTCAACATTAACCACAGTGCTTATGACAAATAGTGCAATAGTCTGACCTTCTCTACTGAAGGCTGCGCAAGCGACTATATTCAAGTCCCACGTGCCCCGCCATCTTGCGGCACCTTCTTCATGCATCACTTATCTCTTCCGAGCTCTTTCTCCGTACGAACTTCTGACTCCTGGGGACATCCTTGCGCATCGAGCCATCCCGTGGCATCCTCCGGGGTTTCAAAAAACAAAGTTTTATGTTTATGAATGACTTTCAATTTTGCTGGAAAAAGTAACATATATTTGTGGCCCGCCTCTCTCAATCTCCGCTTTACTGTCCCAAAGTTCATGCGGCTACGCTGCACAGACAGGGTGTAATCCGGGTAAACCGTGATGTTTGCCGCTCCTCGGGTGATCGTTCCTCCCTTACGAAAGTGTTCCAGTATCCTCTCCCGGTCACGGTAATTAAGAATTTTGGCGATCACAGGCCTAGGCGGGTTCCCCGGTGGCGGCCTCCTTGTTAGGGCTCTGTGTGCCCTTTCCACTGCAAATCCTTGGGATAGGGCTCCTCCGGGTATCTCTTGCAATAACATGGATTCAATGAATTCCGTGGGATCGTGGCCCTCCAATCCCTCCGGGAGGCCCACGATGCGGATGTTTTTTCGACGGGCTCGTCCTTCCACCTCCTCCGCTCTGCTCTCCAGGTTGCCCACTCTTTGTATCAGGGCGTGCAGTTCGGCTTTATGGGAGGCGCAATCCGCAGTATTCGGGCCGACTTCCTTCTCAAGGGACTCAGTGCGCTCCGCCAAGGCCCTGACATCCTGTCGGAGTAGGTTAACGTCCTCCTGCACCTCTCCGACCTTGAGGTCCAGTGCTGTTTTTAGTTCAGTGACGGCTAGTTCGAGCTTAGATTCCCAGGCCGCCCTTAGGTCCACAATCGCAGCCAGGATTTCTTGGTTAGCGCCCAAAGTCGTCATGCCGCTCGCAGCCAGCTTGTCCCTGCTCTTGGTAATGTCTTGGCCCGGGGACGTCTTAGTGAAGTCGTCTAGGGTGGGCTGTTTCGCCTTCGGCCTCACCGTTCTATTCGACATGACCCAGGGGACCTATAGTTTGCTCAAGTGACAAATGTGCACTCAGTGCGCCGCTTTCGCTGGGTCACCGTGCGGACTGCTTCTTCCTTTGTTCCGGACCCTGGTCGGCCATTTTGTGTCGTCTTTCGTCTCCGGTGTTTCTTATCTCTTCCGCACCGATCTCTGCCGCCGTCACTCCTGCACCATCCAGATATTCACCACACGTTGCCCAATCATTCATACACCGGCATGTGTATTTTCAGTGGTCGACGGCCCGTCTTCACGCACTTTTTTGCCCGGATCATTGCAGGATCTCGGGAGCTCCTCCAGAACGCGTCCTCCTACATGGCCCTCGTAGCCACGCCCCCTCCAAAACATCTTCCTTCTCGCACTCTCCGCTCATCCATCTCTCTGAGGGTCAGACGCTTCTCCAAGCAGAGAGTTGGGGACATATCTATCTCCTTGGTTGGGGCCTCCCTCTGGAACAGACTCCCTGCCTCGCTCAAACATGAGCAGAACCACTGATGGTTTGGGAAGCCACTCAAGATTTTCCTTTTCGCTTCCACTTTCTCTCTTCCTTTCCTCAGCGGATGCACCTGACTCCTACACGCACTGGTCACCTGGTCAACCTCTGAACCCAGGCCCAGGCTCCAGCATGTCCAGTTGCCCTCACACTGCCTCTGGGCTCCCCAGCACTTAATGGTCTGTCTATGCAACTCTATAGTCCCTTCTCTCTGCACTTGTGAGACACCCGCTGGCTGCACTTGTGGGTGAACTGCACTTCCCACTTCCCCCTGGCACTTCTCTTCCTCGCACTTACGCAATCTGAATGAGACAAGGTCTAATAAGATAATTACTTTGTCCGCCCTTGTTTCCCCCTTCTTGTCTTGTCATGCCTAGAAACACTTGTGTACAGGCACGTTATAAATGCCACATCATATATCATCTTCTGGGTGTTAGTTTTAGCAGTGCACGGTGGTGGTGCGATTTATGGTTGCTTAGCTTACCATAACTGGTGAATTTCTGGGGGGTTTCGGTTTTACTTGTAACCATACCGTCCCTTTAACAAAGTTGCTTCACTGAATATATATATATATATATATATATATATATATATATATATATATATATATATATATATATATATATATATATATATATATATATATATATAATTGAGATTGGAAATTAATGCTTACAAGAGAATCAGCAGTGAGTTTCATGTAGGCAGGGAATATTTGTAGTGTTGGATAATTATTTGAGTCCATAATATCGAAGTGATCTCCTTGGTGTAAAACTGAGTTATTATTATTTTTTTTAAATGTCGAATCTACTGAAATATACTCTCTGTTTTTATTGACCAGAATTGTGTTGTTGGAATCTATACTATGGGGCATAAAATGAGTAATGCTGCCATAGCTGAACCTATGAATAACTCCATCCAATAAATACTTCTACAACATCAGAGAGGATTGTGAAAGGAATGAGTGGTGGATGAAGGGTGAGGGATTCAGAGAAGAGGAGGCAGATAAAGAACTGGTGAACATGAAGAGGAGTGAAAGCACTGAAATGACATGAAAGGGTGTAGACCTAGTAAAGACAATGGTCAGAATCATGTTTCCAAATTAGTGGAAAATGGCAGCCAGTGCCAAGCAGGGGAAATGTGAGTTGTGTTGAGGGGATTAATAGTCCAGCTGGAAGTTGAGAAATTATTATAATAATTATTATACTTAGGGTATTTTTTTAAGCACAGATCTATCTATTTATTTATTTATTTATTTAATTTATGTAGCACACAAAACCTGGAGGTATCTAGGCACTTATGCTTAAGAGATTGGTTACAGTGCTACAGGTTACAGAAAGGAAGTACAGGAGGTGATTACATCATGGAGAAACGTACAGAGGTAATTACATCACAAGCCAAGTGCAAAAAGCGTTCAAATAGAGCACATTCATGGAGCCCAACCCCATGTTGCAGCACGGCTACGACACAGAGATGCAAAAGTCAATTAGAGGGGCACATTCATGGAGCCTAACCCCATGTTTTAGCGCAACTATGACACAGAGATGCAAGAGTCAATTAGAGGGGCACATTCATAGCGCCTAACCATATGCTGGAGGGCGGCTACAACACACAGATGCAAGAGTCTATTAGAGGGGCACAATCATGGAGCCTAACCCCATGTTGTAGGGTGGCTACAACACAGAGATGCAAAAGTCAATTTGAGAGGCACATTCATGGAGCCTAGCTTCATGTTGCAGGGCAGCTGTGACACAGAGATGCAAGAGTCAATTAGAGGGGTACCTTCATGGAGCCTAACCCCATGTTGCAGGGCAGCTTCGACAAAGAGATGCAAAAGTCAATTAGAGGGCTGCATTCATGGAGCCTAACCCCATTTTTAAGGGTGGCTACGACACAGATATGCAAAAGTCAATTAGAGGGTCACATTCATGGAGTCTGACCCCATGTTTCAGGGCGGCTACAACACAGAGATTCAATTAGAGGGGTACATTCATGGAGCCTAACCCCATGTTGAAGGGCCGCTATGACACAGATATGCAAAAGCCAATTAGAGGGGCACATTCATGGAGTCTGATCCAATGTTGCAGGGCGGCTACGACACAAAGATTCAATTAAAGTGGCACATTCATGAAGCCTGAAGCCTAACTCCATATTGCAGGGCGGCTACGAAACAGAGATGCAAAAGTCAGTTATAGGGGCACATTCATGGAGCCTAACCCCATGTTGCAGGGCGGATATGACACAGAGATGCAAAAGTTAGTTAGAGAGGCAAATCTAGCTCTGGCAAGCAACGGGCGCTTTAAAATTATAGGGGGAAGAACACAGTGAGTGCTGCAGAGAAAAAGGGAGCTGGGAGCTGATACTGTGGGGCAAGGGTGGGCACTTAGCAGAAAGGGATCTACAAACAACCAGGGGAGGAGACAGTGGGGAGCCGATCACAGAGATAGTATAACCTCAAGACTAAGATGGGAAAAGTGAAGGTAGCAGGGTCCAATAGTGGTACCTGACACCTAATCAACTGTGTTGATGAGGCGAAGGTTTGCACACGTATGTTTTGTGCTCATCGTTGCTGCATCCGTTCGAACCAGAATGGTGCACATGATTGAGGTATATAAGCAGAAAATAGTAATTTCCCTTAACAACAATTCTCAGCAGACCCTGCAGAATTGTGACTTGTTGGTAGACAATCGAACAAAGTATTACTTTAAACTACTTCAGGTGTCATTGATCTGTGAAAGATTGTGTTTATATATATATTTATGTTCACCCTATATCTTCTACATAGCTAGTTTTGGCCATGTTAAAGTGTTGCAGCTCACAGTTCACTAACCCAGCACTACCAACACATGAGTACTCACTAATTCACCATGCAAAAAAGCTTTTTGGTGTCATGTACTTCTTATATTTAGGAAGCAATAGAGTAACCAGTACCAAACGTCAGAAGCCCAGCTGCACTGCGAACCCTTTTTTGAAAGGACAAAGTACATCAAACAACAGCCGTCTCCAATGAGCCATCCTTCCCCAAATTCAAGAAATCCCTCAAAACCTGGCTTTTCAATACATTTTAAAAAAGCCTAAAAATAAAAACCCACATGCACTACTAAGTCCTGTTTGACTCTGTAACCCTATGTAAATGCTCTGCATAACACATTTTGAATCACTATTGTTTGACCCTGTAAATCTATGTACATGACCTGTGTAATTCATTAAGAAATAAAACTGTACTAATATGCAAATATGCACCAATTAAGCACCAAGTTATCCTGTAACAATTAAGTATTAAGTATGATTTTAAACTACGTCGTGATACCCGAGGATTTGGGCGTAAAACCAAATGAAATAAATAAAAATAAATAAATAAAATAAGTTCTACAAATAAGCAGATACGGTGGATGGCGCATTCTCAATACTGGGTGCTCTAGCGTAGCTGAGCAGTACCTGCCTCGGTTGTGGCTCATAGGGGATTTATTAAGGCTCCGTCTAGTACAAGGAAATGCATATGGTGCATAGCCCGCATTCTGCAAGTTGCAATTCACACAATGCGCCTATTTGTTCTGCTATATGCTATATCATGGATCATGTGATTTTTCTTTCAGCTCCTGTGTTCATGCCTCCGCCACGAGTGTTTTCGCTTTCCTCAGATTCTCTCAATGTATCTTGGGAAAGGCCCATGGACGATGTAATAAGGGGAGAAGCGTTGGGCTACAGCGTCAGTATCATTTCCGAAAAACCAAAACACACAGATGACTGGGTCTCGCACTCTGAGGTATTGTACTTTTATTGTAAATGGAAACTTACGCTCTCTCTTTTTATAGTTAACCTTTTTTGGTAAACAAATAATGTACGGCTCATGTTAAGGTTACAGTTGCTAGAGGTACCTTGAGCATTACATTAGTGACTAACAGGTGTGGCAAAGCCAATCAGAATGCCTGCCTTATATTACCACATTGCTCTGCGTGCGTCCTCTTCATGGTTCTGGTCAACTCTGTGTCCTGAACTCGCTCTGCTGCTGGGCTATCTACCTCTCTCTCCAAGCTACAACACACCCCCAATTAGCTGCCATCTCCTGTGCCCCCACAATGCCATCATCGAAATGGAAAAGAGACTCTAGCTTCGCTATTAGCCCTTTCTTTTCAGCAGTGGCCACATTTATTTTTCTTTTCTCGTGATTTTGCCTGAATAAGGACTCACATCGTGATTCAAGAGTCCTATTAGCCTTATAATCCTGATGAATGACTATACGGCCAAATTAATGGACCTCTTTCCTTATTAATGCCCTCGCTTAACTCAGGTCAATAATTTAGCGTTCTGATCATTAAGAGCCAGTGTAGTCTGAAGGCATAGGCAAAGCAGATATATTGCTTACCGGTTTAAAATACATTTGGCAGTTTCAAATGATTGCTACTGAAAAAAATATGCAACAGCCGGCCTATTGGGCACTGAACTGTAAAACCCAGAGGAAAAATAAAGAGAAATCCACTTGTTACATTAAAAAACAAGAAAACTAATTCTGGCTGTGAATACCACTCCTGGAGACTATTCAAGTGCTGCTACTTTTTTCCTTTGGTCCTTTCCACCCTTCTTCTTAGACCTTTCTCTCCAACCCTTGTGGCCTGGCTGGTGCTGGATTCCTCACCTGCTTCTTTTTTTATTTATTTTTTTATTGTTTCAAGCATGGGCCTAGCTTGAGAGCAGTGGAGCACTGGACCATGATTGAGTACCCTCCGGTGCAGCTGGCATCTTTTAACAGTAGTGCAGTACTGTGAGTAGCATTTTGTCCATCTACTGGGATTAGTACTTGCTCAGGTGTTATTGAAATAGCCAAGTTTTGAGAGATTTGTGAAAATAGAGAATTTTGGGGGCATTCCGGGTCTATACTGTGATCGAGATCGAGCATGATAAGAGAAGGATTGTTTGGGGATCCTCTCTTTGCAGACGAGTTGTGATTTGAGCTGGTTGGTCGATTTTCTGCTCAAGGAACATGTGCCACCAGATATGTGGAGCTTATCTGCCAGCTACGCTGGTGTTCTGCTCATGACTGCTTTGTAGATGACACATGCAGTCTTGATCAGTATCCTGGCCTGGAAAGAAAGCCAACGTAGCATTGCAGGATGCCGGTGATTTGGTCAAACCTCCACACGCAAGTAATAAGACGTGCTGCAGTGGGGTGGACTGCTTTTAGGGGAGCCAAGTGAGTGGCACAGAATGTCAGGAGGGCATTTCCCACATTGATTTGTGAGACCAAAAAGGCATGCACAAAGGTCTGGAGGTCCTGTGGTGGAATTAAGGGTTTTATTATACGAAGGCTGGAGATTTGGAGCCAAGCTGTTAGGGCCATCTTGACTGTGTTTCTAGAAGAACAGACTGCTGTAAATGGTGAAGCCTCCTTACTCCTTCTCTAGTAGGTTCAAACTGTCACACAGCTTTCGCCCTCCAACTCCAATCTAAATGTCCATCCTTCTTTCTGTTATTGACTTTGGATGTGCCCATACACCTTGGTCCTCCTTCCTCCCCAGACTCGTACTTGGTATGTCGTTCACCCACCTCTCCTGGCTGCTATCGCCCCTGTCCTCCTACCTCACCCCCTGTCATGCTCTAATATTTCAACTCCCTCTCCACTGCTTAGTCCTGAATGCGCCCTTCCTCTAAATATTTCCCGGCATCAGTCTTATATTGTAACAGCTTATTCAAACAATTCCCCTTGTCTTTTCTTGCCACATACCCCAGCACTACATTGTACTGAAAGGCACCCAGAAATGGAATTGCTACAGCTGTTCATTGTCCTTTGAAAAGGAGTTTTATTCCAAACAAATATATTTGGTTTTCTCTAATAAAACAAATTCTCACATCTAATTGCAGGTTGCTTGGACCGTTGTATGCAACTGTGGGTATTAGCACCTGTGGCCCAAGGAACCCGGGGGCTTGTCGCACCTTCCAACTTTTAATATTATTTCGAAGGTTTGCATCACTTCCCCCTAGACTTCTTATCCCTCTGGAAGTTGCCTCCCTTTTACCCTGGAAGCCATTTGGAATTATCGTTTTAATTTTCATAAACAGTTTACCATTGTGAGTGTGCGGTGTTCTGCATGAGAATATGGTTCCCATAGAAGAAATCTAGCTTTCAAGGAGCTGGCCAGAATGTCGTCTTGCCGGCGATAACTTTGCCCACCCCACCTAGTTGCATGACCATGCTGAGATAATAATATCATGAACATGTCAGGAGAGCTGCAGGATATCCCGGCATGTTAAAGGCTGGAGCCATTTTTTACTACCTTCACTTCTTTAGGTCATTAGATCGAACAGAGAAGCTTTAAACAGTAGATATAGCTCACAGATATGGACGTCAAGTCTTTGTTTGACAGCACTTATTCCAAGATGCAACTGGAATGCACCAGTATGTATTCTTAAAGTTCAGTTCAGAAAGCCCTTTTAATTCAACATTAACTCTGCCTAACTGGTCCAGAGTGTTTTCCACCATAGTTAATTTTTAGTTTGGGCTATTATAAGCGGAAACTATTGCACTGGCGTACAAATAGGTAGGAATGGCATACGAGGAGGGAAACAGAGGAATGATGAGGAGGGATACAGAGTCTGTAGGCATTGTTTGGTTATGTGCCCACCCATTCCTGGCCATGGGCTGCTCATGCCCATTACCACTCATTCTGGTCTCTTTCCATCCATCCAAAACACTGCCTCATGGGAACTCTTTGAGCTTGCCTTAATCAAGCCCTTCCATCAGACTTTACATTCAAAGTGTCTGCCAGTGTTTGTTCAAAGCAGTCTTCTGAGATTTAATGACTTAATTGGAGTTGTAAACAAACTACTGGTGTAATAACAATGTCTTCAGGCCTGCCTTCAACCATTCGATTTATAAGCACTCTGTGTGTCCTTCACTGAAGTCCTGTTTTAAACAAGCATCGGCAAAGCCAACAAGACTCGGGAGGATAGCTCAGCGGCAACGTGCTCGCCTTGGAAGAAAGGCGACATGGAGCTACACAGGTTCGATCCCTGGGTCCGCGCTTAGAAACCTCTGGGTATTAAGCGCATTACAAATAACCTATCATATCATATATGTTTGGTTTGCACATCATTTGCTGGGCACTGCTATTAGAAGTCCAGGTACTAGTGTCATTTTGCACCTGCTACCAACAATGTGTAGTTAATACCACTACGGCTGTGCCTGGCAAGTGCCTTTCCGATGCCTATACAAAAGTCCAATCTGTTGGCATTGCCAATGCTTGTTAAATAATTTGCAACTGAAAAATAAAATATATACAATGTGTGGCTGAACACTTTCTGATAGCACGAACTGTTAACATTTTACTTTGCAATATGTTTACTTTTCAGGTTTTGGACTTCGTTGAAGCCAACGAGCTGTTTTATATAGTGGCCGGACTAAAGCCTTATCGAAAGTACAACCTCACCATTACTCTCTGCAATCAAATTGGTTGTGTGACCAGTGAACCGGGCACCGGGGAAACGTTAGCGGCAGGTAAAAGAAGCCACCTCTCCCTATTATTTACATATTAAATCTTCATGGGCCTGATATACAAAGTGTTTTGCAATGGGATTGCGCCATTGTACAGCGCTTGTGTAAATCTGTCTGCATGTCTTTTGACATGCTGCACTGGTGCATATCATGCAAATGCCTGGGGCATGCTTTGTGTGCTGGAGGTTGTCAGCAATACCCTAACTCTAACAATATGAACACATGACTTTATTGCTGAAGAAAATATGCCTGGTTGATTCCGTCATGTCAAAAAAAGGTCCCCCAACTTGGGAACAGTAGCTGACAGTGGTGAGGGTTAGAACGACGTTGGATTGAGTTTCCTTGAAGCTGCACGAGTTCAAGGTGGTCGGGTAAGCAGAAAGAGAAAACGGCCCTGGTAAATAAGCAGACACTTATGTTGTGACGGATGAAATTCGGCAGAAAATGTTAGACATCTGCAGTGGGCAAAAGGTGAGGGCATCCACTTTTCTGACTATACTTGCCCTGACATGTGATTATTTGAATCATTTAAGATGCACATATGACATCATATAAATGATGTGGTTGCCAGCATGGTATGTAATGTTTTCATTTGAATCCGTACAAAATTACATCCTTAACATTGTTTGCAAACACATTCAGAACACCCCTTCTCCCTGCCCTTGCGGATTTATGCACCGGTCTGTGCCCGATGTTGCAGTCAGAACATCCCTTCCCCCTGCTCTCTCTGGATTCATGCACCAGTCTGTGCCCGATGTCGCAGTCAGAACATCCCTTCCCCCTGCTCTCTCTGGATATATGCACCGTTCTGTGCCCGATGTTGCAGTCAGAACATCCCTTCCCCCTGCTCTCTCTGGATTCATGCACTGTTCTGTGCCCGATGTTGCAGTCAGAACATCCCTTCTCCCTGCTCTCTCTGGATTCATGCACCGGTCGGTGCCCGATGTCGCAGTTAGAACATCCTTTCTCCCTGCTCTCTCCGGATTTATGAACCGGTCTGGGCCTGATGTCGCAGTCAGAACATCCCCTTCTCCCTGCTCTCTCTGGATTCATTCACCGGTCTGTGCCTGATGTCGCAGTCAGAACACCCCTTCACCCTGCTCTCTCTGGATTCATGCACCGGTCTGTGCCTGACGTCGCAGTTAGAACATCCCTTCCCCCTGCTCTCTCCGTTTATGAACCAGTCTGGGCCTGATGTTTTAGTCAGAACATCCTTTCTCCCTGCTCTCTCTGGATTCATGCACTGGTCGGTGCCCGATGTCGCAGTTAGAACATCCCTTCTCCCTGCTCTCTCCGGATTTATGAACCAGTCTGGGCTAGATGTCGCAGTCAGAACATCCCTTCTCCCTGCTCTCTCTGGATTCATGCACCGGTCTGTGCCCAATGTCGCAGTCAGAACATCCTTTCTCCCTTATCTCTCTGGATTCATGCACTGGTCTGTAAAACGCTCACTAGCTAGGTTCACGCTTTAAAAATCGCTATACATACAGGGGGGGGGGGGGGGTGTATTTATGTGTAAGCACTAGGCGCCCGAGCTTTGCATATCTAAGTGCCCATCCAATTTTTCTTATTCTGTGATCTCGCATTCCTTTCATAGACGGCAGAGTAAGGTTCTCAATCCTACTACAGAATGACTCAGACTGAAGTCGCTGTAAGGGTCTCCAGCCCCCTGAACTTCACCTGTGAGTGCCCCATCTGTCCCTCCCATGTCTATCTCATGGGAAGTAGCTTCTCGGCCCTGACACATCAAAGGTGTAAATGGCCCAACGCGGCAGCTGGTCTGACTTAATTGCATTTAGAATCCAGCTGACTCTGTTAGGCAGCCATCTAGATCCTTAACCAAAATATGCTTTAGGGTCAAACAGTATTTCGTTTTCTTGCAGATTCATTCATATCATTCCCAATTCCACAACTATCGGAAAAAGGAATTTGTAGCTAAATTCAACAAGATTTTAAGTTGATATATTTTTCCAATATGTTAAGGGCTTGGACAGTGGTTGTGTTACAGTATCAAAGACCTGCTTGTGCGGACCAGCACATGGCAGGCTAAAGGGAAAGTCAGTGGAAGCAATGCTCTTTTCCATTGGGCCACAACCAGCAGGCATGGCAGCACGCTCCGTGTGGCAAATCTAAATGTGCACTTTTATAATATAGATGACTTCATATACACATTTGATTGGCTGGCCTTGAGCGACAGACACTTTGGAGTATTAAAGTAATGCACTTGAGGTAGGGTCTGTCTATGTACAGGGAGCTGGGGCCTGGCTTTTTAAGGTCTTTGTTTTCCAGTGTAGAAACGACTCCCAATAACATTCACACATCTTAGTACAACAAAGGGGCAGATGGAACCACTAACACCATTGTTGTCCGATTTCCAGTCTGGTTGATGTTTTATCATCAAGGTGACCCTGTTGCAGAAAAGCATTGCAACAGCTCATTGGTTTGATGCGAGTTTTCCCTGTAAGGATTTCTTTGACGTTCTAAGACATGTCTTTCAACGTTTCTTAGTATAAGTATGTCGACATATAAACACATCCTGTGGAGATTTTACAAATGATCATCATATTTCCAAACCTTTAATTCCAATAAAACGAGGACCACCACATTCGCCCTCATCCCAAAACGATTAATCATCAAACAAACAGGAATGGACAAGTGGGCTTTTGAAAAGAGCAAACAGAGGACTCAACACACAATCCATGAAAATGAAAAACTCACAAAAAAGAAATAATGCTGAAAAAGAAAGCATGAAACAGAACGTTGAAATAAAGCAAGTAACCACAGAAAATGAAGCACCTAGGATGTAAATTCGTCATGGAACCAACTAGACTGTCCAAACTTTTATTTATTTAAGTGTTGTAGTTTTATAAGGCCCCCTATGAGCATGTTGCTTCATAAAGGAAAAAGGATGAAGAATGGGAAATCTAGTAAATCACGTGCTTTCGAACATTCACATCTGTGACGTGCAAGGGGAGGGGCCAGGGAGAAGAGCGCAATACAGTGTGCGTCAAGAAGAGAGAGAAGGATGATTGCAAAAACCCAATGGGCCAAAGGTTAGACCTTGGTGATGAGTATGGCAAACTGAGATGGACCAATGCATCAGAATAAAAGCACGCCAATAGCAGTAATCCGAGTAAATATACACTCTATTCAAATGAGGCACTCAATGAAACCATAGCTAACATCATGGCAGAGCATTGTCATAGATGGGTAATAAACCTAGGTGAAGATCTTTCTTTGAGACGTGTTTTGCATTTTTCCATAAATGGAGGTCTTTTTGAACATTTTTTAATGGAAGCAGGCGGATTGTTCAAAATGGTGGGGCCAACAGCATCCTGGCACCCAGTTTATTTTTGAGTTTGCCACAGTCACAGTCAGCAGGGATCCATCTGATCTGAAAGGCCTTAAAGTAAGGCATCTCTTCACCTTGTCCCTGAGGAAGGATGGTCCCTTATTCCATAGGTCCCATAATGGATGTAATGGACTTTAACACTAATGCATGTTGACAATGGAAGCCAATGCAGGGAATTGCAGACTGGTCTAAAATGTTCACCTGGTTTGAGATCAAGGGACAGTCGAGTAGCTTTATTCTGGATAGTCTGCAACTAAGGAATCAGGCCTTTACCAAGACAGCTTTTCGAGTAGTTACGCTGTGATACAAATATTGCAGACAAGACTTGGAGTTTCTGGATTGTGTTCAGGAAGGTAAAACACCTGAGGAAATGGATCTGAAGAGTGGCTTCATTGTTGAGAACATGGATACGTGGGAGAAAATTGAGGAGAATGTCAAACACAGCTCTAAGCAAGAATTTTGGCCATGGCTCTAAGGGCTTGAGGAGCTCTGAGGGATTGAGGCCAGGCAAAGGGAATAGTAGGAGGGCTGGGATTGCCAAAGTAGCTGGCCTGCCTTGGTAGCATTGAGGCAGAAGTAATTATCAACCATCCACTCCTGGATCAGGATTGTCCAAGCCGAATGAGAGATGATCAAGGTCATCTGGAGTTTGAGGTCATCTAGAGATATGTGGAGCTAGAACACAATTTGCAATTTGTAGTTAATCAGCCTAGCACTGAAAGATGGAGGAATCTGAGAAGATGACACTGGTGATAGGATTCAGACAGGCTCCACATTCCCAAGGAGAGAGGATAGCACCTTGTGGGACTATGCAACACAGTGTGATGGGATTGAAGAGATAGGGACCAGATCTAACCTGAATTTCTACATGCTAGGGAAATGAAAGGATGACATTAAAAATAGCACCACATGGTCAAAGGGGGGTCTTAACGCAGCTCTGAAGCATGGCGTGTTTTACAGTTTCAAAAGCAGACAAGTGAGACACAGGCAGAAGGATGCAACGTGTGTTGGAATATAATTATGACAAGATTGAATCTCTGATGTAAAGTAGTAAAGGTTCTGTCCCCCTGGCTGGCCTCAAACCAGACTGATAGACATGTAGGAGGTAGAATGTCTCGATATCATGTACCCTGTTTATAATAATGCTGCACACTTCAGCACATAGACATAGGATGGAATATCCCAGGACAATCGAATCATAACATTAGCATCCCAGTAGACCCCTGAATCTCTAAACTCAAGAATATGTATTGAAAAGAGATGCCTCACAGGCCCATTCCCAGTAGCAAAAAAATGTAATCTGCATACATTCTTGCATCAAGTTAGCTAATAAAGATTTTAATCCAGGCACGTTCTGGAAACATGGAGATATAACAGTGTTGGTTTGCACTTTAAAGATGGATGTGCTGAAATGGCCAAACTTTATCACCATAACGTTTAGTCTGGGTTTCTTGTATAGACATGAATGTCTCTATGTGCTGGATCTCTTTCAGTGCCAGGTGAAAACAGGTGAAGATGTTTCCAAGCAACGGTTTGCATAGCGTTGACTGCACCTGGCTTAATTTAAACAGGCAAATAGTCATGACTCTAGATTTTACTCTCCTCTTAACCAAAGGTGCTGGTTAGGCCTGGACATCTTTTCTAAATCTGGCTTGTAGCAGATACAACTATGGAAAAGATGTGTCGCCACTGCAAGAACCGGATGGGATGTTTGGTGCTAATGAATCCCGGACAAACCTGTAGGGAGTTTCCGGGTCTCACATGAAGCAGCATACTTTATGACGAATATCCGGCTTGTTTGAACTATTTGTCTAACCAGTAAGGGCCTTCCCAGGTGATTCGCTGAGTTTGTGCAGTGAATCAGAAGCCACAATTTCCCCAAAGGAAGGTAATCCTCAATATAAGACCCTGCACACTTTTGATTCATTCAAGTATTTTGCTAGGTTGTGACAGAAGAAGTAGCATAGGCGGGCACCCACTTGAAAGGTGTCTGTAGGGATTTTCAGAGCTTCGAAGAGTTTTGGAGAAGGGATGGCAGAGGTCTCTTGAGCTGATAGATGGTTTGGAAGCTGAGAAAAATGTGCCAATTTACTCAAAGAATCTACCGTAACCATGATCGCCGTATACTCAAAGAGTGCGGTAGATCCACAAAAAAGTTGGTAGATATCAGCCCCCAGGGTTGAGACTGTAATGGTTCTTGTTGAAGGAGACCTATTGGTCTTGACACAGAATATTTACTAGAGGCACACACCAAGCACCCTGCCACATACTCTTTAGTAATCTGGTACATGTTTGGCCACCATAGGTAGAAACAATCTACCTTGGTGGAAGTAGAAAGGACCTCTCCTCTCCATGTCAGGCAGTTGTTGTGGAGGAATTAGTGTCACCTTAGAGGCCTGTTCCACTTCTTGTAAAAAATAATTGATTGCTCCAAGAATTTCTTTTCCAGACAGGACGGTTTCGTGCATCTGAGGATCCTTGGATTCTTCCTCTTCTAGACTCCGGGATAACGCATCTGCTAACACATTTTCCTTTCCAGGTAGGTAGGTGACTTCGAAGTCATATTGAGAGAAGAAGTACGCCCAACGCGCGTGCCTGCAATTGCGGCACTCCATCTGTTGTAGTACCTTTAAATTACGGTGGTCTGTACGAACCAGGAATGGATGGGCTGATGTTCTATCTTGATGGTCGTGCAGATATATGGAACCTCTGTCCTCAAGTACCACATGAGAAGAAGTGAAATCAATAACCATGCAATCTTTGAGGCCACAGGTGTAGAGTGCCGTCAGCCTGGAACCGGGAACGCCGGAAGAACCCCTCGACCACTGTAAAGCAAGGAATGGTTATGTTACACACAGTGACAAATGAGAGGTACACAGGATGATCAAGGTTAGAACCAGGGGCTTACCTAATGGAGATGGAGGTGCAGTCTGAGTAGTAAAGTGAAGCAGGAGCTTCTAATTAGCCGGCGACAACAGCAGGCTGATAAAGATCTGGTAGCACTCTGGGAAGCACCTGAGTCACTGCGCAGGACAGCGTGGTTGATCCTTAGGCAGTCCAGTAAACAAACCAAGGTCGAGAGCCAGAAAAATGACAAAGCCAAGGGAGTCCAATTTCAGTCCAGGTAGCACTGCAAAAGGGCGAATTCCAGAAGACAGGTTGGTACGGAGGAATCCAGGGGAAAAACAAAGGCAGTCCGTGAACGTTCTGTGGTCGTGAGTATCAGGAAATCTCGTGGTCGTAAGTATCAGGAAATCCAAGAAAGTTCAAAACGCCATACCGAGCTCTGAAGAATCAGCTGTGAAGTGTTTCTTCCGTGTTCTCCTGCTCTATTTGAATGCGAAGCACGGTCACATGACGCGGGTCATGAGACCGCAAGCTGAACGTCACGTGACCCGCGATGTAAACAGAGGCTGCTTCCTGACCACATGATGTGGGGAACTCCGCGCTCCCGTGTACTGCCGATAGCCATGGGGAAAACGCCAAGGCAGGTGCCAATGAACAAAAGGCCGCAAAGACCCAGGTTTGCCAGCTGGGAAACCCCATTTTCTGGCGAGCCGCTGCCGCCTCCGTCGGGTACATGAGTGGGAACGGGGAATGCAAGGAGCTTGGTGGGCGGGTGATGTGGGAGCAGACATGACAGAGACCCCCCCCAAAGGCCCACGACCCCGTGAGCTCGACAGGTGATCGCAATGAAAGCGAGCAACCAACCGTGGAGCATTGACAACCCGGAAGGGAACCCATGAGTGGTCCTCAGGACCGTAACCCAACCAGTCCACAAGATACTGCAGGCTACCCCTACGGATGTGAGAACCCAGAATGGCACTAATCTCAAACACATCAGGGGATGACACAGAAACAGTGGCAGGAGGGGAAACAATATGAGTAGGAACCGGGCAGGGCTTAAGCAGCAAGGTATGAAACACTGAATGGATCCGCCAATTTGAGGGAATCACAAGTCGCAGGGCCACAGGGTTCAGAATCTTGGCAACCCAATAGGGACCAACAAATCGAGGGAGCAATTTACGGCAACCCGGGATGTGCAAGTGGCATGACGATAACCATACCCTACCCCCCACCCGATAGGTAGGCGCCGCCACCCGCTTCTGATCAGCGGCAGCCTTCATTGAAGCCTGTGCTTCACGTAGGTGGACAAGAGTCTGGGCATGGACCGTGATCAGATCACGAGCACAAGCAGTTGCAGCAGGGGTGTTGGATGAAGCTAAATCCGGGAGAGGAAGTGTGCGGGGATGCTGGCCATAAAGGGAGTAGAAGGGTGAAAAACCGGTGGATGAATGTAAGGTATTGTTGTAAGCAAACTCTGCAAGGTGTAGTAAATTGAGCCATGTACCCTGATACTGGAGGGTCAGACAGCACAAGTATTGCTCTAAAGCCTGGTTCACCCTTTCCGTCTGCCCATCAGTGTCCGGATGGTAGGCGGAGGAGAACCGAGCATCACTGCCGAGTAGCTTGGTAAGAGCCTGCCAGAAACGGGATGTAAACTGTGTACCGCAATCCGATACCAAGACCTGTGGTAAGCCAAAGAGACAGAATACTGACTTAAACAAAAGCTTAGCCAATTTGGGAGCAGAGGGTATTCCTGTACATGGTACAAAGCTGGCCATCTTAGTGTAGGAATCTACCACCACCCATATGGTGTCAAACCACTGCGTACGAGGTAGGTCAGTGATCAGATCCATCAACACCGTATGCCAGGGTCTTGGGGGTATAGGTAGTGGTTGGGGTAGTCCCAATGGGTGACCCCTGCATGACTTGCACTGAGCGCACACCGAACAGGTGTTCACATAATTCTCCACGTCGCCTTTCATTAATGGCCACCAGCACCAGCGTTTAAGCAAGTCTAGGGTACGATGTTGTCCTGGGTGACTGTTGATGGCCACGTCATGAGACCCCTCCAGTGTTTGATTGCGTGTCTCGCTTGTAGGTAGAAAAGGTTTCCCTTGTACGAAAGGCAACCCATCCTGAAAAACCAGATCCCATATTGCCAATGTGTGCGGATGTTGTGAAACCCACTGACGCATGATGGACAACATGGGTTGTGACGGCGTACAGGCACAGACAACATGGCGACTCTCTAACAATGTGTCAGGAAAAGATGGGAGGGATTCCCCTCCTGGGGAACGAGACAGGGCATCCGCTTTCCCATGAACTACGCCGGGACTATGCTTGATCACAAAATCATACGCTGCAAAGAACAGATGCCAACGTACTTGCCGACTGTTCACACATTTGAGTGAGGTGAGATCTTGCAAGTTCTTGTGATCCGAGTACACTACAGTCTGATGCTTAGCCCCCAGGAGATGGTGTCGCCAGATTTTCAGTGCGTCTTTAATGGCCACGAGCTCCTTCTCTGTGACCGTATAATGCGTTTCTGTTGACATGAATTTACGTGAATGGTATGCTACTGGGTGGAGATGACCGGTCGTTGGGCAGAGCTGGGAAAGCACTGCACCCAATGCCAAGGATGAAGCATCCGCCTCCAAAATAAACGGGAGTTCTGGATCAGGGTGTTGGAGGACTGGGGCCATGGTGAACATTGTCTTGAGGGAATCGAAGGCTGTCTGCTGTTCTACAGACCAATGGAAAGGGACAAGAGGGCTGGTCAGGGCAAGAGCGGGGCAACGATAGAGGAGAAACCAGCGATAAATCGCCAGTAAAAGTTAGCGAAACCCAAAAATGACTGTAATTGTTTCAGGTTCACCGGAGCAGGCCAATCCGTGATAGCACGGATCTTCGATTGATTCATGGACAAACCCCCAGGCGATATGTGGAAACCCAAGAAGTCGACTTCTTTAGTGTGGAACAGACACTTTTCTGGTTTTGCAAACAGAGTTCCTTTTGAGTTGAGACAATACTTCCCTAACATGAGCGATATGTCTCTCCAAAGAAGGGGAAAACACCAGGATGTCATCCAGGTATTCCAACACATAGACGTCCAGAATGTCGCTTAATATGTCGTTTATGAATCGTTGGAACGTAGCTGGGGCATTACATAGGCCAATCGGTATCACTGTATATTCGAACAAACCCTGTCGGGAACAGAAAGCCGTTTTCCACTCATCCCCACTGCGCATACGGATCAAATTGTATGCCCCCCGGAGATCCAGTTTGGTATAAATAGAAGCATGCGTTAGTTTATCTAATAACGTAAAGATGAGAGGGATTGGGTACCGGTTCTTAATGGTGATGGCATTTAGTTACCTATAGTCCACGCAAGGACGAAGGTCCCCCTCCTTATTTGGGACAAAAAATATAGTGCTTGCTGCTGGTGAGGTAGAGGGGCGGATATGACCCAGACGCAAAGCTTGTTGGATCTACTCTTTTAAGGCCTGTTCTTCTGACTGTGTTAGTGAATAAATCCGACCCTTTGGGATCGGGGCATCAGGGACTAGGTCAATGGGGCAGTCATAAGGTCGGTGCGGCGGATGTCCTTCTGCTGATGCTTTATCAAACACAGTCTAGAAGTCATGGTATGCAGAGGGAATACCAGCTAAAACCGCTCCCACCGTATGAGGAATGTTAGATGTGGATTCGTTCTCTTCAATTGCTAAGGAAGTTATTCCCCCGAGGGCACTTGCAGGATTGGATACCACGTCAGACTCTACCAAGCAGTAATGCTGACAAACCTCGGACTCAAAGAAGACTTGACCTATACCCCAGTTAATTAACGGATTGTGTTGCCTCAGCCAGGGAATGCCTAGAATGATCCTGAATTGTGGTGTGGAGATTAGATCTCAGGACAGTGTCTCCTTGTGGGTACCCTGAATCACCACCTCTAAGGGGGCGGTTTGTTGTTTGATTGGGCCAGAAGTGAGGGAAGTACCATCCCCAGCCTGTACTGGTTCTGGGTATTTTTTTTTTATCAACGGTAGATTTAGTGTATTGGCTAGCGTAATGTCTATGAAGCAACCGGTAGCCCCAGAGTCGATCAATATGTGTACCGAATGTATACAATCCCTGGTGGGTTTCAACAGAGCATGGACCACCACTGGTCTCATAGGGCCGAAAGCAGCCTCAGAGGGATTTTGAGAAGGACCCGCCCTTACCTCCGATCTCAAGGGCGAGTCTTCTGAAAACCCGAATTCCTGTTCTTTGGACGGCGTGGACACTCCTTGACATAATGGCCGTTGAGACCGCAGTAGAAACGGGCATTATCGTTTCTTCTCCATTCCCGTTCGGCATGAGTTATGGGGCTAGGCATTCCCCCTATTTGCATGGGCTCACTGGTTGTCTCTGGTGAAGGGGAGGTCTGATGATGAGAAGGACCGATTTCCGCCCTGCGCTCGGTTCTCCGGGCGTCTACCTGCAGAGTCAGATCAACCAGGTCAGAGTAAACTGCGGGTAGAGCTGGTACAACTGACAAGGCGTCTTTCAAGGCGCTACATAAACCTCTGTAAAACACAACTGCCTTTTTGTTCTCGGGCCATGAAGTCTCGGAGGACAGTTGGTTGAACCGGGTTATGTATTCGATGAGTGTCTGCCTGCCCTGGGTGAGGTCTAATAGCTCTAAGTCTCGGGACTGTGCCTTGTACCTGGTATCAAATACTTTGGCCATCTCGTTTACTAAGAGATCGAAGTCATAGAGGGCAGGGTGATCGCTTTCAAGCAAAGGGTTTGCCCAGGTGGCTGCCACACTGGACAAATGGGAGAGCAGAAAGGCCGCTTTGGTGACGGAGTCAGGGAATGCTTGGGGCCGGCACAAAAAATGGAGTTTACACTGATTAAGGAATGTGCGATACTTTCTAGGATCGCCCTGGTATCTTTCTGGGGCGGCAAGAGGGTACGGAGTTGAGAGAACCACAGGAGTAGCTGGCGTAGGCGGAGGTGTGGGAGAAACCGGGTCTTGGGGTGGGGCATCCACGAACTCGGAATCTGCGGGTAAGGGGTGGGGGCACTTTGCAGAGTGTCGAGGCGGTGGTGAATTGCGGTGGTGGCAGTGGCCATAACTGTCCTAAGGGCCGCGAGTGCTTGCATTAAAGCGGCCACGGGATCCCCGGCTGAGGTATCCATGATCTGGACGTCCAGTAAGGCTTCACAGTCTGTTCTATCTTGATGGTCATGCAGATATATGGATCCTCCGTCCCCAAGTACCACACGAGAAGAAGTGAAATCACTACCCATGCAATCTTTGAGGACACAGGTGTAGAGTGCCGTCAGCCTGGAACCGGGAACGCCGGAAAAACCCCTCGACCACTGTAAAGCAAGGAATGGTTATGTTACACACAGTGACAAATGAGAGGTACACAGGATGATCAAGGTTAGAACCAGGGGCTTACCTAATGGAGATGGAGGGGCAGTCTGAGTAGTAAAGTGAAGCAGCAGCTTCTAATTAGCCAGCGGCAGCAGCAGGCTGATAAAGATCTGGTAGCACTCTGGGAAGCACCTGAGTCGCTGTGCAGAACTGCGTGGTTGATCCTTAGGCAGTCCAGTAAACAAACGAAGGTCAAGAGGCAGAAAAATGACAAAGTGAAGGGAATCCAATTTCAGTCCAAGTAGCAGTGCAAAAGGTCGAATTCCAGAGGACAGGTTGGTACGGAGGAATCCAGGGGAAAAACAAAGGCAGTCCGTGAAACGTTCCGTGGTCGCGAGTATCAGGAAATCCAAGAGAGTTCAAAACGCCATGCAGAGCTCCGAAGAATCAGCTGTGAAGTGTTTCTTCCGCGTTCTCCTGTTCTATTTGAATGCGAAGCACGGTCACATGGTGCGGGTCACGAGACCCCGAGCTGAACGTCACGTGACCCGCAATGTAAACAGAGGCTGCTTCCTGACCACGTGATGCGGAGAGCTCCGCGCGCCCGCGTAATGCCAATAGCCATGGGGAAAACGCCACGGCAGGTGCCAATAAAGAAAAGGCCGCAAAGACCCAGGTTTGGCAGCTGGGAAACCCCATTTTCTGACGAGCCGTCGGGTCCATGAGTGGGAACGGGCAATGCAAGGAGCTTGGTGGGCGGGTGATGTGGGTGCAGACATGACAGCTGATCCCTGTAATAAATGTCTCCATTCAATGCAGGCTTGGCGAATGGCCAGAAGTTCCTTTTCCAAAACGGAGTAATTTCTTACAATAGGAGTGAGCGTTCTGAAATAATATGCCACCGGGTGTTCCTCTCCATCCTCCCCTTCTTGCAATAATGCAGCGCCTATGGCTCCTCCATAGGCATCAGTTTCCACTATAAAGGGTAAAGACTGACTTGGTTGGATCAGGATAGGAGCAGTGGTAAAGGACTTCTTGAGCAGATGGAATGCTTGATCCGCCCTCAGATTCCATTCAAATTGATTCCCTTTCTTCAGCAACTGAGTGATGGGCAATACTATTTCTGAAAAGTTGGGAATTAATCTTCGATAGAAATTCGCAAGACCCAGGAACCATTGGATGTCCTTCACGTTCCTCGGGGTTGGCCATTGGAAAACTGCCTTAACCTTCTCAGGGTCCATCTGGAACCCTTCCTTAGAGAGGATGAAACCTAAATAGGAAATTGAAGGTACCTCAAAAGCACACTTCTCAGGTTTCACCAACAGTTGGTTGTCTTTAAGCCTTTGCAGTACCTCCGTGATATGTCTTCAGTGTTCAGTAGGCAGGAGAAGATCAAGATATCATCTAGATACACCACCACAGATGAATACAACAAATCTGAAAATATCTAATCTACGTAACGTTGGAAGATGGCCGGGGCGTTTACTAGGCCAAAAGGCATCACTCTGTACTCAAAATGTCCTAGTGGGGTGCGGAAAGCCGTCTTCCATTCGCCGCCCTCTCGGATTCTTAACAGATGGTAAGCCCCACGCAAGTCCAATTTGGTGAAGACACTGGCTCCCTCGACCGCTTCAAGGACCTCCTTAATTAAGGGCATAGGATAACGGTCACGTATCGTCTGGCTATTGAGACCTCGATAGTCTATGCAGGGCCTCAATTCGGTGGTTCCCTTCTTTGGGATGAAGAACATGGAAGATCCAGCCGAGGAGTGGGATTCCCGTATGAGCCCATTCTGCAGGTTGGCCTCTAAATATTCCTTGAGTGCTCTTTTTTCAGGAAGAGACATGGGATACATGTGGCCAAAAGGTACTGAAGCACCCGGTTTCAGTTCAATGTTACAGACTTCGGCCTGGTGAGGAGGTAGAGATTGAGGTAGTTTATCTTCAAAAATGTCAGAGTACTGTTGACAATAGGAAGGGATCGACTGTACTACTGATGGTGATGCTAGTAATGTACAGTTGGATGCAGAGGTGGGGAGAGCTTGGGGCAGACAATGAAGAATACAATAGGGAGAAGAGAAACGGATGGTATTAGCTGACCATTCAATCTGGGGGTTATGGCGGCGTAGCCAAGGTATTCCAAGAATCACGGGGAAATGCGCCGCCCTGATGACATCGAAAGAAAGTTGTTCCTGCTGTCGTAACATGGACATACCGACAGGACCAGTTTCTTGTGTAATGGATCCTGATGATAACGGAGATCCATCTATACCGTCCACAGGAATGGGACTGTTCTTTTAATGAAGCGGGATACGATGCTCATGTGCCCACTGGGTGTCGATGTTTCCTGCGGCTCCACAATCTAACATGGCAAGTGTTTCTAAAGTAAGTTCTGACCCAATTGTTAAAGACACTGCAAATATCATAAGGTGATGATCTTCTGGAGGTGCGTTATGTTGACACACATTGCAGGCACTCGCCGTCTCTACCCGCATCCTTTCCCTGATCAAGACCGGGGATACACATTTCCCGAACGTCAGGGAGGCCCCTCAGGACAATTTCGTAGCAGATGCTTCAATGATCCGCAGTACATGCAAAGGCCCTGGTCTTTACAACACTTTTGTTCTTCTGGCATTAAGGGACCTCTGGTGGCCCCAATCTGCATAGGTTCCTCTGTTTGTGTGCGTCAAGGAGGACTCCTGGTAAGTATCCCGGAAGTAAGCGGTATTCTGGTTCTTTGTCTTTCTTGTCTTCTTTCTTGCAGATGATATTCCAACTGGAGGGTGAGTGTTACCAACTCCCGGAAAGACGCAGGTCGAGCTACTCTCGCTAATTCATCTTTTAGGTCTTCATGTAGACCACGGCGAAAGAGGGTCTGTTGAGCAGAGTCTGGCCAGTCAACTTCTGTAGCCAATTTACTGAAGGAGGAGGCCTAAGTCTGGACGTCCTGTGACCCTTTTCGGATGTCAAGAAGAGCCTTGTAGGCAGAGTACTGGACCTCTGGGCGTCCAAATCTCAACTTCAGAAGCTGAGTAAATTGAAGGAAGTCGTTGATGGCAGGATGATTCTGAGTGATTAAAGGGGTTGCCCAAGCCAAGGCATTCCCCGTCAAATTGGATACCAAAAACCCCACCTTGGCTCGGTCCAGTTCATAAGCCTTGGGAAGGAATGTGAAGTAAACTGTGCAAGCGTCCAAGAACTCCTTCAATGATTTAGGGTTAACATCACACTTGCCAAAGGAGAACAACAGTGGGGGTAAGTCACCACATGATTCATCCCTTGTTGCTTTAAGCATAGGTTTTCTGTTTGGAGATTCTGGACTTTGGTTTGAAGGCCCTGGATGGCATTCATCATCTCTTGGAATTGTTCAAGGGAAGCCATGGGTGTTGGGTGGCACTGCAAGCTTTCACAATCTGCTGTTACCTCCCCCTGTGTCGCCACACCTGGAATCTCCGGGGCGTGGGCACTAGTGGGTTCTTTCTCTCTTCTTCTTCCCTTCTTGTGAAGCTTCTGATCTCCTTCAGTCTCTACGATCTTCTTTCCCTTCCTCCGTTCGTAGAGAGATGGACGCTCTCCACCTGCGGCCACCTTGACTAGGTTATAACTACCGTCAGGCAGACCCAAGGGAGTGGGCCTCAAGATCAGGGAAAAAGCTGATGAAGGCACAAAAAACCCTGCAGTGTTCGATGCAGGATCAGCAGATGGAAGTCTTGGGTGGTGCTGCTTGTTTCCAGAATAGGGGGCAGAACATTGAGTGGATACTTGATGCTGCTGAAGCTAGCATGGACAACCCCACATGGTGCACGCTGGAGAGAAGGCAAACTGGACAAAGTGCCACCTGGAACTACGAAGGGAGTACCCCGGGTAAAGGAAAAGAACAAGGAACTGCTGTAGAAGAGTAAAAGAAAGGAGGAGACAAGAGGACGTAATGGAAAGTAGAATAGAACTACAAAATAGAATAGACCGGGAAAGTGAGCCAGTAAAAGTCTATCACAGTAAGAGAGGAGTAGAACGAAATGAGAGGGAGCGGCAGCAGCCAAACAGAAGGTAAGTAAGAATCAGAAGGAGCATAGAAAAAGACTAACCAAGGGGGAGAAAACAGGACAGCGGCGTGCAGCCGGAGCTGAACTCGGGAAAAGGCAAAGACGCGAGCTGACAAAGGCGAGTGGCTGAGGAAAGAGAGAGAGAGAGAGAGAGGGAAAACAAGGAGGCACAGAAGGCGCAGCTAAGTCATAAAACGGGAAAAAGGAACGGACAGAGATATGGGGCACGGAGGAGAACCTGAGAACGGGGAAAACACGCTAAGAGGGCTAAAGGTTGAGTAGCTGGAGGAAGATTCAAAGGCACAGCAAAACGCTAGGACAGTCCGAGTGAAACTGACAGGACCAGTTGCAGCACGTTGGGAATGGGGCGTGGCCGCCTTAAGTACCCCAGCCTTAGAGAGGCTACAGCATTGCTGCTGAACCCGCAATGGCTCAGTGAAGCCGCCATCTTTGCCACCACTTCCACGGTCGAACCGTGACATTGGTTGACCAGTTTCAGTAGCCTACAGGGGTGCTGGCCCCCTTCCTCAGGACTGCAACCAATAACAATCAACCATACATGTACTATCATATTACTTTCTATTTGGTGTTACTATGGAAATCACATCTTTCACCAATTCCTAAACTCTCATTGGTGCTGTTTTTCTTAACTACTATCTTCATATCATATTCATAGTCCACCCTTGCTTGAATTTGTCCATGGTAGGTTGTGACATCATGACATAATAAAACATTCACATTCAAACATAATTCATTACTAGCAACAACTAGCCAAAGGCCTTTTAAACTTAACTCTTAATTGCACATGGTTTGCATAAATACTTCAAGTGATATGAAGAAGTCTGAGTTAACCAGTTCTTCTTTGAACTAGTGATAACAATCTCAAACCCTGGCTCCTAGTCACCATTGGAACATTCTAATCAAAATAGCTGACATTTGATTGCACACAGCACATCTGAAAATACATTTGAAACTCCTGTGTTTCAGTTACGGTGGCCCGGAGCACTGACTTACCCCATGTTTTACTGCTGATCAAAAACAAATAGCAAAACCATTTTGTCAAGCTCCCATTCAGTCGAATGAGTACCTCTGTTTTCTGCAAAACATATCAGACGATAAAACCAATGGCTGCTCCATGAGCTCAGCTGACCATCGTGAAGGTTCAAGTTACTTATTTACGCATCCTCTGGCCTCTGAAACTCTGCAGAGCCAGTTTCTCAAAAGTCCACCACCAACCCTGTAAGACCAGAACTTCCTGGTTACCTAACACACATTGCATAAACTGCTAGCTGCAACATCTGAATGTATTCATAAAAAGCCCACTACATACAGATTTTCATAAACTCACTTTGTATGTTCCCCGGTGTGCATGTCTAATAAATATAATTTCTCTTTTATGGTGGGTTTGCAGGTCAGGCTCCCTCTTCATCCTGCACATTAAAAAAAACATCTTCCAGTTTCTACATACTTTAGAACACCCGGTGTGTGAATAGTGTTCATGTTCGATTTGGTTGTTTTAACATTTTATCTTTCTGTGCATGTGCAAATCTAATATGCATCGGTTCTAAACAAAAAATAACACTAAAAGTAACATATGCCATCCATAATTAACTACACTGGATACATATGAAATTGCAACATCGAGCTCAGATTGCTGGACTCACAGTCAACCATATGGCACATGCAACATGAATCCCTCATGCTCATGGGGACGATTCTGGACCACCCCAACATTCCCCCCTTTAGTTAATACTTTAACTAACAAATAATCATCTTCTTGGGGAACAACCCTAAATTTTTCTCATATCAGACCCAAAATGGGCATACTCCTCCGCTGAACAAACCCAACTTGTCCCTCCACCATTTCCGCAAACTTCCCACCATTCCACACAATTATCATGACTTGGTGAAGGACACAAAACATATTCAGTCTCAGTACCCATCTGATATGATAAATGTGTTATTCTAGCCTTGGACAGGGTCACAGTCATCGTGGCAGCTGCTTTCGATACGCGGGCAGACCAGCATCATAAGAGTATTTGACAGGTCCAAAGAAGAATAAGAAAAAAGTCAAATATAGGCAACATGATCTTCACAGTGAGGCCTATTCCACATGGTACCCAAGAGAACAAATAATCCAACCACAAATCATTTGTAATATCTGCCTCATTTCTCATAATCATTCTAAGCTTATGTAAAGCAGCAATAGTCTGTTTTAGGGTACCATCTCTGTGTCATTGGGAGGCCCAAATGTGCTGCAAGCACTTCCAATCTTCTGACATAACTCCCCCCGTCATTGCTGTAAGGAGGTTCAGTATGTATCTATTCTGCAAAGCATTAGCCTAAGTGGCCATAACTGTTCTTTGATGGCACTAAACACTGACTCAGACCTGTTGACATTCATATTGGGTCACCAGGAGCCCCTTGGCATCTGCTGCAGCTTGGACGCCAAATGCCAGAAGACAAGCACAGAAAGTTGCAGTACGGCTAAACAGCTGGCACTGATCAGGAATGTCCATTAAACTTTTGATGAGGCTGCTGGCAAGTAATTAGAGTGCCTGGTGCATTGCAATAGTTCCTGATTCTCGTCATTGAACAAAGTTAATGGTTTGTCCATATACATTGATGAAGGGGATGAAAGGAGCCCAGGGGACAAGGGTTTACAGATGTAAACTTGGGCATTGAATGGCCAGCACCAGGTGCTCCTCTGGTATGATGAGGACTGGAACGTGAAGGGTAGAACATGAAGCCTCACCAGGCTTGAGGCAACTGCCTGTATGCATTTGCTCCACAGGTCCAAAGAATGTACAGAATGGCAGCCATACCTCCACACAGATAAGCGATGCGAAGCATGCGACTGCAGTCCCATTTGTGACAATTGGCACTGTGCCATTGCACTTAAAATATAGGGAAACATGGGTAAATGTCTGTTTCTTAACAGAGTTTTCGGGCTCCTTGAGTCACGTCAGATGCTGCAAATAATTTCTCCATACAGTCCCACATTCTTGATTTATTTATGCCATCCCTTCTTCTAAGAATTCCCTCATTCCTCCAGCTTTGCAACTCTTCACCCCTTGATCCCATTGATCGGTTTTTTGAATAAATAGCCACTTCTAAACTCAGTTTGGCTCTCTGCATATATTGTATATTTGTCTGATCTTTACGGTTGGCAATTGAACAGTCTTCATTGATATGAAG
This sequence comes from Ambystoma mexicanum, assembly GCF_040938575.1. NCBI lineage: Eukaryota > Metazoa > Chordata > Amphibia > Caudata > Ambystomatidae > Ambystoma > Ambystoma mexicanum. The sequence continues at coordinate 1,009,286,578 of NC_090928.1, read as the reverse complement.
GATTAATGCCATGACTGATTGCCCTTTAAACTGCACTTTGAGCCTGCACAGGGATAGGTACACTAGAAATAGTGCACCTGCTACCTCTACCTCTTTTGGGGATTAACAACCTAGGGATGCCAGAAGTATGAGGGATGAGAGAGCAGATGAAGCAACATGCTACAGATCACTCTCTGCCAACCTTACTCATATGGCTATACCATATGGTATCCACTGCAAAACCATGTGCATTTGTTGTGGGATCTAATTAATCATCTCCATTGTTCAAAAAAACAATACCAACATTTATTTCTGTCTCAATACTATCTCTTCCAAACCCACAAAACTAGACATATTTAAACCTTCTGTATTTACACTGCTTGCCATCTTCAAGAATCAATGACATGAAGATCATAAAAACCATAGAAACCCTCATGTTACAAGATTTATAAATCTAAACATTTATTTTCAGAAACAAAAATATTCAAGTTCCAGATTTTTGTTTGCTCCCCTCATTGCACTGGACTGAAAAAAGGATCCATAGGGCATACTAAACTTATGCCTGCGCTGATGGAGGGGTGCCATGATCCCTTTGAGTATCACTAAAATGTATGGAGTTCTTGTTGCCCTCCACCTTTACAGGAGTCCCACTTGCATAGATACACTGAGACCCATGGAAACGCTGTTAGTTCCAGTGACACACAACCTTGCGGACAAAGATGTGGTCTCCCAGATGCAGCTGTGTATTATGTTGATTGTTGGTTCCTCCCTGTTTTCACCTGTAGTCTGTTGGTTAGAAACAAAACCTGCAAACATCTAATCTTAACACTTTTTGTTAACGCCCTAAGGTACTCCCAAAACTCTTCTCCTTGCACCTCTGTGGTCTTGTGTGCATCTGATGCCATGCGTGAAAGTGTGAGAAGTGTATGCAACCTACGCCCTGTGAAGATTTTGTGGGGACTTAAATTACAATCTTTTCAAGGCTGATTTCTCAAATAAAACAAGACGAGTGGAAGGCAAGAGTGACAGGAATTTTTGCAATTCAATACACAGTTTCACTAAATGTGCCTTGAGGTCCATATTGATACTCTCTATGATCCCATTGTCCAGTGAATGGTAAACTGAGCACAACCTGTGATTGATTCCCAGAAGTGAAGTGATTTCTGAGAATAAGGCATTTAAAAGGTGGGTTCCATTGTCAGATTTTGGACCACACAAATTCCCCACCATGGAAATACCTCTCACACCACTACTTATTTTGCTGATTTAGCATCAAGATGTATGCAGCGACCAACTTCAAGCCACCAGGAGAAAGGACAAGCAACAGCAATCAAATAGTGATAGTTACTACACCTCATAATCATGTCCACAAAGTTCATATTTAGCTCCCTGATTGGCCCAGATGGCCTAGACAAGACTCCTTTTACCAACTTCATGGTGTTTCCAAAAGTGAATTATTTACACACTGCGCAGTTCTCTCCAAACCTACTTACCTGTTCCTGTTGGTTGAGGATAAACCACTCTTCCGGGAGCTCTGCTGTGATATTTCACCGAGAAGTATGCAATGGGTAATGTAGTTACTCTAGAGCCAAAAGAAGCAGCTCGCCAACATGCCTACTTCCACATCACCTCCTGTTTCCACATCAAATTTGTGGAGGTGAGGACACTTCCTCTCTTCTTCCAGATCTCCTGTTCTTCTCTAGGGGCTCTCTCTTGTATTTCTATGATCTGAAGTACCTGGACTGCGGTGAACAGGTCTGGTAACTGTACCTGTTGGGACCCAGTTTCCTTTTTCTGGGAATCTGTCAAAGGAAAATATGCTGCTTCCTTCACCGCCTTGCCTGCGGCATCATTTCTAAAAGCTACTGAATTAGTGTGGTTAGTATGGGCAGTGCACTTCACTAGACCTATCTCTGCTGAATAGGTTAATGCTTTAATCGGCTGGGATAGCAGTCCATCATGCTGGACAGGGGACCTGTCAGACCTCCTAAATCCTTTTCTCTGCCATCTTGATAACCCAGAATGGACGGTGGAGGTGACGCATGCGTAGTACTAATAAACATTGACTGCTTCCGCTTATTTTATTTTATTATTTTGTTGAGCATCTGTTACACATTTTAGCCACAGAGTGCTGGAAGCTGTTTGTTCCTAGGAATTGCAGTATGGGCACTAGGTTCAGCAGTGGGGGCACAGCTTTCCGGATGTTGATCCTGCTGACTGTGTTTGCCTAGATTCTGTTGAGGAACTCAATTATGGTCTCCCAGTTGAGGCAGTACAGGGTAACCAACTGCCTTTTAGAGAGGGTCCAGGGTGAGGGCCAGACCCTGAGGATTGGTGCTCACCTTGCTTGCACTCTCCTACTCCTCCTGCTTCACCTCCTGCTCCTCCCCAGTACGCCATGTGCCCCGGGCTGGTTGTCATGCCTCAGAAGTTCTAGGCACAGCAGAAACAGCTGCATGTTCCATCTCACAATGGCTAATGGCAGCATTGTGTTTGTAACTGTGTTTGGGGTGGGTATATGCCATATGTTGCCCTATGGTGTGGATTTGGATCACCTGTTTTTCTTTGCTGCCACCTGTGTTCATTTACCTCCACATGGAGGCTGTTACTAATTGTGCATTGTTTTTGGTGCTGTTAGTGCCATTTCCCAGTGCTCATACCGCCATAAAGGGACTTGTGATGCTGCGGTTATTGTGCATTATGATATCAGCACAGATTCCGCATGCTGTGATGGCAGTAATTGTGCTGGCTGTTTTCCAGTCTGCAGTATTTGAGCCAGCTTGTGATCCGGCGGAGCTGTATTTGTGGCGATAATTTTGTTACTGCCGCTTTTAGGGCTTACAGCCCAACTCGTGATGCGGCCCACAATATTAAAGCTGCAAATGTAACACAAACACAATCCACACAATGGGATGCTTTGCTCCACGCTTAGCTGTTGCACATGAATTCTAAGTAGCAAGGACATTCTTGTAGGAAAGAAGAATGAGTTACCTAGTAAGAAATTCAGAGTACAAACAGGACAATGTGAACATTCCCATAAGGGAACAGATGTTATCTCGCCTTTTGTATTAAAAACTTTAGAAAGGTTTAGTCATTTATGTGGTGCTAATAAACATGAGTACTGAGGCCAGGGTATCCAGCGGATAAGTGTTTTTCCAGGACATGAGAGGCTATATGTGGCTGCATAAATAAGTTCTTCTAGAGGAACCAGGGGTATGTGGAATTGAGATTGAAATCAGTAGTTCAAAGAAGATCCTGGTTATGCAGACCATCCTCTATTTGTTAAAACGTGTAAGTGGACCATGTGCAGTCACACTTAAAGTTAAAGGCCTTAGGTCAGTCAATAACAATGTTTAACCATGTAATGATGTCATGACCTACTACGGATGAATCCCAAGAAGAGGTGTTTTTTTAATATGATCTGAAGATCATAATCAAGGTAAGACTGGCCAATAAAAAACAAAGAATTGGGAAAAGATGGGATTTCTTTGAAGAGGTTTTGTTCAATAATATTTGGGGGGTGGATTGTAATAAATTATCTGGGACTGTTTTAAATTGTTGCAAAGAGTATATCAAATGCCAACTGATGTTGTATTGTTGAGATTTCGGTTAGATTGGTCCTGCAACAGCATCTCACCACTCCCCAGAGCTTTGTACAATAAACCACCTCTATGTACAACTGTGTACTCACTTCTTAACTGGTGAGCCTGTTTTGGGTTAAGGTGATTAAAGCACAATCCCCACAAATGTCCAACCTTCCATTTAAACTGTTTTACTTAGTCTTTAAGATGCTTTCAATACATTCTTCAAGTGTTCTCCTTGATAGGTATTCTGAGGCCAACGTATCCCTTGTTTCAGATGGTCCCTTTATTTGTCTTACAGTGTTGAAAGCTTTTCAGCTGGTTGATATGGGCCAAATGTTCTTCTGCCTGATCCCCTTTTTAAATTTCAGTCTTGTGACAGGAGAGATTTTGGATATCATGTCCTATAATCCTTCCCATGAAGTAAGAAACATCTTGGATTGGTTTCTTTTAAGGTGTTAGAGGTATACTCTATCACCCACCTCATACTCCCTTTTCAAAATCTTGATGTCATAGCAGGTTTTCATACTCTGAGCAGACTTCTCACCATTTTTTGGACGTATGTAAAAGCATGTTCTGAATGTTTCCTATGGTTTTCCATGTACTAATGGGTAGTAGATACACAGACCAATGTCTGTTCCTGTGTTTACTATAACAGATAAGGTAACACCATTATTTTACAAGCCATAAATTGAGTTCAAATGGGGGACATCTGACTAGAGGGGAGAATCTCAGGAAAATCACAACTAGGGGTGATCATAATTCCCAGCTAGGCCGCACCACGAACTTGTTTTTATTGTAATAAGATGTAGGGCCATAGGCAAGTGAAGATTCCTTTTCGCATCTAACATTTCCCACATCTTAGTCATAATCTGACTAGTGAAGTTACACCCCATTTGTAAACTATCCTTTGAATAAGGCTGAAACTGTAAAAGTTGTGGATGATTATCAAAGTGGCAGCCATCTGTGCCTTGCATTGTGAGGCTTGGAGACATTCAGTCTGGCTTTGTAAATAGGTATGGCACAGTGAATGTGCACATATTTTGTCTCAGCCAAAAAGATACCAGCCCAATGACATTGATCTGTAGATTGGCCCAAAATTGTGTTCTTCCTCTTTTCTGCTGGAAAGCAGGAAAGCCAGGTATGTGGGAGAACTCATTTTTATCTGCACACCTATCAGGAAGCCCTTTAAATGGATAGTCATGTCTTGTCCCAGGAGGGATCAAGCAACCCCACATAGGATGTCCAAAGACTTTTGAAATCCCTGTTACTAGTTGTTTCTGAAAAGTATGATTTAAAATATACATCTGTTATAATACTGGGCATAATAATTTTGGAGTTTTCTAAAAAACATTCCTTCTTGAATTTGGAACATGTTTGTTAAATGTCATCATCACTCGCAAATCCTCCTTCTTCTGATAGCCTTGGTCAGTGGAAAGTTGATCTGGCCTCATAACTATCAACATTTCCAAAAACAGATTATTTGTTTTAGCTGTAATTGCATATACACCAAGATAATCTCTTTTCCACTGAACCAATTAGAGTCATCTGCCGGCACCCGACTGTGATCTAGTCAATGCTGTAACTTGCATCTCTATCACAAGATGTTTCAAACCGATGACATTCTCCAGTATGTCTCCTATTTTGGTTAATTGATCAACAAAGTAATTTCCTGTTTTATACGGACCATCTCGATTACAATAACCCTTGATTTCTTTTCCTATGTATTGTCAAATTATGAGATGATACCTTATCATAAATGGTTTGGATCAGATTAGCCTCTTTCAGGTGTGAATTTTTTTCAAAAATACATACCTTTTTCATTTCAACAAATACATTGTGGACATAAAGAAAATCTGTAATAATGCCAAATGCCTGCACTTAATGGGTTACAGCAGTGATTAGAGCCATATAAAAGGCTACAAGCCCTGCCACCTGCCTACTCTGGGAATCAATTGTTTAACCAGTATTATACACCCAAGCATTTCCAATGACAGTCACTTATTCATTCTTACCATTTTCATTTAGTTTAATTTCTTTTCATTTTATTTTTAAATTTATATAGGGCTTTTCGGCAAAAGTGCTGAACAAAGTGTTTAAAAAATCAGCAGTGCAATCACATGATAGTGTATACATGAGAAGGAGTGGAAAAGGGAAAAAGCATCAGAATTAGGAGGGAGGGAAGACAAAAAATGAGCTTTCAGATTTGATTGAAAGATGGAAAGAGATATAGCAGGATGCAGAGAAAGAGGAAGAGAGTTCTAATGTTTGGGAGCGAGAAGAACAAAGGGTCGGAAATTAGAAGTGGCGCAGGAGAGTTTAGGGCCAGTAACAAGAAGTAGATTCTGTGATCTATGAGATGGAACATAGAATGAGACTAGTGAAGAAAGTCGTTTTGTACAGTGAAAATAAAGATAGGGGTGAGAACGACAGATATTGAAGATTGCATAGTGGCAAGAACGATTAACGGAGGAGATATGAAGTGAAAAGGAAAGAGAAGGATAAAAATGATGCCCAAATTGCACGCACATTAGGAAAAAGGTAGAAAAGATGGATGAAAAGAAATAGATGGAGATAAAAGATTAGGAGGAATAGTTGAAGGAGGGAAGAACAGAACCTCAGTTTTAGAAAGGTTGAGGTGAAGAAAGTGTGACGACCTCCAGTTTTGAACAGCTGAAAGACAGTTTGATGGGGTGTAGAACAGAGTCAAAGGAAGAAAAAGTGAACAAGATCTGTCACTTGCATATAGATGAAAGGAAAGGTTAAATGAAGAAATAAGGGCAGAGAGGGAGGTAATATAACGAGAGAAAAGGAGCAGACCAAGTACAGAACCTTGAGGAACACCATATAGAAGAGGAAGTGAGGAAGAAGAGTGTCCAGCCCAGGTCACAGAGTAGGACTGTTAGGAAAGACAGAAGCAGAACCATTCAAGTACAGACCAACAAATTCCCACGGAAGAAAGAGAAGATATGAGGAGAGCGTGATCAACAGTATCAAATGCTGCAGACAGGTCAAGACGAATGAGAATAGGAGAAAGAGCGATGAGCAAACAGAAGAGAATTAGAGACATGTAGAAGAGCAGTTTCTATAGAGTGAGATGGATGAAAGCCAGACTGAAGAGGTGGATGAAGAATGTGAAGATTTAAGTAGTGAGTTACCTGGACGCAAGCCGCCCGCTCAAGGGTTTTAGAGAGAAATGGCAGGAGTGAGATAGGCCAAAAAATTGGCAGGAATAGATGGGTCAATGGTGGGGGTTTTTAGGATAGGAAGAATAGCGCATTCTAAAAAGTAGTCAAAAAGCAAGATTTTGCTAAGGAGGAATTAATAAGAGAAGTAAGATAAGAGAGGAGATGAGGATATACCTGAGGACATACCTGAGGAATTAGAGAGGATGGAAAAGGATCAGAGGAAGAAGCAGTAGGATGAGCACAGTATTTAAGTGTTATGGTAAGTAAATAAATCCACATAAACTTTGGGCATCCACTGACAGGTACTTTCTTCATAAAGAAAGATAAATATACTTCCAAAGTAGCTGTTGTTTTAAAATCTTCTAGACCATGATCCTTTGCTCAGTTATGCAAATCTACCAATCCTCAGCCCACCAGTCTTTTATTTTTACCATATAGTGTTTCTACTGGGTAGCCCTTCACATAAAGATGTTAATCTTAAATCAGTAGCATTCACACGTTACACCCGAAAACTCTGCAGTGGTTGATAGGAGGTCTCCATTATAATGGTTTCTCCATGGATCAACAGGCTGTAATGTGTGTATGCCTACACCTTTTCTAGTGTATTTTTATACTCATTATATTTTTTGACTACATGGTACAATGTATTACTTGTGTAGGAGATGACCTTTTTAATCTTGGCACGTCACTGATGTGTTGGACAGCAATGTTTAGGAAGAACTTCTTGTGCTTTAGAGGATAGAACAGCCAAAGAGCTTGAGACAGGCTTATTTTTAGTTGTTTTACAATCTCTGCAAGTTGCCCAACTGCCACTTCCCTCCTGCCTTTGATAAGTGGACTAAGGGTTGAGTGAACTCTGTTTTAGCCGCTTTGGACTTGTTGCTGTCAGTTCTAAGAGGTTCCAACCTTGTTTTTGGAGGTGTAAAGAACATTTCCTTTGGGCCTCCACCATTGACCATTAATTAATTATACTTTAGCACCTGCTTCTGTAATTGTATGAGAACATGACAGATCCCTAGAAGTGGATGTCCCCATGTTCTGCTGAGTTCACTGAGGTCTGGTATGGTCTTATTTAGAAAAATATTTAAATAATTCCCACTGTTGATGCACTCAAAAGGTGTCTGAATCCATGTATATTGATGCCCTCCAAAGGTAAAGGCAAATTTATATTGATGGTCATGGACACAGTTGTGTTGGAAAACTGCAGTTAGGTGTAATGAAGGTTCAAAAGAAAAAAGGTTGTAATGTATTACTAAGTGAATCCAGAGAAAATAGAAAAAAGACATGTAATGGTTTGAGAAAACTAGATGTTATTTTCACTATACCTGCCTGACTCAGCGAAAGACAACATTTTGATTACATATATTATTGCTGACATAATGTCCACTTTGGCATACCGAAGTGAGATTGTACACACACACACACACACACACAGACACACTTGCTTGAATGCAGCTTCAGCACACGTTTATGTAACTTTGCAAATACTGACAAATCTTCTCCTGCACAGGCTGACCTAACATCAGACAAAACTTTGATAAAACAGTGAGTTTAATTTGGGATTCAAGCACACATCAGCACTGGTATCTTTATGGGGTGTAGACAGTAACCAGAGAGAGACCACGGCTCCACAGTTTCTACTGATTGGGCCATTTATGCTAATTAGAAGGCGTGTAACCCTCCATAATGAAGTAATAGATTATTGTGCTGAACACAATGATTTCAAGTATTTTGAATACATATAAGATGTTGTGGAAGAGTTAAAGCAGGATCAAGACTGTTGGGGTATCATGGTGTGTTTTTTCATGTGTTCTCCTTGGAGTGCTGCTGTAAAATGTTTATCAAACTAACATCACCAATATTCAAATCATGTGTCTGATTTCATCGACAGTATGCACAATCTGTTTATCAAATCAAGGGTTGTGCAAATCCTTCAGCAATAAAATGAAGCAGTTACCTTTGCATAAGGATCCTCCTATTAGATTCTGAGGTTGGCACAGTCGTCATTGCACATTTTCTTTTAAAATTCCTAATAGTGATTCCATGCAGGTGATAGGAAACCAATGCTGTCGAATAAATACAGTAGTCATATCTGGTTAAATTGTTGTTGTCATATAATGGAGCAATGAATGTCCACAGTTGGTTTTAACAGAGGAAATGCATTGTAAATCCCAAAACAACTGCCTTAGTAATTGTCTCTGTTGACCAGTTTCACCATTTCAGACCATCTGCAGGAAACCTGGGGAATCTTTGATGCAGCAATCTTGGATGCATCCTAGTGTTGGCTGGAAAGATCTCTGTTGATGGTGACATAAATTACTATATATGGCTAGTGCCGAAATACACCTATTAGGAACCAGATCTACACCTACTCAATGATCGGTGTAAGATTGATTTTTAACAGTTGTGTTGAAGTCCCTTTTCTGTCATTATGTTCAATAAGAGATATATTATTACAATGGTTATTTTGCTTTCTGAAATATTTTTCAATGTGGTTTAGATGTCACTCAATAAAGTGACAGGTGCCATTCAGACTGAAAAAAATGGTACTTTGCTTAGCTTGATTGTGTTTGGATCCAGAGTTCCTGCTTTAAACAATCATTCAATGGCAAGATACTTCAAAGTAAATTGTTTTTAAGTAAAAATGAACTATTCTTGTGAGACACAATGATCGATTACTGGATGTTTGAGCTGGTTTAGCAGTTTAGGAGAGTCATAATGATCATCACTCATACCTGGGTCAGACATTTTAATATTTCTTGTGAAATCAAGGTTTTGTGAGACCTTGTGTATATGAAGGCCAGTCAGTCACATTTTCTTGTTGCAGAATGGAAGCCTAAAACCAGTCATTTTTCATCTAAAAAACAAGAAAGAAAGAAGGAGTTATTACTTACCCTTTGGCTGCCATCATATATCCACTTTCACTGTGGTTAAGTGTAGATGGGTTAGATAAGGAATCTGTTGGTTTAAAAATGCAATTTTAAATCAAATAGGGTATATTTGAATCCCCCTTCTAGTGTGGTTCTATTTCACTACCCCACTGGGTGTACAGTCTGTAGAATCACTAAAGAAGGAAGGTGCCTCCACATTGCTCAGTCTCATAAATATCTCTTTCAGTTTCTTTACTTTAGATCGCATGTCTTGGGGTGTCTTGTTTACTCTCTTACTCTACTTCAGGGGTGTATGTCGATTTTCTAATGAACATGGTCAATTCATCTTTTGGAGGTGCCAGCATATTTAAAAAAAAAGTAAACTTCCAATCCTGTCTTGACACAGCTTTCCTTTCCAAATGTAACTGCTAAGTGTTTATCTTTTCATCAGCTGTAATATGTTTGTATTTGTTGTGAGTCCACGGATAACTATGTATCAGTGTCAGATTCTATCTGTATGTTAGTCAACTCAGGTGGATGCTTATGGACATGACATAAGCTTCCTGCAGGACTCGGCACATCTTTTCCACCATACTCCCATTTCTTCTGTCCCTTGATTATTTGTATTTTGAGTGTTGTCTTTCTGTCATTGCCTACTTGGAACAGTGGTTTTATTCTTATTAATACTTTCAGAAGCATTGTTATTATGGGGGTTTGATGATCTCTTATCATTTGAACAAAGCTGTCAGTAAATTGATTGACCTGTATTTCAGAGACCTTTTCTGAGCCGTTGGTAGTTGTGTGGATGTCTTGATTGATATCTCTGTTTCTCCCTAGGAGTGTGACTATCTCTCCCTGGAACATAGTTAGGATGCGTCTCACAGTTGCTGTTGTACAAGGTGATAGGTCTCCGCTGTCACTAGTACTTGGATCTTGGAAAGTAACAGAAGGAAAATTACTTTGGTATTTTTTCCTAGGAGGTGAGCTACACCTTTCCTGAGAAAAAGCCTGATTTGCATATTCCTTTTACATTAACCCTGGATTCAGATCATCCCTCTCTGTTTGGAAGTACATCTATAACCCACAATATGCCTGGGGCCATCACTGAGTAAGATTCATGTTTTTTAGTGTATGCAGTGGGACTACTCCTGGCTTTGAACAGATGGTGTGCTCCATCTGTTTGTATCTTTAAAGGATAGTTCCGGGACTTTTTTTTTATTGTCCCTACGGTTCGGCCATGTGTTTTTAAGCATAACTCGGTAGATCGTAGAAAACTTTCCTATGGACCTTACCCAACTTTTCGTCCATTAACGCACTCGAAATCAGCCGCCATTTTCTGATAATCCTATCATTTCCCCCCATCGCCCTGGCTCACCTGCTTTTGCGGCACTAAATCAAATCCCCCGCCCCTGAGCCTGACATCAGCAGACGCGTACCGCCCATTTCCCAACGCCAAAGCACGTTTCGTGTCAACAATCGCTGCGCCTCAGCTAATGACGTGTCGCCATGGAAATGGCAGGACGCCTCTTTCCTCAATAAGTATAAACACACCGTTTCACAACACACAGCAGCAGATTTTCGATTGCATTACTCTCTCTGTGTTACTTTGAGTATTCTGTGACTTGTTTCTGTGCTCTGGTCAGCTACCTTCGCCGCTTCTAGGCCTTGTGAACACCTGTACCATCTCTGTAAATTATTTTACTTTCTTTACCACACAATGGCTACAATAATGCCGTATATGTACGAGCCCGAGTACACCGAGCAAGAACTACTGGAAAGGCAAGCACGCGAAAACGATGGGGATTCGGACGGCAGTTGGGAGGACCAGTCAACGGATGAAGAGCCTGGACCATGTCGCATGGACGGCGTCTCCACCTGGTGCACGTGCAATCGGTGCGAGCTAATGCAAACTGAGGAGGAGAACTGCTGCTGCCGTGAAAATTCCGGGTGCTTGGCCTACATTTCGGAAGGCGAGCCAAGTCCGCAATGCATCACCGAGCTGCCAGAGTTCAGGGAAGCCTGCCTCTCACGGACCGTGTTGAGGATGATGATGGTGCTTATGCACGAACTTCGCGGCACTGTTCGTCCGCGTAATCCGAGTAACGAGTAAGTATATTCTGGTTTTGATGTCAGTGATGCCACTACTATGTCATGGTCTTCTCCCACATATAAAATTACATCTACATATCATTCGAATGCATGTAAATTGGTTCCATATTGTGCATTTTCTAGATAGAATTTTTTTCAAAGCAGAATGACATTTTTTATCTGAATCGACAGTGATAAGAAAGTTTTGTCATTTTAATACAGTTTGCATCTTTCATTTTCACAGGTGGTACAGGCTGGTGGCCTATCGTTGCTTCACTTGGTGGCTTCACGGGAGGCTCGGACACCGCGTTCGGAGAGTAATACCTGCCTGTGCGGTACTTGCCATTAGACAACATTTCCCCAGCGACAGTGGACAATACCGCGGATTTTCCCTGGATGTGCTGCAACCGGAACTTTACAATGTGTAATGTTTATTATTTATGTTCAATTGAAATTAAGATCTAAAATAAAACCCAACATATATTTTAACAATGGTTGTTTTGATTTTTTAAATGAATCTAGTGTGTCTCCATTGAATAGTCTTCCTGTGCCTTGCCTTGTCACACCACATGTCTCCGGCCAGCATCCTCCCTCACGCTGGCCGCCCACCTTCAATCCACATAACCGTTGAACCCATATGCAGCAGACATACATATGTTATTTTGCGGGTTGGCATCAAGCCTCCCGGCCTTGCCTCCTCCCCCAAAAATACTTACCACACCACTTTGTTCACGCGTTGGCAATAAAAGGAAGGCCGTTGGATTTTTTTGATACAAAACATGGTTATAGGTAAATAATCAATATGGTTGATCATAATAAATCATCCTTTTGGGCACCGGGTACAGAGATGACCCCCTCTGGCCCGTGCCGCCTTGCCACCACAGGATAGCCTGCTGCTGACTAACTGCCTAGGCATCCAGGGTCTCCAGGGTGAACTGCACCCATATATTCTCCTAGGAGGCTGAGGAATTTATAAACTCACCCCCCTGCCTTCCATGTACTAGATCCTTCAGCCTGCCTCTTACATGCAGTTAGATGGCCTCTCCTTGGTGAGGCCCTGCGGCAAACGAGTCTTGTCTGCACGACCAGCGCCCTAATCCACACCCCCCCCCCCGCCCTATCAAAGGCAGTTCGCACCGGGGTACTTGCGCTGCCAAGTGGAGCAGTCAGGGAGCGATAAAGGCCAAGAGGTGCCAAAGACCATGTACACTTCAAAGTGGTCTATAGAGCATGGGTTGTTGTTCCCATGTCTACCTCCAGACCCCGTGTCTCCTGCCAAGCATCCCCCCTCACGCTGGACGCCCCCCTGCAATCCACATAAGTGTGTCTCCATTCACGAGTCTTCCTGTGTCTTGTCTGCACGACCACCGCCCCAATCCACCCCCCGCCCTATCAAAGGCAGTTCGCACCGGGGTACTTGTGCTGGCAAGTGGAGCTGTCAGGGAGCGATAAAGGCCAAGAGGTGCCAAAGACCATGTACACTTCAAAGTGGTCTATAGAGCATGGGTTGTTGTTCCCATGTCTACCTCCAGACCCCGTGTCTCCTGCCAAGCATCCCCCCTCACGCTGGACGGCCCCCTGCAATCCACATAAGTGTGTCTCCATTCACAAGTCTTCCTGTGTCTTGTCTGCACGACCACCGCCCCAATCCACCCCCCGCCCTATCAAAGGCAGTTCACACCGGGGTACTTGTGCTGCCAAGTGGAGCTGTCAAGGAGCGATAAAGGCCAAGAGGTGCCAAAGACCATGTACACTTCAAAGTGGTCTATAGAGCATGGGTTGTTGTTCCCATGTCTACCTCCAGACCCCGTGTCTCCTGCCAAGCATCCCCCTTCACGCTGGACGGCCCCCTGCAAACCGCATAATGCCACGACATATACACGTCATTCATTCACAAACACACCCCTGTTTCAAATTCTTTATAACCCACTTCATATTTCTAATGAGAACTTCTTTGTGCTTTGCTAGTCAACCCGTGAAGGTGCTGGTTATCTGCTCTTCGTCTCTGTGAACTTCCGTGACCACTTCGAGGAAACTCGTCAGTTTGCAACCTGTGAACTGCTCCCTGTTCTACGACAAGAAACTACTCTGATCCCTGCATCTAACTGTTTGTTCGTCAAGGTAAGGCCATGTACCATAATCATTTTGCGTCCAATTTCTTTTCGTTCAAGACAGTACATGCAAGGAACTAGTCACATGTTCTGAGTTTACATTGGTATTCATAGAGAATTGTTGATCTTTACTTTTCAGAACTTTCCACAATGCCTGCCTGTTCCATTGGCGGTTGCCCTTCGAAGACCCATAATAAATCTGAAGGTACTATAATGCATGTTTTCCCTAAGACAATAGGTCAGATAAGAGAATGGGTCCGATATTGCGGATATCCACCGTCTGAGCTTGAAAGTAGAGTCCTAGAAGTCTTTGCGGACAAGAGGGGTGATCGATACTGCATCTGCAGCAGGCACTTTACCTCTGACATGTACTCCACATCATTGCTAATAAAGAAGAACACACCGCGAGCGAGGCGAAAATTGCTCTCAACCGCTATTCCCACTCTATTCGTCCACATCCCTCCACTGGTGAGTCAAGTTTACGTATTTATCTCTCGGCCTTGCGGTAGTGTGTAGCATTAGCTAACAATAATTTCCCCATTTATGTATCCACTCAATAAGAAGGCGGAAGATTCTCCATCCGTGTCGTTATTGCAGTCATCAGCCACTTCAAGCGCCTATCGGGTAATCTTACTTGGCTATTCTGCCACCGACTTGTTTTAGGCATGTAAATCAATAGTTTTAATTTATCGTGTAATTATTTTACCTAATGGTACACCCTTGTACTCGTCCTCTAGTCTTTGTTTTCAGTTATAATTATTGTTATCCAAAATAATTCAAGTACTGTCTTTCAGGGAGATGCTGAGGAGTCCAACGTATTGACGACAACCATTGATGTCACTCAGATGCTCGAGGTACGTTTCCGGACAGTTCCATCGATGGAGATCATCAGATCTTGCATTCTTGTAGCGTGATTGTTACACACAATGTTTCTTTCGTTTTTAGCCATTGATATGTCCTTCTGTCGTCGCCCTCCTATGTGTCTTCTTTTTTCAATATTGTGTTCATTACTAATGAAAGTCCTATGTTTCAGGGAGTCGATGGAGCATTAATCCAAGAAGAAGGGGGAGCATGCAGTTACGGGTCGGCGCAACAGCTTGCAGAAGTGTGCACCGCAGTTACATCGTCCCTTGATGTTCTTATGCATTTCGAGGTATGGATACTGACAGTTCGATCAAGCGAAATCATATGACGTGATTACATCCGCTATACTTCCTTCTTTATTAACGCAAGTACTATGTTTCAGGGAGATGACGGAGCTTCTTCTACAAGAACATCACCCCTAGTAGTTGATGCAGATCTCTGGGTGGTGACACTTCCAACGATCGAGCAAATCGAATCATATTTACATATCCATTATTTATTTTAGACAACTGATCATTTGTGCAGGTCTATTTAGATGAGCCGTTGACGCCTGCACAAAGTTTATGTTCTTTTTAACAAAATAGAAAACCATACTAATGCAATTACTGTGTTTCAGGGAGTTACTGAAGCATCATCTTCAATAATATCATCAATGGAAGTCTATGAGGAGCCCGAGGTATGGATCTTGACAGTTCCATCTAACTAGATCAACAATGCGTGAATAATTGTCGTTTGAATGTTCTACACAAAGCGTTCATTCGTGTTTTGCTATTGAGATGTACGTGGGTATTGGTCCCCAAGTACATTTTGTGTTTTCGATATTATTATACATACTAATGAAAGTTCTATGTTTCAGGGAGTCGATGGAGCGTCAGTGCGTGATGGATGTGCTTATCATGAAAATATAGTCGTTGCAGCGCAAGAGGAAGTGGAGACATGCACACACGAGTCGGAGCAACAGCGTCCTGATGTTGAAGTTCGAGGCAAGAAAGTTTCAAAGAAAAGAAAGCAAAAGAAGGTTAGTGTCCTGGTCACTATATTATGTTGTTTTTCACTGTTAATAGTCCAATACTGTAAGTTGTGTTTAAACTGAACATCCCTTTTCCAATCTGTCCTCTTGTTGCGAGTGGGTGTACGAACTAGATCTACACAGACAGTGAAGCGAACGAGAGATGTTGCTTGTCAAACCTTTTGGCAGGGACTTGAGACTGGAGATGCATCGTGCCAATGGGAAGAATATGAAGTGATTGAAAACGGAGCTATACCACCACCAGCCATTGATAGTGAATGTCCTCCTAGTAGTTCGGATGCAGTTGGAGATCAATTCACAGAATCCACACCCGCAAAAACTAAGACCACGAGAAAGTTGAAGAAATTGTTTTATTCACCCATCGCCAGAGAAGGAACAGATGTTGCAATGGAAGAGAATGAAGTGGACGACAATGAAACACCATCAATATCACTGAACATAGCGGAAGACGATATCAGAGATTCTACCTTTCATGTGAGTGACATGTCCTCAACGTTACAGGCAGAACCAGCTGGGATGCAGAGTGACAGTATAAGGAAAGAGGCCAAATTCATTGTTTTCGATAGTTGTTTGATTGATATTATTATTCGGATGAAATGTGGGCATTCGGTTGGTGGGGAAGTATGTGGGGAGCCATTGATTAATGTGACTCGTGCAATTCGAGGAACTAACCTTAAAATACATGCCACCTGTACAAAATATCATCCTTTCTCATGGTCTGCACAACCCATGCTGGGGCAACTGCCAGCAGGCAATCTACTTTGTGCAGCGCCTGCACTTTTTAGTGGTTCAAGTTTTAAAAAGTTAGAGTCTTTCTTTCAGTTTGTGGGAATCCATTTCATTGCGAAAACTCAGTTCTAAAAATACCAAACCGATTATCTATTTCCAGCCATTAGCGAAGCTTGGAGAATGGAAAAAATGTCTATTGATAGTACATTCGCGGGCAAACGGTTCAGGCTAGCCGATGATGGACAGTGCGACAGCCCGGGATTTTCAGCCAAGTACTGCACCTACCACTTTCAGGACATGGAAAGTAAGACAATTGTGAGTTCGGTGGTCGTGCAGGTGTCACAAAGTACATCCTCAGTGGCCATGGAGAAAGTTGGCTTTGTAGCATCATTGCAAGAACTACAATCGCGGGGAATGGTGATCGACCTGATAGCCACGGACAGACACGTTTCAATTGCCAAGACAATGAGAGAAGAGTACAAAAATATAAATCACCAATTTGACGTTTGGCATCTTGCAAAAACAATCAATAAAAAAATGTCGGCTGCAGGTAAAAAAAAAGATATGCAAGGTATTTCACAGTGGTCCAAGTCAATCAGCAACCATCTTTGGTGGAGCTCAAAAACATGTGGAGGGTCGTTGGAAATTCTACTGGAAAAATGGCGGTCAGTAATGCTACACTGTACCAACGTTCACCGTTGGAACACAAACCAAAATTTCCACAATTGTGAACATGGCCATTTGTCCACAGAGGAGGCAGGTAAGAAGACGTGGTTGATTCCTTCATCACCCACTCACAAAGCCATTGAAAAGATTGTATTTGATAAAACTATAACAAGAGATTTGAGGGGACTCACGGAATTCTGCCACACAGGAGATTTGGAGGTGTTCCACAATATGTGCCTAAAGTACAGGCCAAAACGATTGCATTTTGGCATGGAGGGCATGATAAATCGGACTCTTCTAGCGGTCTTGGCACATAACCATAATGTTGGCCGTCAACAAAGTAGGACGACTGGAACTTTAGGGACGCTTCGCTACAATAAGGCCTTCACTAAAAGAAGTAAACAATGGATTATCAAACCAGTGTTTGAGGATATGCAATATGACTTTATTGAGAGACTTATTGTTGATGTCCTAGATAGGCACATACATGGAGTTGTGAACGAACCTGTGCAGGGGACAACTGCATTGCCACCCAACATTGCCTCTGTTCCATGTCCACCTAAAGAAGAGCTCATTGAGAAATACACATCACGGTTTAAATGATTGTAATTTGATTGTCTGTTCTCTCGAGTCTCCTCATGTCGCAGGCCCATTGAATATGTGTATCTATGTAATGTGTAAATAAAAGTGATTGCTCAGTGTACATGCAATGTGTCTCTCCAGCCTTGCCCCTCCCTTCACCGTGCAGTAGTGCGAACCACCCGGGTGTCACCTGTGACTTTGCTCTCGAGTCTCCTCATGTCGCAGGCCCATTGAATATGTGTAGCTATGTATTGTGTAAATAAAAGTGATTGCTCAGTGTACATGCAATGTGTCTATCCAACCTTGTTCATTTGCGCATTAAATTAAACCAAACAGTAATATAAATCATTTTTCAAAAAATATAGAATGTCTCCGTATTTATGGTTCTCTGGGGCAGCAAAGCACGCAGACAAAATGCAAAGATGGAGTGTAAATTTCAAGTCCTGTGAGATGGCCTTACACTGAATGTAGCTAACTAGGAATGTGTGCTCGTTCAAAGTGAAGGTCAGCTGCTTTGATTTTTTGCTCGGGTGCCGGAATGGCCCACGACTCAGTATAAGGTTCTATTGTTATTTGACCTTGACAGGCCGGGACCATCCCGAAAGACTTCTTTTTGGGGGTGTGGTGCAATAACGTAAGAAACGATAATGAATATAATTTCAGAAACGAAAGCCATTTAATGTTCGTTCATTAGAAGAAATAACGTCGGCATAGAAGGAGTGGTATTTCGGGGCTGCCCTACGCACAGACACAATGGAAAATGCAAATATAATGTAAGTAACTCTTTAGATGAGTTTATACCGCAATTTAATTACTATACAGTAGCTTTAAAGACGGGTTAAGTTGTACTTGTTCGTTCTATGTGGCATATTGTTTTGTACCGCGCACTATCTTGAGGAGAACCATCTCCTTTTACGGAAGCACCTCAAAACCTTCCTCTTTGCTTCTGCTTTCTCTCTCCCTCTCCCCTGCTACAACTGGTCCACTGTCTGCGACCTCGGTCCTGGGCCCTTCCACTCTCCACCTGCACTGCCTCCCTGTCAACCCCTGCACTGGGGGACTGTCTCAGTATCCTACAGCCCCCCCTTGACGTATAATACCCAGTTGCACTGTCCTAGCTATGAAATAATTTCCCGACCTAATATATAAAATTAATAATTTTAATAAAGATCTGATGGTGAGACTAATTTCATTTTTTATGTTTTTAAAACAGGTACATCCTTCATTATTGTATGTGTCACGAGTACCAGACACCGGCGGATGGCTTTTTTAACCGCCAGCTGCTTCTCCGCGTGAACAACGTTACCACCCTGACCATTTTATGGGACGATCGCCAAGTACAAGTATGCCCTTACGCGGTACTAACGGCTAGATGCAACATACAGACTGTTGTGGTGGCCTAGTGCCTCGTTGTTGGAACAGCCATGCGATTATCAGTGCGACCGAAGAGCTTATTTTATCGTAAACCAACACCCTGTGTACTGCACACGAACATCGCTTGCCTCAAGACGAACTATTTTGGATCGAGAGCAAATAAAAATGCAAATCGCTGAATATTCTCAAAACATTTGATGTCAAATAAATGTACTTTGCCAAATGTACAATCTTGCCGTTTGCTTTTAAACCACAGTTTCATATTCCGAATTGTGGCGCTGTATTGTGAGATGATCTAAGACCCTGTGTACAGCAAAGGAACATCGCGTGCCTCAAAACGAACTTTTTGGAACGTGAGCAAATAAAAATGAAAATCGCTGAATATTCTCAAAACATTTGATGTCAAATAAATGTACTTTACCAAATTTACAATCTTGCGGTTTAATTTAAAAGTACAGTTTCATATTCCCAATTGTGGCGCACTGTGTTGTGTGAGCTCATCTGTGTTGATTTCCGGGTTCTGTGTGGAGTCGCGTAGAAGACACCTGGGCGCGTTTGCCTACGCAGCTCAGTCACGTCACGGATAGAGGTGGGGAATATGAATGTTTTGATAAAGTCTGTTTCAGGGGCGGGGGATTTGATTTAGTGCCACAAAAGCAGGTGAGCCAGGGCGATGGGGGGAAATGATAGGATTATCAGAAAATGGCGGCTCATTTCGAGTGCGTTAATGCACGAAAAGTCGGGTAAGGTCCATAGGAAAGTTTTCTACGATCTACCGAGTTATGCTTAAAAACACATGGCCGAACCGTAGGGACAATAAAAAAAAAGTCCCGGAACTATCCTTTAACAGTAGTGGAGGAGTTACCCCACCCCCCCCAAGTGCAATGCAGGGGTATTCTTCATTACATCTACCTTAAGGTCAGCTGGTGAAGGTATCTGTTTAGCATTCTTTTGTGTATTTTTTGGCAATGCATGTTTTTGCAGTTCATATGTGTGTGTGTGTGCCGTTAGTTATAAAGAATACCAATTATCTTGTGTCATCACAGTCACTGACTACCTCCATGGTGCTTATTTTGGAAGGTTACCAAAGATTTTGCTCTTAAAGTTCTGCCTAGCAGTACCCAGATGGCAGGACATCTATTCAAATGCATACTTGAGACCTTAAGCAAAAGCTCTAGATAACTAATGTTCATCCACATAAACTTGTAGGTTGCATTCATGGCTTCTTGGTAGTTTGCATGTAGATTGTGGCCTTGCACATAGACAATGCACTTTGGTTATGGCCTTCCAGACCAGCAACGAAAAGGGAAAACTCTGGAGAAATATCCACGTTATGCTTTTTTTTCTTATTTTCATGGCTTTTCAGTCCAAATGACACCATAATGTGTTCATATCATTCTATCTGTTCCCAAACAGAACATTTTGTAATTTTGTGCTATTGAGTCACAGAACTTTGATTTACTTAATTGGTTCTTTAACAAAATGAAGTTGGGATTTAGTTTTCTTTATGTGTCCAAGTTGGGTCCAGCTATCGTCATCTGAGACATAGCTGCTTCTTAAAGAGACATACCTGCTAACATATCTAATCTCCCCGTGGTGGTCCCAGAGGGAAGGCATCTTATGTGTAAGGTACGGGGAGTACTCTATTTGTTCTTTTTTTGTTGTGCTCTTCTAGATGATTAATCAAGACTAATTCTGAGGGTTTGGATAATATGGCATTTCTCCTCGTTATTGTCAGCATTGTGTTTCCCTTTGCTTCCTTAGGATCTCCAATGTCCTTCCCAGCATCTCTGGTAGGAAGAGGATTTTAGAACATATGTCATGCTCTGCATCCCTTGTCTCACAGAGTTAGCCATGTGAGCTAGATAGTCTCTTTATTGAATGTGATGAAACTCGTGTTGCATTTGCTCGTCATAAACATATTTGCTGCTTCTCTGCTTATGATATGTATTCCCCTCCTCTAAACCCATGGCATAATAAGTGTGTGGCACACTCCTCTCACTTAAAAGTCCAGGTACTCCTCTGCTTGTGACATGGAAACAACCTTTTCCCCTATGTCTAAGTATGTTTGAAGAGTTGAAAACATCTACCCCACCCTCTGTATCTTCACTGCTGCTAGGCACACCCGATTCACCAGAATTATTCAACAAATAGTGGGGCAATATGGACGGTGTTTCAGGTACATGAAAATGTATTTCCCTTCCAATGGTAGCTGATTCTCAATGTCTCTCTGATTTGCAGCCACCTGTTTGAAAATTAACTCACTTTCTTTCATTGGCCATATTATTTTAGTATTCTGCTTCCATTTCAATAATCGCTTTTTGTGTTCAGTGAACCAGTCGCTCTCGTTATTCATGCAGACTGGCATGACTATAATTGTATGTTTTTTTCTTCATAAGAACTAATAATTCTATTTTGTTTTGCAACTTCGTCTGTAAACCTACTTTTTTCACACGATTAGACTTGTACTTCATGTACTCTTTCTTGTCTCTATGACTGTGAGTTACCTACTTCTGGGCTCTTATTTGGTTGGGGCTGTTTGTGTGAGGTCAGTCAACACTTTTCCCTTATTTCTATTTTATTTCACATTTTCATTTGCAACTCTTTTGGTTATTCTTGTACAGACACCTTGTTTTGATTGGCATTTAGGTGAGGATATCAATTGTAATTTAAACTGATTTTTCCTTGATGACCCTTTCTTTGGCGATGCAAGTTCTATGTTGTTTTGCTACATTTGAATCATGTTGTAGCTGATTAAACTCAGCCTGGGAGTTGTGAAGGCATCATGAAGCAAGACACAGGCAACAAATTCAAAATTCAAACCAAATTGTTTCATTAACTAAAAGATCAGGATGGCTGAAGGCCTAACTTGCCCTATCCTAAAGTTGGATTTCCCTACCTAAAGAAACTAAGGAAAGTCTGAGTCATAATGTTCAATTTAAAAGACTGTATGTGTTCAAAACCTATACTTGTGCTCATAACTAAAGCTAAACAATGTGTAGGTATGTTAGCAATAATAGACATAGTGCTCCAACTAAAGTTCTGAGCTTCTTCCAGCTCCTGGCTTACTTATCAGCTCCCCTTCCCCAAGTTGAAAATAGTTCCACAAAAGTCTTGGGGTTCCCTTCCCCAAGTTTAAGACAGTTCCAAAAAACATTGGTGTTCCATTCACCAAGATCAAGACAGTTCCACAATACCTTGGGGTTCCCTTCCCCAAATTCAAGACAGTTTTACTTTTACTGGTTCTTACTCTTTCAATATTCAAAGGTGCATCGTGTGAGTGTTTCAGGAGTGCTGTTCAGCTGGAAGGATATCGCTGACTGCTTCCCTGCCTTACAATCCTGAATCCAGCACAGTCTACATTGCACGCTGTGGATTATTTGGAGTGACTCACCTGATCTACTTTGGCTACGTAAGCCCTGCCTCCCATTACACAAGCGGCACTATAAACTCATGTGCACATGCGCAACACGCATGTGCATCATGTGAGTGCTTCAGGAGTGCTGTTCGGCTGGAGGGATATTGCTGACTGTTTCCCTGCTTTAGAATCATGTATCCAGCATAGTTTATATCGCAGGAGTGAATCACCTGATCTACTTTGGTAACTAACTTTTGTTATTCACTATTATATAGTGAAAAAGACTATATATGGGCATTTGAACCAGTATTTCCTTTCGCTTTTTAGACTACCTAAACCCTGCCTCCCATTACCCAAGCAGCACTCTAAACACACATGCAAATGCGCAACACATGCACACATTAAGTAAGTGCTTCAGGCGTGCTGTTCGGCTGTTCAGCTAAACAGCCGAGCAGCCCTCATAGTTTCCCCCTTTGACTCACACCTGGCATTATTCTACGACTAAACACCCATTGCAGCAAAAGCATGCTGTCTAAAGACTTTCAGCTCGAGAGATAAGTAACATGGAGCTCTATACACTGAAAACCAGGATGCCTAAATAGACTCATCATGGAAAACGTCAAGAAATGCAAACAGCTCTTTCATAAAAAACAGTGTTTATTTCATAAAATAGCGCTGACAACATTGGTAACACTGAAGTGAATGATAAAGTAATTCTTGAATTGCCAGGTGTGCACCCTCTTATGTTAGAGGGGATTATTCCTGAAACCCAAGCTTGTGACATGACCATTCTCAATTGCTTAATTTATCACAGTTTCCTGTATTATACCCTGATTCTCAGGGTTCTGACACAATACAACAGCATTATCGGAAGTATCTTTTGTGAGGCCTAGCCCTTGACCATCATTTGGGCTCAAGCAACTACCGAATAACAACCATGAGCAGATACCTACTGCTCTAAATAATAGTGTTTGCACACTAATCATGCTATGTGAGACGTTGTATAAGAAAGCAGAAATACAACAGCTATCATTGGATAGGACTGAGACTAAATTGGATGAACTTGCAACTACCGTCCTAAATACGAGAAATAAAGAATCTTCCCACCCCGTAAATTTTATTTCATTACAGTGTGAGCCAAACATGGCTGGATCCAACCCGAATGATGCAATCGGATTGGCCTCACAATAGAAGAACATAGGACATGACATACTGAAGATGTGATCATGATTGACTGTAATAACCCTGCCCAAGAACTAGTGGTAGTGAGTGGTAATCTTCTAGAAATAGTAAGTGAGAATGGTGAACCTGTAACAGACCAAGTATGTGAAGTATTCCATAATAAAAATAGTAAGAAGAAGAGAAAAATGAGGGCTAAGGATGAATCTACGTTAAACAAAAATAAAAATACTAATAGACGAAAGAAGAAGTCCAAGAACCAAGTTGACTCTGCTGAAGTACCAAAATCCCACACTAGATCCTTTATTAAGACCTTAATAACACCAGCAAATAGTAAAAAATTTAAAGTGAAAAAAGTACCATAACAACTAGAAAGAGACCAAACACAAAATCTAGTTGTAAGTAATACTGGCACAATGGAAGAATTGTTAAATTGCTCAACGTATTCCATCACAATGCTCCCTGATATAAGTAACTATGAAGCAGAGGCAACTCTTCTTGGCCAGTCAGCTCAATCAGTCATGAATGAAGAGTGTGAAATGAAAGATGATTTTATAACCCTCAAACAGAAAATAACGTTACAGTTAAAGGGTAGAAACTGGGAGTCCACCCTCTCCATTTGTCTAAAACCTGACATAGCTCACAAACTTGATAAAATTGTCATAACTCGTTTGAAAACACAATTTTTTAAGAGCCTGGATGAGCCTGAATTGCTCACAAAACAAAATGCAGTAAAGACTCAGGATAAAGTCAGTAATATTATATCTCCTGATAGCCATTCAACATCTGAGGAATCAAATATGATGGATGTACAAGAAAATGTAATCATTCAGATGAAAGATAGAAAACTGGGAGATCCATATCCCAATAGGTCCACCATACTGATGTGTTCAAACAAATAAAAAATGTGAAGAATATACAATCCAGTGAATTTGAAGCAATACAATTCAAAAGAACTATAACATTGGACAGAGTATCTATGTGGATACCATCACTTATTTTTACAGACCTAATTTGGAGTGAAAGACATCCGCTTGAAGAGATAGGATTTCTACTAACTAAAAATAGCAGCATGAGCTACTGAAGTGCTGCTAGGTACGAAAAGAATAGCAGAGATGTGCGTTTCAAAGAAGAAAGGCACAGCTCTGTTAAACAAACATCATGGGCTTGGCTCATAAAAACAATTAAGGAACATAAACCAAGATATTACCGATAGTGCCAGGACTCCATTATACCTCCATATAGAATTGCTGTATGGAACACCAGATGGTTCTCACACCTTCAAGACGACACTAATCTGCTTGTATTTTTGCATACAATATAATCATACTGTAAGAAACATAGCTCACAGTAGAACCAATCTTCCACAATGATGAAATGGTGTGCATTCTGCCTATTAAGCAGGAAAGAGAAAGACCAATGGTTGGACTTATGATTGATATGAAAAAAGAACTAAAAGGAAGATTGTCATCTTGGGCTTCACCTCCTGCTTGCTTACAATTGGCCAAACTTAGACTTGATGGCGTTTATGACACAATGGCTACTCACATTGCAATAATAAACATATATTGGAACTCTGTGTTATTGACGGATGAAGATTATTTAGTGTATGTCACTCAATTGTTGGATATGATAGCTTCTGAAAATGATAGACACATAATTATGCTAGCAGGTGATTTGAACATCTCATGTTTTGAACAGAAAACCAACATGGCTAAAGCAAAATTAGAAAGATGGTTAAATTTGATGAAGGATCCAAATTTAACGATGTTGAGCGCTACTTATACAGATGATATACCACCTAAGGCCACCTGGAAAAGATATAAAAGCTAATCGATTCTGGATGATGTGTTTGTCTTGCAGCATGATCTGGCTGCAGTCCTCAATTTTAAAGTAGCTGACTCCGATAATAGTGCCCATAAAATTCTCGGAATTGAGTGGGAGAGTGCTTCTGCTCCGCCGTGACTATACTACAACCACACGATTCATGTATCACAGGGACATAATAGAATCAAGTGGACTATTGCTAAATTGAAAATATTAATAACAAACATAAAAGCAAGGA
Organism: Ambystoma mexicanum; assembly: GCF_040938575.1. Taxonomy (NCBI): domain Eukaryota; kingdom Metazoa; phylum Chordata; class Amphibia; order Caudata; family Ambystomatidae; genus Ambystoma; species Ambystoma mexicanum. Next base: position 1,009,260,914 of record NC_090928.1, on the reverse strand, counting down.
TGAACGAGCCATGACAGAAGATACTCCTGAATACACTAATGCATTCACGATATTTGTAGCTTCAACAGGCAAATTAATGTAGGCTACTAACAGCATTGTTCTCCGCGTTGTTCTCCAAATCAAGTGCTATGATTTGGAAACTATTAAATGATAATCCTAATAAGAGCCTGGACCCATTATTGCTAAATTCAATCTCTGAAGCTGATTGGATTTCATACTATTCTGAAATTTACACTGATGATGATTATCCCAGTGCTATAGCATAATTAGCAATTGAAACACAAAAAGTGAAGTTCAATATTTGGGACATCAAATTATTAATTAAAAAGCTAAGTTCATCGAGAGCGCCTGGTCCCGATGGCCTCTCAAACGTGGTGATAAAAGCTAATCCACAGCATTTTTTTTGAAATTCTGTTTATTTAGTGTACAAGAATATCTAAATCGGGCCTCACCCCTGAAACTTTGAACAGATCATTACTGGTGTACATTTTTTTAAAAAGGAGACAGAAAGTCACCAGCAAATTACCGCCCCTTAGCACTTTTACATATACCTGGGAAACTATATGCACTTCTGATTTTAAGAGACTTAAACAAATGGCTCCTAGCGGGAGATATGATTGAATCTCATCAGTCTAGTTCTGTCTCTGGTTTAGCTACTTCAATTAATCTTATAACCTTGACAGCATTGAAAAGACAAGCACTAAGTAATACTGTGGCAAGAATTTGTAAACACTGGATATCCAATACACATATTGCAGTCCCTCCAACAGCTCTATGCAAATACTTTGATTCGGGTGAAATTAACACAGAGTGGGTTACTATCACAGCCTATAAACACCAATAGAGGATTAAAACAAGGCTGCATACTGCCAAGCGCGCTATTAAATTTTTACATAAAAGCCAAGCAACCAGTCAGTACAGCAGACAGGTCAGTCAGGTAGGTCAGCAGAGGGGAGAGAGGGAGAGAAAGCAGAGGAGAAGAGGGAAGTTTTGAGCTGTTTCCAGACCTTCAGGTGGTCCATCTCATGTTTGAGAGGCAGGGAGGCCATTCCAGAGGGAGGCACATGCAGTTGAGAGAGAATTACCACCACTTTCTGCCTGGGAAGCATTTGAACCTTAGAGAGTTGGAGATAGCTGAGCGAAGGTCTCGAGAAGGAAGGTATTTTGGAAAAGAGCGTTGGATGTAGTACGGGCTCAGCCCCAGAAAGCCTTGTAGACAATACAAAGGGCCTTGAACTTGATTCTTGCAGCCAGTGGGAGCCAGTTGAGAGATTTCAGTGCTGGAGTGATATGGTCCCTGGGCTTGAGGGCAAGAATAAGTTGTGCAGTCCTGTTCTGGATTAGTTGCAGACGGCAGAGGGCAGAGAGTAGAGGAAGGCAGATTGAGAAACATTTTTTGTAGTACTCCAGCCTAGAGAGAACCAAGACTCTGCAGACAATATTTCCTGCAATCATGCTTTCTCACAATCTTCCATACATGCTTTCTTTAATGCTTCATGTGATTACATGTTTGCTTTCAATAGGAAATAATTCAATTTCACTCACACTTCTCATCAAGGTCACATCTTTGCCGAAAAGCCCACCTTTAGTTCAGTATTCAATTGTTTTGACTTTTCACACTGCCGCTTGCATATTATATTGTCCTTGTATTTCCCGCTCAACCCATTACTTTGGGTGAATCTCAGCAGGCATAGGCTTTCTTATTAATTCTGCATCAAATTCGGCTTTCTCACATTGCCCCAGGAGTTCCTCCGGTTCGAGAGCTCTTCCCACTACACTCACCGGTCACTGTTGTCACCTCTGGGCGGCTGTGCTTTTGATTTTGGCTCCTCCGAAATGTTTGCTTTTACACACGAGCCCCGCTCGCATTTCACTTTCTTATTGGATCTTACTGGAAGCTCCTCTCTTGCCCTGCGTACGCTGTTAGTCACCTTTTTTCCTTCTTTTGTGTCCGCAGCTCTGGTAGCAGACCACCGACAAATGAGACTTCCCCACCTGTGGCCCACCTGGCCCTTGGCTCCATGGCTTCCTGGGGTCGTCTACTGGCACCCAGGTTCTTCTGCAGGACCCACCATGGCTGCCTCCTTGCACATAGGATTCCCTACTGGTCTGATTGCTGCTGGTCTCCTCCCCTTTTATACACCTGCAACTGTTTGACAGGTTGTAGGTGTGAGTCCCAAATTACAATTGTCTGGTTGCAATTAGTGGAGGAGTTGAGACATGCCTGACCTTTACAATACTCTGTAGGCCTCTTCCTCGTCTCAGTACTAGAGTAGTGAAATGACTTACTAGTGTTCACTACTCCTAGTACGCCTCTTCCTCGTCCCAATACCATAATGGGTTGAATGAGGGAACATTTTGGAAAATTATTTACAATAGCCCATGAAGGCTGAGGGAGGGTGAGGATGAGTTTCAGAAGGGAAAGGGTGATACCATGTCTTGCCTTTAGACATCCACCTTTCTTGTTCCCTCTTTCTGTGGCTTCTGGGTATATAATATTTTCTGATGTTATCCTAGTGAGAGGGAAAGGGGTAACAATATCCCATAAATGCTTCTGGGATTATGGGTTCATCGTGGAATGGGACGGGGGAGTACACAGTCTCGCTCATGGATGTCCTTTGCACAGTCTCCAAGGACCCTCCACCTAGGTGATCCTCTCTCACTTCTCCAACCCCAGGGTCAGGATCCAAAAGCAACAGCCTTTCCCTGGCCAACTGAGAAGAGGACCCTTGAGGAGTAAGTGTGAGGACATCCTAAGGTTTCTCATAGAATACATTCCTTTAGTTTAGAATGTATATTTGCTTTCTTTCATTAAGGCTACATAAATTGACACAGTTTAACCTGCTAGTAAATGTAAAATTAGGAACATCTGTTTCGGCCACAAGTTTTTAGATGGATATAATAAACACTGTACATTGCTTATATGTGTAAAAACAAACAGTTTTATATTTAATGAGGACATAAATCTTAACTGATCCAGACTTTTCAGATAAAAAATAATAATAATTATAGAGACACATGTGAGGCACCAAATTAATTTTTTCATTACACAATTCAAGTCAATGCTTTCTTTTTACAGATATGGTCCACACACCACTATAGCAAGATTTATATTTCCTAAATGACAACCTACATTTAAAGCTGTGGGGCACATTTAAAGGCCCCAAACAGAAGTCCCTTTCACATGAATGCAAGACATTTTAAACACTGAAACAAAAATGGCCTGGACTTTTTGTTTTTCAAGTACAAAATTAAAGAGCCATGTGGAAAGGGGCCTACCTGTCATTACCAATGGATAAGACGCATTTTAATGTACAAAAGAAGGAGAAATCAAAGATCCCTGTCACATGGAAAACAGGATTTGAATCACTGAAAACAAAAACGACCTTCACATGGGTGTGCAAATAAAAATGGCTTGAAAAAATAAAGCTGAAACAAAATATCACTCCCCACAGACAAAATGTCAGGAAAACAAAACATGATGTGAGGGTTTACAAAGAGCAATGTATATTATGTTTCACCCACAAAACTCCAGTGACATTTGAAGAAACACTTTGTCTTCATGAGAAAATGTCAGCCCAAGGCAGACCCTTTTGCTGGCTGAGGGCAAAACATCACAAGGAAAACTCTCACTCTCAGCCTGGAAGTCACATATCCCATCTAATGACCAACCGTAATAAAATGTACTGATGCAGGTGTGGAAAGCCGAGTATTCCCCATACTTGCTGGCTCGGAAGGCAGTTCCCTTGGCTGGATCATGGCTAAGAGGTGTGGAGACTGGGGACTGCAACTTCAAAGAGCAAACTATCAACTTCGAGAGACTCATAAAAAAGCCTCTGGTCACAGGCTGGGCCAGGGTGACAGATGGCTATGCTGGATGAATCAGTTCCCCATTTGCTGAACATAGAGATGTACAATTAATAAAGGGATTATTATAACTTAACCTTTTTCCCAGCCATCATAAGGCAATCATAAGGCAGATGGATTTCATCTATGTACCTTTTTTATGTAATTTCAGGCGATTTTGGGGATATAAAGTTCATCTTCTTGTGAAACTACTTTTTATGTAAATGGCAGACATGTGTCTCATGGCTGTGCTACACCTTATTGATTTGGTGGTTGGCTTATCTAATTCTCCATGATTAGCATAATCTGAAAATATGTTTAGTCTGGCAGTTGCCAGTAAAATTATGAAGTTGTGATACATAACTAGTTTTTGCCAAAAAGTTGAAAGGAGAACAAATAATAATACTTTAATGTGATACAGATTGAAAGTAATTCAAACTTTACACATATTACAAATTACATAGAAAAATAAGCTCTTTAAAATAGGACATAAATATATACATCAATACATAGTTCCTTTACATATATCAAAATTACTTCAAAGAGAAAGTAAAGTAAAGTACAAAATGCTATAAAGTCAGTTATCCTTGGCTACATGTTAGCACACACATTGTGATGGTTATGCAGGAGTTATACACCCCTACCAGAGATGTCATGCCTCTATACCCATTAACTGTGTAGGAGAAGGATTACCTCTTCCCAATCAGAGTCACTCGGTAATTAGTGAACCCTTCCTATTAGGACATTTTAAATCAAGGCGCCCATAACTTTTTCGATCTGTAGCCATACATTATACAATGCAATATAGAGATGCATATTGGAAGTATTAGTACAATAAAGCCAGAATGGTCTTTCACATATAGTTTGCGGGTCGTGCACAAATTCCCCAAGATATTTAGAAATTGAGGATCCCAATACAGAGCACTCGGTTATTAGATGCTTGGCGGTCTCCAGGCATTCAGGGAGGTTACATAAACGACATACTCGTTCAGTAGTAGAGATCTTTTTCCTGGATCCTAAATTATACAGAGTTGGTAATTGCTCCAGGCGGAACAGAGTAATAAACTGTCTGAGCCTTATGGAGGGGCAGAGGTACAAATAGGCTTGGGGTTTCATAAAATTATAGAGTCTATAATTAACAAAAGCACATGACTTTAAACTACTCAAGTGTGAGAAGTTCTCTAACCAGTCCCAGAGGTCTACCTTTTTACCAAGCGCTGTTAAAACGTCCTGGGAGACAGTTGCCCCTCTATGAGTCCAACCTATGTCTCTGAGAAATTTGATCATATGTTTCTGGAGGGGGGAAGTGGTATCCTTTTTACTCACTGCTTGATGTATAATAGCCAATAACGGGTTAGGAGAACTGCTCTTCATCTTGAGATAGAAGCCCACCCTCTGTTTAAGTACTAGTGCTTTAAGTGATGGAAGGCCCAGCTCAAGCCTAATCAGGGCCATTGGGACACTCGGAGGTAATCCCAGTATACGTCGCCAAAATTGTCCCTCCATCACTTGCAACCAGCACAGGTCGAATGAAGTAAGGGCTTCCAGCCCATACATAATCATGGGCACAAACACTTGAATGTATAAGTGTCTCGTCCCCTTAGGGTAAAACCGGCCTGCTTGCAGGTGAATGACGCAATTAAAGCTGTTCCTTGCTGCGCCCTAGTTATTCGCCCTTGTCTGCACAGGGAATAATCGCCCAGCGGTTCAATTTCAACACCTAGATACTGATAGGATGGAGAATATAGTATATTGTTATTATACACCCAGAGCTCGACTCGGGATACTCTTTTCTTCGTAAATCTGATCACCTTTGTCTTGTCTAGGTTAATCGACAAACCATTGATCTTGGCATATTCCCATAGAGTCACTGCAGAGCGCCTAATACCAGCTATAGTGTTATCAAATATGACCAGGTCGTCTGCATATGCTAAAACAGTGCACAGTGCTTCCCCCATTTTAGGTGGGCAGTTATTCGCCTCGGCAAGTGCTAATGGGATATCATAAACGTATAGATTATACACCAGGGGTGCTGTTGCGCATCCCTGTTTTACCCCTCTGTTCTGTCTCACCTGTCTAGTCATACTGCCCTCTTGGTTTAATCTGAGGCACACCGTGGTATTATAGTGCAACTGTCTTAGATAGTGAAGGAGACCTGGCGGACAGCCCATGGATTCTAGCTTAGTCCACAGCCTAACTCTTGGGATGGAGTCAAAGGCAGCCTTGAAGTCAATGTATAGCGCATAGAGCGGGGGCTGTCCCTTGCTAAGCGTCCGCGTTCGGAGCGTATCCATCACCCAAAGATTGTGCGTGGTAGAGAAGCCACGGCGAAAACCACATTGGAATTTGCTAAGAATGTTGGTGTGTTCTACCCAATTCTGCAGCTCCATAAGCAGAAGTGCTGCAAAAAGTTTTCCCGTGGTATCAAGCATGGAGAGGAGCCTATAGTTATTTGGATCAATGCGGCTACCCTTTTTGAACACCGGCACCAATATAGCCGTTTGCCATGAGCGGGGAGTCGTCCCCTGGGCTAAGACCTTTTTGAAAAGAATAGAGAGGAGGTGTGCCCAAAAAGCCGGGTGGTTCATAATAACTGCATTGGCCAACCCATTGGGGCCAGGAGCTCTGGAAGCTTTCAAGGTGGCTATTTTATTATATATGGCCTCTTCCGAGACATCAAGAGGCGGAGGAAAGGGAGCCTTCACTACAGGTGTAATTGGATCATCCGCCTCTCCAGAATTACGATCTAATAAAAATTTTACCCATGATTCCTCACCAATGGGGTTTTCTAAGTGGCCCTTAACCTTCTCTCTGTTCTCATTTAATAGTAGCCATATATTACGCGAGTTTCCAGAGCAAATGGTTTTAACAAGCTTTTGATTTCTGATATTCCTCTCTATTGTTCTGATGTTCCTAATACAGGCTCTGTATTTATTTTTGGCTTTTCTGACTTTTTCGTAATAGGTTGCTCCCACTATATGCAAGTGCTTAAGACCCCAAATCTCTGCTCTTAGCCCTCTCTTGGCGTCACGTATACCCTTATTATAAGGGGGAGTTGAACCTCCCAATTTTATCATGTGCCGCTTTTTTATGGTGGCATGCAGACCCGTGAATCCTAGGATCCATTCTTCTATTTCATTTGCGGTCATCTGTTCGAAATGAGGAAGAGACCACTGAGCGGGAGATGTAAGTGCTTCTGTAGCCACTCTAATGTTCCTCTCCGACCATACTATTCTGGATCCTGAGCAATTGGTTTGAATATTGCCAATGTTCAAATGAGAGGCGGAGGGGAGAGGGAGGCGGAGTGAGCAAAGAAGTAACGCATGGTCGCTCCAATTATTGGGTATTACCCTCATGTCAGTAACTATGGACTGCATTTCGGGGCACATAAATATATAGTCCAAAGTGCTAAATGATGTGCCATTGGACCATGTGTGTTTCCCCGACCGGTCACCTAATGATCGACCATTAATCATGGTTAATTCCCAGGTATTGAACAGTTGTAACCACCCTAACCCTTCGCTCTCCCTTTTCCCATGAGACATCAAGCATATTTCACTCAGAACGGGGTTAGGAGAAACCAGATGATCGCCCCTCATATGGCAATTAAAGTCCCCCATAACCACTACCGCTAAATTACCAGACCTTTCTGTCCAAGATGACAATAACTCATGAATAGCCTCTTGTAGTGGTTCTCTTGACAACGCTCCAGGGGGATTATAGAGGTTAATCAATAAGAATCTACTTTGCCCATTTTCATTTAGATAGTCCACCTCAACCGCTAGAAGGTAATCAGCGGCTTTGGACTGAATCTTCCGAGAGTTGACCGTGTTAACCACCCCCGTGAGTAAACCCCCATATGGGCGACCGTTGTCCCCCCTTTTGGCAAGTGACTGATATACTACAAAACCATCAAGCAGTAGTGGATTTAGTGTCCATGTTTCCAGGAGACATATGCAACTATGCTTAGACAGCAAGTCCACTGATCCCTCTGGCCTCAAGAGATGGACAAAGCCTCGACAGTTCCACGAAATAAGAGAAAAGCTTCAATGGTTCTGTGTGATTCGCGGGAGAGCTTCCAACAATGTTTTAAGAGCTTGCTGTATTTCAGTCATCGCCGAATTTTCCAGTGCCACCAAATTGGGTTCTTTGGCCGTGGGGGCTTGTATATCAATGGTCTCAGTTTCCTCATTTGAGTCCCTCTCCTGTGGATCAACGTCAATGGCAATATCTACCGCTATCAGTTCTTCTTTTAATTTTCTAATCATATGCGCAGAAGCCAAGAAAGTGCAATGTATGGCAGAGACATGGGAGTTAGGGACCTGTAGGGGTTCAATAAACAAGAAGTCATCAGATTTCATAACTCGAAGTTGAGGAATATAGTGGAGTCTAGTTAAGAATTCTGATCGCGACAACCAGGGATTTTTTCCACTAGGATAGAGGTTCTTAATATAACAGATGCGACTCAAATTACATTCCTCATCTGGGCTTCTTTGTACGGGCCGTGTAGGCTCAGGTGTTTCTCCTGTTCCGCCCGACCCTATGGGATCTTCAGGATATAATGTAGCACTGTAGTCTAGGTCTTGCTCAGAGTCCACCCGTGAGACTTCATCTAGATCCACCACACTAGACTTCTCTCCCGGTACTAGCCAGTCTGACAAAGGCCCCTTTGCTTTTATAGCTCGAGCTGCCGCTCGTGCCATTCTTTTTCTGGCTTTTTTAGAGCGAGATTCCGTGGCTGATTGAGGTCTCGCAATAGGGAGTGGGGCGTTCGTTGATACTTTCTTGTTTTTGAGTGCCCTTTTGGCTAGTCTACGTTGTTTCCGTGTGGGTCCCAGGACTTTGTGCAATCTCTAGATCTTCTACATTTGCTACTGAAAGTTCCTCAACTAGGGACAGGATGCTCGGCAGCTTCCTCAATAATCTTTTCCGGCTCTTCCATGTCTTCCACAATATGAACTGCATCCGAAAGGTTCGCTTCCACCTCATCTCGAGGGAAGTCCTTAAGCTCCAATGCCCTCGTAATGGTGGTAGTATTTGTCAATATGCGCCCTGACATTTGCAAGAGTATTTTAAGTGCAAATTGTAAAGAGGCTACTGATGATTGGAGCTCGGTTATTGCCGTAATATTGGCGTGCGGGCTGTTATCCTCTTCGGCCTCATTTTCGGGGCCGTCCTCCATGTATGCCATTGCTAGATTTGGAAAAGCAGATAGGCGACCACAACTGGCCTCAGAATTAAATACCTCCAATGTTGTACTGATGCTTTCTTTTTGATGAGTTGAATTGTTAGCTGCCCTCTGTGGATTCTGTGATGCCATTCCTCTCTGAATACTCAGACAGAGGTCAAGTAATGAGTTGTTATCAATGTTCTCAAAGTTCGTGGAATTTAGTGATATGCTGCCATTAATGCCTGGTACAGCTGTTTCCTCATTAATTGTTGAATTCATTTCCGGTGGTGGATTCACACCAAAAAAGTTTGTGATAGCTCCTTGTGCCACAGGCACTGGATTTATTGAATTCTTCTTGCATTTTTTGCCTTTCTTATTGTTCTCCTTGTCTTCTTTCAAAGGTTGTGTCTTGCCTTTCCGCAAGTTGTAATTCGACTGGGGAACTCTTTTCCCCCGCTGCATGTCCACAAAGTGACAACACAATCCGTAGGAAGTTTCTTTGTCAGAGTCCTACTTCAATGATAGCAGTACTACTTGGTGCACCACCCCGAAGCGGTCGCTTCCAGGACCAATGCCGGGTGTGCAGACGGTCAGTGAAGTTCACGTGCCAACTGCCCTGCACACCTCCAATTCCCCACACACCCCTACTGTCTGTTTTCCTGTACCCTAGGGGAGCGGTTATAAGGGATATCAGGGATACTAACCCCACCTGATCCCACCTCCAAACTCCCACTCCTCGCTGTCACTCCTGCGCTGGTCTCGCTGTCCTCCCGGCAGGTGCAACGACAGCGCAGTGGTGAGTGGGCAGGTCAGAGAGGGTGGGTATGGGGTACCCGCAGGATACCTGAGGCCAAGTATAGTAGGCCACTAATCAGTGTTTTGCAGGTCAGCTATGCAGGGAGCCTCCTTTCCTCCTTGCCTCCCTGTGTCAAGCCGCACCTCGATTTCCACTACGCACACAGTGAGGCCGCTTCCGACACAGACACTCAGACAGTCAGAACAAATGGTGTTCATGAGATACGTGGTTGGCACAACGGACGGTGCACTAAGACACTAGGGCACCGCAGGATGTTGGGGGCAATGCTGGGGGCTAGAGGAAGGAAACTACAAAACACGCCTCCACTAAGCACCTCAACAGCAGTCCGGCAGTTCGGCGGTCCGGCCGCAGGGACCACGAGTCCAACAATGGTCCTAGCCCTAGGTCTGGACCAGGACGCGGACCACTAGCCCAGCACCTAGCCCAGCACCTGCGTTCAACACCCACCGCTGCCGAGCAACACACTCATACACTCTCACTCTCGGCTCCCAATCGACTCGGCTCGGCACGGCTTCCAGTCGCCCTGAGCCCCGAGACATACTTGGAGTCTTCCATGCACACAGCTGCCTCGACAGACTTGCCGCTTAATCGGGGCTTCAGCGTCTCGGCTCCCGCGCCTCACAGCTTCACAGCTGACCTCTGCCTTCACAGAGCCTCGGAGCTCAGAGCTCAGAGCACTGCGTTTCCTGCGAACTCGGGATTATAGGGATTAGAGGAAGGGACCTGCAGAGACCACAGAGTCAAGCCGCACTGTCGCTCGCTAGCAATCGCAATCACAGCCGCTTCCGACTCTCTCCACAAGGAGAACAAAGGATGGTGACAAATGGGAAATGCCATATGTTGCTCCAGACCCAAAACCAATCCTGACCTTGAGGCTGGACTTGGAGGAGAGAGAAGGGTAACTGTCCAATCCTTGTGGCAGGAATTATTGCAGAGTACCTCCCCAAGATTGTAAAATTGGTGGTGTCATCACTGCTATATAAGGGGGACTGCACTAAGACAGGGACAGACAGAAAAGGGAGAAAGACAAGAGGACAGAGAGAAGAGACAGACCATCAGGAAGGCTGCTGAAACTTACCATCTGACAGCTGTAATGAGACACCAGGGCAGACTGCTGAGAGTGCATCTGGGTGGAGCTATTTCTAGGAAGACCTTAAAGCTGACTGGGTCCTAGGGTGGAGAGTGGGAGGCCATCTGTGAGAGTGGAGTGACCAGACACTTGCCCTATCTTTCCTGAATGTCCTGAGATGCAGCTGTCTTTCCTGAACCTTAAACAGAGGCTTGCTATGCAAGTGGAACTGAGCCCTGGGGAACCAAAAGGTGGGGGATTCTGTTTGCCTTGAATCAATTTGCTTTATAGTGTGTGGGGGGGGTTCAAAACTGTGTAGATCCTTAGCCTATCTAACCGAAAATATTAGTTTAAGTAATTCCCCCTTTGGCAGAACACTATGGGGGGAATTTTGTTAAAATTCGAAATTCACAAAGCTTGCTTCCCAGTGTGTGCTGAAAACTATAGCCTATACATTCATTGGGTAAGCCTTGCTGTCCATCTGACCCCAACACTGGCCTTTCAGTCAGGGGGATCTGAAATCCAAAATTCTCCAAAGTATTCCAATTTTTCTGTCTGACTTCCCAACCTAGACCAAAGCAAGGGGGTGTCCAAAAAACAAAGCAATAAATCACTCTGTGTTTATTTTAAACCAAACGTGTGGGCAAAATTTAAATTTCCATATGTATTTTTACCAATCTTGAAATCCTACTGCTGTGATGTATTTATGTTGAGAGAAGTTGATTGTATTGTGCCATGGATAATGCTTTTTTTTTTTCGTGCTAATTTCTGTTACTTTTAATTTAAATGAATACCAATATATTTCCTGTACACTGGCCGGGTTCTTGGCTCATTGTTAGCTCAGGGTAGAGGGATCCAAGGGGCATGATATGTGACTGAGATAGGGCTAAAAAAAAGAATCTGTTAAACAGTTTGTTGCATAACCGCATGAGTGGGGAGGGAAGGAGCTCACTGTGTTGAGGGTGGCTTATCAATACAATTTTACAAAGCTGTCCCTCTATACACAGAGAGCAGGCTTCCACAAATGGATTACCTTTCTTGCTAAGGATGGAAATCTGTTTTAATAAATTGAGCACAGCAAGTTCAAATTGAAGCCCGGGGTATTCGAATAGGACATTTTAGAGTACGAGCAAGATGATGCTCTTCCTTTTTACGGTATTGCTGAAGGCCTTATGGCCTCTGCGGGCTCTCTCAGCATGCTAGGTGGATAGGAGCTGGAATATATTGTTGTGGCAGGCCTCTTCATTTTCTTTGGCAACAGCAGCATGAATGTTTTTCTTTTTTTTTTTTTACAGTGCCAATGCTATGATCTATTGATGACACAGACCGCATGATATCCTTTGGCCACAAAGAGCATGCAAATCAGTTTATAGTGGCAGTGCTAGCATATACCAGCACATGGCCTCGTGCTTTCCTTTGGCCACAGCTAACATGGACATCTTTTGTAAAATATTATTATTTATTTTTGATACATGGCATCTGGCACCATAGTATTTCATGTGTCCCTGAAGAAGGAATTTATATGTTATATGGCGTAGGCTTAATTATTCTGAATTGTTTGTTATACAAACAAACCATGTGTAGCAATTTAAAACATTAAACAGATTTCTGAAGGGAATTCTTCTGCTCCGAATTCCCCCGAGTTGGCACGGGCTCACTCTCTGCACACGCTTGTGTTAACTCGGGAAAACAGAATGCATTTGCTCTTTTCCCCACCACTTTACAAAACTCACCAGCCGCCACTTGCTGCACCTGTGCTGGGTGTCTGGTGCATATTTGGCGGGCTGCTGCGGTGCATTCGGTGCCTGTTCTGTTCTTGAGTTTTTATAATGGAGTACTGCTGTCAGTGCGGTTACTCATTGAAGTAATCTCGCAAAGCTGCCTGTGGTGTATGGTATATCATCTTGGTAAGAAGAAATCGTGCGCTGTTATGGAACATGGGAGGAGCAGTGCATGCATTTGACGAGTCAGGACTCATCTGGGCAGGGCACACAGTGGTTGTGGTACTGTGGTGGGGAAGTGGTAACTCGCTGAAGGTGGCAAAATACTTTGCACTGGCCTTGAGATGACCCCAGGCAATCTACCGCCATCATGTTTACTATCATTAATCTTTTAAAAAAATGTCATGCAGTTGTTGACAAATTACAAACATTCAATCACCATATTAATATTCTCTGTGCGTAAACTAATCATGCACATTCTGACCAATCAAAGCTTTGTGTTTACTATTAAATATTGTTCTGAGTTCATGAATGTTTTGTTTCTTCAAGTCTAGCACAATCCCTCATTAAGCTAGCCACTTCCAGTGCTGTGCTAAAAAAGGACAGACATTATCATTCCAATGTGACTTGCCATATTAAAACAACACATTACCAGACACTTTTGTTGCTGTCCTTAAATTAGTTTCCCTTCTTTGAATTTAATTTCATTTGTTGTTAAACTACTGACTTGATGGACTCGCGAATCTCAAGGCTGCTGCCAAGAATGGAGGGGGTTGGGGGGGAATCAAAGCCCCTTTTAGAAAGCTGCAGAGGCAAGCTGAAATGAATGTGCTTCACCTTTTGACAAGAACACTTGAGCAGCACCGAGAAACCTCTGATGATTTAGCTGGGCTAATTATCCAATTATTTATTTCAAGAATTAAGGCAGCGTTTTACAATTAGAGAAGTGTAAAGCCATCTGAGGAACTTAGCAATGCACGGAGCCGAGTCACTGTTGAGATAAACAGTATCCTTAGAAAATATATTTTGCAAAGTTTTTTTTTTTTATTTTATTTTTTTAAAGATAGCTCTTATTCTCAGTTAAAATGCACCCTGGGGCCCTAAAGTTAGCGCTGTCTTTTTCTGTCCAAATCTCTACATCGTGCTGTTTTTTATTACATTTTCCAAGGTGGCTCAAATTGCTGTTTTAATGATACCTCGAATTTGCATGGTCTTTAAGCCATGGTTAACTTGTACTTTTCTTGATTAAAAGCTTTTGGTTCAAAGCGATGCTGTTTAATTGCCTAATGATATAAACCAGTTCTTTGCAAAAAGCAGCACACATTTAGGAGTTCATTTGCAATATAACCGAGAAATTCATTGCATGGCAGTAAAACAATTTACTGTTAATTACAAGGAGAGGAGTTTGCTGCAGCATGCTCGCAGATTGCCATGAATCACGCAGCACTCCTGGAGATTTATAAGAGACGTGTAAGTGGGATGAATTAGCAGGGTTTAATAACAGCGACACAAATCATGCAGACTTCAAGGAGCTTTAATTGATATACTAGAATGTGACGGGCATGAATCACTCAGCCATTCAACGCCACTGGAACATATGGCCAGCACAATATGCTGCGTCCTAAATCGGCTGGCAAGTCCTTACTTGTACCATATGGCAGAAGCAATATGCATGTTTTACTTTTTTATAGTCTTGGCTAAAAAAGAGAACGTTATTACGCTTTACTTGCTGGGTGTGATAATCATAAGAGTAAGTCCAGTTTGTTTTGGATGTTTTCATTGTCTATAAACTATGCTTTCATTGGGAGCCAGACAGAGTTCTTTTGTTGATGATGCACACGGGGGTTGGACAGGTATGTGCTTGTTGCATACTAGAGAGCTGTTAGACTCGGGCTGACGAAGCTATGCATAACATAGGACTGCCCTGCCAGACAGTGACACTGCTCCCATGAGAAGCTTAAAATGCAAGCTTTTCCAGGAATATGGATGTGGAAAGTGTGTTGCTGTGTGTAGCTCTGAACTGAAGGTGAACTTCCAGGGATGGCCATTGGGTGGCACTGTGGTATGTGTGACTTTATTTGCTAGAATGGCTCATTTGACTCTCACATTACTGCTAGATGGGTTTGTTATTTGCATTTTTTAAAATCTCATAATTTAGGCAACAGTAGTGCTTTAGCAAGAACAAGTAATAATTGAACATTTTGAACATAAGGTGTGAGTCTAGCCTATTGAAACCAACCCGTTATCAGGGGACTGTAATAAGCTATGGGAGAAAACTATAAGGAATACCTGTATACATGTTTTTACAGATCTGCAGTTTGAGAAACAAGGAGAAAAGGTGACCTGCCAGAATCATAATCTAATCTGGTGTTTTGTGTTTTGATTTTTAGCCCAAAAGGTTAGCACACAGGAGAATTGTGAATCAACCTTATTTTTTGTCAAATTCACACTCTCCCAAAGAAAGATTTTGTTTAAAAAAATCAACCACAAGGTTAAATAAAATCACATGAATTGCTAGGTTTTCTAAACAACATTAAATCAATTCACTAAATAAGATGTATTTTTTAAAATAAATCAATAGAGGAAACTGACACCAACACTTCCTCCTCCTCTCTACTACACCCTTCCTCTTGCTCCTGCCACCACTCTCTGATGTTTCACTCATCCTAACTCTTGCCTCCATCCGTTAATGATACTTATTTTCCAACTCAACCTAACTACTCCTCTTCTCTCCTGCGACTCTCGTCCTCCCACCTCCACTTTCTCCCGCCAAATACCACTCTCCTCTCCCATTAGCTCTCCCCCCACAAGCACTCCCCATCCCACTACCACTCTCCCCCTCCACTCTCTCCCTCCCTCCCTTTACTACTCGTATCCACCCACTACTACTATCCTCTCCCATTAGTACCATCTTCCAACCACTACTAATCTTCTCCTCCCACTACTGCTCAAACACCCTCCTATCCTATTCACCATACAAAAATACACACACGCACATTGCAGCACCCTTCTTCTCATTAAGCCAACACCTCACCTTCTCCACTAAATGCCTCCACATGCCACCGCCTCTTCCTTTCTCCTGCTTGTCTCTTGGTCCTCTGCCTCCTCTGACCTCAAACAAACAACCTTCAACTTCCTGTTTCCTGCTTTATACTTTACTGTGCCCTACGAATGGCCTTCACTCCCCGAACAAACTAACTGCTCTAACCCCGCCCAGATGGTGTTAGAAAGCAATGAATGCATACAAATCCTGGTTAAGCCCAGCCGCATCTCTGTGTGGGACTGCCACCTCACAGACATGGAAGTTCCAAATATCAAAGTCTGTGTGGGGGTGTCAATGCCTACCTTTCCCATGGCAAGGTTCCCCAAGCAGTTCCCCAAGCAGGGTGCTCAAGCCCCCAATCTCTGCTGGTCTAGTGGTTGCCTAGTATTTGGGGTGGGTATCCACTGTATTCCGGGAGCTGAGAGTGAGCGGCTTTTATGTCACATCGCTGTTGTTGTGGTACCTCAGCTCCCTTTACTGGCGTGCTGGCTACCACTGTTAATTTATCAATCACAAGATCGCGGCAAGGTTTGTCTTCTACCAAACTGATTTCGGTCATTCCGACCTCCTATTGGCTGACATGAGGCACTGGTCGGCCTGATTCTGATGGCAGGCTTGATGAGCTTTCCTGTGACAAATAGAAAAATGATGGCGAGCATTTGTTTTGAGAGGTATGTCATGAGACAAAGGTTTCCTGTGAGTCAAATAGTAGGCATAAGGGGGAGAGGTCTGAATTGTAGTCTCTTGAGTTGCCACCAACCCCAAGATTAGGGTGGGTTGTGGACCGCGCCCTAAGCCCCCCACCAGCTTTCGAAAGGGGTTGCTGCCCACCGTTGAGAAAGTCATGTCACTAGCTTGCCACAACAGATATGAAATATTTACAAGTAAATTATGCAGCGATGTGATTTAAAATGGAGGCAACGAAGTGGGCACAATGAAAACAGTGCTATAAACATGTTAATTGCCAACTAGAGTAGATTGAATGAAGGACCTTCTTCTCTCCACCTCCACATTATTGCAAACACATTGCTAAATATCTTTCAAAGATAGGGGCAAAGGATCAGGGGTTTTCATTGAAAGAAAATTCTGGCTAAAAGCCAGAGTAATCTAATTAATCAAAACCCAGTATGGTGGGCATTATGAACCATATCTGTGTTTTAGACTGCTTCATCATAGTGGGACTTAATGCCCCCATTGAGGAAAATTAATGGAGTTGTAAAATAGAAACATAAAACTCACCACCTTTGACCCCCAAATACTACTTCCTCCAACAATATTAAAGGAATAATGTTTCTTTTGTTTGGACATAAATGATAGATCACTGCCTGGCAGCCAATTGCTATAGACGTGGAAGCTTGTAGCTTGTCGCCTAACACATTCTGACTCCCAAGGATTGTATTAATGATAAAATTAAAAATGGACTTGAGTCTTGTGGTCATAGACTGCATGATTCACACAAAAAGATACACCACTTGCTACACATGGACCCACATTGGTGAGTCATTGGCAGGTTGGATTGCTTCAAATGAATACACACCACAGGGCAAACAGCCTTGCAGTTGTATACAAAGCTGAAGGAGCCAGTTCAGTTTCAGATGCTGTGTTGCTCCTGTCACTCCACTCAATGTAGCATAACACGGGATGGGCATCTCTCTGGCCCCTTTGTGTTTATTATGCTTAATTCCAAATTACTGTAACATGTTTGACCAATAAGAGGCAACAGTTAGCACCCAATAAACTCTAACTGCAAAAAAAAGTTATTTGATCATCTCTGGGTTCAGCAAAGTCTTAAGAAGTTAATGGTGAAAGGGGACCCATCCTCCCCACCCCATCGATGGACTAACGACGAAATCACAAACACGAAGGAATATTTCTACCTATTATTACAGTGTTTAGAAACGTGTGGATTCAGCATAAAGCACTAATTAGGAACACCACTTCGTCCTCTTCTTCATAACTGTTCTCCATTTCGCTCTCTCTTCTTCTCCCTCACCTCTTTTTACATGTCCTCTTTCTTTTTCTTCTTATATTATAGAATAAAATGAGTGGCTGCCAAACAAAGGTCAATGTTGTGCTTTTGATAATTCCCAAACCTCTGTGATGCTGAACACCAGAGAATATCTTATTTGCATTTGTGACTGAAAATGGAATGTTGGCACAAATAATGCAGAGGGTCTGCCCTACTTTAGTTTTTAGGTGTTACTGCCTAAATATGCTATGCAACTAAACTCAAAATGGACGAGTGTTCTCCATTGGAATTTGGGACTTAATATTATGGAATCTGACCATCAGAACAGTTAGTGCTGGTAAAGGTTTGAAAGCAATATTTGAATCTGTGTATTCAATTAACCTGCGTGCAGCTAATTAGATTGTTCATGCTGTTGTCAATGAACAAGCCAATGAGAAGGCCAGATAAGGGAGCAATACGAGCACTTCTCCTGTAAACATATATGAAGAAAGTAGGACAGTCCTCTCCCATTCGTTGTGTTTACTTTCTTTAAAAAATGCAGTACATGATTATTATTTTAAATTATTTATTTATATTTAACGACATTTCAATAGTCGATTTTATTAATATTGTCCTTGTTTAACCTTGTTATTAACACAACTCGGATGGTAGCATTTCCCTTATTTACACACTCCAATCTTCGGTCAGGGTGCATTTTCAGGTGTTTCGAAGTGTTACATTTACAGCATATGATTCCACCCTGGTATATATTGTAACACAATATTTCTGTTAACCCAAAACCCATTTTATGGGTTCTTTAAACATGTTTTTGTATTTCCTTTTTGGATACAATTTGATTCTGGCGATTGAGGGGGAGAATGGGAACATATACGCAATGTACTGTTGTCAAATGGTGAGGAGTGTTTTGGCGATTATGGTCTGGTGGGGTGATGCCAATGTACTTACTTGGATACTTGTTCTATTGATAGGAAATGTATTTGTAGCTTGATCCTGAACTCAGATCCAAGGAGCGAAGGTACACTGGTGGAGTCAGTCTTTAGAGTCAGGGGACGAGGAGTACCTGATAGGGATCCTCATTAGTAACAGATTCAAAGTCAGTGTCTCCTTGTGATTTTATCTGGTGGCAAATTGTGAGCATTTCCTCAGAATTACCGTGAGAGTCTAATCCAGGGAGGGCAGCCAAGAATTATTTTGACGTCAGTTGCTGAAATTGTGCATTATACAGCACAATTTATAAGAAATATTGAGTAAAAATCCCAGAAATTTACAATTGATTCTGTTGGATAACAAATGGAAATATAACATGTATGCCTGGCCACCAACAGCTCACAAGTGTATTCCAGCATTGCCCCTGTGAAGTACTTCCACAATGGAACCCTTATTATATTCCAAAATGACAGCATAAAACACTTCTTAAGACCACCTGTGCCCTGACATATACCAGTATTGTTACAGTAAAACACATTCTAATGTCACACCCATGATAAATGTCAGCAAAGACACTGTAAAGAATGTTTAATTATGTTCTTTCCATAACATATGTCAACATGGCTCTGTAACATACTCCTGAGAACTAGGCCACAATATAGAGTACGCTAGAATGTCCACAGCAGGACACTTTGACGATGCCTGCAGACATTATACACAAGTGTTGTCATTTTAGGTAGACACATAAATACTACCATGCCCTCAATCAAATGCAGGCATTGCCACTGGGAAACACTTTCATGACTCCTGCTAAAAAATATATACAAGCATTTTCATTGCTGCCACACATGTATGCAGACTGTGCCCAGCATATGCCAGTGTTGCCACTCTACAGCCCTCATATATCTCCTGCTGATCGTTGTACTGAACAGACCACAACACCACACACCCCATCCCCATTGGGCCTATGCAAACAAGCCAAGACACCCCATTGCTCTTTCAAGAACTTTGGCATGGATGAACTGGAAGGAAACATCTTCACCTTGGCCTCCAAGTCTGATGCTTAGAGAATGTCAACCCCCACCTTAGTGGATTAAACCACATCATAAATGAGATCATCAACACTCATGCACCACTGAAACTTGGACTCAACAAACATAGGCTATCCACATCTTGGTATGCACATGAACTCCTCAGCAGTGATCATGCCATCCACAGAAAAGAAAGGCTCTGGAGAAAATCACTAAAACCAGAAGATATCATCATGCTAAAAAACCCCGAGTCATCATATAGGACACTCATCACGACAGCCAAAGGAAATTACTTCACAGAAACCATCATGGAAGCATTCAACAACAGTAGAGTGCTCTCTCAGCATATGAAGCACTGCATCACACCGCTACCAGACCCTGCAATGTAACAATCCATTGACAAATGTGACACCCTCAAAAGCTTTTACACATATAGGTTAGTGAAGATAAGGCAGCAAAGTAACTGTTCTGAATGCACCATAACTGACCTACCCATACCAGCCCACATCATATCCGGATGGACCAAATTCAGTAAATGTACTCCAGGAAAACTGGCCAACAATTCAATTTCTATGTTTTAAAAAGACTGGAATTAAGAGATCTGTGTGTATATTTGCTGAAAATGTAAATTTTATTTTAGAAAAGACCATTTTAAACAGTGTTTTAAAAGTGAACTAATGTCAGCCATACTGGACTTCAAAACATTCCACAGCTTCTCCCAAACAAAGGAATCTTCCTCCTGCTCTCTGCTCAGGAACTGGCATTGAGTTGTTAATGGAGGTGGGAGGAGATTTTGGCCTGTTACTCTGAGTGGAGACAAAAGACTCCCTTGACTGAAAGGAAATGCAAATTCGGGTGTCAACAGAAACCAACTGCCAAAGGAAGAGAGGCCCAGGTTGCTCTTGGCCCAGCCCAACCTTGGAGGTGGGACTAGACAGATATGTGTATCTTAAACTCCAAGGAAATACCTTTTTGGAAAAAGACTCATAGACAACTGTGTAAAACTTGGAAAAATCTGTATTTCATAGGTTGTTAATATGAAAATGCTGCTCACAGTTTGAAACTACTCTGAACCCTGTGCGATGTTCAGAGACAGGACTACCAAAATGTTGATGTTGTAGCAATTGTGATAATGCTAGGAATATGAAAATGTGCAGGATTATACCCAGATGTCATGTGCATGTATGTGGAAAAATGTGTACAGATCTGACACTGGGTAACCACCCGAAAGTGCGAAAAACTGTCAATTTTGAACCAAAACTCTCAAAAAGATGGGACTCAGACAGATACATGCTCCATTAAATCTGTGATATGAATATGTATTATTAGCAAGTTGGTGATATTGTAAATATGCTTTATATGAAAAATAGATTTTCAGTGTAGAAACAAAGCAGAGGTTTTTCCCTGGATTGTAAATTGCAGCATCACTATGACACTAGATATCCTTCTCAAATCAGGAGAGGGGAAATACTCTGACCAATCGGATTCCTAGAGGGTGGGCTTAGTATAATCAGCCTACCCACCCCTTTGGGAAATACATAAATAGGGACTGTTTAGGACCTAGAAACTAACACACATTCACCCATCAACTGATTTACTGGCGAAGCGCTGCAGGAGAACCCAGATCCAAGACTCCAGAACTCTGAAAGCAGAAGGCCCAATTCCAAAGCTGAACCCTTCTCAGCTGGTCTTTAAAATCTTGAAACCTGATTTTACCCCCAGACTTCCAAGGGGCACGCCAAAATTGAAAAGCCTGGCTCTGCTGTCTCTGCTTCTTGCCATGAACTCTTGCCAGAACCCAGAGATCCAAACCAGCAAAGCAGAGCTGTAACCAGATAGCTGTAACCCAGAATCAACCCGTCAGATCCAGTCTAGAGGCCGTGCAGAGACCAAGTGCCGTGCTGAGTGCAGAACCAAGTGCCTGAATCCTGTCCGGTGGGCTAGCAGATTCCAGTCCAAAACCTTTGACCAGATCTTTGATGAGCCTATTCCAAACCATTGTTGTGAGTATCTAGCATAGAATTGTCCAAAACCAAACTCTTATCCTTAAATAATCCTGTCCAACCCATTCTAACATAGCCAGAACCGCATTGTAGAATCTCTTCTGTCTTTTCTGACTCTTTCCCCATATAGTCCTTTCATAATTGTATTGATAATATCATCTTTGCGCTTATATTTTTGCTGAAGTAAGACAAGTGTCTCGGTGGGCGAAAGTCAGAGCAGAGGTGCCACTGTTCTGGTGGCTGTTCCGTTGGGTATCTTGCATCTTCATAGCCTCCCTTAGTGTAAAGAAAATTCTTGTTTCTAATTCAAAAGCGCATCTTTCATTTGAAAATCTTGACTCTTTTTGAGAAAAATCGACCTCTACTAAAACCTTCAGAACTTCTGAACCGTGCATGCTAGAAATGAAATGTAAGTGTCAAATTGAAGCCAACATCCTCAGCTTTCAAATGAACCTTATAGTTTTGCCACAATCCCATTTCTCATGCACTGAAAAGTTTGCCGCCGATTTGCATTTGGCTCAATTTCAACACGTGTAAAATAGCTATTCTTTGCATCCAACCTCAGAATTCAGTTTACAATCTGCTAGTTATTCAATAATCATTGCTAGTGTTTACCTGAAACTATCCAAAGAGGCTCCCACTAGTTTTGAATCCAATTTAGAGAATGAAATTCATTTTTCAGTGTTTTTTCCATTCATTCAAAACTACATTCAAAAGCATTTCACCTGTTTTGAAATCATTCCTGTTTCTCTCTGCTTGCTGGCTGGGGGGAATTGGATTGAAACTGCATTTGTTGAGTGTGTATATTCCTGAAACCTGTTGTTTTCTCCTTTCATCTCTATATTGCATGTTAGGGGGAATTGAGTAGTATCAGGGTGAAAGAGTGATTACATTGCATTTGATTGAACACACAAAAGTATTATTTCTGTGCTGCATTAATTTCCTATCATTGCATTTGACTGAACCCACACAAAGTTTTATTCTATGCTACATTATTCTTCTCATCCATACTCCTGCTGATTAAAGAGATTGTTGATTGATTGTAATATCACCCATTGGTGATCATTGTATAAATATTAATAGTGTGATATCTAGATATTGTTCAAATTCATAAAAGTGTGGTATATATCTTGTTCAAATCCATAAAATAAATCTTTTAACTTTGCAAAAAAACCTTATTCCTGGTTCATTGAGACCAGGGGGATTCAAAGAGAGGGGCATGATATAAGGGTACATCATTCAGAAATAAAAGAACTTATAGACACAAATATATAATTAAGGGTTCCAGCTGTGCATCACATGCTAGGCATTGACTTAGGTGGAATGCTGGGTTGAAATCACTTACAGCCACCTACTACACATATGACATTCTCCCCATCTCTATTGTGAAGGTCTTGAAAGTACTTACACCACTTCTTAATGTCATAAATGCATCCCTCACAAAAGGCTCCTTTACCGATGCACTGAAAACAGGACATATCCTTCCTCCTGCAGAAGAAAACCACACTCATCCTAGATTGCCTCAAACCCTTTTACCCCATCACACACTTAACTTTCCTCACCAAAGTGATTTGGAAGACCACTGCCATCCAGTTATGAGAGTATCACTCAGCACAATCTCCTACGTGACTACCAGTCCTGTTTTCACCATGATTCAGCAGACCACCACCATCCAACATCCTTGCCATGTGTATGGGTTTATATGGAACAGTTCTGCACTAGTGTGCTTCATAGTGATGCATTGGAATTGGTAGTTTCCTTCTATTTACCCTGTCTTTGGAACAATTTATCAATGTGGATAAAACTGTGCCCCTCCATTTTTCACTTCAAGAAGGACAATGAAGACCCTATTCTTGAAAGATCACCTTGCCAAATTCTGATCACTCGACCCCTTCTCCAACACTGGATATTGCCCCACCCCGATCCTCCTTGCCATCCCAGCACCTCTGCTACACCTGTATCCTACCAATAACCCTTGTGTGAGATCCCCATATGCAGCACACAATTGATTGCCAAATATGTTTGGGATTTATAAATCCCTTACATACATAGAGGTGAAACAATATTATGCTGACTTTGTCCAATAAATGTCAATATATTGGCATGGTAATAGGGCCCTTTCATGCTGGCTGTGTCCAATTTAATCCATTGTGCTTGCCAATGTATCTATTCACAAATGTACATGCAGCACAAAATCAGACACCCTACACCCCCACAAACTGCATTCCCAGAAACATATTTGATACTTACCTTTCCATGCTTGGTGATATTGTTGTCTACTTCTGGTCTGGGGATCCTGCATCAGATGTCAAGCTTCATACTGTCTTTGTCTTCTGACTTCCGTAGTACCTACTCTTGTACACCGCACTGCACCTCCACACTCAATTTGGCTTTTGCAACCTGTCTCCTGAGATTGTGTTGGGAGTTCCTTCCTGATTTGCTGGAAATATAGATGCTATATGATGATTATGGAGCATTATTGTTGCTCGGGCTGTATGGGAAATTATACTGTGCAGCAGTTTCAGTGCTCCTGCCAAACTGATATAGTGGCAGTATGACCAAGCAGGTGGTAGGGGCAGGCCAGGTCCTTGGGAAGAAGCCAAGAAGGGTGATCTCTCTTTGCCCAGTGATGAATCCAGGAAATGTGTCCCCTCTCCTGCAGGGGGCGTAACACCCTTTGGAACTAGTGAGGTGAGTATGTTAAGCTTAATGCCCCCTAGTGGACAGGGAAGCCTGTATCTCCCTGATGTAACACTCTGTCCCTTATAGGACATCCCTGTTAAGGATATGAATACTCCTTCATAGTTTCAAAACCTTAGTATCTCTGTTAGCTATTTGGGAAGCATCTAATTAATGACTGTTGTATGAATGGCTGTCATGGTTTGCTACCCTCTGGTTGCACGCGACCAACCAGGAAACAGAACACAGTGGGAAGACCCACCCACCCAGCCAGAGGAAGTATTAAGCAGCAATCAATGGTGGAGTAGAGAGAGACAGAGAGAAAGACAGTCACAGCTGGAAACATGAGAGATCTTCCTACTGGGAGGTGTGTTAGACCATGCAGAGTGTACACAGGGCAGAGAGGCCCCATCCAAGGACAAATCTGCATAATGCTGACCAACCTGACAGATTCGAAGCCAAGACTGCCCGACCAAAAGAGGCAGCTAGGAGCTGCAGCTGCCTGACAACAAGCTGGGTCGACAGGTAGAGTGAAGTCGGCGTGAAGGAGACAAGATCACAAGGCGGGGTGAGAGAAATGAAACCACTGGGAAGGGTGAGAAAAATAAGACCCTAAGGCGGTGTGAACAAAACTATATAGACCCCAAGGCAGAGTAAGAGAAACAATGCCCCAAGACAGGCTGAGAGTGACATGACCCCAAGTCGGGGTGAAGGAGACAATACCCCAGGTGGGGTGAGAAAAGAGAACCCCAGGGTGGGGTGGGAGCTATAACACCCCAAGATTGGGTGAACAAAGATAGACTCCAAAGTGGGGTGCACAAAACCAAACCCCAAGGCAGGTTTAGAGAAGGAAAACTCCAAGGTGAAGTGAATGTTGCAAGACCACAAAGTGTGGTCAAGGAAACAAGACCACAAGGCAGGGACTAGAAAGGAAGAGCCCAAAGTGTGGTGAGAGAAATAAGACCCTAAGCAGGAGGAAGGAAACCAAACTCCAAGGCAGAGTAAGAGTAGCAGCACCCCAAGGTGGCATGAAGGACAAGAGTCACCAAGGCGGGGCGAGAGATATCAGAGCCAAAAGATGAGAGACCCAGAACCCAAAAATACGGAGGACAAGAGCCCTTCCTTGTATGTACTTGATCGAACTGTGCAAAAGAGACAATTAGCCTACTAGCGAATTAGGGGCGAGGAGCCCTCTTGAGAAAGAGACCCAAGGGTGGGGCTCAGAAAACAGCCCCCATTCATTTGACTGGGTCACAGGGGCTACTTGTATTTTGTTTGCAGTTAAATGTTTTCTTTTACAGTGGTAAGGACAGACTTGGGTTTGAATATGATATTAGGAAGGAGGACTTTCTTTGTGTTGTAAAGACCTACAGATGAGCACCTTTTCTTTGAGTTTCAATTATAGAACAGGGCAAATATTCTTAGGCAAGGGAAAGGTTAAATTCTGTGAGGGAGAGTAAAGGAAATTCTGCTAAAAAGCCACTGTTCCAATCTCATGATTCTGATCTACCACAGCCCCTAGCTCTGCCACTGGCAGTGCATTTTTAGCATGTTTATTGGTCTCAATGGTGTAGCGGGCCTGGTTGTGACTGCATTTTAGAATCCATTATCCAGTTTGGAGAGGGGTAGATAGGAACTTTTGCTAATACAGTATTGTAGGTGTATATCTATCAACAGCATGTATATATTCCAAACGTCAGTTCTGTCACAGACCACATGCTCCAAGTTCAACCTTTTTATTAGGGACTCTATATAGGGGTGGGATAATGTCAGTATAAACAGGGTCTTCCCCCAACAAAATAACAAAAAATAGGATGTCATTCTTCCACAATTGGTTCTTATTATGGGTTTCCCAGACTCAGGGTGAGTTGTCAGGCTTTTGAGTCTCATCTGTCACTGTTCCAAAGTCCCAGAGGAGTTACCTCACTTCTACCTAATGATAGAGGTTCCAGGATAAATCAAATCCTTCTTCAGCACCTTTGAGCCTGGAGGTCCCAAACCGTAACACTTATCCAGTTCTTGATGTTCTGCTGGATCCTCTCACATCTCCTATAGATATCAATGAGGTCAGCCAGAATAGAGTCAGAAGGCCCAATCCCTACTACTCTTCCTTCCTCACTCTGTTCTCCCTATTGCCTCTGTAACATACAACAATGCTCCCTATTGGGAACTTAAGACCTAAAGGATTAAGTGCCTAAAGTAAACTGAGAACAGAAAATGTTCCTATAAAGTGAGAGAGATGCCATTTATAAAATGTTGCCTCTTGTTGGATTGGGCATCTTAATCACTGTCATGATGAAAGTGGTGATACTATGAAACATGAGGTGCAAATAACTGAGTGAGACAATCCCAAGATTTCATCAGAATGTCATATTGCTAACATCACTGGAACAAAATGTGCCTGTGGATCATAACCAAGCATACAATGATTTCCAATGTATTTTGCAATGCATTTCATCCCACCCTGAATAATACTGAATTTTATTTAACTTGCAATGGCACAAGCACATTGATTCATCCTAGTCCAGCAGCCGTAAACATAGGAATTTTTGTCTTGAATTAAGGCTGTCATAGTGTTTAAGTAAGAATCGCATGATGAGCAAGGCTTGATCAAACTGATTTTACCAGGTACTAATCATAAGATCACATTTTACTTCAAATCATAGACATATTGAGTTTTCTATATCAATTAAATGGGAAAGAGCTCATTTCCCATGCAGCAACAGTGACAACTGCAGGCTGACATCGACGTGTATTTGACTAACAATCCGTGTCAAACTGAACAAAAAGTTATTTGCGTGCATTGGAAATAAAAAATGTAATAATTTGAAAAATCATAGCTTTAGAAAGGAAGATCCTCCCAACATTGATCAGGGTATAGTGATCTATATTTTATTAAACGTGCACATATTAAACAAAGTTATTGTAATGAAACAAAATGCCGCTACATAAAATGAGGAGTGAAAATCCCTCCCACATTTGCAGTCATGCGATTCAAGGGGAAGGTCCCCTACTTCCAAAGTCACAAGATGTGGGGAGGAGCAAATAATTATAAAATAGTTTCCACACAGAATAGAGGGATTATTTTTACGAATAATAGCAGATGCATTTTGTGGAATACTTCTGGAGGTGCTGGCTGAGAAAGCAGAGCTGAAACCTTTGACATGACTATCCTATGCAGGCTGGAGGCAGAAGCCCTTCCATAGAGGTGAACCGCCCATAGTGGAAACTAGATTACAGACAGCCAGTTGAAAAGGGACTCTGAAGCAGCAGCTTCCGACTGAGTGTCTAAGCAGTGTCCCATTATGAGAAGCCACATTTTCAAATGCAAGTATAGAAACCCCAATATAAGTCCAAATTCACATAGAATTATCCATGCTAAAATTCCGGGAATCAAAGGAGCAGAGAATCATTGCTAAATTAAGTGCCCTATTTCTCATATTTAAATTGAGCACCAAGTGAGATGTCATTTCCTTAAATCCTTAAAATCCAATGCATTTTGGTTTTAAGAGTCTCAACTTAAAACTGAAAGTGTTTTGTGCACTTGAGTACATATTGCTTTTGTGGAATGAGGAACCATTAAATAGTATCCTTGCCTAATGCCGGTATAGAATCACACAGGCCATAGCGTATCCATGACCAGGGCCGGTCTTACACCAGATTGCACCTCAGGCGGGAAGCATCGTTGGCGCCCTACCCTGACTCTCAGTATGCCACATTGCCCAGGAGAATTGTTCCTTTGCAGCAGGGAAGTGGTTTACTTGTAGACCCATAAGGGACCCGGAACCAGTCCTGTACAGTCCTCGCCATACTCGCTATGAAGCGCCTAGTAAATGGACTGGCTAGTATCCCACCATTTCCCTCACCAAGTGGGCATTAGTGGACCATCTTTTGATTTCTAATTTTGGGCCATGGTAAATCCGTCAAAGACTTAAAAGATGGTGTCTAGTCTACATGCCTAGAATTTGCACCACTTGACCTTTAAATATCTTTGGCTTCTGTGTGGCCCAATAGCGTCACCAGTCACTTCGATGGGATCTCATGGCAGTGATGTCCTCACTTACACCAGGTCACTGATTCCTTACCAAAATGTTGGGCTTTGGGGCATGGCCAACAAACGCACACCTGCTACATGCCAACCAATCCCCACACCCTGACTCTCCTTTATTTCATAAACATGTTTGGTGTTTCCCTTTTACTCACTTCATGGGATTCAGCTGCCCAGTGAATATTTCTTTAGGTAGACATATCTTTCTCAATGTGTTTGAGAAAGCCCCCTTGATCCAATATTTGCTGGCCGCCACCCTCCCTGACTGTCGTCATCTTGTGCCTGTTTCAGCTCATTTTACTTTCACCCCGCACCACCTTTCTATGGTTACAGCCCTTCTGCTAAAGTGAGACTGAAAGGCAGAGATTTCCGCCAGGAATTGAGGGAAAACTCGATATGGAGGCAGGGCTGGAATCATACGGAATTGAGGAAAAACTCGATATGGAGGCATGGCTGGAATCATGCACCTAACAACCAAAAAAGACCCTGGATTCCTTTTTTTGGAAGCATCTTGATTGTATGTGCTGCATGCAACAATACAGCACATTCTGCATGCCCTCAGAAAAATGGCCCATGGTTCACAGACCCCCCCACCAACTGCCCACAGGAAATTACCAGACTTACCTGTAGGCCAGTCCGCCCTTTTTACGGTACAGTGTGCAAGAACCCTGCCATCGGGGACAGGAGGATTGAGAGAGCACCCTGCACCCAAGACAGGAGTCACAGAACACACTGCACCCAAGAAAAGAGACCCAAGGGGGAACCCTGCACCCAGGACAGGAGACAAGAGGGAGCACCCTGCACCCAAGACAGGACTCAGGCTGGGATCTCAAAGGCCAGCTAAGCCGGTGCAAACTCAGTCACACCTCATACTGGAACCTTAAATGCTAGTGTGAAGAGCCAGGTGCAAGTCACAGCCTATGACTGCAGCTTGCAATGCACATGATTTACTGAGCTGAGCCATTGATTGGCTACCTGCCATCATTTTAAAAGGGCTGATTTGGAGGCTGTTTGTTTGGATTAGAAAATGTGATAGCATTCATTATAACTTTAGTCTGCAAATCAGTTCTTTTTACTTACTTTTTTGCTGCCTCCTTTGAGCTGCTGACCTCTTTCCCCGAAAAAACACTCTGCTGGCAGCCCTTTAAAAAAATATTTCCATTTATTATAAAATGAGTGGATACTGCCAATTCCCCCTCAAGCAACCACCCGCTCGGTTATTTTTACTGCTTACTTTTGTTTTTCAGTTGTTTTTAAATTTTACAAACGTTTGTGTTTTCAACATTTCTTTTAAATTATTTTATATTTGAAACAAATGATTTTGAATTTAGAGCCAAATACAGCTGGTCAGTTAGTGTTGTCTTGTATATGGTTGACTGCTCTTATTGTGTAGAACTCAGTTTTGTGCAGGCTTTCTTTTGTGACCTGTAGAAGTTTTCCATTTCAAATTCCAATATCACAGAAAAATGCTAGCATGAAACGAAACCACTGCTAATTCTGGTGATGAAACACAGATCCTGCCAGATAAGCCATATCCGGTCGGGTGTCATTCGGTGCCTCTTCAAATTTGACAGGGCTGGGGCAGACTGAGACGTGAGGGAACAACACCCTGCACCGAGTCTCGGGCAGGAGATGTGAGGGATTGGAACAGCACCCTGCACCGAGGGCAGGAGATGTGAGGGAGCACAAGCACACAGGACATGAGGCGAAACACTTACCTGCTGCTGCACACCCACTCGCTTTCCATAATGGCAGGGGCCCGACCCCGAAACGACAATGCCAGCCAGCCCCCAATCAGTCCTATTCAGTGCGCGCACAATAGCCTGGAGGAGAGCTCGCCGCATCGTGGGCCTGGCTGGCACCAGTGGCGCCAGCACCAGCCGGGGCTCGGGGTGAGGGGGAAGGGGGAAAGTAATAAAGCAACACATTATGCTAATTGCCCTG
Organism: Ambystoma mexicanum; assembly: GCF_040938575.1. Taxonomy (NCBI): domain Eukaryota; kingdom Metazoa; phylum Chordata; class Amphibia; order Caudata; family Ambystomatidae; genus Ambystoma; species Ambystoma mexicanum. Next base: position 1,009,230,647 of record NC_090928.1, on the reverse strand, counting down.
CACTGCCTGAGGGCTGAGGCTGCAGCTTGCTGAAGGCAGCAGTGTGCTAACATAACATGTATTCTGCACTGCTAGAATAAACGTTTGTTTCGTTTCGCATAACATTAAGTTATTAACTGACTGCAGGTGCGGAGCCTCTAGAGGCTGACTGACGTGAGGCAGCTGCCTGAGCTGCCTGACACAAAGACCAGCCCGGTCCATGACACACTGTTTTCTAATGTGATATTATGTGAATTTGTGGCCGGGGAGGATCCTTGTCATTAATTATATGTTTGTGCAACAGAAATAAGCACAGCACATTCATCCTATTACCAGAAAATCGTGGAAAGTGTTAAACCCCTGAAGTCCGTTATCTTTAAATGCACAGGCAGACCTAGTTGTAATGTGAAAGGGCAGTGGTATTTTAACATGGTACCTGTTACTGGAGAATATTACAACTCCAGCTGAAAAAACCTGCAGAGCTGAAGGAAAATAAATAAGAATAGATTGAAAACTATGCACCTATATGTAAATTGAAAGCTGCATACACATTTGTTCAATAAAGGTTGCATACACATGTTCAGAGGAAGCTACACATACATATTCTGAGACAACCGCACACACATATTTTCAGAGAAGAGTGCAAAGTCCCAGGGAGTCTTAGTTTCTGAATCCAAACCTGTATGAGTTGGACACAATTGGTTTTTGTCTATGTTTAAATTACCTGCTCACGTTTGCAAGGCCTGCAATGATATCTGGTGGCAGGCTTATTATTTGGAGTTCATAATGACATTGGAATTTATACAACCTGTTGGAAACAACCTAATCCCTTCATCCAATCTATTAAACTATCTTGGGACCCAAGGTTTGTTCCAGGACAAGGGACTTTATTAGTAATTAACACTTATTGGAACCATGTTACTATTTATATGCAAGGTTACTTGAATGTGATAGAACACATGCTTGATGATTGGTTGATATAATCTAACTACTATGATATTTTGATGAAGATTTAAATGCTTCCTGCATTGTTGGAGATAGAATCTCCTCAGATGTACACGAAAAACTCCATCAAGAAGGCTGGGAAAAGCTTCAACAACTTTAATGTGCAACTGGGGAATGCATATTTTGAACGCGAAAGTCCCTGGTGATATCCCTGCCCCAGACACTGGGTCAAGTGGTCTCCGAACAGTATTGATTGACCATATGTCTGCATCTGAACCTATTCTTAAGAATTCCATATCTTTACACATTATCCATAATGAATTTAGTGATCATCATGTATTATGGATGGAGTGGGCCATTGTATTTATCTGAACTTTTTTTTATTTTAGTGTTTATGGTCACATGTGACATTTACACTATACTCTACAAGGAAAGTTACATATTACAGTTTTATACACATTTCTAAAAAGCAGACTTTAAAAAAACAAATCCATTCATTATAACAATTAAAACAATAAAATGCATCTGTATGTACCAGTCTTTAGCAAATGTATGTGTGCACAAAGGTTTAATTCCCAGGAAGCCAGTGTCCAATAAATCCAGTTTTTCTCCACATGTGAGGAACCAGCTACCCGAGTCACTAGGTCAACTAATACACTCGGTTCGATAGTCCCCAGATATACATTACAAATAATTTAGTGGGATTAGCTTCCCAGACATGGCTGCTGAGCTATGGAACTCGCTCCCTCTATCCTTAAAAATATCTAATTAATTTGCCAACTCCAGAAGTAACTCCATCAAATGGCTAACCGAGTAGTATTAACTTTAATATTCCGATCTACCACTCCACTTCTGAACCTCCAACCCAACCTATGACTGTACAGTTTGAATAATTTAGTATTTTTATTTATTTATTTAAATATATAAAGTGCACATCTGCCCGTGGGCATTTTGGCGCTTGTTATAGTGTGCTCACTTGGTACATGAATAACATTACTTCGGGTAGGTACGTTCAGTACATTGCTTAGTTCAGTATCATTAGTATTGATTGTGTATGTCTGTAATTCTGTAACTATGATTTTTTACTTCTGTAAATCTATTTTATACATCATCTGTATGTCTGTAACTTCTGCAACCGTCAAATGCGCCCAGATACCTCCAGGTTAATGTGCGCTATAGAAATAAATAAAACAAACAAACAAACAAACAAATAAACAAACCACTATATACAAAAAGCCTCAGAGTGCAGCCAGTCAATTTTTCCAGCTTCTGCCATATGCGGAATGCAGCCATAGTCATGACCATGGATTTTGTGACATAAATAAGACTGCAAGATTGGTTTGATGTGTAGTCCACAAACATGTAATAGCCCCTCTCATAGAGAGGTGCTCACATGCTGCATTATGTAAGCAAATGTCTAGCTAATTCCCCCGTTACCTTGCACATACAACGAATATGGTCACTTCTTTCCAGCCCAATCCACACCCCTGTATTTTCGTAAACCGGTGTGGTTTCAAGGTGCATGGAAAGGATGAAGTCCACCAGTTGTGGGGAGTAGATTTTTACCAGGTAATCACATGGGGCGCTTACATTCATTCCCTGTGTGGAGTACAGATAGTATCTATGTTTATGGCAAGATAATCAATGGACATCATTCAGTCATGGTCCTTCGACTTTCTTTTGAAGTCCAACGCATATACCACACCTAGTGAGCCTTGTAGGCCCTTTATACCAATTGTCATACAATGGTTTAGGACAAGTTCTTGCATATTAGAACAAAAAACACCAGTGTTGGTCATGGGACTTGATTATATTTGAGGGTCTTCCATTATCACTTAAATATATAGTGCCCCACCACTTGCTAAAAGCCAGCTGCCAATGAACATGTAAGAGTGGGAATTCTTGTTCTAGATGCATGACTTCAACAGGCACTGATTTTGGAAGGCCTAAAATCGATCTCAACAACTTGACCGCCAACTTGGGCAGCCATGATTCCAAACCCAGGGGCACAATTTCCAGAGCATATAGTATCCCTGGCACTACAGATGACTTATGCACAGAGAGTGTTGCCTCCATAGATCTACCCCCTTGCTATCAATCACATTTTTTAAAGACAGCCATTTGGTCCATGCCGAGGAGGAGACCACCTTTGCTTGGTAAGTACTATTTAAGTCATGTGCAATATGCATGCCTAGTTATTATAGGTCTCAACCTGTTCTAGTCTTTGACTTCCCAGTCACCAAGTTAACCTCTTTCCCTGGTATGCTCCTTTACCTATGGACATGATCTTTGTCTTCCCTATGTTTACCTGAAGACCATTTGACTCAGAATATTTCGATAGGACATCATCTGAACACTGGAGGCCCATGGGTGTGCAGTCAAGTATAACAGTGTCGTCCACATGGGTAATGCTGCTTATCTTTTTGACCGCATAAATCAGTGGATGGTTATGTTCAGCTTCTAGGGTTGGGGCAAAGTCTTCCATGTAAAGGTTGTATAGTAGTGGAGCAAGGACGCAACCCTGCTTAAGGCCAACATTACTATGTAGTGGTCTTGTAAGGGAGCCATCCTGTGCTTACCTCACCCTTACCACTGTGTCGACGCGCTATCTATTAAATTACAGCAATGAGGCATTCAGTCCCCAACCTGACAATTAGTTCCAAAGTCGACCCCTGTCTACAGTATCGAACGATTAGCTGTAGTTCACAAAGCACATGTAACGACTTGTGCCTGTGTTTCATAGCGTGTCTGATATCACTCTAAGGAGTATCCATATGGCATGCTTAGTGCTATACACCTTCCTGAAGCACATCTGTGTAGGGATCAGTATGGAATTAGCACATGCCCATGAGGAGAGTAATTCCAACAACAATCGGGAAAAGATCTTGGAGCTGGAGTCCAGCATAGTTAATAAGTGGTAGTTATTAAGGTCTATTAACGGACCATTTTTATACACTGGTAACAAAACTGATTCCAGCCATGTGGAAGGGTAATGGCCAGTCTCACAGACACAGAGGAATAAAGACCGCAGTTCTTCTGAACTGTGTTGCAGAGCCCATCTGGTCCCACACCTCTTGATGATTTAGACATCACAATTATTGTGGTTATGTCTGCTTCCTTCACGTGTTTCCAAACCATTGAGCCAATCTTAGGGCTTTTTAGTACGGGTGTCTTGGGCTCAAATGCCATCCAGTAATTTTTATTGATTTGCATGGCCCAGGTGTTTTCGGAGATACCACATACCATTTGTTCAATTTTTGGAAGGCTAAAGTTTCGCAGCAAGAACCACAATGCCTTGGTATCATTATTGTTAATGATTCTGTCTATTAAACGCCAGTTTCAAGCATTTTTGTTGTGTTTATAGGCTTGCAGACAGCTCTTGTACTTCAACCTTGCTACCCCCTTTAGCCTGCATTTGCTGCTGGTCTGTGTTTGTTAATTCTTTGTTATTTCTCGAACAGTGATTTTTAGTAGTCTCTTTCTTTTTACAATTTCCGGATCATACAAGAACCCGAAACTGTTTTCCAGTAGGCATTTCAAGTCCCAATCATGTCTACTAAGTAGAACCTCGTGTTTCTCTATACTGGTTCTCGTGTTCATGTTGAAATTACTTATATTTAGAGTTGACCAACATAACTTATTCCCCTGTGAATTTAGAATCTGATTCATACCCAAGTGCATCCGATGCTGTTTGATTGGTGATTGGCATTTTATACTCAATACAGTATGGTCGCTTATCTCTATGGAACGAGCTTGCAATTGTGGTGAGTACTTAAACATTTCTGAATTCACAAAAAGAAAATGTATGCAGCCATTCTAAGTTCCATTTGACCAGATTATCATTGGTTCCCCAAATTATCGACAAGCATCTGCAGGTCATCATCTAAATGAGCTGCTAGCCAGCGCAAATCCCTCTTCTGGGACATACAACCTTGCTTGCCCCTTTTTCTTCCAGTCACAGAATCTGAGCAATCCACATTAAAATCACCAGTTAGTATGATGCCCGCTTCAGGGTATCTTCCACACCAAGTCCATAGTGTCTCTGTGACTGCAGTTAAGAGCCATTTGGTACTGTCCCTACCCAGTGGGTCAAACAGTGTCAACACTAGTAATGATTTGAGGCCCCATGGAGAATTTGTAAGGATGACGGCCAAAATATGTTTATGTGTAGATCTGTCCGCAAACTCAGTTAGATCATATCCCACTTTAGCACCTATATGGAGCCCCTTTTTAGTGCAATCGGTTTTAACTGGAGTTGCAAGGCTATGAGCCATGCTTTATCCATCAAATTAAAAAGGGGAGGTCATCCAAGTTTCCTGCAGAGTAAAAACCATTGCTACAGTCAAGTGGACCAGCCCTCGTTGATAGCTGAGGAAGGAGTTATAACCGCTTGTATTCCAGGACACAACCTTCACTAAGAGAGCATCCGGTGGAGCGGGAATGCAGCAGGTAGCATGCACTTTGGACCAACAGCCCTCAAGTCTCTTGGGCATTTCCCTAGTTCTCTTGTTCTCTTGCCCAACAGTATGGCGAGCAACTGTGCCCAATGCCCCCTGCCCTCATGGTTGATTGTTGAGAGCCAATGGGCGAAAGATGGTAAGTTCAAGGCCCAGTGACAGGAGTGCTTGTGTGTGCTTACATATGCGTTCGATTACTATAGGTGAGTAGAAGGATGCAATCACTCAGTTTGTTGCACTCGAATATCAAGGCAGTTACAATGAAGCTATGCCATTGATCAATATTGAGAATAGATCAGGAATGGTGTCCAAAACTCTCAAAAGCCATTTTCTGTTTAGAAATGGACTGCTGGATGTCAGTGAAAGTTCAACAAGCTTTATGTGTTGTACATCTACTTACCAAGTAGAGTCAGCGTATAGAGGGGTGTTTGAGCTATGTGGTTTCCCAGCACAATTATACCTCCGATTATGGAAGTTACCATAGCAGAAGGGTCAAGCAATGGATCCTGTTCAACTTCAAAAGAGTCCCTAGGTTGTTTATTGCTTGTATCCCATGATTTTAAAGAAGGGCTTGGTTGTGCAATGAACGTGAATGAAGTGGAGGATTTCCCCAAGGATAGTGGTGCTGAGCCATGAGGCGGTAGTCCTGCTCTAGATACCACCCAGTTGTCTAGAGGACAGTGGAGCATTACTCGCCTGACGTCACCATTTGTCAATTCATTGATGACCAAGTACCGCCCCAGTGATGTACATGCCTGGGGAGTGGTGTTGGTTTTAGCGTCAATGAAGAGCATGTCCTCTTCTAGCTGTGTTTATTGTTTCACCAAACATAATTTTCCACTGGATTCCATCTTAGATTTCAGCTTGTTTGCAGAGCCTAGCAGTGATGATGAATTCACGTTGGACTGCTCAATGCGCAGAGCGGATAGTCCATGTTCCTCGGAGTCAGCGGTTACTCTATCAGATTCCTTCACTACCATGGCATGGTCTTTAACCTTGGTTAGACCTGGATTTAGCATAAGGTTTGCAGAGATTAGGCTGGATGGTACACCCGCCACTGAGGCAATAGTGATAACTTCAGGTGGAAGCATGTGGTTTATGGGATGTCACTGTTTTGCTGAGGGACTTATTTTTCTCCACCTCCAGATGTCTGTTGTGACAAGCGTTAGCCATGTAGCTGTGCTTCAGACTATCCTCATGTATTTTGCGCAATAGTGTTGTACTGAATAGCCTCAGCCCTTTAAGATGAGTAGCAATTAACTTGGAGATGGATGGGGATGCAGAAGTTACTCAACATCAATAATCAGAATGACTCAGTTAATTGGAAAAAAAAGAATAACTGTTTTATTTTCAATTGTCTAAAACAGGGAGCATAACGAACATCAAAGAATTTGCTTGATCCTCTTACTCAACGAAATTCATAAAAAACAGTACTTTTATTTTCAAAAATTGTCATCAGTGACGTTGACCTGCGTCACTACCAACGTCATCCTATGTGGAAAACTACAGAACATATTAATAACCATGATAGGTTCTGAGTGAACATCTACATATACGATCTGTACTAGTATGGGATAATAAGTGAAAGTGATAGGTTTCTTAACTTCAGGTAGGACAACTAAGACCTTCCCTCAAAAATGACCACTATGAATGTCACTAAAAACACAATGTCCCATTGGCTACACGAAGTATAGGACCCTTAATTAGGTGGTCCCCTACAATTGCTTGGCACTCTAACCTTCGTCAGTACTTTTCCACCTACGTCTAGCAGCACGCAGATTGGACTTCCAGGTGCTAGGAAGCTCGTCTTACCCCAGCTTCTCACCAATTAGCATATCAATATAGCCTCACGTTAGTGGTCAGGGTGGTCAATTAGGCTTTGAAGCTCGGCCTTGAGTTTGTTCTGTGCTGTGGAGAATCAGGGGAGTGAAGGCACACTTTGCCATCATGCGTAGCTGTGAACATCTTGCTCATCCAACTTCATCCTTCCACGTGACTGTACACTATGGTTTTGAGCTTTTACTGTCTTTAAAATACTATTTTTTAATAGACCTCTGATGTCTTTCGTGTGTTGTTCATGCCTTCTGAACAGGAGCTGTTCTTTCACATGATTTTGTATCCACTGCTAGTTAACTTCATCCTGATAAGACCTTTGTTTCTTGCCTTGACTTCATGGTTCATTCAGCCTCGTCTTTCTGAGATTCACTTTTAATTCATGTGTTTTCTTACTGCGCTACACTGAAGATGAGCCCTTCCATTTTTAGTCCAATTCTGCTATGACACGTAGTGGAAACATCCGTCGTTTATCCTTAATGCATATATGTATATAATGGCGCATGCCGCAATCTATTCACTATAAAGACAGCTTTAAAAATACTTTGTCTGCTTGCATTTCTTTGCATCTGTACATGTGTAACCTAACTTGATTTCTTCATCTATTTTATATCTATTTTGCATATTACAGTGGGATTTCAGACCCAGAAATGTAATTTTCTGTGCGAACAATCTTTAGCGGCCGCCGTGTTCGCCGTAGAGAAGGCTGCAAGTATAGTGATGGGATGCTCTATGAAGTTTTTTGTTGAGCATGCATTGTTTGCTATCTTGGAGAAACCAAATGGAACATTGTAAAAAGAAAGAGACTACTAAAAGCCACTATTCAAGAAATACCAAAGAATTAAAAAACACAGCCCAGCAGCAAATGCAGGCTAAAGGGTGTAGCAAGGTTGAAGTACAAGTGCTGTGTGCAAGCCTACAAACACAACAAAAATGCTTGCAACCAGCGTTTAATAGACAGAATCTTTAAGAATAATGATACCAAGACATTATGGTTCTTGCTGCAAAACTTTAGCCTTCCAAAAATTGAACAAATGGTATGTGGTATCTCCGAAAACACCTGGGCCATGGAAATCAATAAAAATTACTGGATGGTATTTGAGCCCAAAACACCCATACTAAAAAGCCCGAAGATTGGCTCAATGGTTTGGCAACATGTGAAGGAAGCAGACATAACCACAATAATTGTGATGTCTTAAATCATCCAGAGTTGTGGGACCAGGCAGGCTCTGCAACACAGTTCAGAAGAACTGCAGTCTTTATACCTCTCTGTCTGTGAGACTGGCCATTACCCTTCCACATGGCTGGAATCAATTTTGATACCAGTGTATAAAAATGGTCCATAAATAGACCCTAATAACTACCAATTATTAACTATGCTGGACTCCAGCTCCAAGATATTTTCCTGATTGTTGTTGGAATCACTCTCCTCATGGGCATGTGCTAATTCCATACTGAACCCTACACAGATGTGCTTCAGCAAGGGGTATAGCACTAAGCATGCCATATGGATGCTCCTTACACTGACATCAGACATGCTACGAAACCCAGGCACAAGTATTTACATGTGCTTTGTGGATTTAAAAATGGCCTCAGCTCTCTCAGGTGTAACTTTTTTTCATTCATGCAAAATCAACAGACCTATGTACAATACCTCCTGTTGACAATACTCTAAATTCGCCTTGTCAACCTTATATCCTTGGTCAGCAAGTGTAATCATCAACTGGACAGAATTGCATCTGCACTCTTCCTCCGAAGTGCTGCAAACTAAAATATTGTCTTTGTATTGCAAGACAATACTCTCCAAATCAATATTGCTTAAATCCATCTGGAGAACTCTATTAAAAATAGATGGAGACTCACAATACCCTTCAAGTAATCTCGTACCTTTTAACTTAGTCTGTCTGAAAGTAAATTGCATTTTTGTGCAAAGGGATTGAGAAAACCACATTTTTCAAATCAATCACAGTAAAATATTGGGGGTCAACGGGTATATTTCATAAGATTGTAGCTGGATTAGGAACTAGAGGGAACTCGGCCTCTACAATCTGGTTTAACAGTCTTAAATCTTGAATTAGTCTTTGTGACCCCCCTTTAGATTTCTTGATAGGGTATACTGACGTATTACACAGTGACTCTGACATCACCAAGATGCCCTGAACCATCATGGCAGAAATCATCTTAAAAATACCTTCATCTGCTTCTCGAGACATAGGATATTGTCATGCTCGGGGTATAATTGCTCCTGGTTTTAGTTTAATCTTCACTTCTCCAACCCCCTTCAATAGGCTTACGTCATAAGGGCCTGTGGTCCATAATGAGACTGGGACTTTTGCCATGTCTTCCTCAAAATATTCAGGACACTTTAGTACTAGCATCGTTCTCTGGGGAACCTCACGTTTAATGGCTCGTACCCAATAAGTAATGCTCATCTCAAATATTACTTCATCATCTGATGGATGATCTCTAAACATGTCCTCATCAGTGACGTCAGTCAATCTGTAACCTTCTCCAATGGCGATCACTGTGCACCATTGTATACCATCATGATCATTCCCTTCAAATTAAGCCATTTCTCCTCACACTATGGCTGCTTGTAGTTCAAGAGAAAAGATTTGCCCTTCCTCTTCATCCATAGGTATCTTTGGCCTGAATAAAAACTCATCAGGTATTCTCATAGTTTTGCCTACCAAGCCTGGCAGCCACGTCAACAAGATGTGTACCCCATAATAAAATACTTCAGTTTCTAACGGAATAGCTCTCATGGTCATTTGTCCTGCAAATGACCTAATACATTTATTCATGTTTCAATAATGCATTCCTGGTGTTGAACACACTATACCTTTATCAGTAAACGATATTGTCATATGAACTTAGTCATCAAATCTCGACCAAATATATTGACAGGTGTCTGCTTTGAATACAGCAGTGGCACCGACATGTCACATTCTCTTATAGAGACTAGTAAGTCTTCAGTAAAAGGAAATCTAATTGTAGCTCCTGTGAAACTTAGAGTATTCATGCCATTTCCAGACATTAAACAAGTCCCCTCTTTCATACCAGAATGTGTTGCACCCGTGTCTACTAAAAACGAAAAATGTTTGCCTCCTATACTGATGTCTAACCCCGGTTCCTCGTGAGGATTTGGCATCACGGATAGTATTGAACACATCAAGTCTCCAAGTGAGCTCTCCTATTGTGGAGACAGCCTCATTCCGTTACCTGTGAAAGGATTCCTTCTGCCAACAGTAACACACCCCTAGTCTAGGAGTCATTAGTTGTCCTGTGCTTGTGCTCTGCTGAATCTGCATAGGTGAATGCTGCGACTACCCTTGTGGAGTATTTACTGTTGCTTGCTGTGGTTGCAAACCTTACTGCATTCCCATCTCTATTGCCTGTTGCACTGTTTGATTCTGAGCAAACCCATCTCCACTCTGCTGTGAATAAACAGGCAGGTTTGAAGTCCCCCCTCTTGAAAATTGATCATTCTGCACAAACCCTTGACTTCTTCACATACAAGCAAAGTGTCCTGTCATCCCACATATCCAACATACAGGAGGGGGTCTCCCCATCTGTCCTCCTGCATGCCATGATTATCATTCTGCATATTCTGAAACCCACATTGATTATTCTGAATGTTTCCCTGATTGTTCTGCCAATTCCGTTCATTACTCTGAAAGCCTCTTCCTCGAAATCCTCTCCTTCCTCGTGGAGCAAATCCATTTTTGCCCTAATCAAACTGCCTTTGATTATTTCCCTGCGGCATGTTTGTTACCTGTTGCTAATTCGATCCGTCTCCAGTAGTTATCATCGCCCCTTCAATAGCGTACATAGATAACTTCTTTTGTACTAACTTTGCCTCTTCGCCTTTCCTGACATCATCTTTTTTGCGTTTCTTTTCCTGCAAGAGTCTGCAACCCGCTAACCTCTTGAGCTGCTTCTGTACAGGTTCTGGCAGCCCTTGGCATAATATGATAGAACACAGGTATCAATTTCCCCCAAGATTCATGTGTCTCCAAACTCGCCTGCTCTTGAAAATACTGAATGTAAGCAAGCAGGTCTTCCCGTTCATGCATCTTTTTCGTCATTATAGCTCCCATATCGCACGTGTCTGGATCCAGTACTCTAAGCGCTTCTCAGACTGCTGGTATGCAGTTATTGAACGGTACTCCATCATGAGCAGCGTTAACTGTAGTAAAACTAGCATATCCTGCTCTGGACCAAACATCATCAGCTCTCTCTCTGAGAATGGCAATCAGGAGACTTTTAATGTCCCCTATAGCCAAGGTATTCCCTCCCGTCATCTTTTCTAACTCATGTTTCCATTTCCCAGCACCAGAATTTAACCTCAGAAGTTTACACCTCAAATTATCCTTGTCCATCTGAGGCCAAGGTATATACTGCAGTCTTGCTCCACCTTTCTCTAGCAAGGTAAACTGCGAAACACCAAACTCACTCTCATCTCCCATTGTCTGTCTATTCAAGGTAGAGACAATATTTCTGCACTGCCTTCTTCTCGGTAACAACCTTAATCTGCTCACATATGGTGGTGATTCCACATGAGGTTGCCCTTTTGGTTGATCTGACTGTGTCAATGGTGTTGACGTCCTAGCTACAGGTGCGTCTGCATCTGACCATCTCACTTCCTTATCCATTGAAAAGCAACCCTCAGGACCACATGCACCATCCCTCTGTTCTCTACGAAAGGTGTCTCTGTCTTCGTCCGACTTTTCCAGTGCCCAACTCGTATAACTTCTCTCCTCCTCATCTTTGTATGAGTCAGTCTATCTAAAGACAACTCATGAGGCTCCTTCTGTATCATATAGCTGTGTACTTTCAAGTTGATAATGTTTTCCTTTCCCCTTCAATTCTTTCTAGGCTTTCATGTCATAATAAACTGTCACTTCCCCATTGCTCCTAGAGTCAGACTCGTCCTCTGGATTTACTCTAGGTGGGCCAGATAATGACTCATATTCCAGGAAGAACTCCTCCATTTCCTCCCATGCTACTTCTGGTTCGGGATCCATTATCTCTCCAGGCGACTGAGATTGCGTGCTCTCTGCCTTATTTTTTGTTCTATGTCATCATCAGGCTCTCTGCGCTTTCTAACTTCCTCCTGTCTTCCTCCTTTTTCTTCATATCTCTTCTCTTGTTTTCCCTTCGTATCTCCTCATACCTTCGTCTTTGCATTCTCTTATCCCTTAACTTCTGTTCTTCATCTTCTATTATTTTTCTTTCTATATTTTCCCTCTCATCAATTGCCTTTTGTCTATTATTTTGTTTTCCTTGCTCCTCTGCTCTTTCCTGCTTCTTCAACTTTCATCTTGATATAGCTGCTCTCGCCTCTTTCTATCTTTTCTTTTTGTGTTTTGTTCCTTTGATCGTTCCTCCCTTTCCTTATCCTTTTTGTCTTGCCATCTTTATCTTCCCGTTGTTTTACATCCTCCATACCTTTACCATCGGGTTTGAGCAAAATCTGTCCAGCCACCCATTCGTTCTGTAGATGTGCTAACTCATCAGCTTTATCTCTTCCTCCCTTCCATCTCTTTATTTCTCTTCCTATATCTAAAGATGAGCTTGCTCGATCACTTTTCTCCTTGTCTCGTCTCTCCTTGTCCCTCAGGACCTTAGGAATTACGTCTTTCTCAGTATTTTTATCTGAGCCCTCATCACTGCTTTACGTAGGCGACTCATATGCTGGGTTACTATACCCCGTTGCTGCCTTAAGCTCCCTCAATGGGTATAACCCATCGTCTTTCTTGCTTTCGCCGTCTATTTCCGATGGGGCAGGGGGAGCAGAAGGCTCCTCACCTCCCTCTTTGCACATATTAAAGATCCAATCTGTAGGAGGCGGCTCTTCTCTTTCCTCATGGTACATTTTCCAAAGTTCTAAGCTCGCTAGTCGGTTGTTTAGCTTTTAACCTGTGCACGCTGCATGCAAATATGTCGTCACGTGCTGCAGGACTACCTTCGATAGTGACCCTCCTTGCGGCCATGGCAAAAATATTTTATCTTCAGTTCCCTTAACCTATTCCACACTAAACTGTCTAAGCTTAGGTCCATGTTTTGGAAACTGCTTGCAAAGATGCACAAATGGAGTAATATCCTCCATTTTAACTTGTCACTCTTGACTATCAAAACTTGTTTGCTTCTGTCACAGATTTAAAAAAACAATACGTTTCAGAAAAATAATATAATATGAGCGTGCACCAATCGTCGCAAGCTCCAATCTCTCTAAACAATGTTTTTTACTTTAATCTTGCTAAAAAACACCATCAACAAATATTTAAACAGTCACTTAAATTCTTGAACCACACATTTCTCCTTTTAACAATTTCTTTAAACTATGATGTCATCACAAATACATAAATACACAAAACAAACAGACACACTTGACTGGTCACATACATCTCTTACAATCTTCTCTTTAAGACTGGTTTTACCCTCTAATCAATACTCCATAAAGGGTTTAAATCAACCACTTCAAGTCTGTCTTTAAGCAGAACTCGTCGTCAATGCGTCCACAATGGAACTTTAGGTTTGAGATTTCTTCTGATACGTTGTTTAAAATGCAGGATTAAGGTGTATCCTCTTATTGTGGTGTTCTCTCCTCACAATACCTCTAATGCTTGGCCACACTCAAGTCAATTTCTATTCACTATTTAACACTTTTATTCTCAAGTTAAATTTACCCCACCTCCCTCAGTTAAACTTCTTTCGTTTATCACTTCACGTCACTTATAACCCATACATCATTTTACAAACTCGCTCAGTTCTCACTCGCCATTTGCCTGTTCATGTTCTGACTCTCTGGATCATATGCCTCTGTTATCGCCTCTCCAACTTCCCATTCGTTCAGCTACTCATAGACGTGGCAGGGGATTCTGTAGAAACCAGGCGACCGTCACACTGCGCTTGCAAGCTTTTGAAATTAAAATAACCACTATCTAAGGGGAGCTTCACGTCATGTTAGCCGAATGGCAGAGTTTGTGCAATATTGACAGAACTCCAAAGTTTACTTATGGTGATGGATTTTAAACCATCCTTTCCGCTACCAAGTGAACTGAATAGCCTCAGCCCTTTAAGATGAGTAGCAATTACCCTGGAAATGGATGGGGATGCAGAAGTTACACAACATCAATAATCAAAATGACTCAGTTAATTGGTAAAAAAGATAACTGTTTTATTTTCAATTGTCTAAAACAGGGAGCATAACGGACATCAACGAATTTGCTTGATCCTCTTACTCAACGAAATTCATAAAAAACTGTACTTTGATATTCATATCATTGATGTTGACCTGTGTCACTACCAAAGTATTCCTAAGTGGCAAACTACAGAACCTATTACTAACTATGATAGGCTCTGAGTGAACATCTACATATACGATCTATACTAGTATGGGATAATAAGTGAAAGTGATATGTTTCTTAACATCAGGTAGGGCAACTAAGACCTTCCCTCAAAAATGGCTACTATGAATGTCACTAAATACACAATGTTCCATTGGCTACACAAAGTATATGACACTTAATTAGGTGGTGCCCTACAATTGGTTGGCACTCTTACCTTTGTCAGTACTTTTTCACCTACGTCTAGCAGCACGCAGATTGGACTTCCAGGTGCTGGGGAGCTTGTTTTACCCGTGCTTCCAACCAATTAGAATATCAATCTATCATCACCTCAGTGGTCAGGGTGGTCAATTAGGCTTTGAAACTCGGCCTTGAGTTTGTTCTGCACTGTGGAGAATCAGGGGAGTTAAGGCACACTCTGCCATCATGCGTAGGTGTGAACATCTTGCTCGTCCAACTTCATCCTTCCACGTGACTGTAGACCATGGTTTCAAGCTTTTACTGTCTTTAAAATACTATTTTTTAATAGACCTCTGATGTCTTTCGTGTGTTGTTCAAGCCTTCTGAAAAGGAGCTGTACTTTCACATGATTTTGTATCCACTGCTAGATAACTTCATCCTGATAAGACCTTGGCTTCTTGGATTGACTTCATAGTTCATTCAGCCTCGTCTTTCCGAGATTCACTTTTAATTCATGTGTTTTCTTACTGCACTACACTGAAGATGAGGCCTTCCATTTTTAGTCCAATTCTGCTATAACACGTAGTGGAAACATCCATCGTTTATCCATAATGCATATATGTATATAATGGCACATGCCACAATCTATTCACTATAAAGCCAGCCTTAAGAATACTTCATCTGCTTGTGTTTCTTTGCATCTCTGCACATGTAAACTAACTGGATTTCTTCATCTGTTTTATGGAATAAGCTTCTTCACCCTGATCCCAAGATGTTACTTGTCCTTGATACTTTCTTGATGCCTTTATAGAATATCTGCATTTTCTAGTCTCTGGATCTGTTCTAATTATGTCAACTCTGCTATGCGTGACGCTACCATTCATATAGACCATTCATTTGCTCTGCTTCTTCCGGGATTTCATTCAAACGCCAATCATATTTTCTTGTATGCAGGTTTCTCAATTGGAACCTTGCTTCCAGGATTCTCTTCGGCATTTTCACTGGTACCACACGTGTCTCACATGCTGGCTCCCAACATATAGGCAATATAGGTGAGGTGGATGAGGTGGGGTACTTGGCCGGTCTGCCACATCATATTCTTCCTGGTGGTTTTCAAATCATAGTGCGTTTTCATACTCTTAGCTGATCTTTCTAGATTCCGCTGAGCATAGGCAAAAGCATGTTGGAAGTGTTTTCCTTAAATTCTCCACATACTCAAGAGTTGTGGAGGCATTTATCAGTGTCTGCTCTTGGTTCCTGTAGAGCAAATGCTGGGTAAGCACCATCTTGCGTCTGGTCATCAACTCAAATGGTGGCATTTTAGTTGCAGATAAAGGGGTAGATCTGATGGCCATTAGGACCAGAGGTAATCGGATATCCCAACTTGGCCCAGAATCTGCCACAAACTTTTTTAATATGCTCACAATGGTTCGGTTGTATCTCTCCACTGCTCCAGAAGAAGCTGGCCTGTAAGCAATGTGTAGCTTCCTTTTAACCCCCAGTATCAACCACATCTTTGTCATTACTTCACTGGTGAAGTGGCTACCTCTGTCTGACTAAATCCTTTGAGGTAGACCAAAATGGGAAAAGATGTGGTTAATCATCAGGGCAGCTGCTGTTTCTGCCTTGCAGTTTGGGGCCGGGAGACATTCCACCCACTTGATAAACAAGCATGTAACGGTCAACATGTACTTGTTTCCTCTAGACGAGCGAATTACTGGGCCTACAAAGTCGATTTGCAAATCTGACCATGGCAGTGTCATCCCCCTCTTTTGGAGAGGTGCACGGTGTGTGAGGGATGATGGCTGAAATTTTGCACACACAAGACACCCCTTCAAGTATTGTTCGAGGTCCTGCCCCATGTGTGGCCAGTATGCAACCTCTCTTAAGATTTCCAGTGTTGTGTGAATCCCCATATGACCGGCTGTGGCCGCATCATGGGCGTGACTTAACATCAGGCTTCAGAATGAGGTAGGAACCACCCACTGATCATGACCAGCTTGGGATTTCCTTACCAACAGCCCGTCTTGGATCCGGAACATCTTTGGACATTTCATCAACACTCTTAGGTCCTCTTTCCCAATGTAATCGGTATCCGTAAGGGGAAAGTTCTCAGGGTTCTCAATGTGTTGGTAAAACTTACCAATTATTGGATCCCCCTTTTGAGCTGTAATCAAATCAGCATCAGGGGTCTCCTTACTCCATTGTGCATTTGAAAGATCATTGTGAGCATTTGTCTGGGACCTAGTGATAGCAGTGACCTGGAGTTCCCCCAACAGGGACTCTGTTTCTATTAGATCCCCTTGGATGGCCCCGGTTTTGGCCAGCTGATCAGCTAAGTCATTTCCAGTTTTGTCTGGTCCCTCTACTTTGGAATGATCCTTGATCTTTTTCCAGTAGATGGTCATCCCATTCGATGTGACCAGATCATCAATATTTTGGATTAACTTCCCATGTTTCAGGGGTTTGTTATTAGCACATAACATGCCTCTGGTTTTCCAGTTAACCAGGTGCTCCACGAACCCGTTCCGTACAAAATCCGAATCTGTGATTATGACCAGTTCGTGGAGTTGATGTTGGACAGCAGGGAGGATGGCCTGATGCACAGCCATCAATTCCGCCACCTGACTACTTCGGGGACCAATTTTGTATCCAGTAGAGGGTTCTGGGGGCTCATTCACCCATGCACTCCCTACGCCGGCCACCAGTTCTTTCTCCCCGTTGTTGTCAACATGGTACGAGCATCCATCCACATAGACAGTGGGCATTCCCTCACACTTGTCTTCTTCAAAGACATTGGGCCTCATTACGACCCTGGCGCTAAGGGGTCTGCGCCAGCGTTAGCTGCGCCGACCCCTTACCGCCAACTACGAGTTCCCAGAGCGCCATGGTCATTTTTCCGCCCGCTTTTTGCGGGCGGAAAAAAGCATGGCGCTCTGGGACCTTGGTGTTAATTACGCCACCGTATTTTACGGTGGCGTAATTAACTCCTTCCCCACTCCCATTGAGCCCTATGGGGCCGAAATGGGAATGGGGAAGGGTAAATGGGTCAATGGGGACTTACCGCCCCGCCGACCTCGGAATGGGGCGGTAAGTCCGCCATCCGCCATGGCGTAAAGGGACTTTGCGCCATGGCCGGAAAGTCCGTCGATGGCGGAAAAAATCCGCCAGGGTCGTAATGAGGGCCATTGTGTGGGGAATTAAGGTATGCCTCTATTTTGTCCTTGATTTTTAGACTTTCGTCCTCGAGACAGTTTTCTCTGGCACAATCAAGCAAGTCAGCCAGACCTTGCGCGAGGGGACTCTTCTTGTTTTGGCCATATCTGACCTCTACAGGAAAGTCTTCCATTGACAGAATCCAGGAAGTAATTCAGGAATTACTCACATTTCCGGCCCGGATTCTGTCACTTTGGAGATATAGATGAGGCTGGTGTAGAGTCTCCACTATGATGTGTTCCCCCTGGATAAACGGGCGGTAATTCTTCAATGCCCACACCGTTGCCAGGAGTGCCTTCTCACAATCGTTGAATTTTTCCTCCACAGAGGATAAAGTTTTGCTCGCATAGGAGATTACTTTATTGACCTTGTCATGCTTTTGGTATAATACTGCCGTCAAGCACGTATTAGAAAACCCTGTCTCCAGGAAGAACTCCTTGTTTCTGACAGGGTAAGCTAGGCAAGCCGCTTGTGTTTGTCTTGATTTGTCTTACTGCCTCAGATTGTTCTGGACCCCATTCCCACTTGACCCCCCCCCTTCAAGAGATGAATCAGGGGTCTGGTGATCTCTGCGTAGACTTCAATGAACTTTCTCCTGTAATTAGTCAGTCCAAGGAGGCTCCTTAGTTCCCGCAGAGTTGTGGGGTCTTTCAGTTTCTGGAGTGCTTCCACTTTCTTTTCTTGGGGACAGAGATCCTGAGGAGTAATCTCATGCCCGAAGAAATTAACACGAGTTCTATACCACTGTGCTTTCTGAAAGGAAAGTTTTGCTCCGGAGGCCCTCAACTGTGTCAGAACATAACGGATCTCTGCTATGTGTTCTTCCACAGATGAACTTTTGATGAGGACATCATCTACATAAGCGAGGTTACCCCTCGCACCCAGGTCGGGCATGGCCTTATGTAGGAAAATGTTGAATTCATTGCCGGAGTTGAGGTATCCGAAGGGAGTCCGGGTCCATGTGTACTGCTGGCCCCCAAAGGTAAAAGCCATTTTGTATTGGTCCTCCCTACTGACAGGCACGGTCCAGTATCCATTGGTCAGGTCTATTGCAGTGAATTCCTGTGACCCCTGGATCTGGGCCAGCCCTTGGTCAATGTAGGGCAGAGGCCATCGGGAAGTATGGACCCATTTGTTGAGCTCCCTAAGGTTGGCGCAGAGTCTCCACTGGCCGTTTGGCTTCAATATTCCCAGCACCGGATTATTGAAGGTGCTGTGGACTGGACAGATTATTCCCCGGGACTCAAGGTTCTTAATTATTTCAGTAAGGGACTCCATGGATGCGAGAGGCAAGCGATATTGCTTCACAAACACTGGAGTCATGCCAGAGTCCGTGGGAATTGTTGTTGTGTGTATGTCGGTGCGACCACAGTCATATGAGTCTACCGCAAAGAGATCTTGGAAATCCAAGAAAACTTGTTTCAACTTTTGCTTCTGTTCCAGAGTCACACAGGCATCAGCTAGGTTGACTCTCTCTTCCACCGTCTGCCTGAAGCCTGGAAAGACTTCTGGTTTGGCTATCTCCGCGGCCTCCTCCAGCTGGGTGAAGTCCCTGGTCAGAGTGCTGATTTGGACTGGAGGCTTCAGGTGGGGAAGGCAGCCCTCATGGACCTGGAAAATCACCTCTTCCCTCCTGAAGTCACAAGTCACATCTTCCTTACCATAAGGGCAAGAAGTATACACCAGGAAGTTCCCCCCATGCTGGGTGAAAATCCTGTCTGGTGTAGTATTGTCCTCACTGCCACTGTCAAAACAGTCCTTGGGGATTGGTCCTAACAGTTCATTTCCTAAATCAATGGAGAAATGTCGGTCATCAACCGCCATTCCAATAATGGTGCCTGCGGCTAGAGTAAAGCTCTTTAAGTCGCTGTTATCCACCTCTATTGGAATGGTGTCATGTTCTATGTTGACAAATGGTGTTGAGTTTACCCCCAACCCTTGCTGTTGGAGAGAAGCATTTAGATGTATATAAGCATCAGGGTTTTTCAATTTTAGTCCTCTTTTAACTTTCACTTCCAGTGAGAATTGTCGGGTCCTTTCTGGGATGGTGACTTCCTCTTTGATCGGAATTTCAACTGCATAAGGTAGCAATTGAGCTGACCTAAATGCTTTTTCTGGATCATCAAAGCCGATGGGATTATCCGCTAATCGGGACCAAGCTTTGAAGTTTATTAGGTCCAAACTAATGGCAAAGCGATTGAGAATGTCACTGCCTAAGTAAAAGGCGGCAGTGACGTCTTGCACGACCCAACAATTATGGACAATGCTCTTGTTGCCAATGGAGATTTTGAGCATACACCTGCTTGGCAGGAGATGTTTGGAATTAGGTGCTTCCAGGTCCATTTCCCATTTGTCTATCAGTTTGAATGTGGGAATGGCTGGATCTTTTGGGAGTTGGCGGAACATGGCTTCGCTGATGAAGCTCTTACCGTTGTTCACACACACTCGAGCGAGAACAGAGTCCTTCCCATCATTTAACTGAACAGGGATGAACAACTGCTCTCCAATTTGCTGAATATCAGCCAGGCTCTGAGCTGATTTCACATCTTTCTGGACTATAGGAGTGCGAGTGTCTGATTGTGGATTGGTAAAGAATTTCAGAGTGTTTCCTTCCAGTGTGGAATACCACCTTAAACTGGAAGGAAGGTTGATTTTCAGAAATAGAGAGGACCCCCATCACCAGTCTGTTGTCCTACTGTTATTACTGTCACGTCTGGAATTTGGTTGTTCTGGAAGTGAAATTCTACTTGGTCCGATTTTTGTTCAACCATGTGGCAGGTGCCGTTCAAACTAACATGGTTGACACTCTGTTTTAATTTTATTGGTCGGCTAGTCTGGGTCCAGAGGACCTTGTTTACGCAATCTATTAGGGGTGACAACCTTCTCAGGAGGTCGTTCCCTAGTAAACAAGGGGTGCCCTCTGGAGTCACTACTATGACCGGGTGTTTCACCTTGTGTCGCCCAATTTTGATGTCTAAATCTGCAGTTCCTTTGACAAGAATTTCCTTCCCGTCAAAGTTCTGCAGTTGTCCAGGAAGAGAGATGAGAGGAATACGGTAATTCTCTCCCCTTCCTGCATTTAGTTCATCAAAGGCCCTTTTGGACAGAAGCGTAGCTTGGGATCCAGTGTCCACCAGTGCCGAAATTGTACCCTGCCCCTGTACTTGTACTGGGGCATAATATCTTCCCTCCTTCTCCTCAAGGGGGCACAGATAATGCACATTTTTGGACAACTGGTGGGCTAACTTTATGGTTTTGGACATTGCTAGCAAAGAAATTTGGGCAGAATTCTGTGGAGAGCCTTGGGAATCTGAAAGAAAACGTTGGCAACTGGAGATCAGAGCCATTGTGGGTTCCCCTGGTTCCGGTTCTGGGCGTCCCCACCCCTTTTTGGAGGCATTCACCAGGATGGGTTTGAACCAGGGGATTTCGGTATTGTGGGTTCTGGGATGAGATGATGGGCGGCGGTAGCTCAGTCTCCATATCTCCCCAGTCTGGATTGGAATCCCTTGGGACCCATTTTTCTTTGGGAGGAGTTCCCCCATCTCTAAAGGAGAAGATCCTTTTCTCAGGATCCTCTGAGGATCCCTCTCCCTCGAATTGGAAGATCTGTACCTCCTCCACAAACTGGGCCTGTTTAGGTACTTTGTTTCTCCTACCCCCCCTCTGCTCCTTTGGAGGCAGGCTTTCAGGGGCAGGAGATTTCGTTTCCGGTTCCTGGTTTTCCAGGGGCTGTTTACAAGTTGGGAAGGAAGCTTCCTCCAAGGCTTTACACCCCCTTCCCCTTGTGCCTCCTCCCTGGGAACCGGTGGGTGTTTGGGGTGCTGCCCCCGTCATTGTTCTGGAGCACCAGGCCCAGAGTTTGGGGCATTCTGCGGTGGCATTCTCATCTGAGGGTTCTGTTGAGCCCTCAGTATGTGACCCAGATCCCGTGCCATATTTTGGACCTGGCGCTCAAGTTGGGAAACCCGCTCAGGTTGATACGGGGTTCTGTTTTCTCCCCTGGGCAGATCCCAGGAAGGGTAGCTATCCCTTCTCTGGTAATACCCTGGGTTGGGAAGATTCGGGTACCCCTCCACCCTTGGCCTCCCCTCTCCCGGATTAGGTTGTCTGGGCTCAGGGAATTGGGGAAAGAAGGATGGATGATTTTGGGGCTGGAAATTGGGTGGATATTTGGGGAAAAAGTTCTGCCCGGGATTTGGTGAATTTCTGCCCTCCTGGGGGATGTTAGGAGGGAAGTTCCCTGGGTCAGGTGCTTGGCTGGATACCCCCCTTGGGCTGGAGGAGTCCACACATAATCCAGGATGGGTCGGTTTCCCTTGTAGTGGGGACTGACATAATCAGGGGAGTGAGTGACCCCATTTGTGGGACTACCTCCTTGGCTCCCTGTCTGTGACTGGCCCGAGGGCCTTCTGGGCTTGGCATTATTAGGTGCAGGTAGGTTTTTAGGCCCCCCCATTCCAAATCCAAAACGGGGGTGACCTTTACCTCTGCCACCTTGGCAGCAGCAGGGGTGCTTTTGGTTTTGGGGTTTTTCGGCGCATTACTTTGATTTTCTATGGGCTTCTGCACCTCATAGATCCGGGTAGCCTGTTCATTGACCCAGTCTAGTGACCTCTTCTCGTGAAAGTCTCTCACTAGCTGGGTCATGATGTATTTGGGTAAGGCATGGAAAAACGTATTGATAAATTCTCTGCTATCCTTGCGCACCCTTCTGGTGATCTGCGCAAAAGCAAGCTTTAATTCTTGCACAAACTCTTGTGGGGCCTGATCCTCCCCACATTGCAAATTGTAAGCTGCCTTGCAAGCCTCTTGAGGATTTCTGTGCACAGAAAAATGTTTCAAGATGGCCGCCCTATATGCGGACCATCTTGAATGGTTTTGGTCCTCCAGCCCTGCAAAGAAACTGGAGTATTCTGGTGAGAAGGTCCAATTGACGTACTGGATGCAGCTACTGCTGTCCTTCAAATGGAAAGTCTCCGTCATTTGTTCATAGAGCTCCAAGTGTTCCCAAACCGAATACTTGGCGTTCTTATGATAAGGCGTGATGACACTCCTTATTGCTTTTTTTTGTTTCAATGGGTCCTTAAGCAAGGCCCTTTTTGCCTTATTGGCCTTTTTGGTTCGGGTAACCCTGGTCCATTCATCCTCTGACTCAGAAGCACTGCTCCCAGAGGTGCCTGTCTGATCTTCCAGGTTTTCCCGGATTCTGCGAGACTGGGAATGGCTGGCAGAATGTGGGGACCTGGTCTCCTGTGTCCTGTAATGCTCAGAGGAGTCTTCAGATCCCTCCTTGCTGCCAGGATTTGATGGGTACCCCCTCCACTGACCTAACTGGGCAGAGGTTTTCAGGATGCCCTTAATGGGCCTACTCTCCTGGGGTTCCCCACTAAATTGCACTGTGCTTGGGTGCCCATACCCGGATGCCCGCCCATCCATTGCTGGGAGGTACTGGCCTATGAGCCCCATAAATCTAGCTGGATAGTAATCTGCTATCCCCGTGGTCCTGCGCTCCTGTGCGCGAGGGGACATGGGGGTGGCAGAGTCCAGGGACTGGGAGAGATGAAGGCCTCTGGTACTAGGGCTCCTGAGGTTATGCTCAGGAGTTTCTCTTTCCCAGCGAACCTCATCTCTATCCGTCCCTGCTTCCCTGTTGCAAAGCAAGAGCTTGCGCTTTCAGTTCCTCAGTTAAGGCCTTACTAGACTCTATCAGTCTCTCCTGCATCGCTACCTGTTGCTGGAGCCTATCATTGTGCTGGCAGAGAGCCTCATTCTCTCTCTGTGCCTCCTGATTGGCCCTGGAGTACTGGGCCAGTCTTTGCTGCAGGATGGTTACTTCCTGATCTGTGTCCCTATTGGCCTGCTCCTTTCTTGCCAGAGCATCCTCCACCCTCCTGGTGTGCTCTAACAAGTTCTGGTGTTCTTTTTGGAGGTCACCCAGTCCCTGGAGGGCCAGGTGATTTTCCTCCATTTTCCTATTTAAGTGGCAGACTTCCTGGCCTAAGGTATCCCTTTCCTGACTAAGAGCCTGCATTTGTGCCGCCAGGTCGTCCCTTTGCCTTTGGAAGGCACCAGCTTTCTGGTGTTCTTCATCAAACTCTGCCTGGGTATCCAGGTCTTTCAAAATCAATTTATTGCTTTCCTCTTTCTCTCTGTCTAGTTGGATTTGCAGGGTGGCTACCTGCTCTGTGCATGCCCTGTTGAAATTGATCTGTTGCTCCAGCTTTTTCTGGCTCTGCAGTAAGGAGTCCAAACTGTCTTGGTGCTCCTTCTGCAAAGATAGAATTCTGGTATCCTGGTCTGTCTTTTCCTGTTGCAGTATATCCATGTCCTCTTTTATTTTAATGATATACTGCCTACTATCATTTTCTTACTCCTGGCTCCTCTGCAGCCTCTGCTCAGAAGAGACCAGGTCAGATTGGGCCTTTTCTAACGCCATCTGTTGCCTATTTGCCAGATCTTGGCCTTCAGCACATTTGTCCTGCATGGCTCCCATATATAGATACAAATATGCCGCTATCCTGGCAATCCTATTGTGTTCATCTTTGGCCTTAGAAGCCATATATAATTCACTCAGGGCCACATGTAATGGACCCTGATCTCTCCATTTATCTGACCCTGTTTCATTGACCTGTTGCGCGATAACCTGTAACCACGCATCCCGGCCCTGCTCAATCCATTTACCTCTCACAAATAGTTAATGTAAGAAGTGCTCTCTGGCTATTTTGATGTCTACCAGTGTCGTCATTCTGGAATTTGAGTTCCTTCCTGACTTACAGAAGTTTGTATTTTATTTTGCAAAACAGACCGTTACCTTAGAGCGTTCCTTTGAGGGGTGCTTTCACAGTGTAAAACAGCGTGGTGATCTAACCGGAAATGTGTATCTGGTCAGTTGGCACACTGTATTAAGCTGCACAAGTGGTAAAACTAACCCAGAATATCCCGGCTCCGAGCCCCCACTTTGTAAGCGATATTCAATCAACACTACAGCTAAGTCAATGCCTAGTCTGGGATGCTGAGGAAAACCCTTATTGATGTATTTTTATGTCCAGTTCAGTACTCTGGATGACAACCCTTGTATAACACCCCCCTCTTAGAATCCCGCTGACCCCACTGAGCCAAGAAGTAGGTTTGTTTTGCAAATTAAAAGGTTTATTTGAAAAATTAACAAGATATATATCACACTTTTATAATAAATTAATAATTGATATCACACTTATGGATATAATGTTTATCAACAATGGGTAATCTGGCACTAGCACACCTCTTTACAATCAATGAGGAGTTAGTATAGGATGGATTAGGTAGCAAAAATACTTTTATGGTTTCAAGGGAAAAGCAATGAGGAATAAAATGCAGTACAGAAATACTTGATATGATTTTAGCAAAAGATAAGATAATCACTTTTTCTCTGGCAATTCACCCTCCCCCCCACTATACAATGTAAGAAATGGAAGGAGATGGAAAGATGAGCACACAGTTCTCAGGAAGGCAATCAAATACAATACGAAATTCAGTTCCCCCCCAGCAAGCTTAGAGGAAACAGGTAGAAGTTTGAAACACAGGCCCGAAATGCTTTTAAATGTGATGGCAACGGATGAGAAATTGTGCTAACTGATTTTAATTCCCTCTAGAGATTCAGGGTGAGTGAGAGATGCTTGTTGGTATTAGTTCAGGCTCACTTTAGCAATGCTCTATGAGTTATTACCAGGTTGCAAACGGATTTTAACAAAGGAAAGAATGGAGCTGCTATTTTGAGAGAAATTGAGCCAAATCGCAAATTGCGGTAAATTTCGTGAGTGCGTAAATCGCGATTGCGGAAAAAGTATATGGAGTAGGAAGTCGGTTCTAGGTTCGTTGGAAAGCCTAGAATCACAGTCCTAGCCCAAACGGTTCAAGAGATACGGACAATTTAATAAAGGTAGTTTTTCGGATTTAAAGTAAACTCAAAATGACAGGTGACGCTTGCAGCTGCAGAATTGACAGGTGACAGTTGTGCAGCTTTAAAAATGACAGATGACAAGATTTCTAGGAGGCTGTTCTAATTAGGGTAAAATAGTTTGGATTAGATTATTTTAAATAAGAGATTGGGTTCTGCACAGTTCTGGCGGATACTCACTCCGAATTTTGAAATGAATGGGCCTCGTCACGGATCTGGTCAACACGTTCAGCGGCGGTTCTCTCTGCTCGGCGGGTCAATCAGGCACCAGTTCTGCTCACAGCGATCCGGATCTCTGGTTCTGCTCACAGCGGTCTGGGTCTGGTCTGCGGTTCCGGCAAAAGTTCTTGGCAGATAATTCAAACAGCTCGC
Source organism: Ambystoma mexicanum (assembly GCF_040938575.1). Classification (NCBI taxonomy): domain Eukaryota; kingdom Metazoa; phylum Chordata; class Amphibia; order Caudata; family Ambystomatidae; genus Ambystoma; species Ambystoma mexicanum. Next base: position 1,009,204,374 of record NC_090928.1, on the reverse strand, counting down.
CCGGCTGTTGAATAGTTTGGTTAGGTTTGCTGGATTCTGAAGGCCTGCTGAGAATACTTTTGCTTGCAGTGGGCCTTCTTGGTTCAAATTTCTGTAGCCTCTGTTTAGCTTGGAAGTCTAAGTGTTGGATCTCTGGATGTGAAGTCGTCGGTCAGCACGCTCCGCAGCAAATGGAATTGAATGTCTCTACCTGTCCCAGCAGTCTCTTTTTATGTGTTTTGGAAGTGGGTGTGTGCGTGGCATAACTGAGCCTGCCCCTCTCTACTTGTCATTGGCCCAATTCTCCCCTCTCCCATGATTGGGGGAAGGACATGGATTGTCATCATGATGAGGTCTGTTTATGGGTCAGAGGATCCTCCCCTGGTCAATTTGCCCACAAATCTATATTTGATTCAAATACATATTTCCCAGATACACAATTTGTTGAAATTACATGTACACATTATATATTCCTTATGGTCCATGCTTGTCCGCCTCTGATCTTCCTGGGGGCTTGCATTAAAAAATGACAACATTTTGCGCTTTTTGACTGGTTTACCAATATCGGACATTTACCAAAAATTACACACATGTGCGCAAGGAGTATGGACATTAATTGATGAAGTGTCAGATTTTTAACATGCAGACATTTGGAGTAAGACCCTATTTTCCGCTAGCAACCCCCCAGCATACACCCCAGGGTCCTAACACCTCTTAAAACGTGCACAGAAAAATCACTAGAATAATGATATTACTTATATAATTCTGACAAGTCCGTACTATGAATTATCCATCTTTTTTTTAAATTATGCTCCGGCCCAGATGGGTGTGGTTTAGGTTCCAAAGCACATGGGGGAAGCTTCTGTCTGCCCCCGCCTCCAGCTCGGGTGGCTCCCAGAGGCACTTCTCCTCCCACTTCTCCCAAGAGGAAGCCACTTTACGGCCCCCCAATATAACATTTGCCTGAGTCCAGGACAAGGCTTTGTTCAACATCCTGCGGTGCCCTTCCCCTAATCTAATCAGAGAGGTGTCAACTCCTTTTGGTGGGGAAGCAGGATGCAGCTAGGCCTGGGAAGAGTGGCTGAGCAGCTTTCTCCTGTCGGGGGTAGTTGTCAGGCAGAATTCAGCTAAATGTCACTTTAGTTCGCAGTTTAAATCAAACTTACAATTTTTACTTATACATTAAATAATTACTTCCTTCAAGTCATTTCAGAATATAGTTTTACATTGTATCCACATCTTAGCAAGTTTTTCCTTGGTCTGGTTTGGGTTCCTCTGTTCATTTTTACACAAAAGTCTGGTGGTTTTAAAACACCAGCTTTCTGATAGTGGTGAGTACCGGTATTGCAACCATTTTTGGGATTAAGAAAATGAATTCCCCACAGTTCTGAGTTGCTTTTTGGCAATCAGCATTGCCATTCCCAATGGTTTCAGGCTACTGTGTGTGTAGCCCAATGGTGGTTTTAGGCAGTGCCCTCCTGTGCTCACAACATAGGCAAAAATGGGTGGCAGCCTATTCTTCATGTTTTCCCTGCGCACTCTCTGGGGAGTTCTGGCCATCATGATGTTTTCCATGCCAGTACTGCACAGTTTTATGGTAGGGCTTGGATGCATGGGTAAAAACATCCCACAACTTATAACGGTAAACATTTTTGTAAAACAGAGGATTATCCAAGGGGAGATATGGTAGTATGGAATGGTTACAGTGTAGATAATTGTGATAATTTTCTGAGAAATATGTTGACGAATAATGCTCTAATAAATAATATATGCTCCCAATGATGTATGCTACAGTTTTAACAAGTATTTGTAGAATCAATTTATTGCCCCAGGAAACAATATTTTAAGCTTAAACCAATGTTTTATGTAGAGATGCAAACTCATAAAAGGCAGTTGAGAACTACCATAAGAGCAATAAGGTCTGACGATTTGGCAGAAAAGGTTGAAAAAGATTTAAAAAGCAATATCAAAATGCCATAATTTGTTAAAATAATACAAGCTATTAGTCTTGCAGAAAGATGCCAATGCTATAATGCTATCTTTGACCTCCAAAAATCCAGCAGGGTTTTGGGAATGTACGAAAAGTTCTGTAACTTCCCAATTAGCTTTGCAACTGAATCCAATCTGACAATCTGAGTGGGTTTCATATATTTAAAAAATGTATTTAGCAGTCTTTTAATTGCACTGGTATGAGAGTCCTTTGCTTTAAGTTTTTATAAGAAGGCTATTCGTCAGATTATTTTAAAGAGTGAACATTCATGGGAGCATGCCCAGTTGGTCTCCCCCATATAACTCTTAAGACTTCCCCTGAACTATGGTCAGAAATTTTGGATCGGGACTTTAAACAAATTACAATAGACAAAAAAAGTTCTGTCATCCTGGAAATCATCAATAATCATACTCATTTTCAAGAAGGGAAATAGATTAGAACCCAAGAATAATAGACCAATTGCATTGCTGAATATTGCATAGAAGATTTTTGCTTCCCTTGTTTACTCGCATTTAAATCATTGGGCGATCTCAAGCAATAGATCTGATCCCTGTGAAGCAGGGTTTGTAAAGAGTTCTGATACTTCACTGAATTGTTTTAGAACACATTTGATTAAATACAGATGGATTTAAAGAATTTGCATATATATTTGGCTTTTGTCGATTTTGCTATATCATTTCACAACGTAGACAGATTGAAGCTATTGACAAAACTGCAGAAATGGTCTTTTCCCACGTATTTATCAGAAATTCTTATGCATCGCCATACAGACACGTGTATTTGTATAAGATTATATCAAGATGGCCATCTACCACAGAAGATACCAACAGGTTAGGGTTGTAAAACGGATGCATGCCAGCCCCTTTATTGTTTAGTTTATTCATTTCTGATATAGGAGAGGAGTTGAATAAGGCTAGATGCTTCCCACCACACTTGGGTGATCATGCTGTGAGCCATATTCTGTATGCAGGTGATCTCGTGTTAATAGATCAAACACCAGGGGGGCTTCAATGTAAACTTTCGAATTGCAGCAAAATGTGAAAGATAATGCCCTGACTATAAATAATGCCCTATTAAAAACCAAGATTTTGATTGTAACCACCTCTAAGAACAGTGAAAAGAAGAGGTATAGTTGGTATTTAAATCAACATGTGTTAGAGAGAGTGGGTTCCTTTATTTATTGAGGCTTTGTATTTCAGTAACAGCCACCTTGAAAATAATGATGGAGAACTTAAAATTAAAAACACGCTGTTTAGCGACGCAGGCTTGGTTTCTAAATAAAAAGCATGGCACATTTTCTTTGGCACCGGTTATACGACTTTTATAAAACGGGAGTTATACCAGTGTCACTTTATGGTGTGAGAATACAGGTCATGCCTGTTTTTGATTTTTGGGACCGTTTGGCGCGAATTTTTTGGAGAAACTGCTGGCACTTACAAATAGTGTCGTGATGAAGGTCATAAGATTTGAGTTGGCCCTCTTATCCATGTGAGTTAGAGTAAAGTGGAGACGTGTTTCCATGTTTCACAAATGTAGGGTGGCCTCATAGGGTTCCCTGTATTATCGATTGTACGAGAATATGGTACAGGAACAAGGTAAGAATCTTACGTACTGGGCATGTAAAATCTTGTTTGTATTGGCGCAATTGAACAATTCCATTGACATGTTGGTAACTATTCCACAGGAAGTTAAGAAAAACTATGGCACAATGATGTGATAAAGACATGCACAGACAAAAAACAATAATAATGTTACCATTTGTATAATGAAGAGAACCTTTTAATGTTAAGCCTAGACATCTGTGTAAAAAATTGAGAAATGAATTGTTTCGTTTACATGTATATTCGATGAATTACATTTTAGGAGTTCAATTTGGAATTGTGAGAGAATTGTGTATTTGTGGATTCAATAAACGAGTATTGTGGAACATTGGGAACGTTTATCCATGCATTGTGTAAATTGAATGCATTTAGGACATCTTAACTTGAGTTCTTTTATAGCACAGAATAGGATGCTTTCTCCTGAAATCTGGTGGTCTATGTTGTTGAATGGATCACAATCTTAAATTATCCAGGCTTAGATTTGTAAATTAGATGTTTTAAAGATGTTAAGGATTATATAAATTGATTGATTTTATTATTGTTGTGTGGGAATGTATGTACTTTTTATCTGTTTACACATATAATGCTGTAACATATTGTTTTTTCTTAACTTGTAATCATTACGTTTGCTTGTTTAGATGTGAAAGATGTGTTTTCAAATCAGCCATATTAATACAGAAAAAATAAAAAATTAAAAATAACCTGCTCATAATAGTCACTACATTCACAACCTCACACCATGCAGGGAATTATGCAGAATGAACATACGTTTATAAATGTTATTAGTTCAAGTCATGTTTTTCTAATACTATACTTGGTTTGATACTGGAGAAATCAAGTGTTTTGAAATGGTTCTATATCAATATGCAGATGATGGCTGAAAAGCAGCACTTTATCATTGCATTAAACTGTGTTCCTTTTCTAGAAGTAATCCTAGAAAAGGTGTAATTAAAATAGCTAGTATATATGAGAGCATGACATATTCCTATTATTGATTATGGTCACTAATGTTTGTGTGAATTATATTAGTGAGAGTCATATAGGCAAAAATAATCTCATGTTAATAACCAATGTTTTTTTTGTAAGTATAACATCGTAGTGATTTCCTTGGTATAATGTTGGAGGTGACCTTTGAAATGAATGTTCATTCTTTTAATGCATTATGAGTATTTAGTACACAGTCTGTTTCTCTTACCCTGAATTGTGGGGTGGGACTGTAGGTCAAGAGGAATTAAATCAGTTTTGCAGCCCTTGCAGAGTCAATAAATACATTCAAAGGAGATTTGCCTGGCATTTCGGTGCTGGACTAGCTTTGTGTGGCAGGACAAAGACCGATAGTAAAGCGAGTAAAAAGCAATGGCTGAAAACTCTCAAAGTGGGAAAAAAAATAACAGAACAGGTTATCATGCTATGCTCTTTCTAGAGAGGGGTGCCTGCTACCTTTTCTGTACATTCATAAATATGTTAACATCACTGACACTGGCTGGACCCTCCTTTGCCCTGTTAGATCTACCTAGGGCCTTATCTGGCCCTCTGGAACCTCCCACCTCTTGAAGACTAACCTGCTCCTGGGTCGTTGCCTCTCTTTTCAATACCTTAATAAAGGCCCAATCTCTTTTCGCTTGTTCTTTCATTTTTCTTTTCCATTCCTTGACAACACCTGGCAAATATGCTACACTCTCCTTTTCAGAAGACATACTGTACTCAGTAGCTTCTCTCTTGCCTTCTTCCTCCTCCTGCTGATCTTTCACTTTTTCCTTACTATACTTCCTTCATCCAGCCTTCTAATAGTACTCCTTCCTTCAACTCCATCCAAGGTGTAGTGTCTCTCTCCTCCCCCCTGCTGTTGTCACCTCCTGCCACTCCACCCCTGATTGTGCTTCCTCCCTTGTTCCCCTGTTCCCATTACTGTCTTCCACTGCACTCCTGATTTTGCTTCCTCTATCCTTTGCCATTTGCACTACTCCCTCCCACTCCACTCATGGTTTTGCTTCCTCCCTCCTGTCCCCTGTTCCTTCTTCTGCCTCCTATTCCAATCCTGTTTTTACTTCCTCTCTATTTTCCTTCCCCCTCTCTCACCTTTTACTCTCACCACTTTCTTGTCTTCTGTAGAGATCGCCTCCTTCTCTTTCCTGCTGCAAATTCTACAGCTCCTCTCACCAGCACTACTCTGTCTCAGAAGTCTCTAGCAAAAGTCTCCAGCAGTCTTCCATCTCCAGCCTTCTCCAAACAGGAACCACCTGCTTCTGTCAGCCACCACACTAGACTGAACTTCCTGGCTTATCTAGTAACACGTCCGCTCCCCATGATTGGAACTAGGGCTGAAGGCCTGCAGCTGTGGGCCTAAATGGTGCAAGGGTTGGGGTTGGCTAGGCTCTCACACTTCCTGATTATCACAATAAGGCTGAACATGCTAGGATAAATATAAAGAGTCCTGGTACATGGAGAGGCTGAACACTTTACTTCTCTGAAGGATATACTTTTGTGCTGCTGTTGGGAAACAAGTATGCTAGGGAGGTCTAAGAGTTCTTGTTTCTCCCAGGGTTTCCTATCCCTGAATGGTTTTCTTATTTTGTCCCTGTCTTTGAAGGGATAATTTAATTTTGTTGATTGTTTCCGGGATTTCCAGTTGGAAGAGAAGGGCATTGTGGGAGATGTAGTTCATTTGAGGGGGGTTAATTGCACAATGTCAGTGTTTGGACCCTAAAACAGGTTTCCTGATGTCTTCCCTCACTTAGGTGACCTGACTGTGTATTTTGCCCCAAAATTGTAATTCTGCATCCTGGATGCAGTCCACGATTTGTTTCTGTCCCAGAGCGGCAATATGGGAAATGCATTTTTCTTTAACTAGCTTTGATTTGTTCCCAGTTCCCTGAGTAACCTGGCTCGTGGTCACCAGACAATGCTCCCGGCTGGGCACTTCATCACATTTCTGAATGACATCTGATAAACAATTAAAGCAAACCTCGAGTTGTCTATTATTTCACTCAAAACTCTAATGTTGATGGGGGCCAATCTACAGAGCAAATCCTGTATCCCGTTCCAACCCCTGGCACTGTGTGTATGGCTGAGCAGTAGAGGGGGTAGATTTTGGAGGCATGATGGACATATACACAACCTGAGTGAAAAGAAAAATACTTGGGGTCGTGAGACCTTAACCCATTTCCCTCTAGTATCACACTTTACACTGTACACAATCAGAGACCTGAAAGGTAGAGAAAATGCTGCACTTTTCTGCTGTGATGTTACAAGAGTAGTCTATGGCCGTCATTATCCACTGGAGCGATGGCTGAGGCGGAGAATAGAACCTTTAGGAAACTCTATATACAATATTGGCTTCCTTTGTAAGCCATGCACAAGAAAGCACTAGCCAACACAGTGCACAGTTGTTTTACATAGTTGTATGACATTACATTCACAAGTCATGGCATCTAGAGATACAATGGGCCTCATTAAAAGTTTGCTGGTCCGGTAACAACGGTGCCGGTAAGCGACCGGCAAACTACGAGTTCTGTGAGCGGGTGCCTTTCTGCCTGCCAGGTCTGACCTAGCGGGCGGACCGGCACCCGCTTGCAGACCTCGACAGATGCACCGGCACCATTCATGAATGGTGCCGATGCATCCGGCCTCCCCAATGGGACTCGAATGGGGAGTAATAATTACTGGCACCCGGCAATGGGGATTTACTGGGTTCGCCAGGGCTATAATGCCCTGGTAAGTCCCCATTGCCGGGTACTAGTAAATTCATGACTCCGGCATGGCTACCCCCAATGATTTGGCTTGTGTCGTGCAACATGTGTGCAGGGCTGACTCAGTTTAGCCAATAGATCAAATTCAAGGCAATAAGCATTGTTTGATTTTTGGAAATTTCTTTCTGCATTGGCTGCCGTAATCAATACCTGTTTATTCAGTGTTTGTAAACTGCCCAGAAAGAGCAATGCTCTTAGCAGAAGAAATGCCTCGGCAGCAGTGCAACCCTGGCAGCGCGCTGAACATCTTTACAGTTGATTTAGCAAATATGGAAAAAAAAGACCTGATGAAGGAATCTATCCATATATGAGAGGCTGCCAGAATTTAATGTCAACAATTAAAATTTATTTTGATTCTTACCTAGTGTTTATTACTGTGTGTATACACAACAGACCCTCCTAATACAGGGATGCACTATTAGACGGAATTACCATCTGTTCAGAGGCAAACGTTGGCATCTGTTATTGGATCTGAAGCCGAAATGATATTATTTCAAACAAAACAGAATTAACTGCTTTATGATCATTATATGGGATTTTTTTTTTTTTGGATGTGGAAGTTGTAAAGGCTGATTGGGTCTTTGGGACTGATCGCCATAGGAGTCTTGATAGCGTGTTCTAAGACTGTGCTGCTTACTGTGCGGTCCAGGGGCACTTTGCATGTTTAAAAAAAAAAAAATGTTTGCTTGAGTCAGCTGTACACACAGTAAGTACATCAAGATACAAAAGGTGTTGGTAAGACAGAAAGTGAAAAGCAGCCTATTAAGGCCTTTGTTGGATGCTTGCCACGCCCCTTTGGGCAATGGGGCAATTTCCTCCAGAGATAATTCTGCTGCATGTGATTCCTCCATTTTTGGGAGGTATTGCCACAGCGCGTGTGTTGGAGATATAAACTCCTGCTGGCTTTGCAATTCATAATCAGAAGGACTGAAAAAAGGGAGATCTTTCGGATATTAAGTTACCTCCAAACTCTTAGTGCCAGTATTCTTAGTGCCAGTGATCAAACATTGCATGAAGGATGTAATGTTAAACAGTAGAGCAGAGGCTCGGTGATAAAACACATTTTGGCCAATGAAACACATTTGTCTGTAATGTGCACCGTACAGCTGTTTAAAAACCTTTTCTTTTTTGCCTGGGCTTAGTTCTGCGGTGCTCTTTTTTTGGAATATCTAATTTTTGAAATAGGAAGTATATGTCACAGAATAGAAACCTGCAAAACCTAGTTTTATTGTATCTTGAACCCACTGAACCAACCATATGGTTTTGTAACACCGGTGGTGGTAATAATTTATTTATTTATTTTATTTGTAAAGTGCTTAGACAAGGGCCGATATGTGTACCAGTGCTAAGACAAAGCAGGCAACAGCTAGGAGACAACAAACAAGGCCAGGAGGGGTCAGTGCCTAGAAAAGATGCTCAAGGAGAAGTAATGTCAAACAGTGAAAAAGGGCAGTGTTCAGTCCCCGTTTAAAGTTAGCAAAGGTGGGGAAACGCTTTTAGGTCTGGCGGCAGGGCATTCCAACATCTAGGAGCGGAGGAGGGAAAGGGGCCCTGAGTAATTACCGTCAATTTAGATGTTGGTATTTGTAATAGATGAGAATTATTTAACCTGAGCACTCGACAATATGGAAGCCAGGCGAGCCTGTTGGAAAAGGAGCTGGGCTCTTGCCATAGAGGCACTTGTCCATAAGGCAGAAAGTTTGAAAGAAGTTTCTTTTTTTTTTGTTTTTTTTATAGGCAGAAGTTACATCAAACACATATGTCAAAGTGTATTGTACAGTAAATGCATTAACGATACACAACACAAATGGAGAACAGGCAATGCATTAATCATGGGGGAATACAGGCGCTGCAGGAGGCATAATATACAAGAATGCATCTAAGAGTCCATGGGAAAGTTAACCCAGATACACTTTCATATTGGTTAATAAGATAACTGTTAAAGGCTGACCACACATTCTTGGGGCGTGAGTGCGCTGGGAGCATTGTCAGGTATTTCTCCTCACAGGTGCGAGACCAGGTGAGTACGCCAAGCCATTTCTGGAAAGTCGGGGGCTCTTCCAGCACAGTAGCACAAATTTCTTGGCTATCATACAGCTTATATCGAGAAATTTAGCCTGACGCCTGGCGTCGTCAGACTCCCACACTCCCAACAGTATACCCAGCGGGCTGGCATCAATCACCACACCTGTGATGTCAGTAAGGGCCCCCAGAAACCCTCCCAGAAATCTGCCAGTTTATGACATGTCCAAAACATGTGCAAGTGGTCTGCACCCTCCTCCTTACAGCGAGCACATTTGTGTGTGTCAGTACAAGCGAATCTAGAAATTCTGCGGGGAGTGTAGTACAGCTTATTGAGCAGCTTGAAAAGCATGAGGCATTAGCGAAAGTTAAGGGATACCCTTTTGGTGTGGGATCACATTTTCTCAGCCAACAACAATTTGTATAGAAAGGAGACAATGCAGCGAGTGCCGTTCGAGTTGGCTATAAAGACAACTCCCGGGTTATCGGGAGGTTCGTCAGGGAAGGTGGCCACATCACACGGAAAGCAGCGCAAAGTCTGTAATACTGTAGCATTTCAAGTGCATACCCGGTGTGGCCCTGCCTCCAAGACTGCTGGTCAATAAACTTCCCATCAGGGAAAAAGTCAGTTATCGCCTGGTACCCCAAAGCCACCCAGTAGCGGGCAAGAGCTGGGTCATGTGTGGGTTCCAGCCTGGGGGAATCTCCAAGTGGGAAGCCACTTGTAGTAGGGACATGAGCCGTCAGTTGTGTTGAGGAGGCGGCCCCAAGCAAGCAAGGTGACCGCGAATGGGTCAAATGATGAGTCAGGCGCGTAGTCACGCTGGAATATCAGGGTCATGGTGTTAGTCCCAGGTGCAGCAAGTGTTTCCAGCTTGACGTGTGGGAGGGTTAACATGGCATATTGGGCCTGTGCAGCTATCCAGTATAACATAAGATTTATTTATTTATTTATTTTACATTTTTAAAGTGCTCACACAGCCTGCGGGCATCAAGGCGCTGTTACAGAATTTGTTTTTTTTTAATTGCGTAATTGTTTTTTTTGTGTGTCTTAGTTGCATATTTTTAACACGCTTAAACAACCAGAAGTTTCTAAGCACGGACCCAGGGAACGAACCTGTGTTGCTTCGTGTCATCTTGCTTCCAAGGCGCGCATGTTGCCGCTGAGCTATCCTCTCTCATATAGGAGCACCAAGTCAAGCCATTTCTTGCGGACTGCGCCCGAATGCCAAAGGAACTGTGCACAAGCTTTGTGCAGGATCGTGAAGTATTGTTTTCCAGGCCAGATGGGTATGTTGCAGAAGACGTACAACAGCTTAGGGACCAATATCATTTTGATAAGGGAGAGTTTCCCGGCAAGTGACAATGGAAGGGAACTCAGGGAGGTACATCTGGATGCCTTAATATCTGATTCCGCCAGGGGACCAGCAAAGTGGATATTCAGAGATAGGTTGTGTGGTATTGGCAGTTAGTGGAAACATTTCTGATTTGGAATAATCGATTGTAAAGCCTGAGCAGGTGCCAATGTGTATGATGTTGCATAGGTTGGGGTCAAAGTGAGTGGTGGGATCCCTGACATCTAATAGCACATCATCGGCATGTAGGGATATGATTTCAGGGGTATCTTTCAGCCGATCCCCTTTGTGGGTGTGTCGTGCTCTGACATTTTCTGCCATGGGCTCAGTGACAAGTGTGAAAAGTATCGGGGCGAATGGGCAACCTTGGGGATACCCCTGAAAAGTGTGTATATCGCAGAGGTCAAAGAATGAACCTGCAGCCTGGCAATCGTGTCAGTGTACAACAATTTGATGTAGCCAATCATATTGGGATGATACCCATAGTATCCAGAAAAAGCCACATATATTTCCACAAGATCAAACGCCTTCTGGGCTTCGAGTGTGACAGCGATGGCATTAGAGTCCTGGTCAATTCTGGTCATTACATTGAAAAGCCGCCGGATATTATGGGAAGTGGTCCTCCCCGGCACGAATCTCTCCTGGTCCTCATGTACCAAATGAGACATGAATGGAAGGAAGCCGTTGGCTATCACCTTAGCAAAAATCTTGCTGTCAATGTTCATAAGTGACAGAGATTGGTACGAGCCACACTCATCACTTGGCTTGCCTGATTCATGCAACACCATTATGACAGCCTCATGCAGAGAGGGGGGGGTGGCGAGGCGAAGCGATTCATCCCAAACCTCCAGAAGTTTGGGGGCAAGAATAGAGACATGTTCCTGGTGGTAAAACTCAGGTGTGAGGACATCAGGGCCGGGCGCCTTGCCCTTTGGGAGGCCAGAGATTGCCTCAACCAACTCATCCAGTGAGATCGGGTAATCGAGTTGATTCCTGGTGGAGCCAGACATGAGTGTCATGGGGATCTGGGCGAGGAGGTCTCTCATGTGTCGCTCACTATGTTCCGGGGGCAATGCGTAAAGATCAGCGTAAAAATCTGTAAAAATCTCCAGTATTCGCTGGTCTGACCATTGTGGTGTTCCCTTGGCGTCTTTAATGGACACAATCTGGGTCTGACCCCATTCCCCTTTCGTTATCCTGGCTAGTGTTTGCCCAGGTCTGTCACCCTCCCAGTGCTTGCACGCAGCCTGCAGGCAACTGAAATAGCGGACCACCCTGGCGGCATGTGCCTCAAAGACACCAAGTTCCTCATTGATTTGCGCGAGTTTAGCAGGGTCGGCAGCGGTGACACAGTCCCGCTCCAGATCGCAGAGCTTGGACTCAGAGCGAGTAAGGTCATTCCTTATAGTTTTCAGTACACCAGACTCCCTGGAGATGGACATCCCTCTGATATATACCTTGAATGTGTCCCAACGGACGCCAGCGGTTGTAGACCGTGCAGAGTTACATTCAAAGAAGGTCACGATGTCAGCCAGTATGTCAGCCTTAAATACTATGTCAAGAGGGCAGCAGATTTAAAACACCAGGTACAACAGTTAGGAACTGGCGAACAGAGAGGGTAACGGGTGCATGATCAGACAACGTACGAGGCAAAATCTGAGCCTCACTAATCTTGCCAATGAGGCCATTGACCACCAGGAAAAGATCAATTCTAGATAAACCATCATGTACAGTCGAGTAGTAAGTGTATACATGCGGGTGGGGGTAGAGAGCCCTCCAGACGTCACGAACTTTGAACGCAGCACTATGTGTGTGTAGTTTGCGCGCCGCTTGCGATAGTGCCGTGGGTGCCAATCCCGTTCTCTCCAAGTCAACGTCGAGTACAAGGTTCATATCACCCCCCCCCCCCCAGATGATCTGGACCCCCACATAGCCTAGTAGGATTATGGCCACAGTATCAAAAAAATCAGGGGAGTCCACGTTAGGGCAGTATGTATTCACCAGGAGGTATTCCCTATCCACCAACACGCAATGTAGTATGACGTATCTACCATCAGGGTCAACATAGCTCTTTAGGAGAGTGAATTTGATAGATTTGTGGATCAATGTCAATACCCGCCTCGCATGTGTGGAGTAAGTAGTGTAAAACCTGTCAGGTCCCCAAGATTGTGCGATAGTGGTCGCCAGATGAGCCGGAGCGTGCGTTTCTTGCAACATAAGTATCTTAATACCATGTCTCTGAGCATAAACAATAATCTTGCAAAACTTGGTGTAATTGCCCAGGCCCCGTACATTCCAGGACATTAACTTAGTGGGCATCACATGGGGCTAGGGTACATCCCAGCACGCGCCATCCAGTATGCATCTCCCACTCACGTCATTCCCATTATGAAGCTCCGTAATGGTGTGAAATGCTGTTACACCCCTGCCATTTTTTATAAGTTCAATGCAACCACATCCTCCCCCGCCCTCACCACCCAACAACAACCGGCAGTGCCCTCACCCACCCCCCATCCATGATGACCAACATCCCCCCCAAAACAAATGTCAGCGGACCCACCCCAACTCAGTCCAGCAACTCTATGGGCCCAACAGGGGCCAGCAATCAATAACCCCTCTAAATTAGTAGGAGCAATGAAGTGCCAAAGCGGTACATGAACTAGCGGTGTACATAACAGTCAAACACTTTCATTTTTCCAGTGTGTGCAGCAAGAAGAGATGTAAGTAAAGCATGAGTAAATTTGGTCTATCAATTCCAACCAGTATAAGAGCAAGCAGTCAAATCATAGGCATAGACATTAATCTGCATCACATGAAACCCAATGGAGTAATGATCAGGAAGTGACAGAGAAGAGGCTGACAGCAAATGCACCACAACTCACAAGAACCAAGCAATTTGTCGTAGCAGAGCCAGTGTGGCAGGCAATACCATCATCACGTTAGTGAATGAGTATCATTGAACCAATATAGGTAATACGGCGACTGAACAAGCCATTACTCAGTCATTATCCATGAGGTCCTCAGCTGGAGTACAAAGCGGTATCTGCGCCTCTATGAACTTCACTGCCTCCTCTGGGACAGTAATGAAGTACAACTTTTCTTTATAGGTGAACTTGAGTCATGCCGGGAACAATATTGCGTAGGGAATATTGCACTCTCTCAACAATGTCTTAACACTGAGGAATTGGTGCCTCTCCTGCTGTACTCCTACAGAGAAGTCGGGGAAAATCCTGATCATGTGGGAGCCAAGGCGCAGTTCACCCTTTTTTTCCGCGACAGGCGGAGAATAAGATCCCTGTCTCTATAATTGAGGATTCTAGCGATGACAGGCCTGGGGAATTTTCCAGGCTTAGGCTGTGGGGACAGGGCCCGGTGGGCTCTCTCAACTGTGAAAAAAGACGACAGGTCGGGATTGTCAAGCAGCTCCTAAGGCAAGTTTTCAACTGCCAGCTCATGCGGCCCATAAGAGTATTCTCCCGGACCCCGATGATTCAAACGTTTTTACTGCGAGATCCGGATTCTAAATCATCACATTTTGCCTTCACGGCCTTCATGTCACGGGTCAGGGAGGCCACTGTGTCGTCAAGAGCATGCACTCCCTCCTCATTTGTGCCAATTCTGGTTTCTGCCTCTATTATCCTAGTCCCGGCCTGGTCGACTCTCGATTTAAGTGAAGCGACATTAGCATTAATGTCGTCCAGCTTATCGTGGAAGGAGGTGAAGTTTTTTGCCATGGATTCCATCATTGCGGTGAGGTCTGGGGACGGTGTGCCAGGGCGTGAATCAGGCTCCTCCAGGTTGGATGATGCATGTACCAGCTCCAGCATAGCTGCTTCTTTAGCGAACTTATCCATGGCCCTTACTTTGTTAGCATCACGGAATCGATTAGACATGTTCTGTGTGTTGGGAAGCATGGTGGTACCCAGACAATGTGTGCCTGAGAGTGGTATGAAAACAGTAGCCCAATCCAGAGCAGATAGTGCACAGCGGGTATAACAGGGGATAATAAGGGATCAGGGTGGAGGCACAAGGGGGCAGCAGCAGCGTGGCCGTGGGGATCAGCAACAGGAATGAGGGTAGGAGCATTACTGTGGCAAAACGGCCACAGCAGCATCCAACGCCCAATGTGTAAAGGCATGGGCGATGAGAATAGAGCAAGCGATAGTGGCAGAAAAGAGATATGTGTGTAACAAGTTCACCGCACCCGGAGCGCGATTATAAAAAATGGTGGTTGGTAAACGCCCGGCAGTCTCACACAAAGGTTACGGAGCAAAATAGGATTGAGCAGGAGAGCAAGGCTAACAAATTCCAGTTGATTCCCAGCTTATTAAGCAATGCACCAAGAGAGCTGCAAAAGGACATGATCCAGCCAAGAGCGAGGCAGCAGAGTTAGGTTCTGCCGGACCATATCAAAGACTGACATAACATCCAGATGATGCCCTCGTGTGTGTGTGAGACCTGAAGAGCAATTTTGCAAGGTAGTGTCTAGCAGGAGTCACGGAGGGCCAGGTCACTCGATGTAGCCAGGTATTTCGTGGTAGGCGGGCGAGGACCGTCTGATAGCCCACGCGTGGGCACTGTGCAGCAAGGCGCAAGGAGTGCCGGAGGGGACCCAAAGAATTAGGAAGAGCCAACGCAGGGCAAGCACCCAGGTGCCCGCGGCACATAGAGGTGTTCACTCCCCCAGCTGCTCACCTGTGCTGATGATGAAAACAGCTCCAGCCGAAGTCTAGAGGCACAACCACAGGGCTTCAAGAGCGCTTGCAGGAAAGGGCTTGGGTACAGGATGTAGAGCAGCTGTAGGCATGGAGGCTCGCCCCACGGGCTGACGCAGGGTAGATGAAGGTCCGATGCGGGCTGGGGTCAAAGAAACAGTATGGGTGGTCAGCTGCCTCAGGAACCACTCAGCCCAGGGTGCGGGCGCCACCCAGTGCAGTGGAAGGGGCGAAGGGCGGGTCCACAGCTCCGGACGGCCGACAGCAGTAGGATGGCATCAGGTGTTGGTGCAGCGCCGGAGGGATACAGCCCCCACACGTTCTGACGACCACACAGTGATTGCCCAGGGAGGTATTGAGTCGGGTGATGCAGCTCTGATAGGCTCAGGGACACAGTGGGTGCCGAACTCAGCCCACAGCAGCGCCGAAGTGGGGACCCCACGCCGGCCATTTTGAGCGGACTGACAGCAACGACCTTCACATGGCAAAGGCGCAGGATGTCTGATTTCGCTCTGGGTTGGGGGCAGTCACCCCTGCAGGCGTCCACTGCACACAGTGACAGGCTCAGTGGACAAACAATAAAGAGAACCGCCGATGTAAACAGATATATGTTGATCTTGCGTGGAGCTCTGGAGCTAGGCAGTCATTTTCCAGGCTGCTCAACAGCGGCCCCCCTCGAAAGAAGTTTCTGATATTCAAACTCAACCAGTGCAGAGCCCTCCTTGCTGCTGATACATGATCAGATCTGTGCAGGCCCTCGACGATGAGCACCGCGTTATTCTGAATGACTTGAAAGCGAGTCATTTTGACTTTGACAATGCCCAGGAGGAGACTTGTGCAATAGTCCAATCTTGCCCCGATAATAGCCCTGGCAATGGTGGCACTGTTTACATGGCTACGAAAGGGCCTTAATTGTGCAAGGAGTTTAAAATTATATGATGTGCTGGAGACCAGGTTGTTGACGTGCGCCATCATATTCAATTCCTGGTCTTGTATTATACCAAGTGTTTTGATCTTAGGCACTGTGGCAATGGCACAGCCTGCAATCTGAAACAGCTGATACTCATTGCTATGCTTAGGAAGCTGGGGTGCTTTGCCAGCTACCATAAGCTCTGTTTTACCGTTCCTAAATTCTAGACCGCTTTCAACCATCCTGGATTCAATGGGATTGTAAATGGCTTTGACAGTGATGGTGTCTCTGCCGTTTTTCCCTTACAATGCAATGAGACACTGTGTGTCGTCGGCATAGTTCGCAGAAACCACTCCTTCTGCATCTGGTGTCTCAAAGAGGGGCAGCATTAAGATGTTGAAGAGTGTTGAAGAGACACATAATCCCTGGGGGACTCCGCACGTAACAAAGCATTCAGCTGCCAGGGCATCCTCAAAAAATACTTTCGCTCTGCGGTCAGAGAGAAAAGATTTAATCAAGTCAACTGCATCAGGAAAAAAGGAGGCAGAATTCCATAGTATGGACAAGAGTATTGAATAGACCACCAAGTCAAATGCAGCGGAAATATCCAGGAGCATCATGAGTTCTGTGCTCCCTTTGCAACAAAATGCGAAACGTTTGTCTAGTAAGGTCGACTCAGTGCTGTGAGCACTCCTAAATCCTGATTGCTTCTGACCAAGGATGTTATAAGTGTCAAGGAAGGCCTGCTGAATCTGACTATGAGCAACCCTATCTAGGATTTTTAACAGGAAGGGTATGTTGGTAATAGGATGGTAGTTCTCTTTTTCAATAGGAGCGAGATCCAGGTGTGTTTGATGGATGAGTGAACAAGGTATTCCTGAAAAAAGCTGTTCACAGATTTGGTAATTAGTGGTATCAAGTTCAGGGCCAGCAGATTTAACAAGCGGAGCAGGGTAGATATCCCCGTAGCAATAGATAGGTTTGCGTTTGATTAAGACCTTCGAAAGGATTGTCTCAATGACTGCACAAAATTTAAACAAGGGTGTCAAAGCATGTGATCTTATGCTTTCCTTACCCCCCACACCCTCACTAATTCTATCCAGGGTACTGTGTTTTGCTGCAACGTTCTCTTTGATTTTCTCAATCTTTCTCATAATGGCATCCTGTGTGGATGCAGACCATTTTGTGTCTTCATTGACAGCAGACGCAATGGTACAAGGGTTTTCAAGCTCTTTTAGTATTTTAAAAAGGTCTCTGGAATTGGATGTTGCACCATTAATTCTTTTATCGTAAGAGGATTTTTTTGTATCACCGACGGCAGCTTCATGGGACTTCACAGCAATGGCATAGTTTGCTTTATTTTCAACTGACTCTGTTTTGTTCCTTAATTGGAACTCTGTATTTTTGGCGGCCTTTCGTTTCTGTATTTCAGCTGAGTACCATACTTTAGAGGGTACATTCCTAACTAGGCATGTTTTTTTCGGGGGCTAGACTGTTAACCGAGATGACAATCATCCTTTGATAGGCCTCAGCCAGCCTTGTTGATGTTGGCCAAGTTATCCAGGCTGGCTGCGAGAAGAGGCGCCATAGAGGTGAAGGATAGCTTGCGCAGATTCCTGTATTTGGCCCAATGTTTCTTCCCTGTGACTGTGGTGGATTGTGACAGGCATCATCTTACACTATCTATTCACACGTGTCACTACCACATACAGATGGTTATTGCATCATATTCTATTGCTCGGTTCTTGTCTGCGTTCTGCACAATGTGCTTGTTTGGGGTCCTTGTTGTCACTGTATGTACAGATATCTGCCCTGAGGATGGACAGCATGTCCAACATGCATTGGCATGTCAGCATTTTGGCACAGGACGCTGAGAAGTGGTCATGTTTCTCTAACTGACACGCTAGACCAACCCTGTGCAGCACGCACTGCTGGCGTTCCTTACGGCAAGGTCCACAGATTTGCCGCTATTTTCAATTCCCAATGCGGAGGCATTATTTACAGAGCATGCGCCCCACATTTTGACGATAAATTGAACTATCAATATGCAATTAATATACAAAATCTATCCCTAGCAGTGCCCGCTCACACATTTAAGTTCTGGATAAAATAAGACCAGCCCAACGAAGCACTGTCAAATATTTTTCACTTATCAAAATATATATCGAAAAACAGAATCTGACCCGCTGCCATTCAAGGGCATTCATCGTAAGAATCATACATTTAAATTTGCAGTGATGCCCCTTTTTTCTCTGATATATACAGTTCTACGATTTCCCTCCACCTTTCTTCAGGCAGCTCCCACCCTGTGATACATTTTTCTCCCCGTCAGTCGGTCTGATCATTGTGCTGCTATTATTTTCTTCACATCATTTTTAAGTTATGAGCCCAAACTACTGCATTAGAGTACAGATAGGAGAAATGGCATATGAGGAGGAACACAATGCTTGTAGGTGTTCTTTGGTTATTTGCCCACCCATTGACTGCCCATGGCCATGATAATCCCTATGGACCATCCAACCCAGTTCCTGCCCTTCCCACCCAAAACACCTCCTCATGTGAAAGTTTTGAGCTCACTTTTTTCAAGCCTTACCATCAAACTTTGCAATTGGAATGCTTGCCAGTGCTTTTTAAAAGCAGTCTTCTGAGAGTTAATGGGCCTCATTACGAATTTGCCAGTAACCTGCCAGTAGTACCAGCGGGTTACCTGCAAACTTGCCTTACCGTTACCGGCATCCAATTTCCTGAAGTTACCGGGATATTACGGGTGTCGGAAACAGCAGTAGTGGCCTGAACTCCTGGCAGGTCAGGCCTGCTAGTAGTTCACTGCCCCTGCCAGCAAACTTGGAGTGTGCCGGTTTGGTAAAATTGTGGGTTCTGGTATTACCGCTATTTTTGGGGGGCATTTCTACCGGACTGGCACACTGCAATAAAATGCCTTAACCAGGTCGGCCTTCAGCCACTTAATTTATAAGCAAGAAGCATGTACTTCACTGAAGGCCTGTTAAAAACAAGCATTGGCAAAGCCAACAGTTTATGCTTCTGTAAGTATTAGGCATTTGTCAGGGACTGCTATTAAATTCCCGGGCACTCGCAGCATTTAGTACCTGCTACCATCAATGGCCACTACCGAAGTAGCTGTCAAGCTCCTTTTGGATGCATACATAAAATCCCAAACTGTTAGCATTGCCAATGATTGTTATTGGGTGAGGCCAGAAAGAAGGTGATCTGATTGAGCAGAATGTGCTTATAAACTACTGTGCTCAGGGATTGAACACTGTTATACATCCTATGAAAACTATGGATAAAGCTACACAGACAGCATTGTTCATACACACAATGCTTCAGTATGTGGTGAGTTTACTTTGTTATGATTTCAAAAGGGGAATAAGGAACTTACGGAGCTACCGAAGCATTTTCGGAACATGTATTCGAGGGCACGGGGCTTCATACCTGAGTCCAGTAGTTCTGGGATGGAGCTCACACTGCAAGAGCGGCATACCAATCGCTTCATCGTCCTCATGTCCAGCAAACAACTGGCGATGTCGAGGCCTTTGCAACTCAACTTGCATGGAATGCCCTGACCGACCTACCAACCGACCGACCTGCTTGCCCCCTGGCCCATGCAAGCCAGGAAGCTGCGATGCACGAGGACATTGTAGTGTAAGTGTGAAGTCTATAGAACGTGCACTGCTTTCTGACAGACCAGCCCCCATCCCATACATCAGAATACCATAAATGCTCTCAGGCCGGCGTTTAATGCACGTACACAGTACATTAACTGTCACTGTAGTACATGTATTTGTCCTGGACACGACTTGAAACTGATTACTAAATCGATACATCGGTATCAGAGAAACAGTCCTTAGGATGCATTAAAGTAGTTAATTGCACAAGCCTCGTAAAAGCTTCAAGTTTGGGTAGCAGGGGGAGGACCTAATTACGGCCCCCGCAACTCGCTTTCTCTAATGCGGGCATGCATAGGCCATGCGGGTGTTACTGCACGGTAGCCCTCATAGACAATGAGTAAACAGGGCCGTTTTGATCCGGCATCTGCTTTAACAGGTGCAGGCACCGCCCAGGCCTCGACCTCTGCGCTTGGGCTCCTGAGATGATGGCATACATTACAGCGCTGCTTGGTAAACAGCAGCGATGCCTTGGAGCTAGGCTAGCTTTCTTGATTAAGCTGCGACACACATTTCATGGATAGCCCGTCGCGAAAGAGGGGCTGACCTCACGGCACTTTCCACTTCGAGATTCTGCATTTTGATGCAACGTTTTCCGGGACTAATTACATTGTCTTGACGCATTTATTTATTTTATTTATTTTTATAGTGCGCTAGGCCCGAGGGCAACCAGGCTCATATCTAAGAGGCACAGGGTCGAAACCCGCGGAAGAGCAACGCGTTCACAAGGTAGCAGAAGTATGAAATTAGAGGGAACAAATGACTAGAACCAGTGGTCAAGGTGTACGAAAAGAAGTAGTGGAACTATGTGCCCTGCTGGCCTGCACCCACTCCCCACAAACCCCATCACCTCGCCCCCTCCCACACATAATACAAACTCCCAAACACTTGCATCTGCTGTTTAAGAGAACGCCCAATGCATTGCACTGAAATTGCAAGTTTCAACTTCTTCCTACACTTTTATTTTAAAATGAAACCATTCCGGAATGGTTTCTTTTTAAAATAAAAGTATAGGAGCTGTAAAACGTTATTTTAAAAAGTAGAAGAGCACTGCTCCCGCTCACTTCGACCACTGACTAGAACATGCATGAGAAGTAATTGAGCACTAATGGATGTCCGAGGTGGATTGAAGCAGGACCTGGAGTTTCTGTCATATGTGAAGCAGGCGTGCACCTAGGCTAAAATATCAGTCAGAGGGGGATAACCCTTGAAATGTTGGGAGAGGTGCTATCTTCAGAGTCTTCAGGGAGGGGCAAACTTACTTGTGGGGGGGGGGATCTAACCTCTTTACACATTTGAATGTTACTATGCTAGTGCAACTTCAATATTACAAGCAGTTAACTCTCTCCTTTACGGCTGAAAGCACCCACTTAAGAACTGCTGTGAAAATGAATCCTCTCATGTCCCCCCACCCTTCCAATCACTAGCCTGCACATTCAAGTGCTAACACCATCACGATTTCAATTGCCTAAAAACGTATGCATACAAATGCAGGTGCTAAGAGTGAACCTTTTTACATTAGTATTTTCTGCGCCTTTGTTAACTGGGAAGCTACACACACTGTTTATTGTATTTGACCTGTTCTGTCCTGTTATGGCTCTATAGGTCAGCCAGGTCAAGGCAACATAGACCAAAATGTGGGGGGGGGGCTAAAGCCTGATGCACCACTGGTGTGAAGGGCTGTTGTGGCTTCCATGATCCCATACCAATGACTGTGCTGGCTAGGGCTGATGGGAGTTGTTGTGCAAAACATCTGGAAAGAGAAAGGTTTCAGACCCTCCTTACAAGACTTCATTTCACTTCAGGACACTGCTTGACCGAAGAGACTCAAGCTTCATCTTTGTATCCTTCTTTCTAAGAAGTTATGTGGTGAGCATGAATCAATGCAGGTCTTTAACAACCCATAATCCGGTAGCTGGCTTTACCCACTCACAATGTGTGGTGGATGCAGACTTTGAAAATAACCACAACACAAATCCTCAGCGTGGCACAGTCCAGTGATGCAAGACAAGACTGGGTTTTGTATTTAGAATTGCTTGAGATATATATATATATATATATATATATATATATATATATATATATATATATATATATATATATATATATATATATATATATATATATATATTATGGTGTGTAGCATGAGCCATAGAAAATCTGAAAATTCTATTGCTTATAACTTTTGACCTGCATGAGGGATTTGAACAACATTTTCCAAACTAAAAGTTTTTCATGTGCTACCCCAGACTGGAAATTATGAGATACATTTGTTTAAGAATTGAAAGTTATTAAAGCCTGCTCCCATTCATTTTCCCATAGAGAAAAAGTCTAAATTTTATCAAGCCGAAGTGCAAAAACCACTGGAGGGAATTTGGACCAAATAAGAAACAACTTGGGCATGAAGTGTTGGCTTCATTTCCGGGATAGGTTTGGGTTTATTCCATCGAATAGTTTAAAAAATATTTGACGTAGAAGGAGGTGCCCCCTTCTCCCAAAAATATAGCTATATCTCCAATGGTGCTTTGCAGCAGCAAGACTTTTCATAAATGAAAACCTGCGATTGTCTTTTTTTTGCTCAATGCGTAAGATTACGACAGTAATATTTGGACTATGCAGAAATGAAAAGTGCAATAAAAGCTATTTGAGTAGGAAAAAGGGGGAAATCACATCAAGCTAGAGGTGGGAGGGAGAAAGAGGACATTATGTGAAGTTAGGTTGTTGGGAGTCATCTGGGTAGCCAGTTACAATTAGGATGTTTTCGCATTATCAGGAGAATCTTGCTAGATTACAGCCGTAATAACGCAGGACACGCTCGGAAACAAAAATGTGTCACACGAAGTGCAGAGAGGAAAGGAGTAATGGGAGGGGTCCAGAGAGGTTTTAAACCAACTGAAGTGGGTGGGGACCTAGGGAAATGGAAGGAGGCACATGGGGCATACCTGTGAGACATTTTGAATTTCGGAGCGTTAGCATGGTAATCAGAACAGGATTACTCGCAAATTGGCATGGTAATTATGGGTTTATTATTGGGGGAATGAAAATGGAGGGAAAAATAAATGAGGGGACATCTGTTGTGATCACATCTACAAGGCAGGGGGAAATGGGTATTTGTGCCAGTGGCCCTGCACAGTGGGCCACACATAAATCTATTGGTGCAACATGTGCAGCGGCCACGGCCAAAGGTTGTGGCCACTGGCATTGGCTGAAGGCTACGATGAGTGGGCTTGAAAGAAACCTAGTGTATTAAAATATACAGTGGGTAGGACCAAAGACCACGCTCACTGGCCAGGTCCAAAGGCCCTGCCTAGTGGGCCCCAAGAAAACACATAGTTGCAACAAGTACAGTGGCCACGGCTGAAGGACATGGCTAGTAGGGCCTAAATAAACCCATTGGTTGTGGGGTGCATTTAAAGGTCCCAAACAGAAGTCCCTTTCACAGGAATAGCAGCCATTTAAACACTGCAACCAAAAACAGCCTGGCTTTTGCTTTCCCTGTCACATGAATGTCAGGAATTTAAACACTGCAACAAAAACTGCCTGGCTTTTTCTTTTTGTTGTTAATGAAAAATTAAAGAACCATGGGGAAAGGGGCCTACCTATCATTTTCAATGGACAAGCAGCTATTTAAGTCACAAAAAGAAGGAGGAATCAAAGAATCCTCTAATATGGAAATCAGGATTTTTAAACATTAGAAGCAAAAACGGCCTGCACATGTGTTTGCAAAATAAAAATGGCTTTAAAAAGCCACAATGGAAAAAGATACCACTGCTCACAGGAAAATTTCAGGAGAGCAGAACAGGATGTCTGGGTTGACCAAAGTAATGTATATTATGGTTTCCCCACAGAACTCCAGTGACAGTTGGAGAGACACTTACTTCAGTAAAAACCTGTTCTGGTTGGGTGTAGAAACTTCACAATGAAAAGCCCCACTCCACCTCCCATCTAATAACCCGCAATAAAATCTGATGCTGCTGAAGGTGTCACAGTTCCCTATTCTGCTGACTGGCTGGCAGGAAAGCAGGGTCTTCAAAAGAAGACCATCCTTGGTTGAAGCATGACTAAAAGGTGTGAATCCTTGTTGTTCTAACTTCAAAGAGACTCATAAAAATCTCTGGTAACAGGCTGATCCAGGGGAATATATGGCTGTGGGGATGAAGCAGCCTTCCCATTTGCTGTCAAACACTCATCATTTAATTTAAAAGACTATTTCCTTTTAAGGCATTTTAATCAGCAATCCGACTGAGGATTGATTTTGTTTTTTTGCCATTTTTCATGTAATTTCCAGGAGGTTTTAGGGGTATACAATGCATTTACCTGTGACTCTGGGAACTGTAAAGGGCAGTTAGACTATGTTTCTGGCTGATCTGAACATGTGACAAATCTGAGAGTAATCTGAGAGTAAAATTAGGAATATGCTTGATAATTTACATATTCATAACTGTTGAATTAATCTTGAAAAGCAAATTTGTCACTGTATTTAAATTATGCCTTTCTAAACAAATTTTCATTTGCCAGTGTCAGTCTACTTTGCATCTGTCAGCCTGAACCAAAACCGATTTTAGTTTTGTGAGCTAATCCCCTTTCCCAGTGCCTACCTGTCATTCTAAGCCTCAGTGTAAACGCATTTCCATTTACCACTGTACATTCCCTTTGCATTTGCTTTCTCCCAAAAAACAATGTTCCTACTTTATTTCGATTTTCCCTGGTGTGTCGATTAGTATTCTCTAAAACTTTACCTGTGTCCCAAGTGTAAGCAGTACACATTATTCTTCTATTCTGTCCCCTAGCAGTTGTTAGAAATAATAAAAACGCCATTCATCCATGTTGCTCCAAAAACTGATTTTCCCTTTCTTTGCTGGCTTCCCATATTGTGGTGGTGGGCTTCACCCCAAAACCGATTTCCCCCCAATAGTCCTACTCCTTGCCACTGCCTTCCATTCAAAGGAATCAAGGCCAATTGATGTTTGGGTGAGTCTTGCGGGGGGAGTGCTTAACTGTAGGTGCTATCACTTTTTGTGTGGAATTGTTATTTTCCTGTTTTGTCATTGAAACAAAAGTGTGTGTAACAGTCTATTTCAACCTGGTCGCTCTAGATAGTATATTGCATTTGTGTTGCCACAATGTTGGTGGCTGTTGTATTTTGATTATCCTCATTAACATTGAATAATACATTATAAAAAAATATATATCTTCTTAATGCACACCGTCCTGGTTCCTAGTCCATTGTGACATGGGGCAATGGTGGAGGTTGGGTGCAAGACGGGTTGGAGGCCTACTCAGAAAGAATCCATAGTATACTAAAAATAAAGGTGTTTTATTGGGTGCCATGTTCATTGTAGGGGAAAGAGTTCCGTGGTTGGCGTGTTCGTGTAGTACACCGTGACATGGTGCAACATGTACAGTGCCGTCTGTCGTGGTTTATTGCATGGTCACCTTCAACTCAGAGAGTTCCTTTCCCCCTAATCCAGGTGGTGCACAAGAAAGCACTCTTCTTTTGTTAAGGTGCAGTTTGGTAAGGCCTCCAACCCGACTCGCACCCAACCCCAACAAATACCCGGTGCCACAATGTACTTGGAACCAGGCCAGTGTATAGATAGAATATAGATTTATTAATTTATTTAAACCAAATTCGAAAAACAGACTAACATCAGTCACCAATGCCGTGGCAACACAAGAACAAAACTGACTTCCGTAATGGCACCAACACAGAGATAATATTGAGATATGCAGTGAGAATTTCAGATAGCTTTCTTTTCAAATCACCCACCAATACAGAAAAATAACAATTCAAGACGAACAGTGATTTCTGATTTGATTATAATACTTTTTCTCCCAGCAACCCCCACCCTCCAAACATCAATTAGACTTGAACCTTCTGAATTAAAGGCCAGTGGCAGAGAGTGAGAACACCATGGGAAAATCATTTTGGGATCCTGATAAAATGCACTTTTTGGACAAAAGGGATTCAAAGGGTAAAAATAATGTTTTCTTACTTATTACCAAAGATCCAATATGAGGGAAATAGAAGCAATGGGAAAGTTAATTTTGCCACACCTAAAAAGCTCAGCAATGGCTTTTTGGTTTGGGTCAGAGCATAATGGGAACAAAGGGGCAATTTTGTTTTGCCCCCTATACACTCACATGGAAACAGGGTTTCGGGATTCATTCTTTTGGCAAATCTGTATGTCTATACCGGCTCAAAAACACTGGGAAGATTTGAGAATGCAACAAACCACATCCTGTGATTTCTATAGGGGAAGTAATTGATTTACATTAATTAAATATGTGAACGATATACACAGACAAACAGGATATTTTGTTATGTGGAAATAACTGACACAATGCCTGAAAATGCAGGGCCTACACAATCTATGGCTTTGGGGATAGTTTTACTTACAGTGAGGCCTTGTAATGTGCATCAGGGAACAGCAGGGCACCACTTGGACAGCAAGGGTGTCAGTCCAGGATAGTCTTCTCTGCCTCCAACAATTAGTCTGAGTCCGATTCTTTGTGCCTCATTACGGCCATGGCGCTCCCGTAATGAAGGGTGCCGGTATTTGACCGGCACCGTTAATTACGGGATGCCTGATTACGAGGTCCCCTAGCGGGACTCGGAACAGATGTCTGGTAAAACCAGACATCCTTTCCGGGTCCCGTGAGGGGATCAAGGAGCTAATAACGGGCCTGTTATTAGCTCCCTCCCCATTCCCATTGAGCCCTATGGAGCTCAAATGGGAATGGGGATGGGTTTTTCCAATGAGGACTTAACGGGTCCTCCATGGTTGGAATAGCTCGGTAAGTCCTCATTGGAGGAACCAGGTACTGGAACCTAGTATGGAGGCAACCATGCCCTTGTTAAGGGCATGGCTACCTCCATACTCGTAATGAGGCCCTTTGTCTCCTGGTCCCTGTCTCCAATTCAAGATTTGGGGCCTCTCTGCTTAGATGTTTCCCGCAAGAGTTCAGCAGCAGGTTACCTCCTGGAATAAGTGGAAATAGCCCAGTTCTGATGCAAACTGGTTTACTTATAGGACAAATGACATCACAACTTGTCATGATTCCGGCAAAAGGGAATGTTTGGTTTTCTCTATCCACCTACCACCTCTGTGCTAATAGGACAAGAAGATGAGGGGTGAGAGTTAGGATGTCTGTCGGAGGAGAAGGTTTTGTCATCCTAAACTGACATGTGGGATTGGCATGTTCAAAATTCTGAAAATCTCTTAACATGGCAAGTGCCCTCATTTTTCAATCTTTACATATATGGACACATTTTTAAGAACTACATTTTAAGGCAAATTAGATGATGCTAATCTGATGTCGGCACATCCTTCCTATGCAGAGATACAGGTTTTCTTCATTTTCCCAGGAGCTGTATTAGTGAAAAATATGCCACTTCATAGTTCCCATTTTAATTGTATCCTTCACCCTCACACCAACTTTCAAATCTCTTGGAATCAAGGGAAGGCGCAAATCAAATTTTCATCCATAAATTTTGCTATGTTTATCACACAAACATTATTTTTGCATGGTCCAAAGGGGGTTCTGTCACCATTAATAAAAGTCTGCAATGACCATTGTTGCATATACACTGCCCTTTTTATGTAATAATATGTATTTTCCTATTAACTAAACTGCAGTTTTTTTTTTCATTATTCACGTTCAGTTTAATATTTCCTTGAACATGTGATCTGCGAAAGGGTGGCTCATAATTATCTTTGCCTCTCCCTTCATGGCCTGAAATGGCCCTGGCTACAATTCTAATGGACATTTTATGGGAAGTGTGACCTCAAGGTCACTTCTGCTGAAAGAACAGGCATGGCCTTATCTGTATCCCCTGTGGTTTAGATCTAGGCAGTGTATGTCTTTCTATATTTTGAAGCAACGGCCCTGATTGATGGTTGACAACCAGATCTCCCTCTCCAGGACCAGCAGAGGAAAGGTCTTGGAGTTTAAGTTTCATCTTTAGGAGAAATGACTGACTATGTAAAATCCTGCAAGCAATGGATTTTAAACTCACACACTATTCATTTTGCATGACATTTTATAAGGTACCTGGGCCTTATATCAATGCGTAACATACTACTTTAATCTCACAGTTGCAAAATACATGAATATCACTTCTGGATTGTCCATTTGTATAGGGCAGGTATATGAGAAAACCATGTTAAAACTCAGAAAGTCTTGTGAGCCCTTCTCTCAGCATACTGCCACTTGAATGAGGAAAAATGAAGTTATTTTATTTCTTATAATTGCAATGAGCTCAATTTCCCTTGAGATAACTGGAGCACAAACTGGTATTGAAGATAAAGTAAACACTGCTATCTGTCTCTTTAAGTAAAAGTTCAGCTCTCCATGGATTTAGTAAAGCAACATTTTCAGCCACATGTCTTTCTTTTTCTTGCTGGCATGCATTGCTCATATGTTTGCACCTTCGAGATTCAAGCCCACTTTCTTTCCTTTGAGATTTAGGCCTGTTTTTGGTTCAATAGGCCTCTTGTCTGACATCACCATTTCTGTGCTGGCCTTTTACTTCAATGGGACTTTGCAAATCACTCTGGCCTCTTTATTTCTTGCATTTAGGGGCTATATTTCACCCCACACCAAAGCCAAATGCCATGGCATGTGACCCTTGAATAAACTACGGGATAACAAAACCCTTGAAATTCATTGAACATTTTTAGTTAAGATATAACTAAGATGACCAGATTTAAAGCAACAAACCCTTGAAATTCAGCGTATGAGGGAAGTGATGATCCTCTTAAATTTGCGTCCCCCTTTTGCATAGCTCATGAACCCATACATGAAAGATCGGATTCACAATGACAAACAAAATTAGAGGCTTGCAAGATATGTCAGTGGGTTGAGTGCTCACTGCTGTGATCTGTGCGTGATCTTGTGATGATGCAAATGGCGTAAACATCATATCACGCACCACCCCAACACCTTCAAATGTAAACATACATACAAGATAAGGGAGTTCACTTAAATGAATGGATTCAGTCCCTTCTATCCGCTCGGACTGTTTTCAAAAAGCCTGAACACAAACAACTGATTACAAAAATTAGAATAAGGACAGAGGTCTTCTGTTCGAATATAAACACAAGTACAATAGAATTAGTTGCAACACTATAGGTACTTGCGCCACATTGAGGATGTTATGTTGCAACAGACACTGAGAAGATCGCTGAGGAGTACAAGGTGCTGAATACACTCTACTCACTGTGCTAGCAGACCGGCTACTTATATGTTCTATAAGTGGATATGTTCCCTTTACCAATCTCTTCCCTAGATAGGTTCTGTATTTTGCAATGTAGAAAGATATCATAGATGATGCATATTGGGGTATAAAACCTTCATGTAATCAAGGTTAGTTGCGAGCGTGCATGCATCAGTCCGATGCCTGTGAGTTTTCCCTGCTTAATTTAAATGAGAATAAAGTAGTACTTTGCCATATTCCTTGAGTCTGAGATCATTACTTGTAATTCCATCTAGCACAAAAAGACACTTCATGTTGCTAGAGCACATTTGGTAGCATTGTGGATGGTTACAGTATAGTCGACCTAGGCCAGATCCAGTCCCCAGGATGCTTGGCTGCTCCCGCCATCCAAAAGACCACAGAGATTGCTGTGGAGATTGGCATGCAGAGTCACGTGCAAGGATATTTGGTTGGCAAGTCCCCCTTTGACGAATTTCCTGTCTGGCCCCCGCAGGTGCCCCAGGGACGAAAGGCGAACTGGTCGAATGAGGAAGAGTTGATGGAGAGAGACCTCAGCTGGTTACGGATGTCAATGATGGTGGCAAAAATAGGGGGAGAGATCATGTTTTAAATAATATGGGTAAAAAGTAGCAGGATTTTTTTGTGAGATTATAAAGAGAAGTAGATTCTTCGATTCCTGGATCCGAGGGGACACAAGGGTATGCACTAACATAAATGGTGTTAAGGGTTCCTGAGTCAAGGCCCACAGAAGAGTGCATATCAAACTCCAAAATGGACTAAAATGGAGAAGGAATACATTTACTAAAATAGTAAAGGAAGGCGTATGCAGTAAAATTGAAAAAGTGCACATGTGTGGGGTTATGCAAATGTTAATATAAATAGTTTGTTGTGTCCAGACTGATAAATATAAAACAACAGTAAAAAAATTAAGAGATTGGTGAAAATGTGCACCAAGAGCTTGACGTCAATCAGGAAGGGAAAAATCAAAGGACATTAATATATAAATAAAGAAGAGACTCTTAAATTACTAATAATAAAAGAACGAGATAAGAAAACCTGATTGAAAGTGTAAATGAAGGAGAAAACTGAATATCATCAGGTAGATTTTTAAAATAAAAAAGGTGAGCAGTTAAAATATTTCCTGATTGGGAACATAAGCATTTATTGATGGTGCCTGCGCCAATTGACCGACATGGTATATTTCATAAAATATAGAATTGAATAAAAGAACAGGTAAGTATTGACAATCAACATTGATCCATCATCATTGGGAACACACAACTTTTGCATTTGTATGGGACATTGCCGAGATACAAAGAGAAAATAAGGAAATATTTGGAAAGGGTTTGAGGCACGATCAATAAGACACTCATGCTGTGGCCTCAGGAGAGTTTGCTGTCAAAAACTGTATTACGGCGTATGATGACATATCTGCATGCTACACATAAAGGAAAAATGGCCAGAAAAGTCTGGCCATTTTAGAGCTATGGAAAATGTAGCAGAGCGAGATAGAAGATCCAGCTGAGAGAGAGTGGATGCTCAATTATCATAAAGGGGCTCCCCTTTCCCCTTGTGAAGATACCAATGCAGACACAGAGGAGAAGGGATTTTACCCATTAAAGGAAATAAAAGTAGCAGCGGAATATGTTAATGCAACGTATGAACCCCCCACTTATAGCAGTGAGGAAAATGCGGAAGAGAGCAAGAGCAAAGAACGCAAATATATATCAGCATGCTATAAAAATAAACAGCGTAATGAGAGAAAGGACAGACAACACAGACAAATGGAGATAGAGGAAGAAGCAAGGAAACAGAAAGAAATAAAGGTTAAAGCTAAGGGACTAACAATAGTACAGAATGAATAGATGGGAGGACAAATATTGCTGAAACTAGTCGATAAGGGCATTGATGGGGTTCGAGAAAGAGAAGAGAGAGAAGAGTGGGAAAAGAAAGAGAAGGAAGAGGAAAGACAATACAAAAAAGAACGGGGTAAAGAATGCAAGCGAAGGGAAGAAGGAAGAAAATATGAGGCAAGAAAAGAAAAGGTGAGACTAGAAGAGAAGAAACAAGAAGAGATAGAAGCCCAACAAATGAAAGTACATAGGTTGCAAAGAAGGTGAGAGGAAGATGAATTGAGGTAGATGAGAATTGGCCACTGTATTTATTGTACCAGTAGGTGTTGGTGCACCTATTGCACCAATAGGTTTCCTTTGGGACCACTAGCCATGACCTTCAGCAGAGTGAGCCATTACCCTCTGCCTCAGAGAAGGGTTCACTGCAGTTGTACAATTACTTTTTTTCACTCTTTCCCCATTCCTGTGGGTTCACCTGATATTCCTCTGATAATGGAAACAAATTACACATACAGCGGCATTGGAATTCACCCAATAACGCTTAAAAACCCACACATCTTCCCTGCCCTACCTGGCATTCACCAAGTGTCCCCCTCCTCTTTCCATAGTCCCACCAACCCCCTCAATTTGCTTTTTCCTCCCTTGCCCTCTCCTTGGCATAACCCCTATAAATGTTTGGTTCATGTGATACATTTTCTTGTCCAAGATAGTCTTTATACGAATACAAGTGTTGAATTTCAGGGGTTTTGTTGTGTTAAATCCGATCACCTTAACCTGATCTCTTAAGGAATGGTTTCAAGGGTTTTTCTATATCTTAGTTTCCTCAAGACCCACTAGCCATGGCCTTATGCCATGGGCACTGTACATGTTGTACTAATAGCTTTCTTTTGGAGCCACTAGCCATGGCCACTGATCATGTCACACCATTGATTTGTTACCAAACACCCATTGCCCACTGCCCAGTAGATGTAGGCACTGTAGATGTTAAATCTTTTTTTTTAACTCCTTATTCTGGCAATCATTTCAGAGTAGCCCATGTCCTCACACACAGTCAACATGTGCCTTTCTTCTTTTTTCTAAGTCTCCTACCCTTACTCAATTGCTTTTTTCCCTCACTAACCCTCTCACAATACCTCCTATCACTCATCCTTTCGTGTGATGCACCTTTGCTTCTGAGCACATCTTGCAGCGTTGCACTGTAATCTTGTGAGATTTAGACAGTCTTCCCCTAATAAACCACACATTTCCACCCACAACTGGCTCCCCAACGCACCCCCAAATCCTCAACTTCATGTGGTGTCTTCTTTCCCACTCCCGACCTCTAGCATGATTTGATTACTTTTACTATTGCTATTGGTATTTATACAGCACCTACTGCCAAGCCACCTGAGCACTGTTGCTCAAAACAATCAGTGTTCCCCTCTGAGTGACTACATAAACTGAAGAGTTTTGGGACTCTGTCTGATGTCAAACGCATTATTAGACTCTGTAACTGTCATGATTTCTGCTTCCAAAAGGTCAGGGTTTTCCCAACTCCCTTGGAAGCAGATCCATAACCCAGGTTCCGAGTGCCAACCAGTCCCAATTGGGACCTTTTGGACCCAGTCCTGGCGCCAGTGGCACCAGGCTCATAAATATGCCCAGTCCCAGCGCTGGAAGCGCCGGGCTCATAATGCTTGGGTGGACTTACCTGCAGCAGACCATGCTGCTTACTTGCCTGCCAGTTGAGCCTCTGATCCTCTTCTGTTTGGAACTACTTTTCCTGTTGGGTGGGGCAGGAGC
Source organism: Ambystoma mexicanum (assembly GCF_040938575.1). NCBI lineage: Eukaryota > Metazoa > Chordata > Amphibia > Caudata > Ambystomatidae > Ambystoma > Ambystoma mexicanum. The sequence continues at coordinate 1,009,171,512 of NC_090928.1, read as the reverse complement.
CACTCCCTAGATTCAGAACACTGGAACTCTTCTGGAAAGCAGGAACTCTTTTCTTACCTAGGCGTGGCTGTGGAAGGAGACACCTAAGCACTACAGGAGGCTATTTAAACCACACCCGATGGATGAATCTTGCTTTGCGTTATTCTGCATCCTCTGCAGCAGAACGCTCATCGTGTCTTCTGCATCTGATCCTGGGCCTAAGGAAAAAGGCTTACCATCCTGAATCCAGTCTTCAGCAACACCTATAAAGACAAGAAAGAACAGGTTAGCATTACGGTCTTCAGTGACAGCTCTTCACTTACCTGGTCCATCGGCTGTCACCAACGCCTCGCGCTGCATTCCGGCATCTGAAAGACAAAGGCTTACCTACTCTTCGTGCGCTCCGGACGTCTTCACACTGCATTCCGGCATCTGAAAGACAAAAGCTTACCAACTCTTCGCACGCTCCGGAGGCCTTCGGCGCTGCATCCCGCATCTGAAAGACAAAACAAGGTGCGTTTAAAGACATTGGGGAACTTTAATACTCACGTGCCATTACTCCTTTCCACATCTAACCCAGTGGGTATTCCGGCACCCTGCAGCCGCTCCGAACTTGTACCTGCAAAATAAAAAGACAGTTAGAGCGCATCGTGAAGCAGGCAACAAGCGCTTACTTACGTGCTTCCAGGCGCTTCTATTCATCACACGGGCTCCATCTTCAACTCACTTCAGCCCGTCATCCGCCATCGCCGGAACCCTGCAAAACAAGAGACATCATTACTAAAGACTTTGAAGACATTAGAATTACTCGAAACTTACCGTTCGTGCAGTAAACGACGGACAGCAGTCCTCTGAAGTCAAGAGGCCTGCTCCCCTTATCCAGTGAAGAAACTGGTTACAGCACCCTGCCCCGAGGCAGATGGAGAGCACAGCGTTCACTTACCTAAGGTGAGAGCGTTAACCTTTGGTGTTCTACAGGAGAAGAGAAAGGGAAGAAGAGAGAGACATTCAATAACCCAGTTCCTTAATCCCATATTTTCTATCTGCAGACATCTTACCCTTCGAGTCAGACATACAGTGCTCAGAGGTCCAGCCCAAAGAGCCAGCCGTGTGTTACACATCACCTTTGAAGATACGGTATACGCCCAGTCAAGACCGGCGCCTCTACGGGAATTAGGTGAGCATTACAGAACGCAAAGCCAACCACAAAACTCCCGTCCAGGCGCTATGGATACCTCGGATACCGACCAGCTAGCCCAGTTACTTGGGGAACTAAGGGCAGAAGTGCATGCAGCCCGTCAGGAAACGAACGCTCTAAGAAGGGAACTGATTATTTCCAAGGAGCGAACAGATGATCTTGCTAGACAATTGCTACAGTCACAAGCCGGACAGACCCCGTTACCCGCATCTGGGGGAAATCTTCCTTCTACATCCTCTATGAATCCAGTGCAGATCAACCTACCTGGGAATGTACCTCTGGCTCCGCCCGAACGATTTTCTGGTGACCCAAAGAGGTTTGCAGTATTTATCAATCAGTGCCAGTTGCATTTCTTATGCCGGCCAGCAGCCTTTCTAACTGATCAAGCTAAAGTAGCTTTCGTGCTTTCGTACCTTAGTGGCAATGCGGCAGACTGGTCGATCCCTCTAGTAAATCAAGATGATCCGGTCCTCCATGATTTTCAAGCTTTTCAGCTCAGTATGGAAAAACTGTTCGCAAGACATTCACAGGGGCAGGCCTTGGACAATGAGCTTCTTTCGTTGCGACAAGGTAATCAAGACCTTTTGGCTTATATTGCGTCTTTCAACAGACTGATAGTGGAAACTCAATGGCCTGAGGACAAAAGGATTACGCTGTTTTATAGAGGTCTACGTGGAGAGCTCAAAGATGTGTTAGCCCAAGTAGTGAATCCCCCACAAGATTGTTCGGACTATATAGACTTAGTCGTTCAAATAGATCACAGACTGCAGAACAGGAAGGCTGATCGTTCCAAGTTTGATGCTCGAGTATTTTCCAAACCACCAACTCCTTCCAAAGGAGTAGACTCCGAGGAACCCATGCAAATAGGGGGTCTGAAAGGTCCTCTAACACAAAAGGAGCGGGAAAGGAGAAAACAGTTGCAATTATGCCTCTATTGCGGAAACTCAGGGCACTTTCTTCGAGACTGTCCGGTGAAACCTGCCAAGAAGGCTTTAGGAGCTGCAGTTACCAAAGTTACAAACTCTGAGCAGGGAAACAACCTCGCCCGACAAGAATAGAGGTCCTCTTGCCGAGCGTGAAAACCAGTTCCGTGACCTCGCATTTCGTGATACCTATGGTCCTCATTAGCCCTGATAATCCGGATCGATTACATGCAATTGAAGCTTACGTCGACAGTGGTGCCATCGGCAATTATGTGGATCATGAAATGGTTTTGAGGATGAATCTAACTCTTTGTCCCAAGGCTGTAAAGGACGTCATTACTACGGTGGATGGTACGGAGATAGCCTCCGGGCCAGTAACGCATACCACTCAAGAGGTGACGCTAGTAAGTCAAGATGGACACCATGAGAAGATCATGTTCGATGTGATCAAGGCCCCTCAGTTTCAGATTATTCTAGGAATAACTTGGTTAGAGAAACACAATCCTCTGATCGATTGGCGAGCAAGAACGGTCCAGTTTCCAGAATGTGTCTCTACTTGTCACCCTCCACCTGGTGTTGCACTGGCAGCAATTTCTTCAGAGACTCCCCAGTTACCTCCCGAATACCTAGAATACCAAGATGTTTTCCGGAAGGATCAGGCTAACTCTCTACCTCCTCATAGGTCTTATGACTGCCAGATAGACCTGATACCTGGATCTACTCCTCCTTGTAGTAGAATTTATGCCCTCACCGAGCCTGAGAACCTTCACCTTCGACAATACCTGGATCAATACCTGGCAAATGGGTTTATTCGTCCTTCCAAGTCCCCTGCTTCTTCAGCTTTGTTCTTCGTTCCAAAAAAGGAAGGAGACCTTAGAACTTGTATAGATTATCGCTCCCTGAACCAGATCACCGTTAAGAATAGATATCCGTTACCTTTGATCCCTGAACTCCTGGACCAAGTCAGAAAAGCATGCATATATACAAAGCTGGATCTTAGAGGAGCTTACCACTTGGTACGAGTAAAAGAGGGCGATGAATGGAAGACGGCCTTCCGCAAAAAGTATGGGCTATTTGAATATCAGGTCATGCCCTTCGGACTTTGCAATGCCCCGGCCACCTTTCAATATTTTATGAACGATGTCCTCAGAGAGCTCATAGATGTGTGTGTTGTTGTTTACATTGACGACATCCTCGTTTATTCTTCATCGGAATCTGAACATCGGAAACACGTGAAAATGGTCCTCGAAAGATTGCGTCAACACAAACTTTTCGCTAAATTGGAAAAATGTGTTTTCAACGTGACTGAAGTTGAATTCTTGGGATTCATATTATCACCTGGCGGAGTGCGTATGGATTCAAAGAAGGTCGATGCAGTTCTCAAATGGCCATCACCATCCTCCGTAAAAGGTGTGCAAAGCATGTTAGGCTTCGCTAACTTTTACCGCAGGTTTATCCCCGAATTCTCTCGGATAGTCCAGCCCATCACTGCCTTGTTAAAGAAAAACAAACGTTTTGAATGGTCTACCGAGGCGGAACAAGCTTTCCAGGATTTGAAGACTAAATTTATCTCTGCACCAATCTTAAAACACCCTCGCCCCGAACTCCCCTACATCGTGGAAACTGATGCTTCAAGCCTTGCCATGGGGGCAGTTCTATCACAAAAGGTCCCGGTAACCAATCAGTTGCATCCCGTGGCATTTTGGTCCCGCAAATTCTCGCCTCCTGAAATCAATTACACGATTACTGACAAGGAACTTCTGGCTATCAAGTCTGCCTTTAAGGCTTGGCGGCATTATCTGCTGGGGGCCCGACACACCGTTACTGTGATTACGGATCACCAAAACCTGCAATATTTGAAAACCGCAAAAGCCCAATCCTCTAGACAACTCCGTTGGGCATTATTCTTTGCCGAGTTTGACTTCATAATTACCTATCGACCTGGTACAAAGAACGGTAAAGCTGATGCCCTTTCTCGGATGGGAGTGGAAGAACACTTGATCAACCCTAAACCTGTACCAATCATTCCCGAACAAAGAATTCTGGGTGTAATCGCCACAGAATCCATAGAGGAAGTTAAGGATAAAGCCAGGCAACTTGTAACTCCAGCAGACATACAGAATTGGCATCTGCAGGGAAAGGACTTTGCAGTAAAGGACAACTTATTGTATTTCCAAGAACGATTATACCTACCCAGCACAGATTTACAGAAAAAAGTAATCTCTTGTTATCACGATTCTTTAATGGAAGGACATCCCGGTATGGCCAAGACCTCAGAAAAGATCAAGCGCTACTTCTGGTGGCCGTCTTGGAAAAAAGATATCAGAGACTTTATAATGTCCTGTGGAGTATGCGCCCAAAACAAGAGTCAAAAGGAAAGACCAGCAGGCCTCTTACGCCCTATTGACATCCCACCTCGCCCTTGGCATACGCTTTCTATGGACTTCATCACCGATCTACCTCCATGCTCCGGATACAATACGATTCTAGTAATCGTGTACTTATTCTCCAAGATGGCGCATTTCATTCCGCTCAAAGGCTTGCCAACAGCAGCAACTCTGGCCCGAGAATTTCTCGAAAACATCGTCCGACTGCACGGTTTTCCTTCGGTTTTAATTTCGGATCGAGGTAGTCAATTTATTTCTCATTTTTGGCGAAGTTGCTGTCGGTCGGCTCAAATTGATGTGAGACTATCGACCAGTCACCACCCTCAGACCGACGGACAAACCGAGAGGACCAATCAAACTCTGGAACAGTATTTACGCTGCATGCTGCAACAAACTGAAAAAACTTGGAAAGACATCCTTTGGATAGCCGAATATGCCTACAATAACTCTGTCCATTCGGGAACTGGGAAAATCCCGTTTTTTCTTTTGTACAGCAGTCACCCTCGGACCTCGGAGTTGGATCCCCTCCAAAATCTTGAAACACCAGCAGTAGACTACCTGCATTCTACAATCACCCAAGCCTTTAAGGAAGCTGTTTCTCACCTTCAAAGGGCTAAAGAACAATACAAGAAAGGAGCAGATCAACATCGGAAGGAAGCCCCTCAATATCAAGTAGGGGATCAAGTCTGGTTATCCACCAAATATCTACCTCTAAAAGGGCCACGCACATTCAACCCAAGATACCTTGGTCCCTATTCCATCACTACCATAGTAAACCCAGTAGCGGTCAAGTTGGACTTGCCCCCGCACATGAAGATACATCCGGTCTTCCACGTCTCTCTATTAAAACCCGTGCAACCTCAAACCCGACTAACTAAATCTCCAAAACCTATCCTAGTTGATGGAGAACTCGAGTTTGAAGTCAAAAGCATTCTGGACTCCAAGATCTCCAAATCTAAACTATTTTACCTAATTGACTGGAAAGGCTACGGCCCCCAAGAGAGATCCTGGGAACCTGCTGAATATGTCCACGCTCCTCGCCTAATCAAAAGATTTCACCGAACATTTCCTGACAAGCCAAAACCCCCGGAGAAGCCCGGTTTGGGAGGGGCCTTGAGGGAGGGGTACTGTCATGATCTCTGCTTCCAAAAGGTCAGGGTTTTCCCAACTCCCTTGGAAGCAGATCCATAACCCAGGTTCCGAGTGCCAACCAGTCCCAATTGGGACCTTTTGGACCCAGTCCTGGCGCCAGTGGCACCAGGCTCATAAATATGCCCAGTCCCAGCGCTGGAAGCGCCGGGCTCATAATGCTTGGGTGGACTTACCTGCAGCAGACCATGCTGCTTACTTGCCTGCCAGTTGAGCCTCTGATCCTCTTCTGTTTGGAACTACTTTTCCTGTTGGGTGGGGCAGGAGCCACTCCCTAGATTCAGAACACTGGAACTCTTCTGGAAAGCAGGAACTCTTTTCTTACCTAGGCGTGGCTGTGGAAGGAGACACCTAAGCACTACAGGAGGCTATTTAAACCACACCCGATGGATGAATCTTGCTTTGCGTTATTCTGCATCCTCTGCAGCAGAACGCTCATCGTGTCTTCTGCATCTGATCCTGGGCCTAAGGAAAAAGGCTTACCATCCTGAATCCAGTCTTCAGCAACACCTATAAAGACAAGAAAGAACAGGTTTGCATTACGGTCTTCAGTGACAGCTCTTCACTTACCTGGTCCATCGGCTGTCACCAACGCCTCGCGCTGCATTCCGGCATCTGAAAGACAAAGGCTTACCTACTCTTCGTGCGCTCCGGAGGTCTTCACACTGCATTCCGGCATCTGAAAGACAAAAGCTTACCAACTCTTCGCACGCTCCGGAGGCCTTCGGCGCTGCATCCCGCATCTGAAAGACAAAACAAGGTGTGTTTAAAGACATTGGGGAACTTTAATACTCACGTGCCATTACTCCTTTCCACATCTAACCCAGTGGGTATTCCGGCACCCTGCAGCCGCTCCGAACTTGTACCTGCAAAATAAAAAGACAGTTAGAGCGCATCGTGAAGCAGGCAACAAGCGCTTACTTACGTGCTTCCAGGCGCTTCTATTCATCACACGGGCTCCATCTTCAACTCACTTCAGCACGTCATCCGCCATCGCCGGAACCCTGCAAAACAAGAGACATCATTACTAAAGACTTTAAAGACATTAGAATTACTCGAAACTTACCGTTCGTGCAGTAAACGACGGACAGCAGTCCTCTGAAGTCAAGAGGCCTGCTCCCCTTATCCAGTGAAGAAACTGCTTACAGCACCCTGCCCCGAGGCAGATGGAGAGCACAGCGTTCACTTACCTAAGGTGAGAGCGTTAACCTTTGGGGTTCTACAGGAGAAGAGAAAGGGAAGAAGAGAGAGACATTCAATAACCCAGTTCCTTAATCCCATATTTTCTATCTGCAGACATCTTACCCTTCGAGTCAGACATACAGTGCACAGAGGTCCAGCCCAAAGAGCCAGCCGTGTGTTACACATCACCTTTGAAGATACGGTATACACCCAGTCAAGACCGGCGCCTCTACGGGAATCAGGTGAGCGTTACAGTAACATTGTGTGGGAGTTCATTCCAAAGATTGAAGGGCATCCTTTTTCCTCCTCTAAATAGCATTTTGAGAGCTTTCATTTGCGACTTATGGCAGGAATCACTTCAGCATCGAGAAAAATAAATGGTGGCTCTCAGTCTCTCTGCTGCAAAGCGCCAAGGCCAATTTATATAAAGGTTTTAAGGAACACTGGGCACCCCGAGGTCTCTGTCAAATATTTTAAAAACTACTGGATGGGTTTACCCCAAACCAGTCTAGGCCATTAAGTCAATGCTTTGTGCCAAATTACTCCTTATTTGGTCCAACAACGCCAAGCAGTTTTCAGGCTACAGTTGTTCAAACACTGCCCCTTTTCTCTATAGGGAAATGTATGGGAGAAGGCTGAAAACTGCGTTTTTATGTTTTCTTAAAAGCTTTTTCATTTTTTAACAAATTGTTGCCAATATTTCCAGTTTGGGGTGGGCCCTTGACAAACCTATTGTTTCAACATTTTATCCAAATCCATTAAGCAAGTCCAAAGTTATTAGCCTCTCTCAGCCTCTGCCGCAAAATGCATAGACAGTAACAAATGTTTTAAGGAGCGGTGGGTATGCTATTCTCTGTCAAATATTTTAAAAACTACTGGATATACCCCAAATCAGTGAAGGATATTAAGTCAATGCTTTGTGATCATTTTGTTTCTTATTTGGTCCAAATTTGCAAAGTGTTTTTCATGGTTCGCTGTTAAAAAACTGCACCTTTTCTCCATGGGAAAATGAATGGGCTAAATACTGTGGTGTTTTTTGTTTTCTTTATAACTTCTATTTGATTTCATAGTGTTCTCAAACATTGAAGTTTGTGGGGATCTTAACAAACTTTTTGTTTTGAAATTTTCATCGAAATCCATCCACCAAGTTCAACATTATTAGCAATGAATAGCTGCTTTTTCTTTTCTGAAAAGCCTCTGAGTCGCTCGCTGCAAACCATATAGTTTATTTTTGGGGAGCAGGAGGCACCCTCTTCCCTGTTGAATATTTTAAAATTCCTGAACAGATTTGACCGAAACCTGTCCCGGAAATTGTGTCAACGCTTCGTGCCCAAGTTTTTTCTCATTTGGTCCGATTCCATCCAACGGAATATTTGGGTATGGGAACATTAATGGGAGTAGGTCGAGAACAGTGTTTCTTTTAACTTTCTTAATAACCTTTTCATTTTTTAAAACATGTTTTTCATTATCTTACAGTTTATGAGATAATAAAACAATGAAATGGGAAGATTTCATCAAAAGGAAAAATGAATAAAATACAGCTGTCATTTAAAATCATCATCCAAATTCAATTGAATACCATGCATAAATTGGTAAAGTGTGAATAGTGCTTGATAAGAGTGACCATGCAAAAGATAACACCACAAAACATTGCAATCAATAAAGTCAGTTCTAAAAATCAGATGTCTAAAATATTTCATCCTTTTATAATGTGGTGCAGGGCAATAAATCACAACATGCTTTAAAGTCTCAATACAATCCACATCTGTACAATAGTGACAGGTTTAAAGGACGGGTTAAGCAAACCCCATTTAACTTTGATCTCCCTTGTAGGTAAAATTGAAGTCTGAATCACATAAACATATCACACATTTTACAATTGGGAGATGGGCTAAGATATTTGGGTAAATAATGAGCGCACCTATTCTCAAATTCCAGGTGATTTAGGGAACTATATTTATGCATGGTATCGATAGCTTCACACCAATCTACCTCATATAGTGCTTCCTTAATTCCCATAATATCCATAGGGATCATCTGGATAGTAAATCCCAGCTTCTCAATAATATTTGTACAAGCAGAAAGTAAGAGTCAAATAGTTCCATTATTGTCTTTGTCGAGTAATGTTCGCATATCCTTATACATCGACACTTTAGGTGAATTTTCATTTTTTAATGATTCTTACCCAAAATGTCCAGTCTGCGGGGTGCTTGGGAGTAGGGGGCAGGGAGGACTGTTTTATTTGGAAAATATCAGCCAAATCCATCATGCAAGTCAAAAGTTATTAGCAATTGAATTTTCAGACTTCCTCTGGATCCAAGCAATCACCTTAACTACACACTATAATACTTAGGTACTCATTATGAGTATGACGGTGCAGGAATAAATTAGCCGGAATGGACTTCCTGCCACTTTGCCTGCTCTGCCATACTACGAGTTTGGCCCTGGAGTCAGGGATTCAATTCCAGAATCATGCTGGAGGTAAATCCTCCCACTTTTTTCTCTGTAAAATCTGCATAATCAGCAGAATTACTGCTGACGGAATTACCGCCACAGTATTTCCACCTAAATCCCCCATGGAGTCCTATGGACTCCAAATTAATGGGGACTAAGACTGCAACTGCAACTGCCTCCACAAGATCAAGTGGCAGTATCAGTAATACCATTGGGTGGTATTCCAGTGAATTTACCACCGGTATATCACCCAACTCGTAATGAGGCACACAGTGTTGATCCAAAAGAAAACAATGATTCATTCTTTAATCAGGCTCGTGAGCTTTTCGTGGTATTTCACCACTTCCTCGGGCAGGGATGAAATGGACCCCTTGCATTTACCTTGCTGCGGTCACGTGTTTCTCTGAAATCCTGTGGTCCAATTACCAAGCCTTCCAACCACTGCTGACAATGTTGCACTGCCCTCTGCAGGAATCGAGTGGTGCACATTGCCATGCGTCTGTGGACAGCCAGTCCCCCTTTCAATTTGGAGCTGACTAGTCACTGCAAACGTCGATGCCAAACCTGCGTGCAACTGTGCAAAACTGTGTGTGGCAGCAAAACGGTTTCTGTGGTCTCGTGTCCCATCGTCTTCCAATTTAGACAATGAACATGTGCTTCTATTAAAATCGTCGAGCGGGGCATCTATTATGAAAGGTTTAATCAGTTGTGCAGCTGGTGTTCTATCTACTCTTGTTTATGCCGATAATCTGTTAAAACATATCTGTGAGCCAGAGTTTAAGGCACATTTGCGACATAATGCTCTATACAGGCGTTTGCTCTCGCAGTCCGTTCTTGGGCGTGTGATGTTGTATAGCCACTTCCGCAGAGGTCTGCTCTCCTTACCCAGCATCCTATTCCCGTGCAGTCTCACCTGTGCGGCCGTCGCCTTCGTTCGTCTCCAGGCAGGCCATGCTGCCCTCCAGCGGCGCACTGCAAAGTAACACCTGCAATAAGCATTTGCAAGCTAATCCACGCAGACTAATTAGGGGATTATAAAGTGCACCAGTTCTGGGTTCGTAAATAGGGTGGCATGGATGATGAACAGCATACACGCCCGTAGCTGAACATGCATTCTCTGTCCTGCTTTTGTTCGTGTTTAACTTTCCTTCCAAATGTAGAGGACATACGTTTCAACTAAGTTATATTCATCCTTTTCGGTGTATAACAGATAACTTGTATTAAAATATTTTGTCTAGATCTTGTGAATTGGCAAGTTTCATTTCCACCTACTTCTGCTGTCATAGAATTAACATTTTAGGTTCACAGCCAGCGTGAAATTAAAACTTTCAAGAGGACACCAACACCTTTAAAAAGGTATTGTCTAGCTGGTCACGTATTGAGTCCCTTGCACTAGCTGTCTGTCATGACCTCCCTCAGCAGCCATCCACACACCTGTCCTCTTGGGTTGCTTATTGGAGCCCAGCCAGCCCTTCTAATTTCTAATCTTGGTGAAATGCACACATGCACTTTAAGCCTTTTCTGAGAATGTTCCCATACCTGGACTTCATTCCCCATGGGCGCTCCCACCACACAGTGCTCTGAGGCCATGCAAATGGGAAAAGGTGCTATATAAATGACAATCACTACTACTTCTATTAAAGAAAACAGCATGTCTCTTGTTTTCAGATCATCTGAGGAAGACAGCACTTCATGTATTTTTTGTTGTCAGAAATCCATTGTAACATACGTTGCCTTGTGACAAGTAGGATGAGTAGAGACTGAAGCGCCTAATAGGCCCACGCACTTCTGCATACAGAGAGCCAGCAAAATCCTAATGGTGAAACAGGCACTGTTAATAGATGTACCACCATGCCTTTTGTGGTAATGTGCACTGAGGGAAGGCTTTACTCTCAAGAGGAGTGTGAATGTGATTCAGTAGCAAGCCGACGAGCGAAGTATACCTGGCCAAAGTAAAGGACTGTTCAATCATGGATCTACACAAATATATAAGCATACTTTAATTAAGCATATGATATGCAATAAATAAACAGAAAACATCACACAATACCCACCCCTGTGAGAACACAAAATAAGCAAAGAAAGCAAGATGCAGCACCCTGAGTAATGAATCAGGGCTGAACGGCAAGTAAACACCACAAAGGTCTTCCAAAGGTTATGTTCTTGTCTGCAAAAAAGACCAAAGTGACCTAACCAGTCTTGTTAAAAGTCAATAATAACTTGTTGGTTATTAATAATTCTTGATGGTTCAACACCATTGAACCAGGCTTCAAGCTATTGTGCGGGCGGGTAGCGCCAAGTTGGGATGCAGCAAGTTGTCTTGATCCAAACAACAAGCTGGCATCCTCTCCAGTCAAATGCAGTGGCTCAGAGCAGTTTTGAAGGCAGCATTTCAGAAAATACAGGTTGGAGCACTCTCCAGGATCGATACAGGGCTGAGACGTTTTGAGACATGTGGTGACATCTGGGTAGGGCTGTGTAAAGACTGGAGGGGGGGTCTGTACTTCTGCTCTCTATATGATCGAGGAGAGGCACAGAGGACCCCAGCCAAGATTCTCTAATATTGGTAACGTAGTCGAGCAATCAAGGCCTAGCTTCTCAGGAGGTGATGCAGGCTGGTTCTTAAGTACAGTGTAGTCCCTAAGCCCCCACAAAGGAATGTCCACACACTGTATTAGTTGAGACACAGTCTTTATATAATTAGGTTCAAGGTTATATACAATCACAATAACTCACTTTGTGCTCAGCAAATCTACAATGGCAAATATATACAATTCTAAGTGGTACCACAATTATTATTAGATTCCATTAAAGTGCATCAACTGTACTCTTGGTTAAATGTCACATAAATCAATTAATAGAGGTGACCAACAATAGACATAGGAGGAAAGTAGTTGGTTAGAACAATTGGCAGAATACTGGCCCCTACCCTTAGACACTGGTCTGTGTGGAGATCCCCCCACCTGGGCAACCTGTAAAGTAAAGATATATCACAAGCCCAGTCTATATATTGATCTCAAAGTCTTATTTCCTTCTAAAATAGTTCTACACCCCAATGTACCTTGAACAGCAGAGTTCATCGTCGGGTCGTCGATGGATCCTTCTTGAGCGGCTCCCTTTAAGGCAGGAGCCAAGGATCGTCAAGATCCTATGAGGAAAAAGGGTTTAACCATGACGCTGAGGTGGCAGCATCGTTCCTAGCGGTGCTCGTAGATAACGGAGCGTTGACGTCTTCAAGGAAGAGGCGTGCGGGGCACCTCAGTGACGATAGTTCAGGAACGCAAAGAGATTGTGAAGAACTGTGGCCCAGGTAGGGCGTCGAGTCATCCGGCGTCTCTATGGTCGTCAGGTGGCGTAAACCCATTGGGGGATGCTCCTCGGCACGTCGGTGGCCTCGACTTTCTCCGGCAGGACAAAGCGGACGACGGTGCAGGCGAGAGCGTCCTTGGATCAAATGTTACTTAGGGAAAGGCAGCACGGCGGCTCCGGTCGGCGACGGCGGTCGTCGACGGGGATGGACAACAGTGTCCGGGCTTTTCTCCTTGTGATTCAGCAGCGGTCCCCGTCTCCGGTCGGCAGCCTGTCGTAGGTCGTTCTACCAGGGAGCTTTGGCAAAGATCAGCTGGTGCACGATGTTCCCTCGTAGCTCGGGAAGAGGGCGCCTAACCAGGCCCTCTCTGGGTCAGTCCTTGAAGGCACAGCAGCTTTCAGATTGACGAAGTAGAGCAGCAGCTATACTTCACTTCCAGCAGGGCTTCAAGGGTAAGCTTCAGTTCCAACTCCAGTTTCTCTTCAGCTTCTGAACATGAATTCTAGCAGTGAGAGGCCCCCAGATATATTAGTTGATCTCCCATTCATTCTGCTGGGTCACACTCAGGCAACCAATCGGTCAGAAGGGCATTTATTCAGGCAGCCAATCAGGTGCATAGTGCATTCAGGCCATTCACTTCTCTCCAGACACTCACAACAAGTTGTGTGTATTGGGGCAAGTACCCAGCCATTCAACACTCCACAATGCATTCATACCAGTTTCGGGCAGGGCTCTCTCTGTCCTTGTGTCAAACACCAGAAACTAGACTTCAACAACAAGAAGTGCATATTTGTCATACACTCCATTCACCCAGGTCCCACCCACAGGGTGTACCGACAACATACAGTCACTGGGAAGGCTCCAGACAGTCTGGCCTGGACTTCACAACAACACCATATATGGAACTTACACCCAACACCCAGTCAGGGGGAAGGGACACAGTCAGGGCTTCCCAGGACTTTGGGAAAAGAAGGTAACAGGCAATAGAAAGCAAGAGGCCACAGGGGCCATCTTGTTTCCTATCAAGAATCAACTGATTCCAGTGCCAGGGCCTGGGTATCCCAAATGGAGTATACTCAAAGCACCTGTCAAATTCAGCATGGAGCTGCCACCAGCCCATACCCTGCTCTGTGGGCCACACACAGGTGCCCAAAAACATACACTAGGGGCATAGGGTTGCACCTCCACCCATGGGTGCCATAAGGGTATCCCATGAGTCTGTACACCAAAACAAAAACAGGAAGAGCTGCACTGCCAGGTGTCACACATGGACTTCTGGGCAGGAAACAATACAGAACACAAATGAAAAAGCACTACAGGACAAGGACAGGGAGGCCCTGTCCCTCCAATGCATTTCCAGCATCACATAATGATGCTCCAGTGTATGGTTTGATGGCGCTGCAGTTCGAGGTTGAGCTAGTTCGAGTCATTCAGTAACTGCTGAGGTTCTAGTCACATTCCAGCAATGAGAAGTTGATTTGAGCAGTAGATGGGCTCTGTGCGGTACAATGCAGCACTGAGCTGGTTTGAGATGCATGCACGCTGGTTTGAAGGGTTTTGTTGAGTGCCAAAGGCAGCACTGGCATTTCCTTTAGTTTGAAAGGAGGGGAACCTTGTTAGAAAACAGTTCAATCAGTTTGAAGCGATGAAAACTGGATTCCTATCTATCGTCGCATTCATGATTCTGTGAATTCCAATCCAGGGATTCAACAATCAAATTAGTCCTTGTTCTTGGTCTCCAAGACACAGGGGGAGGCTGGCACACAACCTCAGGGGGTCTTCACCACAGTGAGGTCCTGGGTACCTTTGTGGCTGGCAGAGAGATGCAGGTCTTACCCTAGCAGCAGTTCACCCCCCCCCCCCCCCACTGGTCCCTGGAGATGGTTGGGGGACAAAACTCAGTCGTCACCTCACTTTGGAAAGATCAACTCTCCCAGCAGAGGTCCAATGAATTATTTGTTAAGTGTTTGTCCAAAACTGAATCCAAGAGTAAATGAGAGACCCCCTTCTTTTAAAGGTAAAAGTCTATATATGATTGGACTAAAGCAAGCCTGCTTTAGGGCTCAAATCCAGTTCTTGGAATCAATGGACTTTGCCTTCTGACATCACCCTAAAATGCTTTGTGCTACAGGCAGTGTAGGGGACAGAAAGGAAAAATGGAGGCAAAGAAAAACAAGATAGTGGAACCTGACTCCAGTTGTAAAGATATTCCTCGATATGAACTAACCTGTCCCGTCCCATCTTAATAGAATCAAAGGTCTTTTGCTATCCAGCACCCTTGTGTGAGGCTCTCCTTTTGTGAATGGGTGTATCCTTTGATTACAGTTCAAAGGACAGATTCCTGTGATGTAGCTGTCTCTCTTGGGAGGGTGTTAACTACCCTCGGAAAGGAACAAAGAGAGACAGCCTCTAGGAGTACAGTCCTATTGGCTGCAACAAGGACAGCCTGGCTGTTGGAATGCACATAATCCATGCACAGCTGATCTGGTGTCACAGGCATGATACAACGTGTGGTATCAGCATTTCTGTAGCTTGAATTATTATGGGAGATGCTGGCCGCCATACCTTAAACTCAGGTGCAGCTTTTTTCCAAAAAAGTTTAGCATGCCACCAGGACAGCCAACTCATATTCAGCTTCTGTAATGAAAAGACATGGCTGTCACTGCACCTGTCAAAAAGGCACCAGTGACCTCTGAACCGGCTCTGTACCACTGGAGTGCTGGTACTGCATATCAGGCTACTGATGCAGCAGGGCACAGGTGTAAACTAAGATTTGACATGGAGATTATGAAAGGGGAATTGGATTAGCAGAGAAGGAATTGCCCACATCATTATATTACTTGATTAAAATTGAAAAAGCCAGTGCGTCCACGCCCTTGCCAGATGGCAATTCCTCACAAGCCCTATTAGACTTGGCATTGGTGCAAGTATGTTCCTAGTGTAAACAATGTATTTGTCAAAGTGTTTTGGCACAAAGGCAATGTTTGCCCAAGTGCTAACACCATGTCAAATTGCACTTTCTGTAATTTGACCCCTGCCAAAGCAGTGCAACGGACATTGTACAATGCCTATTTGACAGGATTCAGAGTAGCACTGCACTGTACTTTTCCGTTCATCCATGTGTTCATCTCCATCCACCCATACACCCAACCCACTCATCCATCCATCAATCCACTAAACATCCAAACTGTCATTTTTATGAACGTTCTGTACATGAAATACTGGAGCGCTAACCATTTCTCTGTTAATGCTGTCTCCAGTGGCAGCTGGCTCTAAGTTGTTGGCTGGGCAGATTACCACAAATTCCAGAGCATAGTATTCTGGAACTCCCATCAAATGCAAACACTAGGTATGAGTGACAGGTGAAACTTCAAAAGATGCCCCAAACATACATGACTACCCATGGTTTTTGCACACCTGGATGGAGGTGAGGGTGGGTGCAAAGATGATGGAGGGCCTTGATGCTTGGGACCCTGTTTTGTGGGCCATGATCACTGGTTTTAACCAAAAGTGAGGACAAAGTAGTGATGATAGAAAATATTGGATGGGCTCACCTACCAAAGTTGGTAATGCGCTTCCTAAATGGCTAGATAGTTTATGAATAGCTCAGAACCATTCCTATCACAGCAGCTCCATTTTATGCTTCTGGGCAAACAATTGGATTTGAAGTATTTATAATGCACACTGGACAGACAGAACCGTTTTTAGGCACAGATGTTACCATTAACAAAGGGATGAATCAGACATCAGGAGCAAACCAACCAAGGGTCAGAAACACCTATTAGTTCTCAAAATCCATTATTTAACTAAAAACATGTTGATAGCTTTAAGAAATTGAAAACAAACATTCAGATGCCCTCATTTCCAAAACGAAGGGCCGTCCATAATCTGGGGCCATATACTGCAAATCTGAGAACTCCTTTTGAAAACACAAGCAGAGGATGCAACTGTCAAAAGGTTTTTGTCCCTTGACCGAAGCATCCTGGCAGGTTGGTATCTACAAATGTTATCCGTCAAGTATGTTGGCGCAAAGTTTTTCAAAGCGGTTTATACGAAGCACAGAATCTTGAAGTCAATTCTATCCTGGGCGGCCAACCAATGAAGAGAGCGTTGTAAAATTGAAATCGGAAAGGACTTACTCACTAAAAATCAATCTGACTGCAACATCCCTGCTAGCAGGCTGTTGCAGTAATCTAATTGTGAATTCACTAAAGCACCTACTAAAACTGCTTGATCGTCGCTTGGAACAAATGCAAGAGGTTGCCGTAGTAGGGACGGTGAGTAGTCGATCACCTGCACCTTGTCCCCTACCAGAGCTTTGCTACTCAGACTGTCCTGCCAAATGCCTCCAAGGTTTTCAATCTTTCTGGCAAAATTGTATTCAGTGCTGAGGAAGCATGGTCGGTGTGGGCGCTTCTCAGTGGAAAGAAGATGTTTAGGGTCAAACAGTGCCACAGAGTAGTACATCTGAAGGTTGTCTGGATCAAGGTTAGAGCAAGGTTAGATTCATATATTCATATTACAAAGGAGTTATATAGCTATTAGTTTATAAGAAACTGTGTTTTATGCACTACAATAGAACATTATATATACTTTATGTAGGTTCTACTGTAAGTTAGACAATATTTCATGAGCTACTATAGCCAATAGTGGCAATTGTTCCATTCCATTTGCTATTATGCAAACCTTATATACACTTACTGTAGTTAATAAAAATATTCAAACACAAAAAGAGCAAGGTTAGGTTTCTTCATTAAGGGCGTAACAATTGTCCCTTTCAATTCAGGTGGAACAGAGCCATGCTGAAGTGGTTTGTTGACAATCTGTGCCATGAAAGGCTAAGTCTCAGATGCCAGATGTCTCGCAGTGAAAACTTCCAATGGAAAAAGAGTCATTAGTAGGTGTAACTGCTTTCACTAGGGACATCCTCTGAAACGAGACTAAAGTCAAAAAGGTGTAGCACGTTGATATTTCTCCAATATTTCTACAATTTCTCAGAGGTTAAGGATTTTAGAGCTGACATTGTTGTACATTAGAAATAACCTTGTATTTTTTCTGATGTATTAGACTGCTCAAAAAGGTTCTATGGAGAGAGAGGCGCACTTTGGGTGACAAATGTTGGTAATGATAGAGAAGAGTTCTCTTGAATGGTTCTTTATGTTCTTAATGTTCTCATGTAGAAAATTGGATTCGGCTTTGAAGATTGACACTTGTACTCATTATTTTTTTTTTTTATTTGACTTTTTATTCAGGAAATACCTGATGAATTTATCAAAAATCCATTGACTTTAGAAGGTCTCAGTCTATTCTTTAAAAATTTCACGGTGATGATCTTTTGTGTTAGTTCGTGCCACTTGCCACGTCAAATAGTTCCACTTTTCTTTTCTTCTTTTTTTTTTTCTTATACTGACGGCTTTATAGGGCCCGGTTTCTTCCTAGAGAGGAGGTATTATCTCCCTAATCTGTCGGAATATTGAATCAATTAAGTTCACCATGGCCACCGTCCATCTGGTGGTTTCTCCCGATATTAATCTGTTCCATAAATCGTTTTCTTGGATCATCCACGGGTTCTCGATTAGCGGTAGCAGGTAAATAGGTCTATTTTGTTCGGTGTTAGGACAATCTATTACCAGATGTTTCAGAGTTTCCATCACCTCCGCCTTTTTACACAGTCGACATCCCTTTTTGTCTGTGACACCCCTGATGGTTAGAATTTCCTATGTTAGCAGCAAATTTAATCTTGCTTTCATAAAAAGCAATCTTTTTCTTTTTTCTGGAAATTTGACGCAGTACTTTAGCAGAGATTTCACTTTGTTAAACGTTGCGGGAAGATGGGCTAGGAGTTTGTTCTCTGCAGCTGTCTCAATTGTATGAATCCAATCCATCTTTTCCATTTTTTGTTTGATTCTGTCTGGATTTTCTTTAAGCTCTTTTTCTGTACAAGCTATTTCACGTAGCTTCTCTTTCCTGTTATCAGCCCATCTCTTGAGGGCCGCACATTTGCCACTTTCCAGTTCTTCCTTAATGATATTAAATGCCGGCAACGTGTCTGCCAGAATTATTTTTCTGAAAAATCTCATGGCGCTTTGGTCTGCCGTGGATAAGAGAGATACTAAACCCAGTTCTCTTCTAATGGCCGCCATAGATGTTGACTTTGGGACTCCTAGGACTGCCTTCCAGACCAGCCCCTCCAATCTGTTCCAAATCGTGGTTGGGATGAAAAGTGAGACTTCCATTCCGTACACCAATGCTGGTACCACTTTTCCCTTATAGAAGTTTATTGCTGGGATTAATGAGAACTTTCCAAATTTTTTGTCAACCGTTCTCATTTGTGATGTTAGTCTTTTAGCTTTGTCCCAAAGCATGCTTTGCATGGCTGTATCTGTTCCTGAACTGTTGATTTCGACTCCCAGGTATCTGATGTTTTTTACCAATTTGGATTTTTTGTTCAGTGCTTTCTTAATCGTCAGGACTTTCGTTTTGTTTTTATTGATTTCTAGATGGTTTTCTTCAATGTATTTCACCAAATTGTTTAACTTTCGTTGTAATCCAATTTTCGTCTGATCAATTAGGATTACGTCATCTGCATATAGAAGTCTTGTAATGGTAGTTTTGCCCATTTTCGGAGGGAAGCTCCTGACTTTAGCTTCAGACTGTTGTAAATCTCCCAAAAATGCAATAAATAGGGCTGGTGCCAGGGGGCAGCCCTGTTTAACCCCTCTGTTTACCTTGATTTCTTCAGATAATGTTCCTTGCTGGCTTAGTTTCACTCTTATGGTGTTTTGTGAGTGTAGCGCTTTGATTGGATCAAGCACCGATTGGGGGCAATTCCAGGAGTGTAATTTAGTCCACAGCATATTTCAATCAATTTTGTCGAATGCTTTGCATAGATCAATGAAAGCTAGGTGAATCTTTGGGGCCCCTTCCTTCACCTTCCTTCAGCTTTGCTTTCAAGATGTTGATGATCATGATGTTGATTGATGTACTGCCATTTTTTTAGAAACCCGTTTGGAGATTGTCTTTTGACGGGTCGCTTTTTTCCCAGGCTCTGAAGTGATCCAGGAGAAGGGTTGCGTAGATTTTACCTATGATATCGAGCAAAGTGATTGGCCTGTAGTTTTCCGGATCTTCACGGATCCCCTTCTTGTAGATCGGCATGATGACTGCTTTCTGCCATGTCTCTGGAATTTGTTGTTTTATCTCACATTCATCGAAGATCATGCTGATCACAATCGACCACTCTTTGGGGAACTGTTTGAGGATAACGTTAGTCAGCCCGTCAGGTCCTGGAGCTCTAGATGTTTTTAGCTTCTTGATTTTTGTTTCAATGTCTTCAGGGTTCGACAGGTTCACCCAGGTGGATTTTGGGTTACACTCCATCATAGAAGGTGGTTCTTTTAGCTCTTCGAATTCCGTCGTTAGATAATTTATCCATTTTGCCTCCGAGACTGCATTGCTCTGCGTCGTACTACGTGTTGTAGATGAACTTTTTATCAGTGACCAGAATTCACTTGATTTCTTGGATGCTAATCTTTTCATCATCTCTTCAGCAACGTGTTGGTATTGGATTGCCCTATGTTGTTTCCGCCAACTGTTGTACCTTTTTATTTCTAGGTGCCATTTCGCCCAGTCGTTGTTGGTACTTGTCTTTGTTGCTCTTCTTTTTAAGCGCCTCCCCAGTTTTCTTTGTTCAACCAGTGCTTTGTTGTTGGCTGGTCAGAATTTGAGCATCTTCCCCAGCGGTTTGCTGTATGCCAGTAGTAACGGTAGATAATTAGGTATTTCATCTATCATGTTTAGCATGTTGGACAAGACTTTCTGATCCCATGAGTTTTCGATTTTCAGAATGTCGGCTTCTGTTAGATGTAACTGTGTTCGTTGGGTATTTACTTCCGTTGCGAGTTGGTTTCCAGTTTTTACAGGTCTTATTCCTTGCCATGTGCATATCAGTAAATTATGATCGATGTTATTGGTTCTTTGGACTTGAAAGCTCTCAATACTCTCTATTAAACCTGCTGAGATGCATATAAAGTCTAATGTTGCTTTTGACGCCCCGTGTTCCCAGGTTGGGATGTTCATTTGGTTTGTGAAAAGTGCACCTATGTTTTGGATGTTTCTTGAGCTGATGAGGTCGTTCCATGCTTTCCAACGCTCCATGGTTGAGTCCGATGCCATGGGCCGTTGGTTGCTGGTGGGCTTTGCCCATGATAGATTGTTGCAGTTTGCGTTGAGATCTCCGCAGATGATGATTTCGATCTCTTCAAACTCTTCATATAGCTGGTCAATAGTAGCGCTCATATTTGAGCAAAATGATTTAGTCAACATGTGCTGCGGGTTCCAATAGCAGATTGTTACTAGAAGGTTTGAGTGACCTCCTTCCTTCTTTGTGTCACGTTGGGACCAAGTTGTCACGATCACCAGCATTTCATAGGCTTCATAACACTTTCGTGGTTCAGCAAGGCCCAGTCCCATTTTGATCGCTGTTAATAAACCCGCTGACGTTCTTCCTAACAGCCCTTTCACAGCTGATGATATTTCAATGGAGAAGCCATCAAGTGTTGGTTTGACCATCAGCCACCTCTCTTGTAAACATAAAATGTCAAATCTGCCTAGGTTCACATCTCCAGCCATCGTTAAATGTGTGTGGCCTCTCGTGTTCCGAGATCCCAGGATAAAATTCTCCTTGTCGGACCACTCCTCTCCACTAGCTGCTGCGATGGGGTTGTCGAGGGCCGGCCCTGTTTGCTGCTATTTGTTGCTTTTCTTATTCCACGTCGATGTAAACCAATAACAGGGGCCTTTCATGTGACCCGATTCAGACGTATTTGCCTTGTATTTTGTCACATCATGTTTCGTAGAAGACTCACTTCGGGGGCGGCGAACAAACCCTTCCGTTCTTTGGCTTCTGGCTGGTCGGCGTCCCTGCTCGAGATGATCAAAGTGGGTTACCCATTTTCTTGCAGTATCAATGACCATGTCACACTCAGTCCTTTCCCGTTTTTTTATTTCTGTCAAGCGAAGGCTCATCTGCTATAATTCTTTGAATGCTGACTGCTCCATTTCCTTGGTTCCTTCTGTTTTTATATGCAGGTAGGCTTTGGCTCTTTTTTTGGTATGGTACGGTTCAACTAACTTGAGGTCTTCAGATCTTAAATGCCTTAGAGAATTAGAGCTCTTCATTATCTGGAGTACTGTTGGTCGATTTAGTGGCAAATGATATTTCTTTGGATCCAATTGTTCTAACTTGAATAAACGGGTCCGATCTTTCTCTGTGTTTTTCGCTTCCACCCTCTCTGTTGGTTGTCTCTGTTTCCTGGCACTACTTGTGGTTCTGGTCCTTTTGGTTAAGACTTTGTGTTGGACCTCGTTCCAATGTCACTGATTTGTCTCAATAGAGTCCCCATTCTTTTTTTGATACACAGGGGTATAATCTTTGGCGCAATGTTCTTTCCCTGTTAGTTTCCAACCTTCTCGGCCACTTTTTTTCGATATCTTGCTCCTTACTTTCCCACTTTGTTATTTCAGCCAAGCGAAAGGCCATCTGCTCAATTTCTTTGAAAGCCGACTGCTCAATGTGTTTAATTCCCTCTGATTTTACATGTAGATATGATTTGGCTGTTTTCCCACTATGGTAAGGTTCTACTAACTTAAGATCTTCACTTCTAAAGTTCCTTAAGGATTTTGTTTTCTTCATTATCTGGACGACTGTTGGTCGGTTTAATATAAGGAACTCTTTTTTTGCATCTTGTTGTTCTAGCTTAAATAAACGAGTATCTTCATTTGTTTTTAGTTGCTGATACTCGGACCTACTTCTCGATCCGGTCCTTGTAGGGGACATTTTATTTTGATCCTCGTTTTGAACTTGTTTTTTTTTCTGGTGCGAATCTCTATTTTGCATTTCTTGACAGAGGACCCGATCTATCTCAAGATGGTCCTGCTCTGTTGTAGCTTTTTTTGCGCCGCCTACATCAATTCTCTCTTCGATCTTTCTCGATGACATATTGTCATCTTTATTAAGTTCGAAGTCGTTGCTTTCCCAGTGTTGAGATAAATTCATTAGGACTGGGTCTGTCATGAACCCCTCCGCTGTTCTTGGAGATCTTGATTTGAGGGCTTCTTCTGGGTGGGCCACATCGGGGGCTATCATCTCTTCTGAGGGAGACCCCGTTTTCTTAAGTATTAGGACCGACTGTACCTTCTTCATCTTTGGCTGGTCTCTGTTTTTGTTTTGAGATGGTTGTCAAGCTTTGCCTCAGGAGCCGTTTCCAGCAAGAGTGTGTTCTTTTTCGCCATCCGCGACCCAGATTCACGTGGAATCTGTGCCGTGGTGGTTTCGCCGTGAAGTCACTCCATGCTTTCTATCTTTCTTTCTAATTCTTTCATTTTGCACTCCCAGGTTCGCTGCTGCGTACTTTTCAGATCTTCTATCGCCGTTATATAACTTTCCATGTGTGACATTTTCGTGATCATGTTTGTCAAAATTGCTCTGTTGTCTCGAATCTCTTCTTTTATAGCTTCGTACAATTTACAAAATGGTGCTAGTACGACTGTCATTGCCGACATAATTTCGATCATGTCAGGCTTCTTGTTTGGGGAGTCTTTCTGCATTCCTGCTGCTATGTCACTTAGGCGGCGATTTTTTTGGTGAGATTTGACTTTTCTCAGATCTTCTTGGAGGTGCCGGTGAATCTGATGCTGAATGTTCCATCAGCAAGCTTTGGTCTTGGTCTATTATTATTCGCCCACTTGAGAATCTTTGCTTCGTTAATTTGATGCCACGCAGTCGCCACTCTCTGTCAGAGATCTTCGCGGACGGCGTTTTGAGTACACCTGTCGCCAAGTGGGGCTTGGTCCATGCAAGCCTCCGTTCCTTTTCACCCAAGGAGGAGCCTCGGCTTTGATCATTTTGAGATTGTTGAATCGAAAGGGCGGCTTCCCTCGTTATCTCTTCCTCGCTTGATTTTTCAGGTGCTGGCTACACCTGTGGCACCGATTTCGTTTTTTTGGAAATGTCATTTGCCTCTTTAGTCTCCAGTACAATGTTGTTTGATAATTGGCCCGGGGCCATTTGACTTGCCCCTCTTATATCTTTTTGATTTATGCTTTGCTCCCTGGTGCTGTTGTTCAAGTTTTTATGGGGTTCAATATCTGCCTCGACTGATTTTGGAGTTTGGCACCAGATTGAGTCTGTTTTTTTCTGCTTTGACCCTGGAGTATGATCATGTGCTACTTCCAACATCTCTGCGTCCGAAACTTAAATCTCCGCAGTCAACTTTCTTTTGTATTGTTGTTTGAAAAACGCCTTTAGGGGGCATGATAGAAGTGGATTGGGTAGGTTTTTGGAGGAGGTGCTTCTCCTTTTAATCACTTTTACAACTTCAATCTTTTTAGGTTTCGTTTATGACTCTTTTAGCTCCTTTACCAATCTTTTGTTTATTGCGTTCCTTTTTGGCTTCGTGGGTTTCAGTTCTTTTTTTGTTTTCATTCTTTTTTTCTTTGATGCTCTCAGTGTTAGCTTTGATTGTTCTCCCTCTGATTCTTTGGTTGAGTTTTCCGGTTCACTCACTATGTCTCTCTCTGAGTTTATGTCACCATCCAAAAACACAATAAAGTTCACGCTTTCACTGTCCAAATCGTTTATTAATGCCTCCGTGTCCTTTTCAGGCTGATTCCCGGTGGCCTCTGGCTTCGCCCCAATCAATGGATTAGAGTCGTTGGACTTATCGGTATAGTGAATCATTGCCTTAATTTTGGTAATCTTCTGTGAGTGTTCTACGTTGTTTGTTTCCGGATCTGGTGTCGCTGTTGTGATTAATTCTTTTGTTTTAAACATAGACTTTGGCTCAGACTGCCTTCGAGCGTCTGGGCTCCTACCCCCCACTGCACAGCCTTCGGGCGCGGTGAACCCGACACTCGGGGCTTTTTTTTCACTGCCCGTCGGCGTAGATGTAGGCGCTGTGCGAGCGCTGACTAGCTTCTCCCGGCTCAACCGTTCTTCCAGGGTCATGGCTGGGGGCTCTACCCATCCTCCACTAGACCCCTCCCCGCCGATGGCGTTCCGCTTAGCTCCAGGCGAGGGCCGTCCTCCGACAGCTCTCACACCGGAGGCACTCGCCTTTCTGGCAGACAGCGGGCTGCTCGTAGCTGCGGGGGAGCAAGGGGGAGGTTTCTCGCTCTCCTCTCCGCTCTCCATTCCACTTCCCCTCGGCTCTCGGTCCGCGCCTTCTGTGGCACACGGGGACGCTCCAGCCTCCGGTCCAGCCTCCGGACCATTGGGGCCCTCTGGGTCCTGCAGCCTCACTTGGGCCAGTTCCAAAGCCGATATCAATGCTGATGGCGAGACCGCCGCCAGCCGTGCGGGTGCCACGGTAGGTTCCAGTTCACTCTCTCTCAATTTAGTGACTTTATCGTTTATACAGCCTTGATTCACTGCATTTTGGGAAGTAGAACCATTAGGTTCTGAGTTCAAAGAGTTCTTAGCTCGTTTACTTGTTGACGTGCCAGTGGTCGGACCCACATCTCCTAACTCCTTACTGCCTTGCACAATAGGCACCATAGGCTTCTGGGAGGATTTCCCTTTTGGTGGGCCCACTTCGGGCTCCATTAGGCTCTTGCTACGCGTCTGCAGCGGACTGCTGCACACTGGCTCTCCACCTCGGCTCCCAGCTCCGCTCACCGCTCTGCGGTGTGTTTGGTCAGATATAGGCACTTCCTACAAAAGGATGTGGACAGGCTTGCTCACTCCTGTAGACTGGCTCTCCACCTCGGCTCCCAGCTCCGCTCAGCTCAAAGCTTCAAAGCCAACTTGGCCATAACGGCAGACCACAGAGTTCTCAACTTTCTCTATTTTCATTCTGTTCCTCTCAATTGCTGTCTTAGAAACGTAAGAACCTGAGAGAACCAAGGTTTGTACGTCTTTTTCAATTTTCCTGTTCTTAAAGGGGCTACTATAGTACATATATCAGTGAAAAGATCTACTCCCCGATTGAAGAATTTGTCAAAATATAGTGATACGTCGATAGAAGCCAAGGCTCAGGTGACTTCTGGTATGGTGATTTGATCCTGTTCTTTGACTTTGCACCATTGACTCAAGAATGTATTATCCATTGACAAATACATTTTATTATGGCAGTGAAAGGAAAACATTCTTGCTGAATGGTCAGAAAGCGTAGTATCCATTGTGCACTAGCACCTTGGCGCATCTCATGTGCTCAATGGTTTTACCAATAAAGATCTCAGACCCAAATAACTGCACAGACTCAAAGAATATGGGAAAGTATTGCTTTATTATCAGCTCAAAAAAGTAGGGAAATTTGGTCAACAACGAATTGTAGTCCATACACTCACATTTAAGTTTCAATAATACAAAGACTTTATACCTCAAGATGAATCATCTATGAGGTCATTCTACATGGCAAACTGTAAAACCTATTGAAGAGAGAGATTGTTAGCAGCACGTAAGCAAAATCCAACTCTGGTGCAGAGAACAATTATCAGTCTTCCACCCACTTTCCCAATTAGTCTATCATCTCACTTCAGTCAGGTCTCAAGCCAAGGCTTCTTCTTTGTAGTTGACCTGGCAGCCTGTTCTGTTCTCTGGGACTTTGAAGGGAGTGTAGGTACACTATTATTTTCATCTGTAGCTTAATGAATAGCTCTTAATTCGACTTCTGAATCACTTGTGAGGAGACCACAATTGTGTCCATTATTCCTTGATATAGCATTCTTGATCTCAGGCCAATAGACTCCTCTTTATTCCTCACACAAAGTTGTTTTTCCAGCCTCTCCTGACTCTGCAGCCTTGGTCTGTCTCTGAGGTAGCTTGATTAGTTTCAACATGAGACTGGCGTCCATCTGTCATGGACGCTTTAGTCACGTTACATTTTCTTCTGTAGCAAGCTTCTATATGTCTCATCTATCTTGTGTGTCTGTGTATGTACATTCACTTTGTCTCTACTCTCTGATCCCTCATGTGCACATGATTTCTGTCCGCATATTCAATTACATGATTCTCTTGTAACTTCAGTTATATCTTCATAATTTAAGTATTTGCATTTCAGTTCAGTGTGTCCTCGTGTCATTCCTTCATGATGTCACTTTGCCCTCGTCCAATTTAACTTAAAGCTCTTCAAAGGTTAGTGGTTCCTGCAAATCTCCCACTACCCTTTCAGTTCGTGGGTGCATTTGATATGGTTGTCTGAGTGCATATCATCTCTCATACACTTGATGTGGTATTGGGACAATAGCTTGTGTCACACATAGGGCTCTCCTATTGCTCTTCCAGTATAACCAATGCGAGGGGGTGGGAGCTAGAGATGGTTTATACATCGGCCCCTCTACACCATAGTTGCACAAGAACCAAGGGCCTTGTATATTTGAGGGAGATAGTTCTAGCAACATTAAATTATGATGTTCTAGAATATCCCAAAGTTCCTTAGAATCTGTAATCAAACGTTTGTTTAATCAGATGTTAAAATTGCTGTGACAAAGAAGTTCTTTATACTTAGTACCTGTCAAACTGAGAAATGAGTCTAACTGTTCCAAAAAGGCCTGCAGGTCTATACCCCAGTAGTATTTTTTATAGAAAATGTGTGGGAAAGCCAGACAATCATATGTCCAATCTGTGTTACAACATTCCAATTTAGCTGTGCCTACATCTGGTACTCCTTCACTGTAATTTGACTTTAAATTTGCCTAGTTTCTGCCCGCCAGGCTTCATTTCGAATTTAGCTGTGCCTACATCTGGTATCCCTTCACTGTAATTTGACTTAAATGTGCTTAATGTTTGCATGTTATTCTGCCATTGCCTGATAATGCGCGTTGTGCAATACCCAGCCTGCTGTGCCATACCTCCTGCACTGTGCCTTATTCACGCTGCTCTGCTCCCTACCTGCCTTGCCCACATTTGATGCAACCCTCAGTATATCTGCTGACCCCAACTTGCTGTGTCGTACATTTGAATCATGAATATGCATACTGCATTGCCCTCTATGCCCACCTTGCTGCAAACCTCAGCATCTGCATTGCCTTTGGCACTTTTGACTTGGATGTGCCCCACTGCCTGATGGCCTAGATTGCTGCTCTGCTACAATTGAATCCTAGTTTCATCCCGTCTGCCTTTGTACACATCCTCAGCCAAGTAGCCCTTATAACCTTTAACCAGCGACTCTTACACAGACTTTGTGCCCTACCACCGCTCCACGCTGGTAACATGTTACCACGGTTGTCTAACCTAAGGTAACGTAAGGTCTATGCTCTCCTTACTCCATACACCACTTTTACTGTGGGTGACTGCCTGGACCCTCTATCTTTTGTCAACTAACTTAGCTGGACCCAATGCCTTGTACACTGCTTCCATGGCTCCCACCTGCAAACTTGATGTTACCTACTCAAGTATTATACCACAACATCTATCTTAATGCCCCGGCCTTATGGCTTGACCATTTCACCAAAAAACCCACACCTAACCATCCTTGTTCTACTGCCCTAAGGAACATTAGACTTGGTTCTAGACTTATGGGCAAAAGGGTCATCCCATGTACCCGAGCCCCAACTGAAAACCCCAACGCTTGGCCTACCCGCACAGACGCCCACCTCACCTACGTCCCCCCACCCTCAGACTAACCTTGCTTCAACAAGCAATGTCGGCCCAATTAAGGCCGCTCTGATCAGCGCAAGGTCCTTAGCTGCCCATGCTCTGGACATTGCTGATCTTATCAAGATGCAAGAACTTGATTTCATCGCCATCTCTGAGACGTGGTTACACCCTGCATCCAGCCCTGCCCTCTCTCTGGCCATTCCCACAGATTACTCCATCATCAGATGTGACCGCACCTCAAGAGGTGGAGGAATTGCATTTATCTATATAAACTCACTAGGACTCAGAACCATCCCAAGCATCAAGGTGGAATCTGCAGTTACTCTCGGTCAAACTTCAACTTTCAGCCAACCAAACTGCCACCACCCACCTAATATACAGACCCCCCGGTCCTCCCACATCCTTTGTGGATGACATCTCTGCCTTAGCACTTGACAAAGCAAAATCTAACTCTCAAACCATCATACTCGGTGACCTCAATCTAGGCTGCCAAGACGATCCCACAGCCCTCGACCTCGCCAACACCCTAACAGACCTAGGATTCACACACCATATACAGGAACCCACCCACATCAAAGGGCGGTCCCTTGATTGGCTCAGTGACACCAACTGCAATATCTGTGTACTCTCAAACGCCCCTTGCTTCTGGTCTGATCACCACATCATCACCTTCAGCATTGAAGCAGCCTCTTTACCCACGCCTCTCGTCGCCCCAGCCACTCTAACAAGAAATAAAAAGAACATAATCACCGAAAAACTTCTCCCCCTCATCCTACCCACCCTTAACAATGCGCCTGACACCTGCTCGGACCCTACCATCCTAGCCGACATTTACAACCAGTCAGTACATGCAGCCATCAACACTATTGCCCCGCTTAAACTTAGGAGACCTTAACAACACGCTCACTTCAACTCGTGGTTTACTCCCCAGCTTAGAGTGTTACCCAAAGAGAAACGTATAGTAGAGTCACGTTGGAAAACCCACCATTCTGACGCCCATAAGGATGGTCTTCTGCTAGCCACCCTTAACTACAAAGAAGCCCTACTCCAGGCTAAAAAAGATTCCTACAACAATCACATTGAGTCAGCCCAGTCTAATACCAAGGAACTTTTCAGAATTCTTAAAGAACTTGAGACACCCACAGTCCCCCCTGACTCGTGTACTAAAGATAGTACTTGGTGCACCAATATTCAGTCAGCACTCCTGGGTAAAATTGACACCCTCCAAACCAAAATCAGAGACAAACAAAAATCCCTACAGTCTGACCAACCACTGTCATCACCCACAACTAATACACGCCATGTTAATCCCTCTCTTGAACCCTTCTCCTTCTCCCCGCTCACCATCCTTGAAGTAGAAGGAATCATAAACAACCTCAAACCTTCCAACTGCCAAGCTGACCCTTGTCCGGCACCTATCATCAAGGAAGCATCTCATGACTTAGCCCCGTTCATCACAGCATTCATAAATGCCTCCTTCAAGACAGGCATTGTCCCGGATAACCTAAAGAATGATTGGGTTATCCCACTTCTTAAAAAACCTTCCCTTGACCCAAATATCCCAACTAATTATATACCAATCACTACGGTCCCGTTCCTGCTTAAGATACTGGATCGCGCAGCCTACCTGCAGATTCAAGACTACCTCAAGTCCAATAATTTCCTGGGGCTAAGACAATCAGGATTCCGTCCTAAACAAGGCACTGAATCAGCCCTGATTGATCTGAAGACTCAGATAGAGACACTAAAGGACAATGGGAAGTTAGCTCTACTCCTTCTCCTGGACCTCTCCGCAGCATTCGATTTGGTCAACCACCAAATACTCTGCCAACACCTTAAATCTGCTGCCCACTTCTCTGATTCTGCTAATGCCTGGATCCACTCATTCCTGAGCAATAGATCCATGAGGGTTTTCTCACCCACAGCATCTGCAGACCCCTCCCCCATTCACTGTGGTGTTCCTCAAGGCTCTTGTGTGTCCCCTACGTTATACAACGTATTTACCAAGCCCCTCTTTGATGTGCTTGACTATCTGGGTGTCTCCTACACTCACTACGCGGATGACACCCAGATACTCATCCCTATCACAGGTGACTACACAGCTGACACCAAAGCCTTGAATGATATCTACTTGGTCATTTAGGCCTGGATGGCACATCACGAACGTTGCCTTAACGACGATAAGACTGAGCTCTTACTACTAGGATCTAGCCATCGTCTTAACAAGTTAGACCAATCTTACAAGTCCTTCATTATCGACGGCAATGTTATCAATGTCTCCAAAGACACCAAAACGCTAGGCGTCTACATTGATTTCACGCTCTCCTTGAATAGACAAACCAAAGCAGTAAGGTCGGCATCTGCCTATAATTGTAAACTCATCACTGCCTGCAGACCCTTTCTAAAATCCATCAACTGTATCACCCTCGCCAGAACACTCATTATGGCCAGAATTGACTACTGTAGCGCTCTTTATTTAGGGACTAGTCAGTCCAACCTTAATAAATTGCAAATGGCACAAAATAATGCCATAAGGGCAGCCTTAAATATCTCAAGACACTCCCATATCTCTACCATTAGATCTGACTTGCGCTGGCTCCCGGTAAAACAATGAATTGCCCTCAAAATGCTAGCCTTGACCCACAAATGCCTGAATAACAACACCCCACCCTACCTCTCCTCTCGCCTTACACTCCACACTTCCGCCAGACCCACTAGATCAGCCCAATCTCACAGCCTCATCTCGCCTATATTCAAACTCCAAAAAGCGGGCGGTGTGAGCTTCCCTGTCCTAGTTTCCAAACTCTGGAACACTCTGCCTACTCCTATCAGAACTGAACCATCGTTCCTATCCTTCAAGAACAACGCAAAAACTTGGCTGTTCTCTCATGAGCTATGAGACTCCCCACTTAGTCCTGCTTCCTGTGTATTCAGGTTATACATACATACACCCCTTATTATCTTGTATTATATTCTGCTTAATGTATTTTGTATAATATTGCTGTATACTGTGTAAACTTACTGTGTATTTAATGATTATTGTAATTTGTCTACAAGAGTATGCACATGGTTGCCCCTGGGCCTGATCTGCACTTTATAAATAAACTAAACTTCAAACCTCAAACTAGGTTTAAGTGTCAGCTGTTCAGGAACACGCTGGAGATAACAGCTATACCTCTGCCTCTCTTAGCAACACAATTAATATATTGTGTTGAATATCCATCAGGTACCAGAGAGTGAAATAAGCCCTGAGAGTTGTCACTGTATCATGTCTCGGTAACAAAGAAAATGTCAAAGTTGTTGTCTTAATTAAATTGTGTAATTCATTTGCATGAGTGACTGCAGACCTCACATTTATCAAAGTGGCTCTCAGTGTGATATTTGATGTAGCTCGAGTTTCACAAGGATTAATGTGTCCACTTTTTTCTAACTTTGAGTTGCAGATTTTATTTAATGCTCAGAGAGTAATATGACCAGAATTACTGTTCAAGTCAATTAAAGATGAGCTATCATAATAAAGTGGAGGCAGGACTAAAAGCAATACTAGTTAGCACATAAAAGCACAACAACATGCACCTTGCCCAAAATCAAGAGTCAGAACTATTCAGATAGTACCTCTTGCAAATCATCGCACCGGCCGCAAACAGGCCTAAACTGTCTTTGCGACAGCGCTTTGCGCTGATGCGTACAAGTGAAGGTCTGTGGCACCTCCTAATGGTATTAAAGTTGTGCACACCACATGTAGCTATGGGTATTGGAGTTCAGACTCCTTGCACAGGTAAAACAGTTGTCCAACAAGATTTCCAACTGTTAAAAACAATGAGAACATTAAAAACAAAAAAGATTAAACAGGCCGCAAAAGTTGCTAATCAAGTTAAAAAAAATGGGCAAACTAAACCGTAAATAAAATGTCTAAATGGTTGCCTGCTGCAGCTAGAACATCACTATAATGTCCAATTCAAAGAGAGTGGTCTGAATCATCGATCACAATGGGCCTTATTTCAAGTTTGGCAGTATTTTGGCGGTAGATCTGCTGAAATACCACCAAACTCGATTATCATAACCGCCATTTGGTATCACGGATTTAATGTGGGATTTTTTAGATACTCGCGGCGATCCGCAAGTCAGGCAACCCACGCGTGCACTCGTACACACATGCACACCAAGAACGCACGCCGGAGACGTGCGATGGCTCCGGTCTCCGGCTGCAACTGCCGGGCACCGCCTTTATTTGTTAACCGCGCATGCGCGAGCCCCTAGAGCCTCGCGCATGCGCACTACGTGTACGTAGTACACAACACTCCTCCTTTTCCCCCAGAAACAGAACAGTTCAACATGAACGCAACATTAACACAAAAACTTGCTTGTCATCATGAACAGGATATGTCTTAGCCGTCTCTGCTAGGGAGCCGGGTCCATGATGAAGTCCCTGAACCTCTGAGGTGGTCTCCGCCCTACCCTGCTCGGGTACCGTGGCGACGCCTCCTCCGGAACTTCTGGCGCCGGCATGTCGGCTACTGGAGGACCCTCTGCCGGTCCTGGCACACTTTCCTGTGCCGGAGCACTCTCCGCTGCCGCGTCATCCTCTGCTGTCTGGATGCGCTTGAAGAACGACACATTCCGTGTAATCGTGCCTCTGGCATTGGCTGCAGTGATCATGGTGCCCTTTACATGAGTTACACCTAGCGGTTGGGTCTCGTATGTTGTCGATAGTTTTCCTTCCGACCTTCGGTTTCGTACTAAGACAGTGTCCCCTACTGCTATTTGCTTCTCGGGTAGCCGTCTCCGTGCCGTTTCTCTCTCGTTTCTGGCCACTCTATCCAGCTGCACCTGCTCGTTGTTTATTACACCCGGGTCTCGCCCTTCGGTCTCTGGTATGAGCCCTCGCGGTATTCTTCTGAAGAGTGCCTCCGCCGGGGCAACTCCCGTGGATCGGTGCGGGGTTGTCCGATACTCCCGGAGAAATTCAAACAAGTTCCTCCGGAGGTCTTCCCCTCCATTTTCGGAAATTCGAAAGACCTTGTTTAGGGTGCGCATGAAACGCTCTACCTCGCCGTTGGCCCTTGGCCATAACGGGGTGACTTTCCGATGCTTTATCCCTTTTTCTTCGCAGTATCTTGCAAAAACTTGCCCCTGGAAGGGTGACCCGTTGTCTGAACACAACTCCACCGGAAAACCATGGGTTGCAAAGATCTTGTCCAGTGCTGCAATGGTGTGATCGCTGGCCGTGGATTCTACGAGTTCCACCTCCGGGTACCGCGACCACTGGTCGGTCACAACCAGGAAGTGCAGTCCTCGACCGGTGGAGCCGAAGTCGGCATGGACCGTCCCCCAGGGCAGTTCACTTCTCGCCATGGACTGTATTGGCGGTCCTCTGTCAGCTGGGCTGGTGGCCTGGCATGGGATGCACGCTCTCACAAACTCTTCGACTCTTTTCTCTAGGTCCGGGAACCAAACCTTCAGTCGGAGACGTGCCTTCATCCTGGTCATTCCTTGGTGTCCATTGTGAGCGAGGTGAAGGACCTTCCCAATGAGAGATCTGGGGATCACAATCCTGTGTCCTCTCAGGAGCAGTCCGTCGGTCGTCACGGACAAATCATGACGTGCGCTCCACAAGGCCTGTAGGTCCTTTTGCACTTCCACGTTCCTCCTGGCGTTGTTCAAGAGGAGGTCCTTCCAGGCGCCTGATGTTACTGCTTCTTTTGCCCTCAGAAACGCCTCGTCAGAGTTAGACTCGTTGGCGATTGCCTCCCTTGAAAGTGCCACAGGCAGTGCCGATTCAACAACCAGATGAATGGAGTCCGCACAACTCGCGACTTCTGTGGTCGCCCCTGACTGCCCTGAACAGGGGTGACGGGACAGGTAGTCAGCGGGGTTGTTGGTTCCTGGGCGGTAGATCAGTCTGACCCCATACTCCATGAGGGACAGCATCCATCTTTCGATCCTCGGTGGTGGCTTGGACGATGCTCCCGCCAGGATGGGCAGTAATGGCTTGTGGTCTGTCACCACGACAACTGGCTTCCCCAAGATGTACAAACGAAAATGCTTGCAGCCCCATAATATCGCGAGGGCCTCACGTTCAATTTGGGAATACCTCCGCTCGGTGCTGGTCAATGCCTTGCTGGCATATGCGATGGGTCTCATCGCTCCCTGTTGATCTGCCTGTAGGAGAACAGCCCCCAGTCCCACGGGACTGGCATCCACCACTATCTCCGATTCCCGGGTTGGGTTAAAGTAAGCCATGGTGTCAAGTTCGGACAGGGCTTCTTTGATGGCTGTGAACGCCCTTTGTTCTTTGCCCGTCCATGCCCAAGCCACGTCCTTCCTGGTGAGGGCACGCAACGGTTCGGAAATAGAGGCCAAGTCCCGGATGAACCGTCCGCAATACGTCACCATGCCTAAAAAACTGCGAACTTCCGCCGGGGACGTGGGTGACGAAGCCTCTCTGATGTCCTTCACCTTCTTCGGGTCAGGGGAAATGCCTCCAGCGTGAAAAATGAATCCGAAGAATTCCAGGCTGTCCCTCATAAACTCGCACTTCTCCTGGTGCAGCGTAAGGCCAAGGTCTTGCAATCTGCGAAAAGTGTCCTCCAGGCGCTTGATGTGTTCCGCCTCTGACCTGGCGAATACAAGAATGTCATCCGACATGTTTATAACCCCTTTTAGCCCCGACAGGGCTCCTCTGATGGAGTTTTGGAATACCTCCGCCGCGGAGGATATCCCAAAACTGAGTCTCTTGTATTGGTATAGTCCTTCATGGGTTGTGAAGGTCGTTATATACCTGGACTCCGGGTGGAGTTCCAGCTGGTGGTACCCTGCTCTCAAGTCCAGCTTGGAGAAGATTCTAGCTCCTTGGAGTTCGCCCACAATGTCGTCCAGAGTTGGCGTGATGTGACGCTCCCTTTTTATAGCCAAGTTGGGCAGTCGCATGTCGACGCAGATTCGCACCGCTTCCGGTTGCTTTGGCTTTGGGGCAACAACGATCGGGGAAACCCAGGGCGTCGGCCCTTCAACCTTCTCTATAATGTCTCGTTCTATTAGGAGTTGAAGTTCCTTTTCCACCTGGGCCCTCAGGTGAAAAGGGATACGGCGATGCTTTAGCGCCGTTGGCCTGACCGACTTGTCGATGTGCAGCCGCACAGGATCCGCCTTGAGTTTTCCTATCCCACTGAAGAGTTCCTGAAAGCGTGCCAGCAGGCCATTCAGGTCCGACAGATATACGGCAAATGTGAAGTGCACCAAGTTAAGTGCTTCCGATGCCGCACAGCTCAGCAAAGAATGCGGGCTCACACTTGTGACGAAAAATCTCGCCTTGATGCTGTTCCCGCCGTGGGACACTGGGGCTATGAACACTCCTTGTATAGGTAGGGGTTCCTCCTCACCAAACGCATATATTTGTGCTCTTGATTGAGAAAGTTTCGGTGGGCCCGCGAGGGCCTTGTAGTGTCTGTCCGCGAGCACGCACACCGACGCCCCCGTGTCGATGAGGACTGGGGTGGGGACTTCCCCAATATTCACGGTGCATGTGGGTTTTCGTCTAGTTCCGGGGCCACTTGCAATGCTGGAGATACAGAAGATTTCACCTTCTTCTTCCTCTTCCTCTTCTTCGGCGATGTTCATGTTCTGTATCTCTTGTTCCAAAGAGGATACGCCCTTCACATTGCGGGCCCCATACCTCATGAACCTCTCTGGTCCCCTGTTGGCTGCTACGGGCACAGTGGCCCTACACATTCTGGCATAGTGTCCGGGGGCCCCACATCTGCCACATGTCCTCGACTTGGCTGGGCACTCACCCCTGTGAGGGAGATCGTACCCACAGTCCGAGCAAGATTGAGACAAGTTCGATCTCGTGGTCCTTTCCTCCGTCTTTGGTGTCCATTTGACCTTCCCCGGCATGAAACGCCTGACAGCGAGCGCTTCCTCCTCCCCTTTGGGGATGCTGGCTGCGTCCATCTTTGATCCTCTGGCCTCCGCCAGTTCGTGCGCCCTTCCCATGTCTAGGATCTGCCGGAGGGTGAGTCCAGGTTCTCTGAGGACTTGCCTCCTGAGTTTTCCAGAGCAGCATCCTTGCAGTAGTTGGTTTCTGACCATTTCCTCTTCATCTGCCCACCTGCAGGAGCTCGCCAGACGCCTCAGACGGGCACAGAATTGGTCTAACGATTCTTCGCTGCGTTGTCTTTCAGCCCCCATAACGAATCTGTCGAAATCGACATTCGCAAGTGGTAGGAAGTGATC
Organism: Ambystoma mexicanum; assembly: GCF_040938575.1. Classification (NCBI taxonomy): domain Eukaryota; kingdom Metazoa; phylum Chordata; class Amphibia; order Caudata; family Ambystomatidae; genus Ambystoma; species Ambystoma mexicanum. Next base: position 1,009,135,097 of record NC_090928.1, on the reverse strand, counting down.
CCTTAGCGCTTGCTTAACTGCGTCGTAAGTTGCCACCGGAATGTCGAGGGAGTCGTATATTTTCTGGACCTCCGTGCCTGCCGAGTACATCATGATGGCAATTTTTGCCTCATCCTCTGTTTCCCCTGAGGCCCTGAACATCATTTCCAGTCTTTTAACCCATGTGAGCCATTTGGGGCCGAGTTTAGATGGTGGGCCTGTAGTGTCGAACTCGGGCATGGGCGCTAGGGTGGTGCGCACCCTGCGTGTTTCCGGGGCGGCGGCACCCTCTTCATCACCCATCTCCCTGGGTACTCACAGTTGGGTCTTGACAGAAGACTGGTGATCCGACTCCAGGCTGTGGCGAAGATCTCCTGTGTTGACCTTTGTCCCTTCTTTTATCACAGCCCTGCTCCTGCTGGGCTGTGAAGTGTCCAAAAATTATCTAGTGTGATGGCTGATGACTCACAGATGGCGCACGAGCACCCAGAACGGGCCGCTACCACCGCGAGTGACGACTTCACTCAAGCGCTCAAAATGGCCGCCGGCTGTTTTCGAGCGGTCCGCGACTGCATCGCGCTCCGTTCGTTCCTGCAGTGACTTTGGAACGAGGTCGCGGGTCGTGTCTCCTCCTCGTCGCCAGTTTTAGATACTCGCGGCGATCCGCAAGTCAGGCAACCCACGCGTGCACTCGTACACACATGCACACCAAGAACGCACGCCGGAGACGTGCGATGGCTCCGGTCTCCGGCTGCAACTGCCGGGCACCGCCTTTATTTGTTAACCGCGCATGCGCGAGCCCCTAGAGCCTCGCGCATGCGCACTACGTGTACGTAGTACACAACAGGATTACAAGTCGTGGAGGACAGTGTAAATACCCATTTTAGGAGTGGATTTTGCAGAATTACAGCAAGCAGATATTTTGCTGCAGTTATTCAAATGACTTTTGGAGGGAAAAGTGGAGGATCTACCTCCAGCTTTTTGCTAGAAGTAAATCCAAGCTCAGAACTCAGCAGTACAGTAAAAACAGCAGTAATTCTGTTACCACCATAAAGTGATGGTAACGGAATAACCACCACTTCTTTTTACCAGACCGCTAACCTCATAATAATGCCCAATGTGCTGCCTGTACTGAAGTCCCAAAACTGCACTGTTCCTCTGACTATTGTTAATTGTCATGGCACAAAGTTAGTTGACAGTAGCAGACAGCACCTTATCTCTAAGCTCCTTCACTTCAATGATTTTCTGACTGTGCAGACACGTGTCATAATGCAAGGCATGGTCAGAGCTGACATGTGAGTGATGTGAGGAAAGCAAGGAGGAGAAAGCAGCTGATATTGTTTGTTTTTTGTTGTGCTGTTATTATATACATGTATATGTATATACATGTCTGTTTGTGTGTGGGTGGGGTGTAACGATTGTGTGTGTGTGGTTGGTTAAATATGGGGATATGGTATGAGGCAGTGCACTGGCCTGTAAAGCTGTATATGGGTACATGATGCAGAAACATGACATAGAATGATTATATTGAGATGAGGACGTGTGTTGGCATGTTTTATAAAGGCTCCAACTATGAGCACAGGTGCTTCATAGCGCCTAAAAAGCAACAGGAATTTGAATTGAACTTTTGCAGGAATTGGAACCGTTTGTATCAGATACAAGCACAGGAATTGGCAAGGGGGAAGAGTATAGATAAATATGAAAACACAGAATACATGAAGGCATAAAGGAATTATTGAATACAATTATGCATGCAGGAGATTGCTGGGACTGAAGGTGATTCACAAAAGATTTCATGGCGACTGGCAGATTATTTCATAGAGAAGCACCTGTTTTATCCAGCATCCGTTTACACAGCCTTTTTATTAAAAGTCTCCAGTAACAGTAGTTATTGCATCAGCGTACATAATATTTCACCAGAAACCAATCTACAGACTTACGGCCTGGTGTTGTGATATGGTCCCATGGTTGAAGACCATGGTTTAGCCTAATTGCCTTGTTCTGTATGATTTGAAGTTGCTGGATATTCTGTTTAAGAAAGGCCCAATAGAAAGCTGTTGCAGTAATCAAGGTGTGGCGAGATATTTGCAGATGGAACTTTGAATCTCTGGTCAAGAGAAGTTGAATTTGTTTTTATTCTGCTCAGGTGTACCCTCTGATTTATCACACCCTAATAGACAACTCCACCCCATAATTTTGGGACAAGATACAGGCTGTATTTGGAGTTAAAATAGCTTGTTTTCCACAGTGCCATAAATGTCTTTACGGTTGAAGGTGTATTATAGCTTGAAATGGGTGTACTGGCTGGATGATAATGCTCTCATACAAGTTAGGTTGTGGCAGAGCTTTTGGAAGTGAGAAGATTTATAAGTCGTTAGTAATAGCAAGTCATGGCATTTGGTTATTTTCCAGCTTTATATTGCAGTACATGAAAACTATTGAGGGGTCAGTTATTTGGTATTTATTTTCGATTGTTAGCTATAAAGCTAATTGGAACCATTGGGATTCCTCACTGTCTTCTCTTTTGTAGTCCATATCCACTATTCAGGTGCTCTTTTTATAAAAAGTTCTTGTGACAACAGACACATACTTTGTCCGGTATTTCAGCACATGTGTTTTGAAATGAAGTTATTTCATTTTTGTATGTGTTTGTAAGGTGGGTGCTGTTTGTGAGGTTTTAACTAATGTTTTCAAAAGGTACTGAATTTTTTAAGTCAACTTCAGTTGCAAAATATTTACTCTGGACCTGTCTGTTTTCTCAAAGGAGTTATTTTGCCATGCCATGTAGGAGAATGCTATTTAGAAGTAGTAGTAATACAGCTTTATTTTGGTGTTAAAACCATAAAAATGGTGGTTTACAATACATAAAAATACATTATACATTGTTATAACACAATAAAACCACCAAACCATTATAGGTTATAATGACTGCATTACTATTCAGACATTTTTAAATAGTAAGGAGAGCACTGGTCGCAACCTTAAAGAATAGTCCTGACAACCACAATTTATAAATATGCCAAATTGAACTATTTCATAACAAACTATTATTGCCCTTGTTTGAGCACTCTTGCCCTTTCTAGTAAGGCTCTATGTATGGAACGCACTGTGCCAAATATGATGCATACACTTTGGGGATTGCGTAAATATAACAACGTTTCTCATGCATGGTGAGTCCCGACTGACATTAAAACTGGCTTCAAATATCTACACAAGCATCAAAGTGTGTTGGGCGATTAACAAGTGCAGTACATTCTCTATGTCAGTCATGCACATGAGCCACATAGCAGACTCTCGAGGCTTCCATGAAAAAGTCACATTTGTGGCCACCAATGTCCCTAGTCTGAAGCAAAAATATGATGATCTTTCATAGGCTGGGCTGATTAGATCGATGTAATCTGTAACATCTTCAGACAATCTATGGATGATGTAGTCAGGAACTGTGGACAATTTCAAGGCATCACATATTAGACCATTTCTTAGCTGGTTGTTAATAGCCTGATTAAGAGACTTATTTCCTACTGCCTGGCATATAGCCGGTTCATCCCCTAAATGGGTCATATTGAGGTTAAATGAGCAATTGTTTACATGGGTAGATCATTTCGAGCTTCTGCCTCCCTCCTAACTCAGAAAGTGTGACAAGACTTCACAATAAGGTTTTTGACCTTCCTGGCTCCACAATCTTATCCAGTATCTTACTGGGTCATACTTTGCTTTGGTCTTCACAGGGAGAACACCAAACTCAAGATATGTTAATGTAACCGGAGTTCCTTTGGGTAATAATAGTAGCTTTTAAAAAAAATGTCTCCCACAGGATTGTATTTTAGTTAAATCCATTTAACCCCATTCTTCTGAGCCACAAAATTCTGCATGGGCTGACTGTTTCTAAAATAAATTACGAGCAGGGGAAACTGCACCACTACCATATCACACAAACAAACTATGTATTGCTCCCTTGTACTTTTCCATACTAATATTATATTTTTGTATTTGGGGCACCCAGCTCCCAAATTCCTGAAACTTAATACCGAAATAATCAAAATGATTCACTTGTTCTAGAGAAACATCGTTAACTCTAAAGCATAATGAACCACACTTAGACAAACGTGGCCTGAAAACCATAACTTTGGATTTCTCAACATTCAGCTCCAATTTCAGATCTCTACATTTAAGCTTGAATGTTGAGAGAGCCTTTTTTATCCTGGTGGAGTTGTGGATATTATTGCTGTATCATCTGCACAAAAGAGGGCCATGCATTTAATAAAGCATTGATCATTTCTTGGATGTAAATGTTAAAAGGCTGGGGTGCCAGGACGCAGCCCTGCCTCACACCCCTACATACATTGAATGCTTTTGTATGCTTAGCCCCCAAACCAAATCAAACCTTTGCTTGGTTTTGGGAGTATAATAAAGATACAATTGAAATGAGCTCTGGGGGTGTTTATAGGACATGCCAAAGTGTGGTCGTCAAGACTGAGTCAAATGTTGTCTTGAGATCCAGAAAGGCAACATACAATTTTGTCTTTAGTAAGGTTACATATATTTGAATTAAAAGAAATAACAAAAAACATTGGTCACCGGTCCCCCTGTTATGCATGAATCCCGCCTTGTGTGTACTTATTGCATGTTTATTATCAGACCAAGACTGTAAATGGCCTAGGATAACCTTAGCAAAAATGTTCCCAGTCACATCTAAAAGAGAGATGGGGCGATAATTGCAGGGTAAGCCCCTTCAACCCATTTTATACAAAGGGATATCTCTGCCTGGACAATGTAGGGGGGAGTATGCCAGTTGAGTGGATAGCATTAAAAAAGAACTGGGACCCACTCAGTTTCTTCATCTTTATAGAGGTCAATAGGAACCAGGTCAGGGCCTGCGGCCTTGCCGTTCTTCATAGTTCTCAGTGCTGTCCCAACTTCAGACATATTCAAATGTAGGTATGGTTGTTCCCCACAAGTTATCAACACCACATTACTCCCATTTGATTCATCTTCTGGTTGGTGGTTTATAAAGATTGATAAAGTGGGACTCCAATTCCTCAGCTTTCAGTTCTTTGTCTACCACCATTTTCCAAAAAAGGGTATTATCCCCATGTTCAAGAGCATTGCGCATAACAGACCATTTACTAAGGGCAAACTCCCTCTTTGATATTTAAATTTTGAAGTTCTAGAGCAGGACCTTTTGCTAAATATAATCTTTGCATATGATTTAATATAGCGGAATGGTGTGTGCTATCATTTGATGTGATGGAACACGCTTTTGCAAGTGGTTCCTGAAATGCAGGCTAATGAATGCCCTCGCAGTCCTGTGTTGAGCACACTGGGCAGGAGTCCATGGTTTGTATGTTTTTATTCTACTTTTGTCTTTTAGTTTCAAATCGTGATTTAGGAATTGTCATGAAGATTTGAGGGATTGTTGGTGTACATTTCATATTGAGCTGCACGTCCATTTGTATACTGGATGGTTTTTTGGGGCAAAAGAAATATTAGGTTGAAAGTTTTTTGGGGAAGTTGTCCCTATAAGTGTTTCTTTTGCCATAATGGTGTCTCCGACTATTTCAAAGCCTCATCCATTATTGTCTATGATAATTGGCTTTCTTTTTTCTTGTTTATACGTGTCTTCATTGAATTATGGTTCTGTGCTGCTTGTGTGAATCCATTCATCGTCACAGAAATATGAAAAGGTATCTCGGTTGCGCATATTTAATAGTACTTTTTGTAATGTATTGATTTATTTAGTTAGTGGTTTCATTCTGTTTAATATTAATATAAACAACTTTCTCTTTAGCAGAAATGCACTGTTAATTAGTGCTTTGAGGATTAGTGTTCTGCTGTAGCTTTTAAGCGAAGATTGTGACTTTGTAGATGTCTTTAAAAGATTGTTATGAAATCTGCAGTGTACATTTTTTTTGTAAAATACATTTTATGGATTGCTTTGCTGTGGCTACGCTAGTATTGGTAGATATACAGGGTAATTCATGGAATAAATGTGCGCCGAAAATGGCCGCTTGCACAGGAAAAAGCGTGCAAGTGATCGTTTTCGCACGCATACATATGTATTCATGGAACACATTGCGCGTGGCTTACCTGGGATCTGCGCTGAATCTGTGCGGGTCCAACACACCACTGTGACACTATGAACGCCTTGCGCGATACAGCCAGCGGGGGCTCACACTGCCCAGCGCGCACACCTAAAAAGGGGGTGGAACACGTGAAATGGGGAACAACAGGAGAAAATGTGGGTGTTATGGGAGAAGCACAGCAGCAAAATCCTCGCAACGCCCACAAATGCGCTAAAAACACATATTCATGGAATCGAACAGGGCTCACCGGGGCTCTGCAAAAGACGCACAAACCCAGAAACACGTATGCCAGGCAAAAGCAGGCAGAAGTACCCCCACGCACCAAAGCCAATGCATAAAAGTGCGCGCAAACAACAAACGCACGTATACGGCTATGATGAATGTACCATTCGCCACAGCAGTGATCATGGGACACCGCAGGAGGAGGAGGAGGATAGCCCGGCCCCACATTTTTTTACCCAGGACCAGCCTTTTTGGGATGCCTGATCACCAGGTCTATGGCAGGTACAGGTTTCCACCCCATATCATCCTAGACCTGGTCACTGAGTGGGAGGATGGCCTCACATTACCCACCCTGTGCTCCCAAGCACAGAGACCCTTGGAAAAGGTGCTCAATGTACTGCATTTTTTGGCCACTGGGTCATTTCAGTGGACAACTGCCATAGATGGGGGCATCTCACGGGTCACGCTACCTACACCAGGTGTTGGCAATCATGGCTGCACGCCCCTCAGTCCACAGGCACATATACATGACCAGAACACCCACAGAAAGGCAGGCCGTGGTCCAGGACTTTTACAGGGTGGCACACTTCCCCAAAGTGCTTGGTGCCATTGATTGCACCCATGTGCCCCTACGTCCACATAGGGCCACTCAGCACATCTATCACAATCGCAAGCACTGGCATTCCATTAACGTGCAGGTTGTATGCAATGCCAAGGGAATCATTACCTCTGTCTATGCCAACTGTCCAGGGGCCACCCATGATAGTTTCATATTCAGAATGTCACCCCTAAACCGGGACCTGGAAGCTGGGAGGCATTGCAACACATGGCTCATTGGTGAGTACAAATGCCTGTGCACATGCATGTATGTCACACACAGACAAATAGACAAACCAAATTAATGACAACTATCATCACCTCCCAGGGGACAGTGCCTACCGTGTAAGCACCTACATGATGACTCCAATACGGAACCACACCACCCCAGGTAAGATACAACGCAGCCCATATTGTAACCATAGTGGACCTTACATTCAGAGTACTAAATTCACGCCTCCGCTCCCTTGACCGCTCTGGTGGACAGCTACTATATGCACCACCAGTAGTGTGCAGGATTATTGTGTCAGCACATGTCCTGCACAATGCTGCAACACAGCATGGCGTACCGGTGGACATGGTGGTACCCCCACATCCCTAACCACATTCACGCCCGCTGCGCATGGGAGCGGAAAGGACATGTGGCGAGACTGCCCGTACCCAGCTTGTCGCCTAATATTTCACTTAAAATCCCACCCCTGCGGAATGCACACATGCCTGGCACATTCCAGGTGACAATCGATGATGACAAAGGGACAATGAACTGTCACTACCTTACCACCCTGAGAATGTGCCCATGGAAGTGCAACAATGTGTGCATCCCTAGTTACTTAAACCAACACAATCCCGTGCAACCAAAAAGCACACATCCAAGATGCAGTATGCCACTAACCCCATGCAAAACAGCACATCCAAATACTGGTATGTCACCTAAACCCTCCCAAAACCCATGTTACCTGGCTGACACACCACACCATGGCATGCAATGTAAAAGGCCAAAGTAAATGCACAACACATGACACAACTGTCACAAAGTGCACTTTGACAAATGGCAGTATGTCCAAAACAATTCCGTCTGACACATCAAAATGAAACTGTACACAGGAACATCCATTTACTAGCATGACATATCATAAACACAAGACCCAACAGTGAAAATGTCAGACAGTCACCAATCACAAAAGCATAAGTGCCTCAATATGACAAAGCCACCACATGGACCCCTTCCATCTTGAGTGGGTCTCTGCTAGCTAAAGGTCACAGGGTAATGCAGACAGCATGAAGGGTATCAATGATGGAGACAGGCAAGGTAATGCATGAAGAGTAACATCATAAAATGCACATTTAACAATATCCAAAGCAAAATGCATGCTAAACATGCACTGGTAAAACAATCATGAATCCCTACAAGGGGTTTATACACAGGGTGGACTTCACACTGGCCACAGAAATGATGCAAGCCCAATGCCTCTGTGTAAGTTACTGCCACACGCTGCCCTCCTTGCAAGCCCATGGAAAGGGAAAGGAGGAGCAGGAGTGGAATATGTGTCCGGACCCACAAGCCACAGGGGTTGGGGGCTCCCTGAGGGTGTGGGCTGCCCACACCACAAGGGACCCCCCAAAACCCATGACCATACCCCACAGGCAGCCCACACCACAAGGGACCCTCCAACACCCATCACCATACCCGCAGTCAGCCCCCATGGGACCATACCCCGCAGGCAGCCCAAACCACAAGGGACCCCCCAACACCCATCACCCACCATACCCACAGGCAGCCTGTGTTTGCGGCTGATGGCAGCACGCACAGCCCTTTCCAAGCAATTTGGATGGCGCGAGCGGGTTACACGATTTTGCGGGGGTACGCGAGGCACTTTTCATGCAATTTGGCTGGCGTGAGTCAGGTATGTGATTTCGCAGGGGGTACGTGAGACCTTTTTCACGTGATTTGACTGGAGTGAGCTGGGTACGCGATTTCACGAGGGTACGCAAGGCACTTTTCACGTGATTTGACTGGTGTGAGCGGGATACGTGATTTTGCAGGGTTAAGCAAGACATTTTTCACACGATTTGACTGGTACGAGCGGGGTACGTGATTTCACGGGGGAAAGCGAGGCCCTTTTCACGTGATTTGGCTGGTGCGAGCGCGGTACGCTCCGATTTTTCACACGATTGTGATGGAGAGGGGCTGTGTGCTGGACCACGGACGGTGCATTTCACTGGCTTTTTCCAGTGCAAGGGCCAGTGTTGGGGGTGTTACTGGCGCAGATGGATGTTCACTGCGCCACGGCTGGTAATGGCTCACGAAATCCATGAATACGTGTTGGGCGCAGATGCTGCTTTGCGCCCCAGCTGGCACACGCGTAGCGCACACTCCTTCCCTCCGCGTGACACTTGCGCTGCTTCTGAGCTAGATTCTATGAATCGTGCTGATAGTGTTAGGCCCATTACTCAGTCTGGTTTTGTTTGTACATGTTTTTTTACCTTTAGATTTTGCAAGAGGGGCCTTAGTTGTTTTAGTGGAGGCTGGTTTAGTTTTGTTGAGTGCGGTTAATAACTGTTTTAGAAAAAAAAATGTAATACATTGTTTTAGCGGAGGATGACAATATGGCTTGTTTTTATTCTTATCTGCTCTATTGTTTTCTTTTTTTTCTCACAGTTGCTTTTTAGTAAGCATTGTGTTTTGCCTGTTGGGAAAAAAGGAAAGTTTGTGTTGAAAATGTTGGAATGTTTATGCATGTATTATACATGGGTGTCTGTGTGATTGTGCAATGGGATGATAGGTGTGGTTGAGAATGTTGTAAGAGAAAGAGGCTTTACAGGTGTGATAGGCTTGGAATAGTGAGTAAGGGAATGTTTATTAATATAGCTCCTATAAACAGGAAATGTTTCAAAGCGCTCAAGGAGGGAAGGAACACAGGGAAAAAGAGTCCTTGAATTGCTGAGACAATAACGGCCTGCACAGGCAGATTAAGTGAATATTATACATTTAACAGTTTAGATACAGCAAATAGGCCTGCTGGTGATTCAGCATTTTTTTCAAGTGCACATTAGGGGGTGAAGACAAGGGAGGGCAGACAGAACGATCTTCATGCTGGGCTGTATAAAGATTGTGCAAGTGCGGGAGACAAAGGGAAGGATAGGGGAACAAGTGCACCCAGTCAGTAGAGGCTGGTGAAGAGCGGAGAGAGAAGCTCTCAAGGTTTTTATTACAAGTGCAGTGGGTTGAAGGGCCTTATGGCAAATGCAGAAAGACGGGCAGTGGTGCTTGGGACCTGTGAGATTCTGAGCTACACCAGGCGGCCAGTCGATAAGCTGTGTGGAAGGAGGGTGAGAAGGAAGAGCAGAGAGCTAGATTAGCAAGGCAGGGTGGGAGAGAAGGAAGAGGAGAAGAGGAAGGTCTTGAGAATTTCAGGATCAAGACAGAGGGTGGCAGGGAGGCTGTTCCAGAGGGAGTGATGATGTCATGGAATAAGTATGGACATGATGTTGTTTTGAGGAAAACAGTGCTTGTTATAATGGTGTGATTTATTGCATAGCTGTGAGGGTTGTGTGGATGTAATGGAAAAGGGGTGAAGAAGTGTGTCTGTGTGTACTAATGTATGTTAGTGATTTGGAATGCAATGAGTTTCAAAGTTGCTGCAAAGGAATTAGGACCTTAAGTGCATAAGGGTATGGAATATTAAGAAAGTACATTCTGACATAGAAGTTGTTGAGAGATAGCCGTGTTAGGTAGTAAGGAATGGGTGGTGTTTTTAATAAAGAACAGTGGTTGATGGGAATAAAAATCAGTGTGAATGTTGCAATATAATGACTAAAGGTGAAATACAATGTTGGTGAGTAGAACAGAATATTCTAGTCTAATATATAGTGAAAGCATGCGGTTACAATTAGAGGAATTAATATGTTATACTCATGTAAATACATTTTAGGATGTGAAGAGTGTTCTTTCTTCAGTAGCTGTTTTCTTCAATCTTCTTTTTTCCTGTAATTGTAAAAGAAAGTTAGTGGAGTACATGTGGTAATGGCAAAGCACTTTTAGTAAGGGAGTTTGGTGTTTATTAAGGTAGTAGAAGTTGTTGGGGAAAGAGTTAATTAAGATGAGTTTTGGGTGGTGTAGTAAAGCATGTTAAGTATGCTGTTAGCAAAATTGGATAATGGCTCTTATTATGATTGAGCTGGTCTGTAATTATAGCTGCCAATAAAAAAATACCAGCAGCTTTTCTGGACCGGATTGTACTCCAAGACCCCTGGCCGGCCCATAGAGCCGAGGTTTGCTCAGAAGTACTTTAAGACGAGATAGCTGCACCTTTGAGATGGATGGGGGTGCAGATTCATTACTCCACCACCAATCAATAAGGACAACTCAGTGGTTTGGCAAAGGGAGTCCGTTTAATGACAGATACAGAAAACAGGGAGTTATGGATATCAGCAGAGATGCGATCATCCTTCTCGCTTCAACTCCAATGAACTTCATACAAGTTGTAACATTTATACTCAAAAATCATCATCATTGACGTGTAAAACTCAAAAGTTAACATGCAATTCTATTGGTTAGGAAAAGGTAACTTTACCATAGGTACTTTATATGTATGGTAACGGAGTGAGGGGATTGGGTAAACACTGTCAGGTGGGCGTTTAAGCCCTTGCTTAAAAAATGACTACTGTAGACGTCACTAAAAGTATAACGTCCCATTGGTTCTACTAACTATATGACCCTAGATTATTTGGTCCAGTGTGATTGGGTTGGCACCAGCCCCATGCATACTTTTCCACTTCGCTTAGCAGCACGCAGAATGGTCGGCCAGGTGCGGGGTGCCCCTTAGTTACCCGGCCTTCCTCCGATTATGGTTACAATCAATCATCACTTTAGTAGCCATGTGTCAATTAGTTCACTGTGGTTGGCCTCGAGACTGCATCTTCTGTCTGGGAAAGTTCGATATCTCCACCAGGTCAGGTGACAAGCATAGGTGTGAACCCTCGCTTCTTCTTGCTCGGCTGGTCACGTGATTCCTACACTGTGAATTTGTTTCTTCTCTCTCTATTTGTGTATTTGATTCTCATTTAGCCCACCACCTGCCTTCGTCTTCTTATCTCACCTTTCAGAGGCAGGATATTCTCAGTTTCAATTAGATGTAGCCACTATTCGCCCCTTTTATTAGTATGACGTTGGCTTTCCTGGCACGAGTTGCCTCTGCCGAATTTCGTTTCAACCGCCTCTTCTCATTTTGCTAGATATGAATCTTTCTCATTTGGCCTGGGTTGATTCTGATTCTTGTGCAAAGTAGAAATACACTTATAATACTGTGCTTCGTTTTGAGGTAGATTTTGTATAATGGTGCTTGCCGCACTATTCTTCTACTAAGCATAGCAAACCGCACTGTTTTCTGAGCTTTCTTGTGGTTCCAAGCCTATTTACAGGTGTAAACTGGTCAAATGTCTTCATCTTGCTTACAGCTTTAACTTCTTTGCATTTTGCCATAGTCCTTTCACTTTAGGTTCACGATATCCTTATTAGTGGCGTTTCGTCTCTTTGCATCATTCTTGGGTCATTAGTTCTTCTATCTGCAAGTCAGTATTGGCCCTTGTGACATCACCATTCATCTTCCATTAAGACCTTTTTAGTTTCTTCCAGGATTGTATTTAGGCAATCTTCATTTCGTTTCATTTGTTGGTAGGGTTTACTTAATGGATTCCTTACTGCCCATGGTTTTCTTGGTATTGGTACTTCAATAGGTGCTTTTCTTCTGATAGGCACTGTGCAGAGCCCTACTGCGGCTCTCTGCTGGTTTATTTGCTCATCATACATCACATATTTTGGTGCGAACGTTCCTGGTACTTCAAAATGGACGATTGGAGTGCAGGCTTTATTTGGGACCTCCTCTACACTCCCCGATCTGGGTGATTCATCGACCACTTTCACTTCCATCTTTGGATTCATCTTACTCGGTTCTTCTGTATTCATCTTCACTCCATCGCCTGGGTTCATTCCCTCTTCTCGATCTATACATGATGGTTTGAAGAAGTGTCTCTTCTTTATTACTCCTTTCAGGCTTCCTGTGGTCCTTACATGTTCATCTTTATTCCATGTCATTAGTTGACATTGTCCATTTGGGCTGCAGTAAACCCATCTTCCCACATAGTTTCAATGTTTCCTGGGGTAGAGAAACTTTTTTACCTCTGGTGCGTGAATGCTGGCCTTCACAAAGTCTCTTATTTCTTCATCAGTCAGGTCATTAGGCTTCCATCCTGGCTTGACATCAATCATGATCTTCATCGATATGGCTTTTTTCGCAGTCTTCTGACATTGAGAGATTATTATCTTGATAACACAAAAGCCTAGTAATATGATCACTAGCAGGGCTCCCAGGAACTTGAATGCATTGTTACGCTCACCTGGACCCAACAGGGGTGTCGATCGGACCCGGACAGCTGCGGTCTCCGTCAACGTGATGCGTAGTGCAGAGATGACTGTCTGGACTGGCCCGCCTAGTCTTGCCTGCTGGACCCGAAGAAGTATTTTCCTGCAAGTGGAGATAGGGATTAGCCACATGTGGGTTTTAGTGATGGCCTCCCAACTGTTCTCGCTCTCCCCCACTAATCACCTCCGATATCCCCTTAGTAACCTCACCTCATATTTGTAAAAGATGAGCTCTCCATCCTGCGTGTCTTGCAGGGGCGCGTAGATACCAGTTACTTCACTGGTTTGAAGGCGTTGGGAGAGTTCCGGTAAGCATTGACTCTGAAGTCCCAGGCGGGATTGGTAAGTATCAAGTTCAAAGAGTTCAATGTGCCCGATGTTCACTCTTGTCCCCTTCCTTCCTTAAGTTGCAACTGAGTTTGTGAGAAGAAGGTCTCGTAGCTGCTGCTGGCGTTCAGGTAAGAGTCTGTGTTACCCAACGCTGTCCGGTAACTAATGCATGCGTTAATGTGTTGTTTTTCTCCCTCTTTACAGATGCGGCATATGAAGATATGGAGAATAATACCGCCGGTGGTAAATCAGGTAAGTCTATGGTGGTAAGAGGTATTTGTTAATTCCCTTGGCTCACCTTGTTATTCTTGTGCCCCTAGCTGCCGGAGTACAGCGAAGAAATGATGGAGACAGTGCCGGATCGAAAGATGCTGTGAGAACTGGTGAGTATGGTGCCGTGCTGGTGAAGCGACGCATGCAGGACTGATGTACTTTCCACGTCGGGAGATGAAATGGATCCGGAATCAGGTGAGGAATTTGAAATAAGTTTGTTTTCTAACCTTGTCCTTTTCTTCCTCTTTATTCTAGGAGCTCCAGATTCGAGGCGGGCGTGGCAGAAGACTGGATGCTGGCTGCAGGCACGCGGGCGTGGCAGAAGACTGGATGCTGGCTGCAGGCACGGTGAGAGTCACGCTGCTGGATGCAGAATAACACGAAGCATGTGCTGCTGTTCGGGCGTGGTTTAAATAGCCTCCAAAGTAGTCCCAGGAAAGAAGTTCCCCAGGACCACACCCAAGTAAAAAATAGTCACTGTAGTAAAATAGTCCCATCCAGGCCTCACGTTGGCTTGGATTTATTTGCAGCATGGTCTGCATTAGGTAAGTAATGTCTATGAGCCTGGCGCCTATGGCGCCAGGACTGATTTTTATTATGAGCCTGGTGCCTACGGCGCCAGGACTGAACCCAGACAGCCCCTAGCTGGGGCTGCTGGGGTTTTTGTAAATGTCTGGATACCTGCTCCCGAAGCTGATGGGCTTGATCCGGATGCCCGGGGGTAGGCATCATGACAGAACTCCCCCCCCAAGGCCACTCCTAAAGTTGTTCTTCCCCTTGGCCCTGGTTTGTCTGGGAAGTTCTGATGGAATTTCTTCACCAACCAAGGTGCATGAACGTGGTCACTAGGCTCCCATGACCTTTCCTGTGGTCCGTAACCTTTCCAGTCGATTAAATAAAAAAGTCTTGATTTAACCAACTTAGAGTCCAGGATATTCTTTACCTCGAATTCAGGTTCTCCATCTATTAGGATGGAGTCAGGTGGTTTGGCAAGTCTTTTCCCGGGTTGAACTGGTTTCAGAAGTTAAACATGAAAGACAGGATGGATCTGCATATTAGAAGGTAATTCCAACTTGACGGCCACCGGGTTGATAATGGCCTTAATAGTGTAAGGTCCCAAATACCTAAGATTAAAAGTCTGAGTTCCTTTTAGAGGTATGTGTTTTGTAGCCAGCCAAACTTGATCCCCAATCTGATATCGTGGAGCATCGCTTCTATGTTGATCAGAATTTTTCTTATATTTCTCTTTCGCTTGTTTCAAATGTTCTGTTGCCTCCTTAAAGGCTTGTGTAATAGTAGAGTGTAAATGACTAACTGCAGTCATTTCTAAGTGCTGAAGCGAATCGAGTTCTGAGGTTCGAGGGTGATGTCCGTATATGGTATAGAAGGGGCTTTGTCCGGTTCCAGAATTGACTGAGTTATTGTATGCATATTTGGAAATCCATAAAATATCCTTCCAATTGCTTTCGGTCTGGTGCAGCATGCAACATAGGTACTGTTCAAGGGTCTGGTTGGTCCTCTCCATCTGACCATCGGTCTGGGGATGGTGACTGGTTGATAACCTCACATCAATTTGCGCCAATTGACAACATTTCTTCCAAAATTGTGAAATGAATTGACTGCCTCGGTCAGAGACCAATACGGAAGGAAATCTGTGTATTCGAACAATGTTTTCGAGGAACTCCTTGGCCAAAATTGAAGCGGAAGGTAATCCTTTTAAAGGAATAAAGTGGGCCATCTTGGAAAAAAAGATCCACAATAACTAGGATGGTGTTAAATCCATTACATGGAGGTAGATCTGTAATAAAGTCTAAAGACAAGATGTGCCATGGTGTAGGTGGAATATCCAAAGGTTGTAAAAGGCCAGCGGGTTTTTTCTTCTGGCTTTTGTTTTGGGCGCAAATGCCACAAGACATCACAAATGACTTTACGTCTTTTCGCCCAGTGTGCCACCAGAACTGTCTCTTAATTTTCGTTTCAGTTTTTGCGATACCTGGGTGCCCTTCCATCAGGGTGTCATGGTAATTTGAGATCACTAGTTCTTGTATTTCCTTGTGTGGTAGAAATAGTCGTCCTTGATAGTAAGGTAGGTCATTGAAGACTGAGTAGTCCGGGCCTTTCTTTACCCAGTCCTGCAGGGTTTCTGGATCGAAGAGTTGTTGGATTTTTGAATGAATATCTTCTAGTGTCTGTTGAGTAGTTATGCCAAGAATTCTTTGCTCAGGAATTATTGACACCGGTTCCGGGTTTGCATATGCTTCTCCCATCCCTATTCGGGATAAGGCATCTGCTTTGCCATTTTTGCGGCCTAGTCGATAAGTGATCACGTAATCGAATTCGGCAAAGAACAATGCCCATCGAAGTTGTCGCGATGATTGGGCTTTGGCTGTTTTTAAATACTGCAGGTTCCGGTGATCAGTGATTACGGTAATGGTATGCCTGGTACCAAGAAGGTAGTGCCGCCAAGCCTTAAAGGCAGATTTGATAGCTAATAGCTCTTTATCGGTAATCGCATAGTTTAACTCAGGTGCTGAGAACTTTCTGGACCAAAACGCTACTGGGTGAAGTTGACCAGTTTCAAGATCCTTCTGGGACAGGACAGCTCCCATGGCTAAACTGGATGCAGCAGTTTCTACTATGTATGGAAGCTCAGGGCATGGATGCTTTAAGACAGGTGCTGATATGAATTTCACTTTCAGCTCTTGGAAGGCCTTTTCAGCCTCTTCGGTCCACGAGAAGCGTTTGTTTTTTCGCAAAAGTGCTGTGATGGGGTGTACAACATGGGAGAAGTCCGGAATTAATCTGCGGTAGAAATTAGCAAATCCGAGCATGCTTTGTACCCCTTTGACTGAACTGGGTGATGGCCACTTGAGAATTGCGTCCACCTTTCGAGAGTCCATTCGGACTCCCTTTGGAGTCAGGATAAATCCAAGAAATTCAACTTCCGTAGCATGAAAAACACATTTTTCCAATTTTGCATATACCTTGTGCTGGCGTAGTTTCTCAAGGACTGCACGCACGTGCTTAACATGGTCTGATTCTGAGAAGGAGTACACTAGAATATCATTTATGTATACGACGACACAGACGTCAATGAGTTCATGAAGGACATCGTTCATAAAATACTTGAAGGCTGCTGGTGCATTGCACAACCCGAAGGGCATCACCTGATATTCGAATAATCCGTACTTGGTGCGAAAGGCAGTCTTCCATTCGTTGCCTTTCTTGACACGTACCAGATGATATGCCCCTCGGAGATCTAATTTAGTGTAGATACAAGCATCCTTTACTTGGTCTAGTAATTCAGGGATGAGAGGCAATGGGTATCGTTTTTTTACCGTAATCTGATTTAATGCGCGGTAATCTATGTACGTTCTAAGGTCACCTTCCTTTTTTGGCACGAAGAATAAAGCTGAGGATGCAGGAGACTTGGAAGGACGAATAAAGCCATTAGCAAGGTATTGGTCCAAGTATTGCCGTAGGTGAAGATTTTCTGGTTCCGTGAGGGCGTAGATTCTACTGCATGGGGGTTGTGCACCGGGTAAGAGGTCGATTTGACAATCGTATGATCTGTGAGGAGGTAATGTATTGGCCTGTTCTTTTTGAAAAACATCCTGAAATTCTTGGTATTCCTGAGGTAACTGCACGATTGGGTTAACAACTGTAGCCAAGCCTATGTTCAAAGTTTTCTCCGGGTAACAGGTGTGTGCACAATCCGGGAAGGTTATTCTCTTCTCTCGCCATTCCATGCAAGGATTATGTGTTTGCAACCATGGCATCCCCAGTATTATCTGGAACTGTGGGGCTTTGATTAGATCAAACACAATAGTCTCTCGATGCCCATCTTGACTCAACAGTGTCATCTCTGTAGTGGAATGAGTTACAGGCCCTGAGGCAATCTCAGTTCCATCAACTGTGGTGATGACATCCGAAGTGGTCTTTTTGCAAAGAGGTAGATTCATCCTTGACACCAATTTGTGGTCCATATAGTTTCCTACGGCCCCGTTATCTTTGTATGCCCTTACTGCGTGCATACGTGATGGCTGCCTGGGATCAAGTAGGACCATTGGGATGATCAGATGCGAGGTCTAAGTGTCCTTCCTTAAGCTCGGCAAGCGGACCTCTATGCTTGTCGGGCATGGTCGTTTCCTTAATCAGGCTCTATCTGGCTTTTATCAGCAACTCCTACCACCTTCTTGGGTGGTTTTGTAGGGCAATCCCGTAGAAAATGTTGTGAGGTTCCACAGTACAGACACAACTGCATCTGTCGTCTTATTTCTCTTTCCTTTTGAGTTAAGGGTCCTTTAACCCCCCCGATCTGCATAGGTTCAGATGCATCTGTTCCTTTGGGGGCAACGTTGGGTTTAACCAATACCTGTTCTCGAACTTAGCTCGATATGTCTTTCGATTCTGAAGTCGGTGGTCTAGCTGGAGCACTAATTCTATAAATTCTGTGCAATCCTGAGGTGGGTTCACAACTTGAGCCAAGACGTCTTTTAGTTCTCCCCGAAGTCCACGATGAAACAATGTAATTCGTTTTTCCTCCGGCCACCCGGTTTCCACCACCAACCTATTGAAGGTTGCAATATAGTTTAGCAGATCCTGGTTACCCTGTCATAAGGATAAAAGTTTGTTGTCCAGGGTTTGACCCTGTGAGTGTCTGGCGAATAGTCCTTCCATGCTCCTTTGAAAACCCTGAATATCCCGGAGAAGAGGATCATCCTGGTTGACTAACGGAATGGACCAATCCGCTGCGCTGCCACTAAGATATGACAATACAAAGGCTAATTTGGCTTGGTCATTTGTAAAGGCTCCCGGTCTGCATAAAAAGTGCAAGCGGCATTGGTTCATAAACACGGCAAACCTTTTGGGGTCCCCAGCAAAACGTTCGGGTGGAGCTAACGAAATATTTCCTGGTAAAACCACTTGCACAGGATTGCTTGATGAAACGGGGGTTGGTTTTCCCCCATATCCAGGTACGGGCGTTTGCCCAGCTTGGTTTTGCAGTAGTTGCCTAGCCAGATCATCAGTGCGCTCCTTTGAGACAATCAGTTCTCTCCTGAGGGCCTTAGTCTCTTGGTGAGCAGAATGTACTTCCGCCCTAAATTCCCCCAATAATTGGGCCAGTTGGGCGGATTCCGAGGTTTCCATAACACCCGGGTGGGTATTTTTAGAAAGGCTTTGTGTTTTGTTACGCTCACCTGGACCCAACAAGGGTGTCGATCGGACCCGGACAGCTGCGGTCTCCGTCAACGTGATGCGTAGTGCAGAGATGACTGTCTGGACTGGCCCGCCTAGTCTTGTCTGCTGGACCCGAAGAAGTATTTTCCTGCAAGTGGAGGCAGGGATTAGCCACCTGTGGGTTTTAGTGATGGCCTCCCAAATGTTCTTGCTCTCCCCCACTAATCACCTCCGATATCCCCTTAGTAACCTCACCTTATGTTTGTAAAAGATGAGCTCTCCATCCTGCGTGTCTTGCAGGGGTGCGTAGATACCAGTTACTTCACTGATTTGAAGGCGTTGGGAGAGTTCCGGTAAGCATTGACTCTGAAGTCTCAGGCGGGATTGCTAAGTATCAAGTTCAAAGAGTTCAATGTGCCCGATGTTCACTCTTGTCCCCTTCCTTCCTTAAGTTGCAACTGAGTTTGTGAGAAGAAGGTCTCGTAGCTGCTGCTGGCGTTCAGGTAAGAGTCTGTGTTACCCAACTCTGTCCGGTAACTAATGCATGCGTTAACGTGTTGTTTTTCTCCCTCTTTACAGATGTGGCATATGAAGATATGGAGAATAATACCGCCGGTGGTAAATCAGGTAAGTCTATGGTAGTAAGAGGTATTTGTTGATTCCCTTGGCTCACCTTGTTATTCTTTTGCCCCTAGGTGCCGGAGTACGGCGAAGAAATGATGGAGACAGTGCTGGATCGAAAGATGCTGTGAGAACTGGTGAGTATGGCGCCGTGCTGGAGCTGGCGAAGCGACGCGTGCAGGACTGATGTACTTTCCAGGTCGGGAGATGAAATGGATCCGGAATCAGGTGAGGAATTTGAAATAAGTTTGTTTTCTAACCTTGTCCTTTTCTTCCTCTTTATTCTAGGAGCTCCAGATTCGAGGCGGGCGTGGCAGAAGACTGGATGCTGGCTGCAGGCACGCGGGCGTGGCAGAAGACTGGATGCTGGCTGCAGGCACGGTGAGAGTCATGCTGCTGGATGCAGAATAACACGAAGCATGTGCTGCTGTTCGGGCGTGGTTTAAATAGCCTCCAAAGTAGTCCCAGGAAAGAAGTTCCCCAGGACCACACCCAAGTAAAAAAATAGTCACTGTAGTAAAATAGTCCCATCCAGGCCTCACGTTGGCTTGGATTTATTTGCAGCATGGTCTGCATTAGGTAAGTAATGTCTATGAGCCTGGCGCTTATGGCGCCAGGACTGATTTTTATTATGAGCATGGTGCCTACGGTGCCAGGACTGAACCTAGACAGCCCCTAGCTGGGGCTGCTGGGGTTTTTGTAAATGTCTGGATGCCTGCTCCCGGGGCTGATGGGCTTGATCCGGATGCCCGGGGGTAGGCATCATGACATGCATCTGTCATCCATTGTGGGACCCATGAGAATAGTGATCCAAACCAGCTGTCATCATCCACGTCGTCAGTTTCATCAATCATCTGGTTCTGCAGTTTTGTCAGCTTACCTATGGCTTTTGTTAAAGTTCCATTTTCCTCATCGTGAGGAGGTATAAACGTGCAACATGATTCTCTAATTTTTGCACAAACTCCTCCATCCATAGCTGTGATCATGTCAAGCACATATCTGTTCTGGAGAGTCATCAGTCGGATGGCTCTTAACTCTTCCTTAATCGCATTGAATCCTTTTATTGTCGTGTTGATGGTCTGCAGTAACTCCCATCTGGTTATCTGCAACCATTTAGTATTTGCTCCAACTTGGAATCTTGGCATGAAAATAGTTGTGAACAGTGATGAAGTGAGGCTGAACAGCCTATGTTCATATGGGATTGCATGAAAGGCTTCTTCTGATTTGGCAGAGAAGTAATTCTCTCTCTTCATCTGAGTTAGCAGTTCCACAGATCTCCTTTTCCTCAGGTGAATATCTGCTTTCAGGAAACTGTTAATGTTCAGGTCACTTTTCGGCATCACCAATGCTGGAAGTGGACGATCACTATTGTGCATATAACTCCCCAGTTTTTCGGCAGTCTGATGTATGCTTTGGATCCACATGCCCAATAATGATCCATAATTACTGCAGTTCTGTGCACCATTCCTGGAGCATCAAAAACTTTTTTTCTTGTGCCGTTATTCCTGAAGCAGAATTTTGGGTTTTCTAGTGGCGCTATCTGCAAAGGTCCTCCTCTGTCTTTGACCCATGTCAGTAGTTTTGCAAGCTTTGGCCATAATGGCTTGCATACATTCTGTACAATGTCGATGGTGCCTTAGTAACGACCAGTGACCATCCAGGCTTTACCGATTACTACTCCTTTCTCCCATCCGTTTGGTAAAAGAACTGTTCCCCAAATCTGCATTTGGCATCTGTTTTTCCAACTTTGAGCCTCTTCTCATACCGGATTACATGGTTCCTAGTATGAGCTCTGTTTCTTGTCTTAATGTCTTGAACAAAATCACCTTCATCGGGATAGGCTGTTTCAGTTGCCCATATTAGGGAAGCATCACTGCCCATGAACTGGCCTCTAGTTTTGCACATGGCCACGTGTGAAAGACAGTGTTCTGTTTGGACATCAATTTTTAAAGCTACGAAGATCTTGGACTTCCCCATGCTGTATGGTAGGAGTGCACAAACAAAGCATTCCCTTTCTGAATTTCGTCTTCCAACTTCTTTCATGTGCTGGTACCAAATGTTGTTTTCCCAAATGTGCTGTGCTGTCCAGGTAATCGTTTAGTTCGTTGTCATCTCCGTGCATACTCCTCTTGATTCTTAAGGTTTTCATGTAGTTTGCTATTACTAGATCCCTGAATGCATCTGTATGGCCCTTTCTTGCTGGAGGATTCTCAGGTATCTCAGTCCGTGGTGCAGGCCTCCTCATCTGTGCCATTTGAGTGGAGGAAAGTCTGGCAATTCTTTCTATTTCCTCTTGCCTTTTCCTGGCTCTGGCTAATGATGGCCAGATGGATTCTGCTATCAGCTGTGCCCGTGAGATTTTCTTTAAGTTTGTTTTCGTCTCCATCAGTGTCATCTCAGGGGTGTTTATTACTGTTATTTCTGTTGGTTTCTCCTCCAACTCCTCTTGTCTTTCCACAATGTATGTTGTGGAGTTTCTCATAGTATGCAGTCTTTTCTTCTCTGATGTTTTGGATTGTGGTTCTGTAGTCACTGACACTAGGCCTGTTGCATGTGCATTCTGTGTTTGCATGTGTGTGGTTGTCTGTAATCTTGTCACATTCATGCTTTGCCGACCCTGTGTCCGCCTTTCATTTTTGTTTGTTACCACAAGTGTGTGTGTGTCATTGCTAATCACATCCATTTCAAGTTCATTCATTCCACCATCAGATCTTCTACAGGCGGGAATGACTATGTAAGGTCTAGGTGCCCTTGTAGGCTTCATGCGTGCATCTTTTGGTGGGTGCACTGGAATTGGAATGCTTTGTGCAGTAAAACAATCATGAATATAATACACAAATATATTATGCCCCAGTATGTCAGGCGGCAGCATTTACTTCCAGAGAAATATGGACGTCGTTCCTCCTGCGGGAGGATGAGGTTGCTGTTCTGGATTCCCATCTTGATCATTCACCAGAAGGTTAATTCTTACGATACTCCTTTAAACAATATTGTCTTTCGGATTCTTTGTTGTGAGTTTCAGGTGTTACACAATTGTCTCCCCTCTTGTGAATAATGAATTGTCTATTATCTCAGGATACAGTTCTTTTACTAAAATATGGGAAGTGTCAAAATGAAGTGATAATTCAGCAAGTCTTTTTGCTGTGCATGTTCAAAGTAAGTCAGCTCCCAGTCCGTGACCCTGATCTGCTTCCATTCCAAAAACATGTTGCCTTTGTTAATGGAAAATAAGACAGGAAATCTCTGGCAATGCTCTCTCGATCTGTCCATCGGCGGAAAGCTTTTAGCATCTCCTCAGATAGTTCTGCTGATGGTTAGAGAGTTCCACTTGCAGTACTATTCCATGCAAGAGCATGCCCATTTGTGCAATATTGGCTGGATCTCTGATGAATGTGACGACGTCAACATTGATCGGTCTCCCCACTAGCTCTGGAAAATCAGTGACTAAACGAAAGAAAACGTTGTGTGCCAATCTACTGTCTTCTGGTGACAGGGACATCTGTCCTGTTTTGCTGATGTTCAGGACTGTATGCTTTCACTTCAATGTAACAATGTCTGCACTGTCCGTTTGCGTGGAGTGAAACTAAGATCACAATGTTATTTAGGAGTGTGCTCACACGTTCTGTATTCACTGGATTTTGGAGAAACATGAGTGTGTTTGTCGTTCTTCCGACAAGATTTGGACAGTCTTCAATTATTTGAAAGAACAAAGTATTTCCAAGCTCATTTACTTCCTTCTCTGCTTGGGACATTTGGCTTCTCCTCGCTGTATTCAGGAAGTAGGAGAAATTGTTTGGCAATTACAGTAAGCAATCTTCTTATTGTCTTTTTGTTTTCGGGATCTTGAAGAAAGTCAGTGACACTGGTGAGTCTCCTCATCAATGACGGGTATGATCTTAGCACTAGATTAAAATATCTTAGCACATCTTTAGTGATGTCATTACTGTGGGACACCATAAGTGATTTGAATATGGTCTCGGTGTGGAATGAGTCTGGATACTGTATTTTCTTCCAATGTATGTGTCCTCGATCAAAATGTGGCATGTTATTATCTCATCACAGTTTTAATGTGTCTTGATCCAAAGTTCAAGTTCAACAGACTATGTTGTGGCTTATAAATGCAATTCTCTTCTTCAGCCTGCAACTAGGATGCACAGAGTGTCCTTCGTTTATGTCCTTATCCCCTTTTTGGCAAAGAATTATTTGTCTTTGTCTGGCTGGTCATGCATCCTTTTTCTTCATCATGTTGGGGTGCAGGCAGGGGGCCTTCTTCGATGCAGGGTTTGATATCGCCCAGAAAAATCCAAGCTCTCCTGCCTTGTAGTTTCACTGTGGAAGGAGTGCAGTCCTCCACTGTAAAGGGTCAGTTAAATCTTGGCTTGTCCCACCTTTTCCTCATATGATTCTTTACAAGGACGGTATCACCAGAGCAAACAGATTGTACAGAAAGTCTGTGAGCTGTGCCTGTAGTAGTATCTCGCTCTGTGTTCTGTGCTGCCCTGCACCCTTTTCGTTGTCACTGCAGCTGGTCTAAAATTACAGTAAGGCAAGATGTCATGCAATTCAGGTAATTTTGCATTTCAGACCCTAAGAATTCTCCTGTAGACTGGGCATCACATCCAGCTCTATCTTGGGGTGTCAGCGGAGTACACTTTCTTCTTCCTGTGGCTATCTCGTGTGGCGTAAGATGATGCTCAGAACCGGGTTGGTTCCTGAGTGCATACAATGCCAAAGGAAGGCAGTGCCTTTTTTAGAGTAAGCTTTAACTTGGCTATCCTTTCCTTTAATTAACCATTGAGCTTCTCACAGATCCTGTTACCTTGTGGATGATACGCCGATGAAAACGTGTGCTTTATACCAAGCAGCAAGCTAATCTGTTCGAATGTCTCATTTACAAAGTGAGCTCCATTATCTGATCTCATGACTTCACACACACCTCACTTGGGGAACACTTCTCTCACAAAAACTGTGGCCACACAGGTAGAGTCCAGGTGTGTACATGCACCTGCCTCTATCCATCTAGAGAATGGACACACCACAACAATTAAGTATCTGTACCCATTGCACACTTGAATCATGGTAACATAATTGAGTTGCAAGAGCTGAAAAGGTCCATTTGGCCTGGGGATGACTCCTCTCATTACTTTTAATGTGTGCCCAGTTGTGAAGTGTTGACAGATTATACAGTTCACTATAAAAAATGCAACGTGCTGGGTTAAATTTGGTATGAACCAGTCTTCTGCGAGCATTGCCGCAAGATTCTCTTTTGTCATATGTGCTGGATAATGTAGCTGCTTCAGCGCTAATTTTAACAGGGCTATAGGCATCACCGGTTTACCAGTGCTGTCTTGTTGCCACAAACGGTTAGAGGGGTTTAAAGAACACCTTCGCCGTTTCCATAGATTTTTCTCTTCCTGTGATGCCTCCCCTTGGAGTTCCATCAACTGTGTCTGCCCTAGATTGTTATAGCTTTGAGGTGTAGTTTGTGCAACCATCATTCTCTCATTGGTATGGGTGACTTCCACTTCCATGATCGTCTCATTCTTGGATGCCATACGTTTGGTTTCCGTGTCTGCTGCTTGTTTTCTGTGTGAGCTAAAATCTGTCTCTTATGTGTGGGCAGTGCATTTCACAACCGCTATGCCCACTGTGAGCTGTAGTGCCTTGATCAGCCTGTCCAACAAGGCTGCTTGTTGCACTGGTGTGCCGTCTGCTCGGAGGTAGCCCCTCCTTTTCCAGCACACTAAGCCTGTGGACACTGTTGATGTCACATAGGCAGAGTCACTGCACACCGTTACTTTCTGGTCTGCGTGATTCTCAATGGTGAGTTTCAACACCAATAATTCTGAAGCCTGTGCTTAATGGCAAGATGGTATTTATGCATTAAGGAATACTCGAAATTCTCCATTTCCGGTGTGTTTCATTACAGCGAAGCCTGTATATCTTTGTCCATCATTTTGATCAATTCTTGAAGAACCGTCAATAAAGACACTTTCTCCTCTGCCAAAGCATTTTCTTTCACCCTGGGAATTTCATCATAGAATTCTTCATAGTTCACACAGTCATATATTGTCTCTCCATCAGTGACTGGCTATTCTATAAACATAGCTGGGTTCACTATCTTACATCGGACTACTTTAATTGATGGATTCAATATGATCACCTCATAGGCAGAAGCTCTCTAGGATGCCAACGTGCCCTTTGCTTTCTCTAGAATAGCAAATAGTGAGTGCTCGATGTACAACGTCATTCAGCAACCCATCACAATGGTTGTAGCCTTCTCAATGGCGAACACTGCGGCAGCTAAACTTTGTTGGCACAGTAAATGGCCTCTCATTACTGGGTCCAAATTTCCACTGTAGTATACCAGGGGCTTGTACCCCAATGTGGTTCTCTGTGTGAGCACTGCCGACAAAACACTGCCATTCGTGTGTGAAAACAGGTAAAATTCCTCTGCCTAATTGGGAATCCCTACAACTGGTGCTGCGCAAATAGCTTTCTTTTTTGAGTTCAGCAAATCCTTCCTCCATGGTCTCAGACCATTCAATGTTTTCTTTTGTCACTTGGGCCTGCTTTAGGGCCTGAAGTAAAGGCTTAGTGTCAGAGCAATAGTTGAAGACCCATGCCCTATCATAGTTGCACAGGCCTAAAAAACTCTGCATCTCTTTTATCGTGTGTGGCTTAGCCGTGTTCAGTATGGCTTCAGCCCTTTCTGGGGTCACTCTTTTTCCCTCATGTGAGGTCAACTGGCCTATGTACAGCACTTCTTGTTGACAATATTGTAGCTTTTCCTTGTCAACCTTATATGCTTTCTCAGCCAGTATAGTCAATAGCTGAACAGAATTATGCCTGCATTGCTCCTCTGTCGTGCTGCAGATTAAAATGTCATCCACATATTTCAGGACAACATTTTCCAATGCAATATTGCTCAGGTCCATCTGTAGGAAAATAGAAGGAGACTCACAGTACACCTGGAGAAGCCTCATGCTTTTCAGACGCATCTGTCTGAACATGAATGACGTCAGATCTTGTGAGTCACGGTGCAACGGGATTGAGAAAAATGCATTTTTCAAATCAATCACCGTGAAATATTTGGCCTCAACAGGTGTATTACAAAGAATTGTAGCTGGGTTCAGGACTAGAGTGAATTCGGCCTCAACTTTATTATTTATTGGGCGTAAATCCTGATTTAGCCTCCAAGACCCTCCCTTTGATTTGTTGATTGGATAAACCACATTATTGCATGAAGACTCTGATGTCACTAAGATGCCTTGCTCCATCATAGCCAAAATTGTCTTTAAAATCCCTTCATCTGCCTCTCTGGACATGGGATGTTGTCGGGCTCTTGGTAGAATTGCTCCTGGTTTCAGTTTGATTTTCACTTCTACAACCCCTTTCAATAGGTCTACTTCATAGGGTCCTGTGGTCCACACTGAGACAGGCACCTGGGCCATGTCATCATCAAAATATTCAGGACGGTTTTGTGCCATCATCATTCTCTGAGGCACTTCTCTTTTGATCATTCTCACCCAAAAGGTGAGACTCACTTCTACCATTGTCTCTCCCATATCTCCTTGCTCTTCAAACAGATCGTCATCAGTCACGTCAGTCAATCGATATCCTTCTTCAATGGTGATTACTGCACACCATTGTCGGTATTGTCGTCATAACCATCAATCAAGGCCATTCTCCCTCATACTGCAGCTGTGTGTATCATCAAGGGAAATACTTGTCCCTTCTCCTTGTGCATCAGTATTCTTGTTCTAAATAGAAACTCATCTGGGGTTCTCATGATTTTCTCTGCAAGGCCTGGCAGCCCTGCCATTAGCACACGTATTCCATATGAGAATATTTCTGGCTCTAATGGTATAGCCCTCATGGCTGTGTGTCCTGCGTATGCTCTAATCATTTTGCATATGTTTGAATAGTGCGTTTTGTCATTAAATCTCGACCCAAAATGTTTACCGGGGTCTGTCCATTAATATAATAAAGGCACATGCATTTCACATTCTCCTATAGAGACTGGAAGTGTGTTTGTGAAGGGAACATGACTTGTAGCTCCTGTGAAACTCTGAGTATTTATGACCTCGTCGGACAAGGAAAACTTGCCTTCACATATACACGAGCATGTTGCACCCGTGTCAACTAAGGAATATTCTTTATCCCCTATAAAGACATCCACCCTAGGTTCCCAGTGAGGGTCTGGTGTCCCTGATAGTATAGAACACATCAGGGTTCCCAGTGAGCTGTCCTAATCATTATATAGCTTGTGCCCACCATGTGCTGATGGATTTCGCCCATTTGCAGTGTTATTTCCCATTCCAGGGATCATGGTCTGCCCTGAGCTCATCGTTTGTGACAATTGCAGCAGTGACTGTTGGGACTGCCCTTGTGGAAAACTCACTATATTCTGAGGTTACAAACCTTGTTGCACTCCTGGCGCTTGTTGTTGCACCGTGTGATTTTGTGCAACACCCTGCTGTAAAAATGCAGGTTGATTCACCATGCCTGCTCCTGTCCCTTGGTCGTTCTGCACCATGCCTTGGTTTCTGCATGTGCACGCTAAATGCCCTGTCATCCCACACAGCCAACATACTGGCGGTGGTCGGATCATTTGCCCATTTGACATATCTTGATTACCATGTTGCATATTTTGAAAACTTCTTTGATTATTTTGAAAACCTCCCTGATTGCTCTGCCATCCTCTTCCTCTAAATCCTCTTACCCTTGGGTAAAACCCTGTATTGCCCTGATTATTCTGTTGTGGATTATTTACCTTCTGCATGCTCGGTACAGCTGTGCTAGTTATCATGGCTTCCTCAAGAGCATATTTTGTCAATTTCTTCTCCACCAATTTCGCTTCCTCACACTTCCGGGCAGCTTCCTTTTTGTCTTGTAGTAGCCTGCAATAGTGTGCGATGGTCAGCTGTATTTCTGACCATGACTTAGCCTCGATTCCTACCAATTTCTTGAGCTGTTTCTGTACCAGCGCTGGCAGCCCTTGGCACAATATATGGTAAAACACATGTATAGATTTCTCTCAAGATTCATGAGTCTCGAGTACACATGAGTCTTGAAAATTCTGTATGTAAATTAATGGATCCTCCAGACTCCTTAATTTTACGTGTCATTATAGTTCCCATATCAGAAGTGTCTGGGTAAAGCACTTGTAGTGCCTTCATACTGCAGCTCTGCAATTATTAAATGGAGCTCCGTCATGAGCGGTATTAATTGTGGTCACACCGAGGTAACCTGCCGTTGTCCACACATTGTCTGCTCTCTCACCAAGTATGGCTATTAAGAGACCCTTGATATCCCTTATAGCTAACGTGCTCCCTCCTGTCATTTTTTCTAACTCGAGTATCCATTTTCCAGCTCCAATGTCAGCATTGGAAGCTTGTTTTTCAAATGTTCTCGATCCATGTGTGGCCATGGAATATATTGTGGTCTTGCCAGTAAATTGGGATGAATAGCTCTCTCTCTCTTCTCTCATTGTTCTCCTATCTATTGCAGGGGTAATATTCCTGCATCGCCGCCTGCCTGGCAATGACCTAAGGCTGTTCACATAGGGTGGTGCTGACACTCCCCTCTGACCGTGAGATACTTTTTCGTGTCGGTATGACTGTGTGGCTGACTGTGTGGCTGACTCCGATGCCCTCAGTGTGGACTTGCTAGTGTCCGACCACCTTATCCCTTTCTCCCTTGGGAATCGTCCTTCACTCCTTCTCTCTTCCTCCTTTTCCTCGCGCTCTTCCTTTTCTGAGTCGGTCATTGTCTGTGCCCAACTTGTGTCACTTCTTGTGTCTTCTTTGGTCCTACTTATTTCTAGTCTATCCAGGGATAGTTCTCTATTCCTACTACTTCGGGAAACATCCTCAGTGTCGTACATCTGGGTGCTCTCTGGGCGTTCGTCTTCTCCCTCCCCTTGGGGTATTTGTTCTAATCCCATTTCATCATATATTCTATTGATCGTTGCTCTACTGCTTCTGGTGTCAAAGTCATCCTTGATATCCGCCCTAGATGTGTCTGGTATCGAATCGTACGCAGGGAAGAATTCTTCTATATCTTCCCAATCTTAGTCCTTAGACAACATAGACATTCCAATATGGTGGATATACCACCATACCGAACCATAGAGTTTGTCTGCAGTACATTTAGACTGGTTATCACATGACGCGCAGGTGGCAGGTGGGAGGGGTCCATCACACGGCTTGCGAGGTAATATAAACACAAGAATACACTCGTTGGGAACAACTACAAGCCTGAGGAGGCTCACGAGTCAAGCAGAAAGCGTGGCATTTTTCCACCCGGTGGGGTGAGTGGTGCTTCACTCCTGGTCTGACCAGTTACTGCTGTTGTATGCTTTTTAATATTAATATTGTTTTACACTACTTGTGATTAATAAAGTAATTTTGAACTTAGTAAATGGTTTTGAGTGCTTGGGCATTCCTTGGCTGAAGCTGGAGCTAATGTTTATCTGCTATCCTGCATCTTTACCGAGTATTTTCATAGCGGCCGTGTAGTGGTTAAGTTGCTAAACCCTATAGGAAGACCACTTTTTCGGTGGATCATGACTTTGCTCCCCCTGGAGGAATCCTCACCAAACTTGCAAAAATAGTATATGGCCCGCTCTGAATTTTTTCCGTTTGGTGAGGTTTTGTGCAGGGGGGAAAAGCTATAGCGGGTGTCCCACTTTTTTCTTTCTTCTCCATAGACTGAATTGGCGAAAAGTTTGTGCATGGCTAGAGTCTGAACGGCTGGATGGATTTGTACCAAATTGTGGCATGAGTGGGGCCTTGGGTCAGAAAGTGTGCTTTTGTGTGTTTGGTGGAAATCCAACCAGTACATATTTTTAGTGCCCCCTTGTGACTGTCTTTTTTTAATGTAATGGTTTTGTAGCTTGTACGTCTAAAAAGAATAGTGACATCTGGCTCCGCTCCACGGACCCATTTCCATGTTCGCTCCATTGACAGAAGTCTCATTGGCTTGCAGTATGCCGTGCTGTTGCCAAACTTTGGACCTGGCTGGTGGTTGGCTGGAGGGAAGTTTGCCTAGCCCCTAAGGGATTGTGTGCATGGCTGGGCCTCTTGTACGTAACAGTGTGGCCACTAAAATTAGTCATATCTGGCTCCACTCTGGTGTCCCATTTCCCTGTTCGCTGAGCGGGCAAAATGGATGTGCTTCCACTGCAGTGTGCAGTGAAGTGATGTGCGTCATAAGTTTTCGATAACGCTGGCATGTTATATCCAAGGACAACTCGGCGGTGAAAGGGCCTGGAAAACATACTTTACAGAATCTGGTGGTGTGAAGAAGGGATGGAAATGGTCGGGGGTGAGAAGTGCTTTATCTGATATATCTCATTGGAAGAAGACGGTGGTGTGCCAGCGGTATCAGTGCATAATACGCCAATATGCGCTTACCTCAACAGGAAACAACCTTGTGTGGACATTGCACATCGTCATTATGGTATGAAAGCTCTAGCAGCAATCTCTTTCTGTGATGTGTGGTGTCAGACTGAATTGCAGCAGGGGAGTGCATTCCACATTACATGAACATTAGTATGTCCTCTAGTTGAAAAGGTATGTCCACTGGTTGCAAGTAGGTATCACATTGTTGCTTTGTGTGTGTGGTTTTGCTGCATTGCACACATTGTTTGTTGCATGAGTTTGGTGATTGTTATAACATCCTACAGTTGTCGCTGTATGGGTGGAGATGTTACAGTGAGCAGTCCTGCAGTGTGTCCACTGGGTGCAGTGTTGGAATAGTGTCCATATAGAAGAGCATACAGTTAGACTGGTTCTTGTATGTGCCTGGGTAGTCTGCATTGCACAGATTAGTAAGTGTTGTAGTGCACTATGCAGTATTGGTTCTATGCACGTACAACAGTGCTGGGAGCAGGACCAATGTTTTGTAGATTTTGGTATTTATTTGGAATTAATACAATGCTTTGTGAATGAAAGTGGGAAGCAGTGCCAAACATTGTGGTATGTTTGTGCGTTATGGTAAGTGGAACATGTGTGCCTGCATCCCTGCTTTATGATGTGGCAGTTGGGTAGAAGTGCTGTTCCCTATGTTGCCTTTGTGAATTCTGGCACATGGCTACATGTTCACCTGCATGGCTCTGTTATGTTGTAGTGGGTGTGGACAAGGCCTAAACTGTTGGGTGCATATGCTGATTTTTCCCACCGCAAAGGTGGTTTTCTCAAGCATACCACCAAGAAGAGCATGGGACCATGCCGGTGTAATTTGTCCCCAGCAAGAGGTCGGAAGGTGTTTAATTAACAGAAGCATGTGTCAATTTATGTCCACTGCTGGAATGTTGTCCACCGACTATGACATCATTAATGAGCGAAATTTGCACTGGTTCCATGCAAATGGCATTTTTTACCAACATTGGCAATGCTGTTTTGTTTTACACTGTGCAAAAAGTGTTGAAGGCAATCCTGTAAAAATGTAAGGAGGCAAACATAAGAGAAACGGTTCTTTGTAAGCACGTTAACAAAAATTATAATAATCTTTTCCGAGAGACTAATAAAGACAAAATCCCCTAACCTGTTTCACACTTCTTCCCCTCACACCCCCCTTCCTAGCATGATAATTCAGCGGATTCTGCAGTAGTTTCAGGATTAAACATGCTGCATCGAGCCCTTTTCAGGATGGTAGCCATGGAAATGGGACTGTGGAGGCAAAGGGATTGCTCAATAAGGTTTCTGGTTGTGGTGTGTATGGAAAATCTCTGGCAGAAGGTCTCTTTGTACAGAGAAATGCAGTATACTATGGTGGAAGTGTGCAAGCTAAGGGGCGGGCATCCTGTTTGTAGGCATGCACTATATGTACTTGTTTGAAGTTGGTAACATACCCTTAGTGTTGCTTTTCTGTGATAATTTTTCATATGTTTGCAGTAAGTGGGGTGCTGTGGATTTTTTTTTCGGGAAGTGTACAAGGTACGTGACAATCATCCTGTTGTTATGAATGCATTGTGTGTATAATATCATATGATGTGATATTGTATGATATTCCATTTATACTGCACATATACACACGTTTTTGAAAGTGCGCCGAGGCAAGGGAGTGGAACAGAGGGGAGACAGAGACAACCAACATACTAGACCAGGTGCCACTCAGATTTCCCAAGTGCATGGGTAGGGGGAGGAGAAAGTGCAGTACATGGGAAGAAGAAACAATGACAATAAGTAAAAATATGGCCCGATAGTGGCAAGTGCTAGGATAAGTGGGGGTCAGAAAGAGGGGGGCCATAAATAAGTGACAGAAGGGGAGCCAACCACCAGGAATCTGTCCCCAATCAATTTCAGCCAATCGTCATTCATCAAACAACCAACAGCGCAAGGCAACTCCACAACTGAGATGCAGAATTGGGCTGAGAAAGATCAAGTTGCATGATGATCTGGATGTCATCAGCATAAGAGTATCAGTGGAGGCGGTGAGTGTGGACGAGCTCCACCAGTGGCTGGATGTACACATTGAGTAGGGTGGGATAAAAGACAGACCCCTGGGGCAACCCACTGCTCAAAGGCACAGATGAAGAGCAAAAAGGAGAAAGAGAGAGAGAGATAGAACACAATCAAACAGAAGAAATTCTAACCAAAGTAACACCTGGTCGGCTTGACTCGCCCCAGCCAAACGGTCAAACAGGATGGAGTGATCCATGGTATCGAAGAGCTGGGCTAAAACATCCACAATGTAGACCAACATGCTATGAGTACCACGGCCAGGGTAGAAGCCAGATTTGATAGGATAAAAGAAGTGAGAAGTTTTGAGAAATGAGCTAAAATGCTTCCAATGCTTCAATTAATACAATAAATTCTGCTGCCTGGGCCATATCATGTTTTGACAACCTCATTTGAACTACAACCTCATATTCCCCACCTACAAGGCACATCACTACAGCACATGTGTGTCTCTGGTCAATCTCCTGCCATGTTTATTGCAATACCTGTTGAGGTTACATGCAAG
This sequence comes from Ambystoma mexicanum, assembly GCF_040938575.1. Lineage (NCBI taxonomy): Eukaryota > Metazoa > Chordata > Amphibia > Caudata > Ambystomatidae > Ambystoma > Ambystoma mexicanum. Next base: position 1,009,101,416 of record NC_090928.1, on the reverse strand, counting down.
GGTTACATTCGTCGATGATCCATCAAGGAAGAGGACTGGTCCTTCCGCAGGTGTGACCTCTCTTGCCTCAATAAATCATCTTAAGGACACTTGTATGTAACATAATCATGCACTTCCTCCCCTTACTCAACAGGTATTGCAATAAACATGGCAGGATACTATGCAACACTTCACAATATGAATGGACAGGCTTGACACAATTACTTAATATTTGAAGGCCCTCTGTGTCGTTAGAATGGATTTAGATTGCTCAGGGTTGTGAACACTGCATGCTCTACCTATAATGTCACTGAGCACCCGATAGTGATGGGCAATGATTTTTCAATGGCAAAGGTTGCAGCAGCCAATGCCTGTACACAATTTACCCAGCATCACTGCATCTAATATACCACTGTAGTATGCCTGGGGTTTATATCCCAAAGACATGTGCTGAGACAACACTGTGGCCGTGACCTGGCTGCTGGAGTGTGAAAACAGATACAATTCTTTCATGTTATTAGGGGTTGCCAATACTGGTACATGACATATGACATATGACATTTTTGAGTTCCTGGAAACAGGTTATCTTTTTTCATGTTCATGTTATTGACCCTTGGCATCTCTGTGCTTCTTTGAGACCCTGCCATCCATTTTTTGTGTAGCAGGAATAGTCTAAAATCCTCCATGCTTTAAAATAGTTATGCAAAACCCAAAAATGGTTGCATTTCTTTAGCTGTGGTTGGCTGTGGTGTGTTCTGTATTGCAGCTACTCTTTCTGGGGTTATTATTTTACATGCAAATTATATATTTTTTTTCCGAGTACAGTTCCTTTTTCTGACAGTATTGCATTGTATCTTTATCTACTTTGTATCTGTTGTCTGCAGTGTTGGCAGTGTAATTGGGGCAATTGTCTCAGCTGTGACACCTGCACAGGCGTCGCGCCATAACGGGCAGTAGGAGGTATCATGCCTTACTGCTGTTTATATGTAATGGGGGCCTCTGGTCCACTGGGATATGCGCCTGCATGTTCCAACACTCTTGTGCAAAAGGCCCAGTCTTCCACATGACCAACATGGTCCTGGTTCACCAAATCTCTGCCCCATCCATCCAAATCCTCCTCCCCTACTTCCTCGGCCTCCTTGGAACCCCCCTCTTCATTGTGGATAACCTCCCTAATAACGTGCTTGGTAACTTCGGTTGTCAAGATAACCTTGGCACCCTTCTGTCCACTCTGGTGCCACTCTCATTTCTCCTGGAGCCATTCTCCCTTCTACCTGCTATACAGGTGGGCCTGTAATCACCACTCTTTCTATGCTTGACTTTGCTTATTTCTACTGTACTAGCTTTGCTTCAGCCTGCCACCGCCTGCAATGATATACTATAATTGCCTGAATCTCTGCCCATCCCTTGGCCTCTATCACTCTTACCTTGTCCACATCTTTCTGCACCTCTTTTTGAAGTCCCTTATTTGAGATATGGTAGAATATTGCTATAGTCTTATTGCATGGCTCCCCTGTCTCAGCACTGAACATCTCCTGAATCTGTTAAAGTATTGTGCCGGGAAAACAACACATTTTCAGAAATTTCACGTTATGGCCAAAGAACCACACAGGCTTACTCCTAAGTAAGTTTGTAACTTGGAACAGATGTATTTATTCTGTTGTGACTAATTACAAACTCTGACCTTTTATTAACTAAAGTGTGTTAATTATATACCATATTCAATAGCTACTCCACTATAATGCTGAGCAGCATTGATCATTGAATTCATAGTTTATTCCTATAAATAGTTTATTGTGTAGTGTTAGCGAATGTGAAGTCTTCTTAAATATACATTGATTGTGTTGATTATATGTATTTATAGTTTTTTCATTGCTAATGACATTATTTACCTAAATGGACCTGTTGTACTGTTCAACATATAGGGTAATATTACAGAAACACAGAAACACTGCACCTGTGCAAGTGAAATTAGCATTAGAAGTACACAAACATATTATTGTATTGCATTTTTGCATAATGGGAAAGCACTAGGACTATGGCAAACATTTGCATGGTGCGCAAATGCATTAAAATAATATTGTTTGCACTCGAACAGCTTTCCCATACTGATATTTTATTTTGCCCTGGGTTTAAAGTTTGTCTAATAGCACACATTTGTTTCATACATGAACATGGAATCGTTAATTGCTATTATTTTGGTTATGTGTTTTAAGAACGCAAATTAATACGAATAGATATTATAGTCTCAAAAGCAAAATTAATAAATGAACACTGTTTTCTAATATTTAGCTCCAGAAACATTGCATCCACCTCGAGTGAAGGGACTCAACAGCACATCAATACAGGTTCTCTGGAATTCACCAGAGGAACTGAACGGGCCTTCTCCTATGTACCAATTAGAAAGAATGGACGTGTCATTAAGAACATCACAGCATGAAGAAGTTATGCAGGGGGTTCGTTTCCCAGGTCATGGCTACTATAAATTCCACAGCAGCACACTTCCAGTCAATACAATTTTCACAGGTAAGTGAATTACCCATGACATTGCCTTTCAATATATAGTCTGGAAGAGTATTTGCTAATGTGTTTTTTTTCTAAATGTACATGTGTGTTATTTTAAATAAGAGTTTACCGGCAATGACACATTAGTAAAGCATTATGGAATCTTGCCCAAGATGGAATGTGGGGCATCCAGGTGTGTACTAGCGGTGCATACTCTCTACTCCAATAAAAGAAAATGGGGCCCATTTCCCAATCTGTAAACTAAGACATTCTAAATTAGGTCACCCTAATGTACTACTCTTCACAAGAACAATGTTAGCTTTATTGCTCGAAGTAATTAGAAGAGTATGGGACTGTGTGTAGTTGTGATCTCTGCTGATGTAATACACACTAAAATCGGGCAAGGCATAAAGTGCTCTTATTAATTAGTAATACAATAATTGAAATCATATTTTTTGACCAGGTTGAAAAAGTCAAACGTTTATGAAGCTGATTCAAGAAGGAAATGAGGTTGAACCTACACATGTCAGATTCAATTCTTATCTCATTGAAGCTGAAACTAGCTGGAAAACAAACAGATGTACCTTTTGGTTCAGATTGGCTCAACTCAGTTTGGTCAAAAGGTTTTCGAATGCATTTGTGTGAATTGTAACAAATGGGCTTGAGTCCGTTCAAAAGTTAAGGATGATGAAACTCATTTTCTTCTTTCCAGTCTTGTTACAAGAATGTAACGTGGTACAGGAGAGGTGGAGAGAGAGGTTGCCCCTTGCTACTGAACTGATCAGACACACATGGGGGAAAAGGAGGGAAAGGTGGAGCAGAAAATAAAGATGCATTTTTCTTTCGATTTTGAAATTATTACACAAAAGTAAAAAGAAGGATTTACTATACTGTGTATAATCAAATTGTTTCATTGAAGTAGTGTGCAAGTGGAAGCAGTCATTGCAGTCTCCAGCTTTTTTGACTGAAACTCTTGCAACAACCTGGTTTGGAGTCCTACTTCACTGTCTACTACTTCTGGCTGTGCAGGGGTTAAAAACTCCCAGGACCGCGAAGCGGAGCGAAGTGGTGTGCAAGTGGAAGCAGTCATTGCAGTCTCTAGCCTTTTTGACTGAAACTCTGTGCAACAACCGGGTTTGGAGTCCTACTTCACTGTCTACTACTTCTGGCTGTGCAGGGGTTAAAAACTCCCAGGACGGCGAAGCGGTGTGCAAGTGGAAGTAGTCATTGCAGTCTCCAGCCTTTTTGACTGAAACTCTGTGCAACAACCTGGTTTGGAGTCCTACTTCACTGTCTACTACTTCTGGCTGTGCAGGGGTTAAAAACTCCCAGGACCGCGAAGCGGAGCAAAGTGGTGTGCAAGTGGAAGCGGTCATTGCAGTCTCCAGCCTTTTTGACTGAAACTCTGTGCAACAACCTGGTTTGGAGTCCTATTTCACTGTCTACTACTTCTGGCTGTGAAGGGTTAAAAACTCCCAGGACCGCGAAGCGGAGCCAAGTGGTGTGCAAGTGGAAGCAGTCATTGCAGTCTCCAGCCTTTTTGACTGAAACTCTGTGCAACAACCTTGTTTGGAGTCCTACTTCACTGTCTACTACTTCTGGCTGTGGAGGGGTTAAAAACTCACAGGACCGCGAAGCAGAGCGAAGTGGTGTGCAAGTGGAAGCAGTCATTGCAGTCTCCAGCCTTTTTGACTGAAACTCTGTGCAACAACCTGGTTTGGAGTCCTACTTCACTGTCTACTACTTCTGGCTGTGCAGGGGTTCAAAACTCCCAGGACCGCGAAGTGGTATGCGAGTGGAAGCAGTCATTGCAGTCTCCAGCCTTTTTGATTGAAACTCTGTGCAACAACCTGGTTTGGAGACCTACTTCACTGTCTACTACTTCTGGCTGTGCAGGGGTTAAAAACTCCCAGGACCGCGAAGCGGTCTGCAAGTGGAAGCAGTCATTGCAGTCTCCAGCCTTTTTGACTGAAACTCTGTGCAACAACCTGGTTTGGAGTCCTACTTCACTGTCTACTACTTCTGGCTGTGCAGGGGTTAAAAACTCCCAGGACCGCGAAGCAGAGCGAAGTGGTGTGCAAGTGGAAGCAGTCATTACAGTCTCCAGCCTTTTTGACTGAAACTCTGTGCAACAACCTGGTTTGGAGTCCTACTTCATTGTCTACTACTTCTGGCTGTGCAGGGGTTAAAAACTCCCAGGACCGCGAAGCGGAGCGAAGTGGTGTGCAAGTGGAAGCAGTCATTGCAGTCTCCAGCCTTTTTGACTGAAACTCTGTGCAACAACCTGGTTTGGAGTGCTACTTCACTGTCTACTACTTCTGGCTGTGCAGGGGTTAAAAACTCCCAGGACCGCGAAGCGGAGCGAAGTGGTGTGCAAGTGGAAGCAGTCATTGCAGTCTCCAGTCTTTTTAACTGAAACTCTGTGCAACAACCTGGTTTGTCCTACTTCACTGTCTACTACTTCTGGCTGTGCAGGGGTTAAAAACTCCCAGGACCGCGAAGTGGAGCGAAGTGGTGTGCAAGCGGAAGCAGTCATTGCAGTCTACAGCCTTTTTGACTGAAACTCTGTGCAACAACCTAGTTTGGAGTCCTACTTCACTATCTTCTACTTCTGGCTGTGAAGGGTTAAAAACTCCCAGGACCGCGAAGCGGAGCGAAGTGGTGTGCCAGTGGAAGCAGTCATTGCAGTCTCCAGCCTTTTTGACTGAAACTCTGTGCAACAACCTGGTTTGGAGTCCTACTTCACTGTCTACTACTTCTGGCTGTGCAGGGGTTAAAAACTCCCAGGACCGCAAAGCGGAGCGAAGTGGTGTGCAAGTGGAAGCAGTCATTGCAGTCTCCAGCCTTTTTGACTGAAACTTTGTGCAACAACCTGGTTTGGAGTCCTACTTCACTGTCTACTACTTCTGGCTGTGCAGGTGTTAAAAACTCCCAGGACCGCGAAGCGGAGCGAAGTGGTGTGCAAGTGGAAGCAGTCATTGCAGTCTCCAGCCTTTTTGACTGAAACTCTGTGCAACAACCTGGTTTGGAGTCCTACTTCACTGTCTACTACTTCTGGCTGTGAAGGGTTAAAAACTCCCAGGACCGCGAAGTGGTATGCAATTGGAAGCAGTCATTGCAGTCTCCAGCCTTTTTGATTGAAACTCTGTGCAACAACCTGGTTTGGAGACCTACTTCACTGTCTACTACTTCTGGCTGTGCAGGGGTTAAAAACTCCCAGGACCGCGAAGCGGTCTGCAAGTGGAAGCAGTCATTGCAGTCTCCAGCCTTTTTGACTGAAACTCTGTGCAACAACCTGGTTTGGAGTCCTACTTCACTGTCTACTACTTCTGGCTGTGCAGGGCTTAAAAACTCCCAGGACCGCGAAGCGGAGCGAAGTGATGTGCAAGTGGAAGCAGTCATTACAGTCTCCAGCCTTTGACTGAAACTCTGTGCAACAACCTGGTTTGGAGTCCTACTTCACCCTTCTACTACTTCTGGCTGTGCAGGGGTTAAAAACTCCCAGGACCGCGAAGCGGAGCGAAGTGGTGTGCAAGTGGAAGCAGTCATTGCAGTCTCCAGTCTTTTTAACTGAAACTCTGTGCAACAACCTGGTTTGGAGTCCTACTTCACTGTCTACTACTTCTGGCTGTGCAGGGGTTAAAAACTCCCAGGACCGCGAAGTGGAGCGAAGTGGTGTGCAAGCGGAAGCAGTCATTGCAGTCTCCAGCCTTTTTGACTGAAACTTTGTGCAACAACCTGGTTTGGAGTCTTACTTCACTGTCTACTACTTCTGGCTGTGAAGGGTTAAAAACTCCCAGGGCCGCGAAGCGGTGTGCAAGTGGAAGCAGTCATTGCAGTCTCCAGCCTTTTTGACTGAAACTCTGTGCAACAACCTGGTTTGGAGTCCTACTTCACTGTCTACTACTTCTGGCTTTGCAGGGGTTAAAAATTCCCAGGACCGCGAAGCGGAGCGAAGTGGTGTGCAAGTGGAAGCAGTCATTGCAGTCTCCAGCCTTTTTGACTGAAACTCTGTGCAACAACCTGGTTTGGAGTCCTACTTCACTGTCTACTACTTCTGGCTGTGAAGGGTTAAAAACTCCCAGGACCGCGAAGCGGAGCGAAGTGGTGTGCAAGTGGAAGCAGTCATTGCAGTCTCCAGCCTTTTTGACTGAAACTCTGTGCAACAACCTTGTTTGGAGTCCTACTTCACTGTCTACTACTTCTGGCTGTGGAGGGGTTAAAAACTCACAGGACCGCGAAGTGGTGTGCAAGTGGAAGCAGTCATTGCAGTCTCCAGCCTTTTTGACTGAAACTCTGTGCAACAACCTGGTTTTGAGTTCTTCTTCACTGTCTACTACTTCTGGCTGTGCAGGGGTTAAAAATTCCCCGGACCGCGAAGCTGAGCGAAGTCGTGTGCAAGTGGAAGCAGTCATTGCAGTCTCCAGCCTTTTTGACTGAAACTCTGTGTAACAACCTGGTTTGGAGTCCTACTTCACTGTCTACTACTTCTGGCTGTGCAGGGGTTAAAAACTCCCAGGACCGCGAAGTGGTGTGCAAGTGGAAGCAGTCATTGCAGTCTCCAGCCTTTTTGATTGAAACTCTGTGCAACAACCTGGTTTGGAGACCTACTTCACTGTCTACTACTTCTGGCTGTGCAGGGGTTAAAAACTCCCAGGACCGCGAAGCGGTGTGCAAGTGGAAGCAGTCGTTGCAGTCTCCAGCCTTTTTGACTGAAACTCTGTGCAACAACCTGGTTTGGAGTCCTACTTCACTGTCTACTACTTCTGGCTGTGCAGGGGTTAAAAATGCCCAGGACCGCGAAGCGGAGCGAAGTGGTGTGCAAGTGGAAGCAGTCATTACAGTCTCCAGCCTTTTTGACTGAATCTCTGTGCAACAACCTGGTTTGGAGTCCTACTTCACTGTCTACTACTTCTGGCTGTGCAGGAGTTAAAAACTCCCAGGACCGCGAAGCGGAGCGAAGTTGTGTGCCAGTGGAAGCAGTCATTGCAGTCTCCAGCCTTTTTGACTGAAACTCTGTGCAACAACCTGGTTTGGAGTCCTACTTCACTGTCTACTACTTCTGGCTGTGCAGGGGTTAAAAACTCCCAGGACCGCAAAGCGGAGCGAAGTGGTGTGCAAGTGGAAGCAGTCATTGCAGTCTCCAGACTTTTTGACTGAAACTCTGTGTAACAACCTGGTTTGGAGTCCTACTTCACTGTCTACTACTTCTGGCTGTGAAGGGTTAAAAACTCCCAGGACCGCGAAGCGGTGTGCAAGTGGAAGCAGTCATTGCAGTCTCCAGCCTTTTTGACTGAAACTCTGTGTAACAACCTGGTTTGGAGTCCTACTTCACTGTCTACTACTTCTGGCTGTGCAGGGGTTAAAAACTCCCAGGACCGCGAAGCGGAGCGAAGTGGTGTGCAAGTGGAAGCAGTCATTGCAGTCTCCAGCCTTTTTGACTGAAACTCTGTGCAACAACCTGGTTTGGAGTCCTACTTCACTGTCTACTACTTCTGGCTGTGAAGGGTTAAAAACTCCCAGGACCGCGAAGTGGTATGCAAGTGGAAGCAGTCATTGCAGTCTCCAGCCTTTTTGATTGAAACTCTGTGCAACAACCTGGTTTGGAGACCTACTTCACTGTCTACTACTTCTGGCTGTGCAGGGGTTAAAAACTCCCAGGACCGCGAAGCGGTCTGCAAGTGGAAGCAGTCATTGCAGTCTCCAGCCTTTTTGACTGAAACTCTGTGCAACAACCTGGTTTGGAGTCCTACTTCACTGTCTACTACTTCTGGCTGTGGAGGGCTTAAAAACTCCCAGGACCGCGAAGCGGAGCGAAGTGATGTGCAAGTGGAAGCAGTCATTACAGTCTCCAGCCTTTGACTGAAACTCTGTGCAACAACCTGGTTTGGAGTCCTACTTCACTGTCTACTACTTCTGGCTGTGCAGGGGTTAAAAACTCCCAGGACCGCGAAGCGGAGCGAAGTGGTGTGCAAGTGGAAGCAGTCATTGCAGTCTCCAGTCTTTTTAACTGAAACTCTGTGCAACAACCTGGTTTGGAGTCCTACTTCACTGTCTACTACTTCTGGCTGTGCAGGGGTTAAAAACTCCCAGGACCGCGAAGCGGAGCGAAGTGGTGTGCAAGTGGAAGCAGTCATTGCAGTCTCCAGCCTTTTTGACTGAAACTCTGTGCAACAACCTTGTTTGGAGTCCTACTTCACTGTCTACTACTTCTGGCTGTGGAGGGGTTAAAAACTCACAGGACCGCGAAGTGGTGTGCAAGTGGAAGCAGTCATTGCAGTCTCCAGCCTTTTTGACTGAAACTCTGTGCAACAACCTGGTTTTGAGTTCTTCTTCACTGTCTACTACTTCTGGCTGTGCAGGGGTTAAAAATTCCCCGGACCGCGAAGCTGAGCGAAGTGGTGTGCAAGTGGAAGCAGTCATTGCAGTCTCCAGCCTTTTTGACTGAAACTCTGTGTAACAACCTGGTTTGGAGTCCTACTTCACTGTCTACTACTTCTGGCTGTGCAGGGGTTAAAAACTCCCAGGACCGCGAAGTGGTGTGCAAGTGGAAGCAGTCATTGCAGTCTCCAGCCTTTTTGATTGAAACTCTGTGCAACAACCTGGTTTGGAGACCTACTTCACTGTCTACTACTTCTGGCTGTGCAGGGGTTAAAAACTCCCAGGACCGCGAAGCGGTGTGCAAGTGGAAGCAGTCGTTGCAGTCTCCAGCCTTTTTGACTGAAACTCTGTGCAACAACCTGGTTTGGAGTCCTACTTCACTGTCTACTACTTCTGGCTGTGCAGGGGTTAAAAATGCCCAGGACCGCGAAGCGGAGCGAAGTGGTGTGCAAGTGGAAGCAGTCATTACAGTCTCCAGCCTTTTTGACTGAATCTCTGTGCAACAACCTGGTTTGGAGTCCTACTTCACTGTCTACTACTTCTGGCTGTGCAGGAGTTAAAAACTCCCAGGACCGCAAAGCGGAGCGAAGTGGTGTGCCAGTGGAAGCAGTCATTGCAGTCTCCAGCCTTTTTGACTGAAACTCTGTGCAACAACCTGGTTTGGAGTCCTACTTCACTGTCTACTACTTCTGGCTGTGCAGGGGTTAAAAACTCCCAGGACCGCAAAGCGGAGCGAAGTGGTGTGCAAGTGGAAGCAGTCATTGCAGTCTCCAGCCTTTTTGACTGAAACTTTGTGCAACAACCTGGTTTGGAGTCTTACTTCACTGTCTACTACTTCTGGCTGTGAAGGGTTAAAAACTCCCAGGACCGCGAAGCGGTGTGCAAGTGGAAGCAGTCATTGCAGTCTCCAGCCTTTTTGACTGAAACTCTGTGTAACAACCTGGTTTGGAGTCCTACTTCACTGTCTACTACTTCTGGCTGTGCAGGGGTTAAAAACTCCCAGGACCGCGAAACGGAGCGAAGTGGTGTGCAAGTGGAAGCAGTCATTGCAGTCTCCAGCCTTTTTGACTGAAACTCTGTGCAACAACCTGGTTTGGAGTCCTACTTCACTGTCTACTACTTCTGGCTGTGAAGGGTTAAAAACTCCCAGGACCGCAAAGTGGTATGCAAGTGGAAGCAGTCATTGCAGTCTCCAGCCTTTTTGATTGAAACTCTGTGCAACAACCTGGTTTGGAGACCTACTTCACTGTCTACTACTTCTGGCTGTGCAGGGGTTAAAAACTCCCAGGACCGCGAAGCGGTCTGCAAGTGGAAGCAATCATTGCAGTCTCCAGCCTTTTTGACTGAAACTCTGTGCAACAACCTGGTTTGGAGTCCTACTTCACTGTCTACTACTTCTGGCTGTGCAGGGCTTAAAAACTCCCAGGACCGCGAAGCGGAGCGAAGTGATGTGCAAGTGGAAGCAGTCATTACAGTCTCCAGCCTTTGACTGAAACTCTGTGCAACAACCTGGTTTGGAGTCCTACTTCACTGTCTACTACTTCTGGCTGTGCAGGGGTTAAAAACTCCCAGGACCGCGAAGCGGAGCGAAGTGGTGTGCAAGTGGAAGCAGTCATTGCAGTCTCCAGTCTTTTTAACTGAAACCCTGTGCAACAACCTGGTTTGGAGTCCTACTTCACTGTCTACTACTTCTGGCTGTGCAGGGGTTAAAAACTCCCAGGACCGCGAAGTGGAGCGAAGTGGTGTGCAAGCGGAAGCAGTCATTGCAGTCTCCAGCCTTTTTGACTGAAACTTTGTGCAACAACCTGGTTTGGAGTCTTACTTCACTGTCTACTACTTCTGGCTGTGAAGGGTTAAAAACTCCCAGGGCCGCGAATCGGTGTGCAAGTGGAAGCAGTCATTGCAGTCTCCAGCCTTTTTGACTGAAACTCTGTGCAACAACCTGGTTTGGAGTCCTACTTCACTGTCTACTACTTCTGGCTTTGCAGGGGTTAAAAACTCCCAGGACCGCGAAGCGGAGCGAAGTGGTGTGCAAGTGGAAGCAGTCATTGCAGTCTCCAGCCTTTTTGACTGAAACTCTGTGCAACAACCTGGTTTGGAGTCCTACTTCACTGTCTACTACTTCTGGCTGTGAAGGGTTAAAAACTCCCAGGACCGCGAAGCGGAGCGAAGTGGTGTGCAAGTGGAAGCAGTCATTGCAGTCTCCAGCCTTTTTGACTGAAACTCTGTGCAACAACCTTGTTTGGAGTCCTACTTCACTGTCTACTACTTCTGGCTGTGGAGGGGTTAAAAACTCACAGGACCGCGAAGTGGTGTGCAAGTGGAAGCAGTCATTGCAGTCTCCAGCCTTTTTGACTGAAACTCTGTGCAACAACCTGGTTTTGAGTTCTTCTTCACTGTCTACTACTTCTGGCTGTGCAGGGGTTAAAAATTCCCCGGACCGCGAAGCTGAGCGAAGTGGTGTGCAAGTGGAAGCAGTCATTGCAGTCTCCAGCCTTTTTGACTGAAACTCTGTGTAACAACCTGGTTTGGAGTCCTACTTCACTGTCTACTACTTCTGGCTGTGCAGGGGTTAAAAACTCCCAGGACCGCGAAGTGGTGTGCAAGTGGAAGCATTCATTGCAGTCTCCAGCCTTTTTGATTGAAACTCTGTGCAACAACCTGGTTTGGAGACCTACTTCACTGTCTACTACTTCTGGCTGTGCAGGGGTTAAAAACTCCCAGGACCGCGAAGCGGTGTGCAAGTGGAAGCAGTCGTTGCAGTCTCCAGCCTTTTTGACTGAAACTCTGTGCAACAACCTGGTTTGGAGTCCTACTTCACTGTCTACTACTTCTGGCTGTGCAGGGGTTAAAAATGCCCAGGACCGCGAAGCGGAGCGAAGTGGTGTGCAAGTGGAAGCAGTCATTACAGTCTCCAGCCTTTTTGACTGAAACTCTGTGCAACAACCTGGTTTGGAGTCCTACTTCACTGTCTACTACTTCTGGCTGTGCAGGGGTTAAAAACTCCCAGGACCGCGAAGCGGAGCAAAGTGGTGTGCAAGTGGAAGCAGTCATTGCAGTCTCCAGTCTTTTTAACTGAAACTCTGTGCAACAACCTGGTTTGGAGTCCTACTTCACTGTCTACTACTTCTGGCTGTGCAGGGGTTAAAAACTCCCAGGACCGCAAAGTGGTGCGAAGTGGTGTGCAAGTGGAAGCAGTCATTGCAGTCTCCAGCCTTTTTGACTGAAACTCTGTGCAACAACCTGGTTTGGAGTCTTACTTCACTGTCTACTACTTCTGGCTGTGAAGGGTTAAAAACTCCCAGGACCGCGAAGCGGAGCGAAGTGGTGTGCAAGTGGAAGCAGTCATTGCAGTCTCCAGCCTTTTTGACTGAAACTCTGTGCAACAACCTGGTTTGGAGTCCTACTTCACTGTCTACTACTTCTTGCTGTGACGGGTTAAAAACTCCCAGGACCGCGAAGCGGAGCGAAGTGCTGTGCAAGTGGAAGCAGTCATTGCAGTCTCCAGCCTTTTTGACTGAAACTCTGTGCAACAACCTTGTTTGGAGTCCTACTTCACTGTCTACTACTTCTGGCTGTGGAGGGGTTAAAAACTCACAGGACCGCGAAGCAGAGCGAAGTGGTGTGCAAGTGGAAGCAGTCATTGCAGTCTCCAGCCTTTTTGACTGAAACTCTGTGCAACAACCTGGTTTGGAGTCCTACTTCACTGTCTACTACTTCTGGCTGTGCAGGGGTTAAAAACTCCCAGGACCGCG